>NC_142657.1:2512500-3137500 GCF_026168435.1 Sesamum indicum | reverse complement strand
CTCAAGATCTTTCATAGCGTTCATTTCTTCCTCGTCAATGTACATTTGTGCCAAGGCCATTAACTGTTCTACATCATCAGGGGGATAGCGTGCAAGTGCAAAAGTGAATTGGCCTTTCTTCAATCCGTGTATCAAAATACTTACCATCATATCAATTCACAGATCCTGAACTTCCAATGTTTCATTATTGAATCTCCCTATCGAGCTCTTTAAGGTCTCCTTCTCCCTCTGGCGTATATTAAACAGGTGGTAGCTGACCTCTTTTGCTTTCTCTTACTGGCGAAGTGGAAAGAAAATTTTTGTATGAGCTGCTCGTATGACTCAACACTTCCACTGGGCAAGCTAGTAAACCATTCTTGAGTCTTTCCTGCAAGAGTAGTGACAAATAGCTTAGCCATAATAGGACCTGGTTGCCCATATAAATTTATCACCAGCTCGAATGCAGTTATGTGCTCGTGGGGATCCTTTGTTCCATCATATTTCTGCAGGTCGGGTACTCTAAACCCTGGCTCTACCACATGAGTCAATATATCATTGCTAAATGGAGAGTTCTTGTTATGTGCGACTAGCTCCCCTCGCTTCTTTAATTCATCTATCTGTTTACCCAAAAGCTCTATCTGTCTTCCAACACTCTTAACCTCAGCTCGGGATATTACCGGTTCTCTTGCTTTGACTCGAATTTGGCTGCTGGAGCCCACTTCTGATGGTACTTGTCTTCAACTTCTATACTCCTGCTGACTCGCTTCCCCAGATACCGTACGAGGCTCTCTATTTTCAAACAATTGCCTCTTTGCTGTCTCTTTGACCATAGGGGTCGCGATCCTTCTCTCGTACGCCACTATTGCATTCCTGCTCGCTTCTTCTATCTTTCTCTGAAGCTCGTCTCTTGTCATAGGCACCATTGATCCTCCACCTCTTCTGGGAGTTTCTTCCTCCATTGCATTTCTCCTCAATGAACCTTCCATGCTGACTGTCGATCCTCAGGGAGGTTTTCCACAGACGGCGCCAACTGATCTTGCACGAGTTCAACGACCGAAGACCAATCTCCTCACAGATAGTTAATTACTCCAGGATCAAGTGTTATGTTCCTGGGAATAAAACAAGAATGATGAGCTCGTCGGGCACGTCCCCGACAACGATCCTCCGACGCTCAAGTTAGATAGATCGAGGTGAAATGGTTCGATTAAAGGTTTACATAAAAAAAATTCGAAATTTGTTACCTTAAAATATGGCGTCTTAGGGTATTTATAAGGTTTAGATGGATACTGTTGAATGGGCCACATGGCCTTATCCTATTAGCTCTGTCCAAGATCAGACGGTAGTCGTTGCCTGGATCTTCAAGTGGGTATTCGGGTCTAAATGAGGGTCAACCTGACCCGGTTGATAAGAAGGCGCGGATCCTCGTTACAAAAAATCTAGAATACCCTTCATTAAGGGCACTTTAGTTATTTTGCACTCTTAATTAACTAGATACCCATCAAGGTCAATAGGAGTTAACTGGCGTTATTGACCATGTTTAATGATACCAAAAAAAATATTTTGCCCTACTAGCTTATGTGTTCAATTACCTAACTATCCTAGTAGGTGGATAGGTTTTAGCAATTATTGGAATGGTGTATTTTCGAAACATATAAAAAACAGTTAGGGCAAAAAAGAAATTATAAAAAAGTACAACTTATTTTAAAAAAAAATGTCTTAAATTGCAATAATCGCATTCTCATAATCTTAATTCAAGAGAAGCATAAGCAGAAGTTGTATTTTCAAACACCCTCATTTCACATAATTTAAGCTCTAATTAAAACAATTAATTCACTTCAAAAAAAAAAAAAATAGATTAGTTACAAAAATTATCAAGTGACAATTTTAAGGTTGTCACTAATTATATATTTTAGTAAATTTTAAGTTTATCACAATAATAAATTTTATAGTTTTAATAGTCATAATTGTTTTAATGAGAATTATCATCAATAAGAATTGGTGACAAAAATTATACATAAAATTGTCCTTAGAAGCAATAATTAGTGAAAAATATAGTTATGACCTAATAATAATAATTATTTATTGTCACTAAAATATCGTTATAAATGGATCACTAATTATTTGTAGTAACAACTTTATGCACATTTTTTTGTTATTAATAATTATAGTGTGATAAGATCATATTGTTTTCACTTAATATATGTTTTTAATAATAATTGATATTATATTTTATTGTAGTGATTTAAATTTTTGCAAATACCTCCAATCTCCATAGCATTAATTAGATATGATTAATTTCTAGTTCTTGAGTTCCAAAATTAAATTATTAATCCTCGATAAATTTGGGATCATTAATGAACAACAGAATGGGAAGAAAAGTTCATAGTCATGAGATGAGCGTGTGATTTTAAACTGTTAATAAAATATAGGGACAAATACACTTCTCAACCTTGAACTATACGGGCAGGTATATTGTTTCATTTTAAAAAATATAGAGGAGATAAAGTATTGTATTTTAAAAAATATAGGGAGGTAAATTGTTATTTGTTTTTTCATAAGAGGGTAATTTGCTCATTTGTGATATTACAAGGGGGTTGCTTTCACTTTTCTCAATTTTTCAATAATAAAAATGCACCTATTATTCATTTCTCACATGAATTTTTTGTCCATAACTGACAGAAAAGTTATTAGGCCATTAGTCCAACACGTTTTTGAACTAATGGTCACGTAACTTCTTTATTAATTATTGAAGAAAAAAGTCACGTACGGATTAAAAAATAAAAAAAATTAATTTATGAGATGCAATCACAACAAATTGAATTAAGTTAAAAAATATCATAAGATTTGAGACTAAAAATACGATTTTTCCAATAGTCACACTCTTTTTATGTATCTTCTTAAATATAGTATGAAAAATGATAATTTACGATTTAATAAAAAACACTATAAATATATTACATTATGGTGATGGTTAATAATTAAATATGAAAGGTTAAAATAACCATTTGAAACAAAAAAATGTAACTGTACATCGATCAAACACCTCCAATGGAATAACTTACAACCCTCATTTGAGGTTCCTATAATTACACGTTGATTTCTTATAATTTGAATAATTATATTTAATGTCTTTAATATTTATTTTTATTTAATAAATAAATCTTTTTGTTAGTAAAGATTTATTGAATTTGTTGATATTGACAAAAATATTTAACGGAAATTGTCTTAATACTAACTTTTTGCAAATCAAAAAAATCTTTTTTACATAACTATCGTTATAAGGGTGAAAGATATACCTCTTCTTATGCAAGTGTGTAAATATGTATAAAGGTAATTTAGTTAGGAAAAGATGTTTCACCTGTAATAAGTGAGTAATACATCAATTGGAGGTAAATATGAATTTTTATTCAACTTTTTTACTAATATCAGCAAATTCGGTAAATTTTGATTGGTAGATGAATCTATTGATTAGATAAAAACAAATGCCAAGTGCAATAGATGTGATTTTTCAAATCATAAGAAATCTATATGTAATTACAACAAACCTTAGACGGTGGGTTTAACTATTCCTATTTATTTTTATACAAAATGTCTGACTCTTTAAATTTTGTACAAGATATTCTATTGATACACTCAATATTTGTTTTTGTGTTTTTACACCTTATTTTGTGTGTTTTTTTTATTTTTTAACTTTCTATATATAATATATATACACTCATATATATAATATAAAAGAGACATGATTTAATAACAAATAGTGATTTTTTTCTCCAAAAAATACAATATTAAACGTACAATATTTATATATATACATATTTATATATAAAATATATATAAAAAAATATGATTTGACAATGAACAGTGATTTTTATCTCCCAAATTTCAACATCAAACCTACACCATTTATTTTAAAATATTTTGAATTACCTCAAAGCACAAATCCAAATATTTCAGCTATTTTCAACACAAATTTATTTATCTTTATTTTTCTCTCTTTATCTCCAAAACACAAAATAAAACACTATCAATGTTTCAGACTTGAAATATCTACTTTGTGAAAACTGACAAGAAGTTTGCCGACCATCATAATTGAATATTGGTTTTGAGTCCTGAGACAAAATGCCAGGGTACAATTATTTAAATAATGCAAAAAAAAAAAAATTACAGATTTGGTGTGAATTGGGAAACTTCAAAATTCTGAGCGGCACCGCGGTGTTCCACCGCGGTGCCAACTTTTTAAATTAAAAAAACAAATTGTGTCACCGCGGTTCTTCACCGCGGTGACACAGAAATTTAAAAAAAAAAAATATATAAACGGCCACCGCGGTCAGCGACCGCGGTGGCTGAATAAAATATAAAAAAAAAAAATGAATAGGTGAAGAACCGCTATCTGAGATACATATGTAGCATGATACAAAGTTGCATTTAACAAGCTAGAATCAACCCCGAGCTTGACGAGCCTGATATTGTTGGCGAGCACGTACTTGTGGTCATACTCTTTCCTAAGTTACCATGGTCAACAGAAATTTCATTCATCAGACATGTATGTGGTCCGACGTACCTGGTAACTTTATATAATCCCATATTTGGTTTGAAAATGGCCCTTAGCATCCAACAGCACCCAGTCTGTGCATCATATTTGCAAGCGACTTTCCATAAGTTTTTCTTGCTCTCCACCACCCGGTATTCTCGTCTTGCAAACCGGACCGAATAATCTTGCACGCTTCCTTTTAAATGGTCCTTACTTTTAAACAACATCCCGTTGGCGAGCTCCCCAGTGTTAGAGTCATAAAAATTACCCCACCTACCAGTAGGGATATCAATAGAGTCAGCAGGGACTTCTGGATGTGTTGTGCTAAAAAATGGAATGTCCGGATATAGGGTCATTCGGTCAGGCATGGCAGGCATGTTCAAGTCAAATTGCTCTTGTGCATTCTCACCAAGAACATCCATCATAACAGGTATACTTACGTCACCATCATCGTCATTATTCTGTTCAATCTGTTCTGGCAGATCGACCTCATCAGGTTCTGAGTCAGCTTGCTCAGTGTTCAACAAACTATCAGCTTCGAACTCGGCATCTTCATCATCGCATTCAGATGAATCCACATAATCCGATGGACATGCATAACCCGATGACCCTGAATATGCAGCCGGACCTGAATATGATGATGGGCCTGCATACGACGATGGACCTGCATATGATGATGGGCCTGCATAGGACGATGGACCTGCATATGATGATGGGCCTGCATAGGACGATGGACCTGGATAATCTTCATTAATACCAAACCGGCCCATTTCTTGAGTTACTACTGGTAAGCTCGGCAAATCTTGGGTTATCATAGACATATACGTTCCCCAATCACCAACAGCTGAGTCATCGGGTACAGCTTCTTGCTGAACTTTTTCCGCTTCGACAAAAATATCAATCGACACATATCCATTCACCGGATTTAAAAAAAATTTCATATCACGATCCTTTTTAATTGCCAACAACATCTCATTCCTTTGGCCAAAATTAAATGTTATGTATTTAAAAAATATATTCAGTTTAACATTATTCCTATTCATACCAATTTCATCATACAAAATTAACTCCAACTCAGCAAATGTAGTACTACGAGAAATCTGCATGAATCCGAGTGGAGGACGATCATAACTTACAGAACCATTCGAATTGATTTGTTGACCTCCAAAATATATAATAATATCAACGGTATTTTGCTCCGCCATATCTTCAAAACAAAATAATATACACATCAATAAATTTTTTTTAATATAATCAGATATTTAAAAGGAACAAATAACATAAGAATTTAATAAATAACTTACTAAACGTCTTTCCAATTGTAAATCTTCAACGGTGGAGTATGAAATTTTGCTGACTGCTCTTGAGAGTGTAAGAGCTAAGAAATGAATGTTGAATTTTTTGAAGTTGTCGTTCGATTTTTCAATGTGAATGACTGAGGGAATGGAGTGTGATATATATAGTTAAAAAAACCGCGATAAACAACCGCGGTGTCACAGACAATAATACAGAAAAATTATTTATCACCGCGCTATCTTAGCGCGGTGTCAGCGAGACTGGAAAAGCAGAAAAGTAATCTCCGCGCTCTGTTAGCGCGGTGTCAGGTACGAAAAAAAAAACGTGAATAATGAACCGCGGTGGCTCATTCTTTATTTTTTTTTAAAAATTTTATATGCCACCGCGGTTCATCACCGCGGTGGCATATTAAAAAATTATTTTTTTTAATAATTTTGTGTCACCGCGGTGAGCTACCGCGGTGACACAGGAAATATAATTTTTTTTTAATTGCCACCGCGGTGAATCACCGCGGTGGCTTTTTAAATTATTTTTTTTTTTTGAAATCTATGTCACCGCGGTGTCTTACCGCGGTGACATAGTAAAATCCTTTTTTTTTTTTATTTTAAATTGTGGCACCGCGGTTTTTCACCGCGGTGCCGCTCAGAATTTTGAAGGATTCAAAATCGCACCAGATCTGTAATTTTTTTTTTTTTTTGCATTATTTAAATAATTGTACCAAATGCCAGGGGCCCTCAAACAATGTTGTCTTTCTCAAAATAAATAAACTTGTAGACTATTTTCACATTTAATTAAGAGAGTTGCAGTCTGATTCAACACCATCACAAGGCTGATTTCATGCCAGAAATTAGTATCATTGTATAATACAGTTGAAGTCATCATTTGACTTCATGACATAGATCATTTACACATTCAAATCAGTAAAATTAGCTTATTTCAATATCCTATCCTAGCTTTCTCCAATAGAGCAAACACAAGGGTACATTTTCACACATTTGGAAGAGGAAAAATAATGATGAATTTTTGACAGAGCAACAAGAAAATATTATGTTGCTCTGGCAAAGATATGGGCTGCAACTACTCGGGCATGCAACCCAAGAGTTTCCAAAGTTTTCGTGTTCTTCGGACAATCTTCTTGATCTTCCGATCGATGAAACTTGGAAGAAAAGGTAGAGGCGAGAGATCTAGTTGATTTGTTGAGGCAGAAGTTTTTCCCAGTCGAACATCATCACTACGGCCACTGCTGCTGCATTTGCGAAGATAAAAGCTTCTGCTGCCAACATCACCAATCAAATCTGACTTGCTCAAGCCTATGAACATGAATGAACAAGAATTAAGAACCAAAACATCTGGAAGGGGATCTGAGTGGAGATTTGCTTGCACATTTTGCTTCAATGACAAGAAAATTAAAGGAAGTTTGATGCTTCAACCCATATTTAAAGCAAAGTTTCACTCTGTGATCAGCCAAGAAACAGTGCCAATAGAAAGGGTGGTTGAGTTGCTCATGGGAACAGCCGTGAGATAGAAAAGATTGTTTCCGCTGTACACGTTAAACAAAGAATAACAAAACCATCGGACTTATGTAGCTAAATTCAGTCATGTATCTCCCACAAGCTATTTCAAACAAAATGTGTGTAAGTTGCGACAGCATTCAAAAACATGTGATCATCACTCAGAATTGGTGATAACAAGGCATCTTACTACGTGGGGTATGAAATTGATCGGTGAATTCTCAGCTATATTACTTGTTCAAGCAAGTTTAGGTCGCCAGCACCTAACAGGCTTAATTCCCCATTATCACAGGTATCGTCAATAGATTAGTTTCCAGCAACATAAGTGATAAATGCCAACAGACTGGAAGAACATACATATTAGTATGGTCCAAGGCTATAAGATAGACATAATAAATGCACTTCACTGCATGAAATTGAGTCGAAACATGTCATCCACTCCCCATCTTCGGCAGAAGAACTAAGACAAACACGATATGTATATAAAGTCTGAAAACGAATGTGAACTTACTTTCTAGACTGAAATAAGAGTGATGCAATTCACATGTTGAAGCAGCGTGCTTATCCAGAGCAGGAGTCCTTCCTTCTTCATTGTACTTGTTGATCACAAGCTTTATTGTCTCCTCAACGTTGGATCCCAATTTGACCATCGTTCGAATAGGCCCGGGACTTCCCTCAACAGTCACATTAACTACAACCTTGGCTTCTTTGTTATACCCCTGCAAACCAACAATGCACAAATCATGTATCTTTTGGGCAAAAAACTGCAGTAATAGCTCAAAACCAAGTGCATCAACAGCTTTTCATCCATCAAAATCAGAATGCTTTACACTCCTCAGAATTCACATAATAAGTCCAAAAATCAATATTAATTTTTCTATAGTGAACTTATTTGACTGCCTTATTATGTCGATTTTCTTGCAGTTTTGACTTTTGAATTTTTCTTTTAATAAATCAACCACAATTACATCATAAGTATCAATAGCTTACAATTATAGCAATCTGTATATAAATTATCACACACATTATAATAATTTATAATTAAACAACATCTATTATTAAAATCGACACAAAAAACAAAATTTGGACACAAGCCCTCCTATGAATTAAAAGATTAAAGCTCACAATAAACCAATAAACCAATAAACCAGCCTCATTGACTACAGTTCTGAATTATACTTCAAATAGTAATATTTGATTATCTTTTCAGTTCTGCTTGATAGCTATTTTCAAAATAAATAGATATATATATAGTTAATGCATTAAAAAAATTAAATAAATATTTTGTTGCATTTGAAAAATTCAATGTATAAAAATAGTTTCTTATCAATGTGCAGAGAGAATAGAATCCCCTTTTAAAATAAGAGGACAAAAATCAACCAATCAAAAGCGAGAACCTTTTGTTAATTTCCTAATATAATAATCCGAATTACCTCCGAAAGTCTCCCCGGTGATCGGGCCACCGTGTAATCCGAAGAGGAGAAAATGTCCGTACATGTCCGCGGCCGAAAAAGTACTCCCTCATCCTCATCTTCTCCTGAAGCAGCCACCGCAACCGCCGTTTCTCCGCCGAAGGCTTTCCACAGCGACGGCTCCGACTTGCTTCTCTTCAGACCCTTAACGCTTTCTGATGGCCTCCTCAACTTCCCCCCACTGACCCGCCTGATTCTCCGCCTAGCCACCGGCGATGGCGACGGTCTTGGTGCTCTGGTGTTGCTGATCGATCTCCGGTTTGCCGGAACCCTTTTCCTCAAATCCCTCTCTGACATATATGAACACAAAATACGCCTCACAGATGCTGCAGTAGATCACAAGCAATTATATACAGAAGATGTCGTATGTATATATATAGCAGAAGTGCAATGAAAGTGACAAAGGAAGTTGCTTGCAGGGAGAGGCAGTTAATTCGATTTGCGGTGTGGGGTCTGTAGTTGGCATAAGAAGACAGGTCCAATGTTTTTTCCACTCTCTCGTTTTTCAGTTTAGTCCTCCATTTACTCTCTTATTCGTTCCTTACCCCTATTACTTTCTATTTTCTTCGTTTTCACACCAAACTTTAATTGGCTCTTCACGCGTATGAAGTATACATCCAACCCTTCCAAATACTTGTTATTTTATTTTTCTTTTAAAGTCAAATTATTTGTGTTTTTATTTTCAAATTTTAATGGAAAATCTATATTTTTATTTTTTTTTTATAAGTTTTCATATAAATTAATGAGTTGTGTTTAATTAATGAAATTGTATTTGCTATTGTAAAAAATACACAGCAATCCTCCTCTGATATTATAAATGAGCAAATTACATTTCTATGAAAAAAATTCAATTTACCCCTCTGTATTTTAAAATACAGCAATTTATCCCCCTGTATTTTTTAAGATAAAACAATTTACTTCTCTAAATAAGAATGTAAATTGCATCATTTTAAAAAATATAGAGGAGTAAATTGCTATTTTTTCAAATAGTTAATTTGTTCATTTGTAATATCACAGAGTAAATTGCACTAAACCCGTTTTATAATGAATTTTAGTGTTAAATCATTATATTTTCAATAACAATACGTATAAACAAACATGTTTTCACTTTAATTACAGTTTCAAAGCATGAAATGGGATACAAACAAACAGGCCTAATTACCAATATTTATTCGCTCAATTAATAATAATAAATTATTTTTAATTAAATTATAGTGGGTTCGATTCCATTTATCCATACGAAAACTATGATAGAGAATAATTGGTAAATATTTCTAGAAGTGACCTATAATTTTAGGGGCATGCTCTCTATGGTAATAATCGGAGCAAAAGTCACTCAAACTTTATCTATATTATTATAAAATAAAATTTATAGGTCATATCAATTTTTAATTGTCCCGTTTTCCCTTTCATTCATTTTATTCTTTTAAAAAAAATATATTCATAATAGTAATTTTAATATTTTTTAATTTTTAATAGTTCTAATTCCTTTTTCTTTCTCAACCCACTACTCCATTTTTTTCTATCATGTTCTCCATATTTTTTGTCCTCACAAATTTCTATAATTTTAATTATTTTTTTTCTCGCATTCTCCATATTTATTTTTTCTTATGAACTTCCATATTTTTAATAAACCCATAATTATAATTACTTTGTCCTCCGACGTTTGCTATTTTTTTTAAAAAAAATTCTCTTTATCTTATACTATAATTTTTTATGTATTTACGAAAATCCGCGCAACAATAACTAGTTATAAAAAAGGAAATTATTGTTCAATTAATGGACATGACGCAGATGCCAATTCACCTAATTTTCTGAAGTATTTGTACTTGTCCAGGTCCTATTAATTTATATGTTTTTATTATATATTTAAGATTGTGTATTAATGTACACGTATCATACTAACTTATAATGTATTTATAATATAATTAAAATTGTCTATTCATATATACACTTGTTATGCTATAATGCAGATTTTTTGTGTTCTTGAATTTGATAAACTACGAAAATATTACAAATAAAATTTTGAATTTGATTGAATATTTTGTGCCTACAAAATCTCTCTTTAAGTCCTTTGATTTTATATTTTAAGAACACGATCTTCGATTTCACAATTTTAAAGGTGGAATTTGACGCCTTGATCTTTTTCAATGTTTGTCTGGTACTTTCTAATTTTGTCACTTTTTGTGTTCTCCTATATTGGTTTGCTTGTTGTTATATCTTTTTGTTATGTTGTGGTTTCAGTTTCAGCAAGAGTTTGCAAATGCAGAGCAAGGAAGAAGACGCTGACTCATGCTACTGATTGGAAGCTGACTCATTTATTTCTTACACTTGTATTTCTCATGAATTTGTAAACACGCCTCTATTAGTTAGGAATACGCTTTCACTTTGCAGTTAGTTTGTTAATAAGTAGTTAGACACAGTTAGTTTGCAGTTAGCTTTCACTCATTTCCACAGAAAACTGATTTGGATTTTCTCACTTTCTAGAATGGAATAAATCTCAGTTTTCTTCAGAATTGAAGATGTTGCAATACACGGCACACACATCTGATACTTCATATGGTATCAGAGCCTTCTTCTGAAGGTCTCTGGATACGTATCTCATACACTTCAACCTTGATTCGACATGGCAGACACAGGCAGAGCTACCAGACAATCGACTCCGCTGGGAATGGACGCAGGTGAAACTGGAAAACAATCAATCCCCGAGGGACTTCAATTGCATGGATCAGATCATCCCGGAATGATCCTCGTGAGCACATTGCTCACGAAGAACAATTACCTTACTTGGAGCTATGCGGTGACACGAGCTTTGCGAGCGAAAATGAAGTTAGGATTCATTGACGATACGTATGCGAAACCATCTATTACAGATCCTCATTTCGAACAATGGATACGTGTGGATAGTATGGTAACAACTTGGATACTTAATTGCATTTCAAAGAGATCGTAGGAAGTTTTATGTATGCAAAATCAGCGAGAACTTTATGGTTAGACTTAGAGGAGAGATATGGGGAATGAAATGGCCCTCTTTTATATCAGTTACAACGCGAGATCGCGTCTTTGATGCAAGGGAACAAATCAGTAGTAGAATATTTCTCTAGACTGCGAATGATTTGGGACGAGCTAGACGTGTTGATGCCTGTGCCTCAATGCACTTGTGGATGTACTTGTGGGGCTTTTAAGACAGCAGCTGATCAGGCAACATTTACAAGACTCATCCAATTTCTTATGGGCTTAAGTGAAACATTTGATCATTTACGTGACCAATTGCTTGTGATGGACCCTATACCGACGGTAAACAAGGCATACTCGATGGTTTTGAGAGTTGAAAAACAGAGAGAAGTTAGTATGGAGGGGGCTGAAAGTGGTGAGAGCATGGTGATGCAAGTACGAAGAGGGGGCAGAAGGGACTATACACCGAAATATGGTCAGCAAAAGGCTTATGCGGATAAGAGAGGGATGCATTGTAGCAACTGTGATCGATCGGAACATATGAGAGACACTTGTTTTAAGCTCCACGACACTCCGGAATGGTATAAGGAACTGATAGAGAAGAGGAAGAAAGAGGCAGGTGCTGCAAAGGCCTTCAACACACACACTGAGATCTCAAACTCACAACATAAAGCACCTAGCCAAGAGGTTTTACTACAGGAACTCATAAGATTGATGAAGAAGGACGAGGATCATGGACAAATACACGATGATCCGTTGCGGGCTAATTACGCACAACTTGATAATTTTGCTGGTAAGAGCTATATATCCTCTGGTTTTCATGATAATTCTTCAAATTTTTGGATAGTTGACACAGGGGCGACTAACCACATGTGTGCACATAAGCATATGTTTCAGTCTTTCCTATCCTCTTCTCAGCCTACACTCATATATCTTCCTAACGGGACTACGCAATCTGTCACACACAAAGGAACTATTAACTTGCATCCTCACCTGACTCTCACAGATGTGCTTTTTGTTCCACAATTTCATCATAACTTGTTGTCAGTTTCAAAGCTCTGTTCCCACTCGAATCTTGAGATGAAATTTCACTCTTCTTGTTGTCTCTTACAGGACCCAGTGACTAACAAAGTCATAGCCATAGGGAGGCTCTGCAAGAACTTGTATGTACTGGACAAGTCGTCCTTTGACCCTACTGTTATTGCTTTTTTGAACTCTATTACAGTTGGCCCTTGTACCGTCCCAGCACCTTGCGATCACACACTATGGCATAGGCGACTGGGACACCCTTCATCGCTTACTTTGAAACATTTACCTGACATTGTAAGTGATAGTAATACACTTGAACCTTGTACTGTCTGTCCTCTCGCAAAACAGAGTCGTATGCCTTTTCTTTCTTGTGAAATAAAGTCTACACAAATCTTTGAACTGCTTCACATAGACCTTTGGGGCCCCTATCGTACTCCTACTCTAAATGGTTGTAATTATTTCCTAACCATTGCCGATGATTTTAGCAGGGGCACTTGGACTTTTTTGCTTCGTTACAAAGCTCAATTTCATCATACATTAGACATATTTTTCAGAATGGTTCATACACAATTTGGTGCTAAAGTCAAAATAATTCGGTTGGATAATGGTACAGAATTCACTAGTCATACATGTCAATCCCTTTTCCAATCCCTTGGCATAATCCATCAAAGAACTTGTTCCTACACGCCACAACAAAACGGTGTGGTGGAACGTAAACATCGACATATCCTCAATGTAGCAAGAGCTTTAACTTTTCAAGCCCATCTTCCTTCAAAATTTTGGGTGAATGCATACTTGTAGCTACACATTTGATAAACAGACTCCCTACACGCCTTCTACAATGGAAGTCCCCTTATGTAATTTTATTTAGTAAACAACCTTCTTATTCTTGCCTTAGAGTATTCGGTTGCCTCTGTTTCGCCTCAAACACCTCATCCTCAAAACAAAAATTCGAACCCCGTGCTCACAAATGCGTCTTTCTTGGGTATAGTCAAAACCATAAAGGATACAAGGTTTTAGGTTTGCATACTGATCGCATTTTCTGTTCTCGTGATGTTATTTTCCACAAGAGCATTTTTTTCCTTTTGCTTCACCTAATCACCTCCCTGTTCCTTACCTATATGCGATGATGAGAGTGACATTGCTCCTGGTTCTCGACATTTAGCTCTCTCAGAGTCCCAGCCACCTTCTACACCTAATATCCCCTCTCAGTCATCCCCGAATTCATCCATTTCCCCCATTTTTGTTTTTGCCCCTGCTCCTCGACGATCACTTCGAATTTCTCGGAAACCAACCTGGCTACATGATTATCTGTGTCATTATGATCTTACCTCTAACTCTACTTGTTTACCTTCACATTATACTTCTGCACATATGTCGTTCGTTGCTTCTTTGTCTTCTATTCAGGAACCTCGGAGTTATCGTGAAGCTAGCTTGGATACTAAGTGGGTTGCTGCTATGAACAAGGAGCTTGCAGCACTTGATCGCAACCACACTTGGACTCTCGTTTCACTGCCCCCGGGGAAGAAGGCTATTAGATGTCGTTGGGTCTTCAAGCTGAAACTTAATCCCGATGGGAGCATTCAACGCTATAAGGCGCGCTTGGTGGCCAAGGGATATAACCAAATCGAGGGGGTGGATTATTTCGACAGCTTCTCGCTCGTTGCCAAGACAATTAGTGTGCGAGTTTTGTTGACCGTTGTTGTGGCTCGCGGTTGGCCCCTTTGGCAATTGGACGTCAACAACGATTTTCTCCACGGCCACCTTGATGAAAGAGGTGTATATGACCCCTCCTGATGGCTACCTTTTGGCTGCTCCTGGACAAGTTTGTCGCCTACATCGTTCACTCTACGGTTTGAAACAAGCGTCACGACAGTGGAATATTGAACTAACTACAAAACTACAGGATTTTGGCTACTCCCAGTGTCCTCATGATATTGTTTTTTCTTCAAGGTTACCTCTCATTGTTTTGTGGCCCTTTTGATATATGTTGACGATATTTTATTGACAGGAGATTCGGCAGAAGAGGTTGCTGCACTTAAGGATTATTTGCACTCCCTCTTCACCATCAAAGATCTCGATTTTGCAAAGTATTTTTTGGGCCTTGAGTTGGCTCGATCATCTCACGAATTGATTATCTCTCAACAAAAGTATCTCGCAGACATACTTGCTGACACTCACCTTTTAGCTGCCAAGCCTACTTCAACTCCACTTCCTCCTGGCCTTCACCTCACTGATGCTACTGGTTCTCTATTGCCTGACCCCTCTGCTTATCGTCGTTTGGTGGGACGCCTCCTCTACCTTGGTTTCACTCGCCCCGACATCTCTTTCGCCGTGCAGCAACTCTCGCAGTTCCTCCAACACCCCATGTCCTCTCACTGGGACACAGCCTTGTACGTTCTTCGCTATCTCAAGGGGTCCTCATCTCTCGGCTTGTTCTTTCCTTCCACGAATTCTCTTCAGCCTATGGTTTATACTGATGTTTCTTGGGTCTCTTGCCCTGACTCCTGTCGCTCTGTCATCGGATATTGTATCTTCCTTGGTCCTTCTCTCGTTTCCTGAAAGACCAAGAAACAAGCCACCGTTTCTCGCTCCTCCGCTGAGGCCGAATATCGTGCCATGGGGTCTGCCGTTTGTGAACTTTTGTGGCTCACCTATCTCTTGCAAGCTCTTCAGGTCTCGTTCACCTCCCCTGTCTCCTTTTGGTGTGATAACCAAGCTGCTATTCACATCACTAAGAACCTCGTGTTTCACGAGCGCATGAAGCACCTCGACATCGACTGCCATCTCGTTCGTGACCAGTTCAAGTTGGGTCTTATCCAGCCTTCCCACCTTCCTGGTCGCGAGCAGCTCGCTGATTTATTTACCAAGTCCACCTCTGTTGCCGACTTTACTCGCCTTTTTGTCAAGCTGGGCTTGGCTCCCCAAGCTCCATCTTGAGGGGGGGGGGGCGTTATGTTGTGGTTTCAGTTTCAGCAAGAGTTTGCAGACGCAGAGCAAGGAAGAAGATGCTGACTCATGCTACTGATTAGAAGCTGACTCATTTATTTCTTACACTTGTATTTCTCATGTATTTGTAAACACGCCTCTATTAGTTAGGAATACGCTTTCACTTTGCAGTTAGTTTGTTAATAAGTAGTTAGACACAGTTATTTCTCTCAATTTGTATATAAGCTTTCACTCATTTCTACAAAAAACTGATTTAGATTTTCTCACTTTCTGGAATGGAATAAACCTCAGTTTTCTTCAGAATTGAAGATGTTGCAATACACGGCACACACATCTGATACTTCACACTTTTGCACGTCTCATGAACCCCTTTCACAGGTTAAAAGGTTTGGTTGTTATATTTTTGCATGTCTCATGAACCCCTTTCACAGGTTAAAAGGCTGACAGTCATACAAACATGATATCAAGTTAATACTAATGTTCATTTATTTATCATTTTGGAACATTACACACACTCTGACTTGGCCTTTTGATACAGATTTATTGTAGGTGTCGTGCGATCCACGATGTGGTGGGATAACAAAGTTTTGATTCGCAATAATTTTTCTAGTACACCTATTTGTGTCTTTTGTGTAAGCGAGTAGTACTCCTGGTTTAATGTTCCTCTATTTGTAAGGGAATAATACTCCTTATTTACGAATTTTCTAGAAATTCTAGGGATGGTAGCTCTCCCCGCTGTAACTATTTTGTACATTTTAATATAGAATGATTGAGGTCTCCAAAAAGCTCCCCCACCTCTAGGTGGTTTTTACTAAAAAAAAGAATAAAATTTCATTTGTGGGTTTCGCACCATAATAAAAAATTAAATATTGAATTTGGATGATTTCCATGACGAACAACTTGAATATTGTCCTGAACGTGAACAGATCTTCCTTAACTGCACTAAGGAGAATTTCGGAACTTCTTGAATGCCTTATTGCTTGTGTCTTCATTTGTATCTTTAATTATGTCCTCCTCTATTGAAAGAAACCCCCTATATATAATTGTAGAATGGTAAACTCTGTCATATTTACTTAATGAGGTAATGCAATTTGACTGACCCGTAATGATCTGTTTGATATTTACATCCTTAATTTGCAAGATACGATTTTATTTCTAAACTAACTTACACTTGTTTGATTCAAAAGGTAGGATTCTTTGCCAATAATATAAAGTTGGACACTTAGCTGAAAAGGTAAACATTAATATCAATTAACTAACTATTTACTTGAAAAACTAAATTTAATTAAATTCTTAAAATATAAATAGAAATTAATATTTAATATATCGTTTTCCATGTGACTCCAATTTTAATTTGTTTATATATACCCTCTCGAAACTTAATCACGAACAATGTTTCAGAGTGAATAAATTACGAATTTCTTCTCTCTATTTTGTTTTTTGTATTTAATTTGGGGTTTGCAAGAGACGTAGAAAATCTAAGACTTGAGTATATCTTGTGGGCTAACTTTTCTTTTCTCTTTCCTTTTTTGGTTTTGTGTCCCAAACTCTTCTATGTATTTTTCCCTTCACTCCAATAGCCCACAAGGTAGCAGCCCAATATATTCGAAACGGTAGCTGCTAATATTTAGGGTAAATTACAACTAACTTTTTTGAGATTTACATAATTACGAATATCCCTTTATTATTTAAAAAATTATGAACATCCTCCACAAATAAAAAATAATTATGTAACCCCTAAACGGTAAAGCAAAAATTACTGTTTTATCTTTACTGGTTTTTTTATAAAAATAAAAAAATATTTGAAAAAGTATAAAAATATTTGAGGGTGGGTAAACTAAATAATCTAGAGAGAATATTAGGTCATAAAACTATTTTAGAAAATTATAAAATATACATAAAATTATAATGTATAATTCAAAAGGGCATTTGATAAGTTCACCATAAAAATTGAATGACAACCTAACAGAATGTGTTTGTTGTTAGACGGACTTTAAAATAAGAGGGCATTTGAAATTTTTCAAACAACAGAAGGTATTTGTAGTTATATCAAACCTCAGAGGAGGTGGTTGTAATTTACCCTAATATTTAATAACATTGTTAAGATTTAATTTTATTAAACATATATTTAACTCCTAAAATTAAAATATCGACTTAGATTTTTTTATTATATTTTTAGATTAGATCAGTTTCATAAAATTTATTTATAATTTTGATTTTTTGTGACTTTTGAAAATAATAAAAAAAAAAGACTATTTTATTTTAAGTTAAGCAATATGTTAATATTATATTTACAAGAGTAGTTTTTTTTTATTTTTCATACAAGATAATTACATCATATTCACCATATAAAAATTACAAAAAAAAAAGGTTTTCTTTCTATAAAAGGACTAAGTTGATAAATTTATAGATTTAAGGGACTAACGTGATAAAATTAAATTTAAATTGATAATTTTACCCTACAAAAAGTCAAACTCCGGCCACATTTTCGACGGAAAATGGTTATAAGGACCAAACTGAAGCAAAAATTAAAGTTTAGCAATGCTAAAGTCAATAAATGAACTTGAGGGACTAAAGGGATTTTAAACGAACACTTAAGGGACCAAATATAGCATTTACCCTAACTTTTCCATTCACAAATATATGATAACCAAGTCAAATAATTGGACCGTTAACTTTGTATTTGAAATCACTTTAATTCTTCAAATTCATTTCTTGACATTCTCATCCCTAAACTTTAACATTTATCTCAGATTGCTCCCTCTGCCCATTTTTCGATGAAAATGTTTTCAATTTTTTACTTTTGGGGGGTTAAAAATATGGTTAATTTAGATTTATTTTTCTCAATTCAGCCTCTTAAATTAATAAAATTTTCAGTCCTTTCCTGACTAAAGAAAGTTAGAAATTTAGAGAATGATGCACAAAAACTCCAAAAATCACAAAAATATTGAAAGATGTTTTTGGTGATTTAGAGAGGGCTAGAAATGTAAATGTTAAGTAGATGATGAACTAACTATTGTAGCAAATGATGTGTGTTATGTAATAGAAAGGGATTAATTTGAGACAAAAATTAAAGTTTATAAATGTAACACAAGAAATGAACTTTAATTGCTAAAACGATTTTAAACAAAAATTTAAGGACCAATTATAATACTTACTCTTTTTTCTTTTTATATATATTTTGTGGAGTCACCCAACTACTTAGTCATCTAATATCTCATAATCTGATCTTTGATTATCACTTAAATAAAATAATTATCCTTTTTTTCTCCCAAAAAAACAAGAAAAACTGCAAATTGATTAAGATGAAACCCACAAAAGGTGATGAATAAAACGGATATTAAGGTAATACAGGAAATATGATTTTTTGTTATAATTAATTATTATGGTTAAAAAAATCATAATAAATAACAATTCCGCAATGATCATTAGTTGTTGTTTTTGAAAGTGAGACTAATACATTAGTCATAGCTAGACCATGATAAATATTTTGATCATAGCTAAAAGTTATGACAAATATTGATTAATTGTGGTAAAAATTTAAGTTTTTACGATTTTACTTAACCATGATTAACAGTATTGATTTACCATGATTTTGTATTGTGATCATTTATAATATAACGAAAAGTTATTATTATTTTTTTGGGTAGTGTACTTATATTTGGGTGAAGTTATAAACTTTTCAAACCATATCCTATAAATATTTTGAAGAGGATTTATATATAAGATGTTGAAAAATATTTGGTGTTTTTTGAAAGTTTATAAGCTCTTTTTCAAAAGGTAAAGCTATTATCTTTTTAAAGCCTATTTTAATTTGATATTTATTTTATGTTGATGACCTCATTATTATAGTCATTTAATTATGATCTTATATGAAGTTTAATAAGTATTTTATCGTTATAATTTTTAGGGAAAAGTATTATTTTAGTTCGTTAAGTATGCCTAATTTTAATTTTAGTCCGATAACTATGTCCATTTTTGTTTAGATCCAGTAACTTATGAAATTGCTTACTTTTAGTCCTCAGGCAGATTTTCGGACAATTTTACCCTTATGAGTGCATATGAACTAAAACTATTTTTCAAAAGTTGCATAGGGGTAAAATTATCCGAAAATCTGTCAGAGTACTAAAAATAAGTAATTTCGTCAGTTACTGAACCTAAACAAAAATGAACATAGTTATCGGACTAAAATTAAAATTAGACATACTTAGCCGACTAAAATAATACTTTTCCCTAGTTTATATGTATATTTACGTTGTTTATAATTAAGTTTATTATGTTACTATGAAGTTTTGTTATACTATTTTTTTTTATAACGGTCAAAATTCTTAAAATTATAAAATATTGTTTGCTTTCTTCATTTGACACGTTGAAAAGTCACACAGTCTTCGTTATTTTTTTATTTGCCAAGTGGCTTTTAAAAGGCTTCCTAGATACTGGAGGGCTAAAATAAGGAAGATCACTAATGCCAATTAGTGCTATGGACAGATTCTTTCACTTGAGAATTTTCATGAGTTTCCAAATTACTCTTTTATACTCCCATGAGTGTTTGAGAGTTCTAAGAATATGACTAATGATTGATTTTTCGTGATTTGTAGATGGGATAAGACATTTTTGTGAGTTAACGAGGTTTTATTCTAAAATTATGATTAGCCATCAATACATCCACTTAGAGAGATGTTCACGGCTTAAGCACAACAACAAGTATCGTGTTCTTCATTAGTGCAACTTTTCAATTTATTGATTTTTATACAATTTATTTTGTTGCCATATACATTGCGAAACTCATCATATTAAAAATTTACTTATGAAGCTATTTTAAAATATAATTATAAACACAAATCACATTGTAGTTGTGATAATAACTATAACATCATATAAGGTTCATAAACTCAAATCGTCTAAAAACTTCACGATCTTATTTCGAAAATAAAGTCATATATTTTATAAACTCCAAAGATATCTATAAAACATATTGTAGCCCACCAGCAAGGTAGGACATCCCAGCTAGATTGAAGCCCAACTGACCCATCAGCATGGCCCATAGGCTTACCTCCTACTTTACTAAGCTGACAGGCCTAAAAATTAGGCCCATTCAAGTTTTTCCTTTTATCTCTTCACAAACCGTTACTGACTTAAGCATTAGCGTGCTAACCTTTATTTTGTAGGGTTAGTCCACAGTAATTTTAGAATTTTTCTTGAAGATCCTTCAACCCTTGTGGTGTGCCAAATTTCTAGTATGCATCAATATTCAACCAAAAAAGGCAAATAATATTTCTACACAATGAATTTGTTAGAAGATTGATGCGTACCAATTTTTTTGCCACACCACAAGGAAAATCCTAAGATCACTGGACTAACCCTGCAAAACAAAGATTTACACTCTAATACTTAATTCAGTAATAGTTTTACTCAAAAAGGATAAAGAAAATTTGAATGAAAGTTAGAATAATGGTAAAAATATATAATGTGAGAGTGACAAATATTTGTATGGGGTGCAAATATAAGCTTAGAATAGCTTTAATATCGAGAGAAAATAGTGAGAATAAGTGAGCATTTGAGAATGAAGAATGATGTTACTAAATGACTGCACAAAATCTCTATTTACAGTCGTGTACAAGGCAGGTTATATGGGTGTTGTGGTGTGCCATACGCCATTGAAAATCCTTTTGAGCTGGCTATAATCTAGAAAAAATAGTTTATGATTCGGATAAATATTGAAAGAGCTATGACAATTTTACCAGTTAATGCCAGGTCTACCTAAAAATTCAAAAATCCGTTACTCGTGGACTCCCAGCTCATTTGTCGTCAATCTACTAGGAGCCACTTGGAGATATCTTAGAATGATGTGTCTCGATGTGTGGGCAAGATATAATATATGATGACGTGTCCAGCTGGAATGAGCTTGCTTATTGGGCCTACCAGTTCAATAAAGTAACAGATAAGCCTGTGGGCCTTGCCTCCATGTTGGTGGGCCAGCTGGGTTGATCAGTCTTGCTTGTGGGTTTAGTTTATGAAAGATTTAGGGAGCATCATCACTCCCCCCTCCCCACTCCAGCAGTGCAAATTGTAGAGTTGGACTATTGGAGTAGGTAGGCTATCCTGCAAAACATAAGAGACCTTTCATGCTAATCACAAGTACGAATCTCGTTGGAGTTATTGAGTAATGTTGACCAGTTGAAGGACTCCAACTGGAGAGTCCTTCTACCAGCTAGCGTGCATGGATTTAGGATATTTTTTAATTAACTTGACTACTTGAATTTTTTGTTTTGCTTTGTTGTTCCTGCAAGTTAGTGTAAGTATAGCTGGGAAATACCCAATTTATATCCTACGTAAGAATGTTCCCTGCAAGTGTTAGAGTAATGCTAACTAGCATAAGACAGCGAGGTTTCCTTACTAGTAAAAGTTATCCAAGTAGTAAAAGAGGATGCTTTATCACACAAGTTTAGCTAGAAAACTATGCAAGTGGTAAGATAATTCTTAGCCCAAGTAGCTACACCTTTATTGCCACAAGCCTGTAGGATTAGACAACCTGTTATAGGGCAAGAAATGTTGACCTGTTGCGCCCAGCTAATTCATGCGTACTTATTCCAGCTAATCCTGTCACTAGCGAGTAATATGTAATTTCTTTAGTAGGAGAGAATATATCTCATTGCTAGAAACTGAAGTAATTGTGTCAGCTGGTAGCTGCTTGTAAGGCGTATGTGCCAACTGAAGATGACTGAGTTGGATGCGCGCTTCAACTAGTAGCCACTCATGTCACTATGTGCACCAGCTAGTGGCGACTTACACAAGTGCGTGCACCAACTAGGGGTGACTTATCGGAAGCGTGCGCCAACTAGGGCCAACCTATGTAGAAGCCTGCGCCAACTAAAGGGACTTATTAAGAGGGTGAGCCGGCTGGTGGCAGCTTACATAAATGCGTTTACCATCTAGGGAAAACTTATGTAAAAACATGTGGTAGTTGGTGGCTACAGCTTATTTGAAAGCTAAGCCTGCGAGTAACACAAGATAAAAAGCAACAATTATTTTTATTCATGTGAGATAATGGTTGATTACAAGGATAGCGAGCTGTAAATAGAGAGTAGAGATTTCAGTATAAAACTTCCTGAAGTTTTAAGTGTTCTGGGGTCGTGAAAGCTTCCTAGAGATCCTTTTCCGCCTTGCTTCTGTAGGAGCTGCGATTGCGAGAGTGTTCTTCCTTTTGTTCGTGCCTCCTTTCTTTGTCCACGTAGTCCTTTAGCTAGTCGGATTGGATAAACCTTTCTATCTCTTGCCTCAACTGGCGAAGCGGTTGGTGTCATGCCCATACTCCCTGTGATATCCGCAAAAATGTTTAGATTTAGGGAGCTGAGGACCTACCTCTGAGCGTTTAGGCCATCGTAAGGTGGGATGCCAATCAATTGCCATGAGCACTCTAGTCGGGCTAGTGATAAGCGGGGTATAGTACTTATTCTTTGAATTAATGGAGTTGAAGCATCCTTTGGGCTCTCCTAGCGGGAAGACAGCTCGTTTTCCCTCCGCCTATTGCGGCTCCTTCTTCTCACCGGCTAGGCGTTCTCCAAGTTCATGTACTTTTCAACCTGAGCCAGCACGTATAGAAAGTCAGTGGCTGGTTCTAGCTAGAGACTCGAAAATAGGGCCTCCACGGAGTCCTTGGGTGAATGCACTAACCAGCACCACTTGGTAAGCTATTGGGAAGGATGGCTGTGTTAAAGTACTGAACGTAGGCCTTCAGAATCTCATTCTATTCCTGTTTGACCCCGAAAAGGCTGATTGCTGATTTTCGGTACTTCATGTTGCTAGCAAACTGGTGTTGGAATAGGGAGCTAAATTCTGTGCAGCAGGGCTACGTTTCAAACTTATGGATATGCTCAGCTCGATTAGTTGTACCTTCATAAGCAGGTAAGTGAGGAGGTGTTCGAGAATGAACAGGGAGTTCCTCTACCATGATGTTCTCACTAAAGGGAATGTCACATTCAGTAGGTGTGGTCTCTTTTGTTACCTGGTGGTGAAGCTCCGCTATCTCTTTCCTTAGCGATTGCCATATTCCAGGGGGCTGTAGGGTGGTTGTTTCCTTGTATGCAAAGTCAGCAGGTGTGGTTCGATCTTGCTAGTGTCAGCAGGAATCTATTCATCAATACATTAGCTTCTGGTGTTCCACCTCTTTCCATCTAGGAAGAGGATCCTGCTCCGCTAGCTTGAGAATCGCGAAGGTTTAGTTGATGGCCTCCATGATGAACTTACGAAGCTGCTCATAGAAGAGCGCGTTCATAGCCATGTGTCTAGCTATTTGGTTGAGAGCTGGAGTGAGAGCATTGGCGGCTCCTAAGTTTAGATCTGGAGCGAGAACATTGTCAGCTCTTAAGGTTGGATCTGCAGGTGGAATAGTAAGACCAATTACAGCCAGGAGGGAAGAGTTTCCCTCAATGGATCTATTGTCACCTCCATTATCTGAATTCGCCATTTCTCACGTCAAAACTCAAGTGTTCCCACAGATGACGCCAATCATTCTTACCAGATTCTTCAAGGAAATTCTAAGATAATCGGAGACTAATCCTGTAAAATAAAAAATTAGCACTCTGATGCTTAAGGCAGTTACAATTTTACCAAAAAAGGTACACATCATTGGCGCGTTCTGTGGGAATACTTGAGCTTTAATGTGAGAAATGGCGAATTCAGACAATAGAGATGATAATGGATCCTATGAGTGAAATCCTTCCCTCCCTGCTATAGCTGGTCCTACTGTTCCACCTGCAGATCCCACTGTAGGAGCTTTCAGTGCTGCCGCTTCAGATCCAACCTTAAGAGTCGCTAGTGCTCCAACTCTAGCTCTCGGCCAAATAGTTGGACCTACTGCTTTGAACCTGCTCTTTTATGAGTAGCTTCATCAATTCATTATGGAGACTATCAACACAACCCTCCGTGATTCTCAAGCTAGTAGAGTAGGACCCTCTTCCCAGCCGGAAAGAGGTGGAACACCAGAAAGCCAAGGTGTCGATGAATAGGTTCCTGTTGGGTTGCAGTAGGATCGACCCACTCCTGTTAACTTTGTAGGCAAGGAAGTAGCCACCCTTTAGCCCCCTGAAATCTAGAGCTTCGCCAGTAAGTGACAAAAGTGACCATGCTTATTGAGTGTAACATTCCCTTCAATTAGCACATCATGGCAGAGGAGGTCCTTGCTCATTTTCAAGCACCCTTTCCTTCACCTGCTTATGATTGTACCACTTATCCAGCTGAGCATATCCATAAGGTTGAAAACACAACCCTACTGCATACGTGTACTGATGGAAGGAGGCTTTCTCGACTATTGAATGCTTATAACCTCAGGAAGTTTTATTTCTAAAATCTCTACTCTCTATTTACAGCTTGCTATCCTTGTTATCAAGTATTATCTCACATGAATAAAGGCAATTATGCTTCCGATCTTGTTTACTCGCAAGCTCAGTTTTCAGTTCCTAGCTAACTCCAAATAAGCTACCCCCACTAGTTGGCGCATATTCTTACATAAGTCGTTCCTAGCTGGCATACGCACTTACGTAAGCTACCACCACCCATCGCATGCTCCAAATAAGCCGCCACCAATTGGCGCATCCTCCTAATAAACCACCCCTGGCTGGTGCACGCTTTAAAATAAATTGCCCCTAACTGGCGCACACTTACTAAGCTACCACCAGCTGGTGCATGTAGTGACATGAGCTACCACTAACTAGCGCATCCAACTCGGCCATCACGAGCTAGCACATACGCCAACTACTAGCTGACACACTCACTTCAATTTCAACTGCTTTATGTTGGCACATTTGTTTCAGCACAATGCTAATAAGCTAGATATTACTTAGCATTAGTCTAGCACCTATAAGGAACATTCTTATGTAGCATATATAGTACCTGCAGGAACAATAAAGCATAGTAGAAAATTCAAGCGGTCAAGTCAATTAAAAAATCCCCTGGATCTGCGAGCTCTAGTTCCTTTGTGTAGAACGACTCTCCAGCTTCAGCTCTTCAGCCAGTCAGCATCAATCAAGAAACCCAGTGGGATTTATCCTGCTGATGAGCATGAAAGATCTCTTATTTTTTGTAGGATATTCTACCTACTCCAGCAATCCAACTCTACGATTTGCACTCTTAGAGTGGGGGGATTGATGATGCCCCCTATATCTTTTATGGACTAAGCCTACCAGTAAGGCAGATCAGCCGAGCTTAATACTAGCCAAGCTAAGCCCATCTGTAGAGAGGAAAAGCCCACACAGGCTTACCTCCTACTTTACTGAATTGCCAAGCCCAAGAAATAGGTTCATTTCAGTCGAACACATCACTATACAGCTAGACAGACAGGTCATAAAGTTTACCAACATATTAAGACACGTCATCCTAAAAGATCTCCAAGTGGTTCCTGGCAAATGAGTTGGAAATCAGCAAGTATTCAATTCTCAAATTTTCAGGCAGATAGGGCAAGACTCATTTCACCTGACGTATCTTAGTCAATATTTATCCAAATCATAGACAGCTTATTCTGGATGATAGCCAACTCGAAGGGCTTTCCAACGCCATACAATACTCTGCAACAACCTCAGTATCCCACTAAATACACGCCTATGAATAAAGGTCTTATGCAGTCATTTGGTATCATCATTCTTCATACTCAAACTTTCACTTATTCTCTCCACTTTCTTTCAATTTTTAGGCTATTTAAGCTTATATTTTGCACTTTTACTTGAATACCTATCATTCTCATATCATATTTCATCATTGTTCTCACTTAAATTCAAGTTTTTCTTTTTATTTCTTCTTTAATCCATTGCTGACTTAAGCATCAATGCTAAGCTCTATTTTGCAAGGTTAGTTCCCAGTAATCTTAGGATTTCATGGAAGATCCTTCGACCCTTGTAGTGTGGTCAAAAATATTGTACGCATCAAAATTAATATATTCTTTAGTATGTTCTCATAGTTGTGGGTCCATAATGACCCGCCCCATACATTTTTCAACTTTGCCCTAATTCTTCTCCTCTCCTTACTGTAATTTTCTCTTCTCTCTCCTTCTCTCTCTTTTCTCCCTAGCTATGCCGCTCGCCTTCGCCACTGACCCTTGTCGCACCGCTCGCCTTTTCCTACTCAACCTTGCGGTGCCTCTCACCTTGCCGCTTTTCTCCATGCCTCTCGTCCTAGCACTCTATTTTCCCTCTCCTCTCCCTTTCCTCCCTCTTCCTTTTATTTATTTTTTTAAATATGAACCCGATTCTTGGGTTTGTTCTGTACTTAGCAGGATGAGTCTCAGATTCACCGTGCACCGGCATGTAACCACCTAGCCAAGAAAAAATAATATTGGATATAAAATATGCTAAAAAGACTAATAAAGTTGAAGAAAAATATACACATTATTGCGTTAAAATAATCAAATCTATAATTTGTACAGAGCAGTAAATACAATTAATATAGTTCCAGGCTCTCATGATACATTAAAATTAATTTGATACTTAGGATTTAGCAAATTTAAATTAATTTTTTATTAAAATTAACTCATTAACAATTAATATAACATTATGAATCAATTTGCAAAAGCTATAAATGAAAAGTCTTTGTTACTATAATGTTGCGTAGTTATTATTACAAATTGATACATATTATAATAAGTCGCACTACAAGGATCGAAGAATGTTTAAATGAATCCTAAGATTAATAGAGTAGTCCTATAAAATAAAGGTAAAAGCACTCTAATGCTTAAATTAGTAGCGGTTATTGAACAAAATAAGTTGAGAAATTTGAATCAAAGTGAGAATAATAGTAAAATAGGTGATGTATTTTGTGTGGAGTGTAAAATATGAGCTTAAAGTAGTTGCAAATCAAGAAAGATAATTGAATGTGAAAGTGAGAGTTTGAGCGTTAACTTAAATGTTAAATGAATGCATAGAAACCTATTAATAGGCCTCCATAGAGTAGAATCCGAAGGTTTGTTGGGTGAATTTGTTACCAATGGATAGCTATACGAGTTAGCTTATAATAAAAAAAGAATCTCAAGTCATAACCTTTTGATTGGGTCTTGCTCAATTTAGACGAGTTTTCTAGAACGATCAAATGGCTAGAGCTGTTGGAGATACCTTAGGGTGATATGTCCTATTGTGTTGGCAATCTGTATAACGTGTCTGCCTAACTGTTTGATGACGTGACAGACTGATAATGAGCTCGTCCCTAGACTTGTTAGTTTAGAATAGAAAAAAAAAAAAGAAAAACGAAGGGGGTGGGGGGTGGGGAGGGGGGGCTTGTGGACCTTATTTACTTGCTTATGGGTCAAGTGATGCTATGTCCTGAGCCGGTTCAAGAAAGGTAGAGAGGATATGACAAATATAAGCAATAGATTCATAATTAGTGAATAAAAAAATTAAAAATAATTGTCCATTAACATATTAGTTATAGATTTAATTTCAATCTTTATAATAAATTTATTTTTTTGTAGAACACTAAGATATATATATATATATAGAGAGAGAGAGAGAGAGAGAGAAGAACTTAATAGTACTTTCCATGATTCTTTTACTTCATCGTTACTCTTTTATATTTTTAGTTCAACTTATGAACTTATTGGGGTTTGCTATCTTCTTTGAAGTGAAAAAAAAAAAGACTGTTTGATCGATTATATTTTCTTACATATATATATATTCAATTTTTTTACTAAAATATTAATAAATTTTAATATTACAAAATTATCATTTAAAAAGTTAAGAAAATAATTCTAATAGAGAACAAAACCCACTTATTGATTTTTTGTTCATATGGAGGTGATCGTAATTCAATTCAAATTGATTATCTCTTTAATTTGAAGTGTACTAATATAATTGGCAAATCTTATATAAGAAAAGTTAGAATATTAATTATACAAAAGTTCATTATTCATTACAAATTAATGAAATTATATTTGATTACAAATTTTCATTAGATTATGGTTCCTCTGCTATTAACTTATGATTTTTTTTTAACCTAATTTCCATTTTAAAAATAATAATTTACAGAATTTACAATGAAATGCATGAGTGAATGTTTTAAAAGAATAGAACCACAAACTACAAATTTTATGATATAATAATTATGATGTACTAAATAAATGACTTCGTTAATTTTATTTAAATATTGGAACTTTTATATTTTTTGTTTTACTCCCACATCAATTTGTTTCAATTCAAATCATTAAACATACTAATTAATAAATACGAAATGCAAAAATTCAATTTTAAGGAATAATTTTTTTATTTGATACGTAGTAGCAATAAATTCAAAATTGAATTAAAAATAATAAATTAAGTAATTTCCTCATCAACTAAAATAATTATGATCAATTTTTTTTAATAAATATAATTGCATACTAATGATTCAATTATAAAAATACAAATAAACTTATAAATTCAATTTTTCTTATAACTAATAAGTGATATATTTACCTTTAAAAATATATTTATATGCATGCATTGTACGTAATATATTTCACTTTTATAAAATATTTTAAATAAATCTAGCCGAACACGACTCCGATCTTCTCAAAACACTAACATCACATCATACTCAACTAGTCATCAATAGTTGTAAGGAAAAAATGCAAGCAACCCCTTGTGATATTGTAAATGAGTAAATTACCCCCTTATGAAAATCAAAAAGCAATAACCTTCCTGTATTGTTTAAAATACAATAATTGACCCTCCTATGATTTTTAAAATAAAATAATTTAACACCCTATATTTTTTAAAATTCAATAATTGACCCTCCTGTGATTTTTAAAATGAAGCAATTTACCTCCCTGTATAAGGAGGTAAATTGCTTTATGTTAAAATATACAGGGAGATAAATTGCTATTTTTTTATAGGAAATATGTACTTATTTTCAATATCAAATAAGATAAATTACTATTCACGCATAGTTATAATGTCAAGAAACTCGTAATTCCTCTGTGGGTCTTGAACCAGCAGCATGAGCATGCCTTATGATTGAAAGGATAGGGTTCAACTGGACTGCTGCAGTAAAGCTTGTTTTCCCATTCAAGAGCTCATAATCATATTGAGTGCAGTCAATATTGAAAGCTGCAACCCTAAATTGATATCTCATCTTTTCACATCTTCTATCCTCACACTCATCATTTTGACTTACCTTTTCTCTCACCTTAATCATAACTACAATTATTATTTGTGAAAAAAGAGAGACTTTTAATTATTGTTCATGCAAATTCAAATGTCTTCTTGTAAGAAAAAATATTATATGATTAGAATTAATTGTATTTATTGTCTATATATATAAAATAATAGTAAAATAAATATCGTATATATAAAATTAATTTTTAATAATTACAGAACTCTGGCCATCAAATTTTATAAAATAATTGAGAATTGCTTATATGTACAATTTTAGAGCTTTTTAAATTGGAGGAATAACTTACTAGGATCCCTCAGCAATTTTCAGTCACTTTTAAGATTTCGACCATTGGAGTCCGACAATTGGCAAAAACAAAAAAAATTAATTTCAGGGTATTGTTCGTCACCCATATATTTAGAGTTCTTAATTTGCCAACCCCTCCCGCCCCAAATATGTGGAATAGTAAATATAGTGAGGCTTATATGGTTATATCAATATTTTAATAAATTGAGTAACTGAACAATATTCAAATCAGTATATTAATATAATAAAGAATCATGAAATAAATTATAATAAATATACATAAAATGAGTTTAATGAAACTTAAACCCATAACCTTAAATTTATCCATAAAACTTAATTAGTCTTAACAATCGCACTAAAACCATCGTTGGTAAGTAATATTCTTTTCAAGATGATACAAATGGATAATCAAGACGTGCATAAACATGACGAGAACTTCACATTTATATGTTATGCATATCTAATTAATTATCACACAGTAAATGTTATTATATTTTTTATTGGGGCATTTTTTTAAATTATATATATACTATATATTAAGTTCTCATAATTTAGCTGAATATTAAATATAACTTCGTTGAAATTAACTCCTGAAAAGTAACTAATAGGATTGAGAGGGGTTTGTGCGAGTTTATAATTAGTATGCACATGTTTCGTAATTTGAGCTCATTTCTTGTCAAATATTAATATTAAATAATTTATATTTTTAATTGATTAAATTTTTAAATAAGATTATCTATGGATAATTTCTAAAAAGAAAATCATTGAAATTTTCAGAACTGTATGAGATAATTATGAAAGTCCCAAATTTCTTGTCTTAGATTATGAGATTTTGGGTTTAGGATAAGGACGAATGTCGGTCACTTTTTATTTGTCCAACTTCATATTTGCTAAATATTTTATGTAATTTTGATTAATATCACAATATTATTTAGTTTACTATATTGGAATGCATTATTCAATTTTTTTTTTATAAATTATTTACAACATTATTAGTTCACATCTGACAGTGACTAGCTTTCTTGTCGTGCATCACAAAAACCTTCAAGAGATATGAAATTCAAACCAATAAGATATGAAAGTGTTTACATTATGGATTGGCCAAATGATTGGAAATGATTCACGCTTTTAAAAAGTACCATCTCCAATGATGGAACCGAGCCCAATAATACTGGAGAGAGAGAGAGAGAGAGAGGAAAAAATTAATAAATAAAATAAAAAATTGAGCATGATATTTCTTGTGAGGCCATTGGAACCGAGGTTACAATTGTCGATTTCGTCTTTATATCTTTGGATAAATTACACTCTTATAAAATTAAGTTCAATTACACAATCGTCCTCTTCTTTATGCAAAATTATAAGATTATTTTTTATTCAATGATAAAATTTTGCGCAAACATATTTTGATGTATAATGCACTAATACTTCTTTATAGAGTCACTAAAAATATTATGATTTTCCGTTACACCCAATTATTATAGTCAAAACAATAAAAATTATAATAAATACAAATCAACTACGGTTTCGCAACGGCCATTAATCGTTGTTTTTGCAATTGTGGCCAAAATATTAGTCATGGCTAAAAGCATAACAAATGATTTAGCTATGGCTAAAAACCATTGCTAATAGTTATTACCGTTTATAGTGTAGCAAAAACTCAATTTTTTTTTTTAGTAAATGTACTTATAATTTTACAATTGACGAAAAATATTAATATAATTAGACCTAATTTCAAGAAGTGTCGATGCAATTTATTCTATATTTTATGTTATATTTATTTTGTGTTAAATTCTTCGTATATCTAAATGATGTAAATTTTATAAACAGAATAAATTACATAACATTAAGTATAAAATAAAAGATTAATATGTCATAAGGATTATTCCATTGTTACACGTGTTCCATAATTGTTACTCTCTTTAAATAACATGATAAGTGTAATTCACTTACCACATACTTTTTTTGGATGCTGTCAAACTTTGGTTAATTATTTTAATGTTATTAAAAGAATTATAAAAATATAATTTATATGAAATATATAATAAATTTATAACGAGTCGTGGATCAAATTTAAATTTTTTTTTTTTAAGAAAAAAGGCATGTCGGTCCCCATGAGTTGTTTGCTTGGAACTGTCACGGGACAATTCAGCAACTGCATGAACTCATTTGCATTCACAACCCCTTACTAATCTTTCGGACAGAATCAATGTGTCGTAAACGAAAGGTGGATCAGATTAAGGAATCTGCTTTTATACAGTCTTTCTGTTGATGTGGAATGTCATAGAGGACCAAAAACATACATAATGTTTAATTTTGTTCTTAACTTGTTTTAGGATATTTGGTGGAGATAGAGAGAGAAAAACAAAGATAAATAAAAATAAGTTAGAGATAGTGTGTATGTCTGGATTTATTTTTGGAGATAATATAAAATAAGTATGGTATGTTTGATGTTGGGTACTGGGAGACAAAAAGTACAGTTCATTGTCAAATCATGTCTCTTTTGTATATATTTATATATATATATGTATAAAAATATATTTAATTTATTTAGTTGTGAATGGATTAAAATAAATTTTATTTTCTAATTATATATGTATGGAAATGTAAAAAAAATAATTTATGTAGATACACTTTTATAAATAATTAAATGCACTCTAGTAATGGTTTAACAGTATTTTTTGTTAGACGTTCTGTTCGAGGTGATAAATTTAAATATATTATTCAAATAATGTAATATATGAATTAATCGCATAGAATTTTTATATTATTTGTATTTTTTAAAATTTTTTAATTATTCCATGATGTAGAAAATATTACGTACAAAATATTAAGTGGTTAAAATAAAATATATTTGCATTTAAAAATCAAATACAAACCTCACCAAAGAAAATATTATACATCTAACATGTATATCAACTCTCTAATGCATCCTTCAATTTTTTATAATTTGAAGATCCACATAATCCAATATTAACTAAATATAATTTATAACTACAGATTGCAATGGTTTGAAAAATATATTTTGGATTAATACGGCGTATTGTCCAATTAAACTATGACAATGAAACCCTTAAGTCATTGAATGCTATATGACGCACACAATCATGTTCCCGTTAACTTTATAATTAACATATGACAACAAGTGACTGGCTCACATATTCTACAACACCACTAATACTTAAGGACCGTCACGTCGACGTGGTGGAATTTCGGTTGGTCGCCGCGAGCGTGCTGTACTGTCTGCCTCACTATGCGAATGGCCTCCATAGTCGGATTGCACGCCAAAGCGACGAATGTAATCTATCCATGACCTGATCCCGCCAACTCCCGAACCCATGTCCAAACTTCTATGTGGCGCTAATGAAATATTGCGCGCCAATCGTGGGCCACCATCCCCACGAGCTACCTGTTCCTCAACATCCCAACTGGCAATATGGGTATGCGTTTGGTTTTGAAATGATTAATTTTAGAAAAAATAATTATGCCATTTTAATCAATAATTTTATAATAAGTTATATCAATGCAGATTATAGTAAAAATTAAAAATAATTGAATTAATTATACAAATACATATTAGAGTTAAACATAAAGGATAATTAAGTAAAGAATGATTGTTGTGGAATTAAAAATTAAAAATATAGTTTTTATAAAAAAATATTACTCGGATGGAATTGATCATAAAAATAATTATTAAAAAATAAATTAAATAGCATTAAAATTGTTCTTGTACTGGAAATTTAAATTTGAATTGTTCAATTGCAAGACCAAACAAGGCTTAATTGACAACCCTAATTTTGAGATGGCGAAAGGTGAAGATAATATCTTGGGATAAATATAATAAGAATAAAGAGAAAAAGAAAAGGCAAAAGGAAAAAGAAAAAAAGGGCACTATTTCAGTGTAATACAACACAGCATTACACTGAACTACACCGCCGCTCCACCGCTGAGAATCTACAAAGCCCGGCCGCAGCGGCCGGCGACGACTCTTCCACCACATCAATCGGAGGCAGGACCATCCCGTCGGCGAATAAAGCCCGCCCATTTCTCGGAAGCTCCTGAACAAACCCTTCCTCGAGCTCCACAGCCGGTTCGCCAGCACCACCGCCGTCCCCGAACCTCCTCTCCACCTCCAAGTACTCCCCAAGAGATGCCCTTCTGGAGTCACACTCGTCCCTACACAGCCTCCACCATCTCCGCCTTTTTCTCTGTTTGGAGAAAAATGGGCTGAAGAGCAGGAGATAATCATCCAATCTGGGATCAAGAACGGTATAGATCTGAAGAAGAAGGAAGACGATGAACAGAGGTGAAGGGCGATTTCTGCTAGGAAAGGCGATTTCTACAAGAGAGGAAAGAGAAAATCTACTGCTGTAAATGAAGACAGTCAGTTTTGTTCCCCACTATTATTACAAAAACACCTAAAAATAAAATAAAAATGGGTAAAACACTGCATGCCAAACATTACATTCATTTTGGGCCATCTCTTAGATGGCCCAAAAACAAACCCAAACATAAGGATATATTTTTACATTGTGATTTTGTTGGACAATGCCGGGGCTTACTTGACATACCATGTGCGGTAACATATAATTGGAAAGGGTCTGCCGCCGAGTGGTTATAGCACCTTGCAGCAAAATGTACCAGTGCTCAGTTTCTCTTGGCAATGACACTTATTTGGGGCATCTGGGGGTGTAAAAATAAGCTCATTTTTAAGGGAAAATAACTCATCCAACAGCCACAATTTTGTTTGTGAAGTCTTACTTGCAGCATTTCCAAACGGCTCAATTGCGGCATAGTGGAGGCTTGGTATCTGTGTAGTGGAATAAATAATTACTTTACGTACTATTAGCATATACAAATAGATTTTAACCTCCATATAGGGATTGTTAATGTGGACCTATTCAACTGGTTTGGGACGAGTTCTGAAGCCATAATTGAGTCCCGAGATGGGTTCCAAATCTTAGTCTCTTTTGGATCAGAATTAGAACCAAACCTGATTATTTTATTTTTTTATATCTTTTATATATATTTATATAGAATACGTTTATATGAGAAAAATCTGTATATTTTATTTATACTTATATATAATACATAAACACTAATATTTTTATAAATGGTAAATAATTTATAGAGGTTTTAATTTATATATTATAAACAACACATATTTTAAATTTTTTAATATTAATTGACATTTATATAAAAAAAATTTGAATGCCATTATTGTTTAAATATATTTTTTAATATTTTAAAAATATTAAACTAGGTACAACAGGTCCAACCCTCCGAGTCCTAAGTCTGGGGCGGGTCAGGTCCTTAGTTCAACAATTTCTTGGTTGGTTGGGTCCCAAGTTTTGGCAAAACCACACCGCTCAGATCTGCATATACCCTCCTAAAAGTAAATAATATTTTTAGGGTTAAATACATTTTTCACATTGAAGTATGCTTATGGCCCAATTCCCCCCGAACTATTAAAGGTATCGAAGACCTCCCTCATAACATGGACCAAATTTTTAGAACTACAATACCGTTATTATTATTTTTTTTCGAGAATAATTCACCAAGTATATTGCTAGAAAAACCTTAGCGTTCACACTTTATCAACGTTCAACTAACATGAATCAGATTCAGGCCCTCGTGGTGGTTAGCTAGGTCGTGGACAATTTGATAAGCGTCCAACTTGGGTTTACAGCAAGGAGGAGGAGATACAAAATGAGGTGTTGAGCGTAGGGGTTGAAGGACAACTAATAGGGGTTTGATTATGACTTCTAGGAAGAGGTCCAACTGTTTTAGACTAATCGAGGTGGATATGGAGGGGAATTGTGCTAGCAAATGGAGGTTGCATTTGGTGGATGAAGAATCTGATGTTGTATCGGTGGAGGCTATCGTGCAGCCCCGTCGACAGCCTTGAAACTTTAGCCTAGAATTGTCAGGGGTTTGGGTTCCTTTGGACAATACATACACTACGCGAGCTGGTGAAGCAGTTCAACCCTGACTTGGTTTTCATCTCCTAGACCAAGTCAAAATCTTGGAGAAACGAGATGATGAAACATAAAGTTAATGATTTTGGAGTATGTATGGATTCCCGAGGTAAGAGTGGCGGCTTATTGCTTTTATGGAGGAAGGACATCGGTGTCTGGGTATAATGGTTTTTCACTAATCACATTGACACTACAGTAGGTCTTGAGGGAGCGGCGAAAAGATAGACGTTCACAAACCTTTATGGAACTCCAAAAGGCTCTGATTGCAAGGTGTCTTGGGATCTATTGTGCTATCTTCATATGGTGTCAGCCTGGCCTTGGTTGTTCAGAAGGGATTCTAATGAAATTTTGCACCAGCATAAGAAGCAGGGGATTCACCCTTGGGCACAATGGCAAATCGAGGCCTTTCACCATTCTTTGGGGGATTGTAAACTGAATGACTTGGTGTGCTCGGGGCATATGTTTACGTGGTGTAATAATGTAGAGCACCCCGCCACCGTGAGGGAGCGTTTGGATCGTGCCTTTAGGGATAATAAATGGGCCACGAAATTTCCCTCAACAAGGGCATCTCACATCTCAAAGGCATGTTTAGATCATACAGTTCTCTTTTAGGACTTAGAGCCTCGTTAGGTTAGTGAAACTAACCCAAGAAATCCAGGTCTCGGTTTAAGGTAGCTTGGTGAAGATCATAAGAGTATGCTAAAGTGGTTAAGTAACGCTGGAGATGGGTACCGACGTTTGAAGCGAATGCATCACTGTGGAGTCGAATTAGAAACTGTAGGCAAAATTTGAAGGAATGGAGCCGGATGCATTTTGGGAATATTACTAGATGCATTAAGGAATTGAATGAGGAGATCGATAAGCTAAGGGAAGGAATGCTGATGGGAGAGAAAGAGGCGATTAGAGTTCCTCGTGATGAGTTGGAGGAATTATTAGAACGGATAAGACATTATGGAAATAGAGGGGTAAGGAGTTGTAGTTAAAGAGGGGGACGAAACGCTAGATTTTTCCATACTCAAGCCACTGAGAGGTTCTTTTGGAAAGAGATCTTGAAACTTAAGAATGAGCAAGGTAACTCTAGGGGGTAAAGATGAGGTCCAAAAGATTGTGTTATTATTTTGATCACCTTTTTCGCTCACACAGCCTGACTCTCTTGTGATAGATGAGACCCTTTCGTGTGTACTAGTGGTAACTGACGCTATGAATGAGGAGCTCAGTAAGTTGTTTTCCTCTTAGGAGGTAAAACGAGCGCTCTTTTAGATGAACCCCCTTAAATTTTTGGGCCCTGACGATATGTCTTCTATCTTTTTTCAAAAGTTTTGGAATGTGATTGGTAACGATACTACTTCATGTGTCCTTCGGTTCCTTAATGATAGACTACTTGAACTTAAATTTTATTCTATTCATATAGTGTTGCTCCCCAAATGTGCTCACCTAGAGATGGTTTCCGATTCCATCCCTTTAGTCTGTGTAATATAGTGTACAAAATTGCATCTAAGACTATAGCTAATTGTATTAAACTATTAATTGGTAACATCATCTCTAAGTCTCGATCGGCTTTTGTTCATTGATCACTGACAACATGTTCATTGCTTAAGAACTTAACCATTAACTAGCTCACAAATATTGGGTTACTTCAGGCCGCATTTCTCTTATCAGTAAAGTATATGACCTCATCGAATGGATTTTTCTTGAATAAGTGTTATTTAGATTATGGTTTAATGTGCAACTGGTTAAGTTGATCTTGTTATGTGTTACTAGTGTACTCTCGTATTCTATTATACTCAAAGGGGTCCCATTTCTGTAAGTCTCATAAGAGAATGAATTTGTATCTTATTAATTAATCGTAAGGGTATATATACAAGTATCGAAATCCTATAATAGGAAGAAAAATATCCTATTACAATCAATCAGCTCTTCCTATTATTTAGCCTACAAATCAGCCTATGTCTGTTATATATCTAAATCCAACAAAGAAGCCTATTTAAAATCTCTAACACTCCTCCTCAAGTTGGAGCATAGATATTAATCATGTCCAACTTGTTACATAGATAATCAATCTAGACCCCGTTAAGAGCTTTTGTGAATATATCACCTAGTTGTCCTCTAGTCACATAACCTGCAGTGGTCAAACCATGTTGGATCGACAATCAGTCTCACTATATTTTGTCCATTCATGAGATTTTTATTGGAAGCAATGTGAAGTGGAGCTTGATTGTCGCACCATAGCTTTACAGGTATTGAGACCTTAATTCCTACTTCACAGATGAGCTGAGATATCCATGTGACTTCACACAAAGATTTGGCCATAGCTCTAATTCAACTTCCACAATTGATCGTGAAACTACATTCTATTTCTTACTCTTCCACAACACCAAATTTTTCCCAGCAAAAACACAATATCGTGAAGAAGATCTCCTATCTTCCTTACACCCTGCCCAATCAAAATCTGGAAACATTCGGTCCTAGTATGACCATAATTTCTATAGAGGATTCCACGTCTTGGGGCACCTTTCAAATAGTGCATGACATGTTGCCTTCCAATGATCAACAGTTGGTGATGACATGTACTGGCTCAACACACTTATTGAATAAGCAATATCAGGACGTGCCATAGTAAGATAATTCAACTTTCCAATAAGAACTTCTATATCTCTCAGGATCCTAAACAATTCACCTTCTTTGGTTAATTATAAATTAAAAACCATTGGATTAGTACATGGTTTAGCACCAAATTTTCCAGACTCCGACCGTAAATCAAGCACACACTTCCTCTAAGATAGGAAGATTCCTTTCTTACTCCTGTTAACTTCTCTCCCAAAAAATACTTTAACATCCTCAAGTCTTTCGTATGGAACTGAGTATGAAGAAAGGACTTCAAAGATCAAATTCCTCTAGAACCACTACATGTTATTACAATATCATCCACATATACAACTAACAAAATACTACCTCCATCAGATTGTCTATAGAAAACAGAATGATTTGATTTGCTCTTCTGCATTCCAAACTTCTGATTAACTTGGCTAAAATTTCCAAATCAATCCCGAGAAGTCTGTTTCAAGCCATATAGAGATTTTTGCAGACGATCAATTTTCCCACTTGAGCAACAAAACTAGGTGGTTGCTCTATATATACCTCCTCTTGAAGATTACCATGAAGAAAGGTATTCTTTGTCTAATTGATGTAAAGGCCAACCATAAGTTGCTACAAGGGAGATAAATAAATTGATACAAGCAAATTTAGCAATAGGAGAAAAAGTATCATGATAGTCCCCTCCACAAGCTGAGCTTGTTTACTTGCATGTAAGGTAATCAAAATCCATTTACTGTCGACATCTAGAAATTTTTGTTTGTTTTGCAGGAGATATTCCAAGAGCTGTTGGAGGATCACCAGCCTTAGGCTATGGCCAATGGCTAGGATACTCCGCCCAAATCGGAGGGCTTAGTGACCGAACAACAGTTGTGGCTGGCAGTGGTCGGGGTCAAGTACAAGGGTCGTGTATTTGGCGTTGGTTTTGAGGCCCACGCCTTGAGCCGAACCTACACATCACCATCACCACCGCCACGCCCAGACATGGAGGATTGGATGGTCCAGCTAGAGACGATTATGGTCAACATGAAAATGAGCATGATGAAGTCGATGCAGGCCACTACCTCAAATGTTGGCCCGTCATTGCCCAGCGCCCCATCAAAATGGATCTAATTAATTACCATTTTTCCCTTTCAAAGAAAATATATAGTCCAACTATTTTTTTCTCTAGGCCTAATTAATGACCATTTTCCCCTTTTAAAGAAAATATATAATTCAACTATTTTTTCTCTATGCCCATAATCAAGCCCAACATGCTTTCAAAAATAAAATTAAGCCTCCATAAAATTATAAATAAAAATAAAATTGCATTAGATCCATTTTTTATCATGGAAAACATATTTTGAGGGTGAAAACTACATTTAACCCTACAAAATATTAAGAAATAGAAGAGAGTTATGAGAAATTATCTGACAAAAAGAGCGAAAGAAGAAAAAAAAGATGTGGAACTTGAGAAAAAAGGAAAAAAAATAAAACTTTAAAAAACAATTAAAGAAATAAAATCTGAGAAATATAAAGATTAAAAACACACACATATACTCACAAAAAAAGGTCTTCAATGATATTCTAACAGAATTCATATTGCTTCTGTCATTTTCTGACAAGAACATCATGTGTGAGTGAGATAAGGTTGTTGGGTTCTGAGAGTAGGCTGTGCAGTGGTCTATCTAACTACACCAAGTCATTGACGTTGACAACTGAAAATCTACCTTTTAAGGGGAACTCATCATTGCGTATATTTTCTCTTAAATGATTTTATTTTATTTTATATTTATTTCATTTAAAGTTTTAAAAATAAATTTATTCTGAATTGTGCTAAGAAAAAAATTTAATTTTATTGATATTAACAAACAAGAAATTAGTGATTTTAAATTTTATCTATTTGGTACAAATATTAAGACTATAAGGAACTTGGTTTTCTCTAATATTTTAATGATTACAGGTTAAAAATTACGGTGATGTGGGCTCACACCTAGGTATCCTAAAAAGACATAAATGTCATCAGAGATTCAGGCCTAAAATGGTTCAAGATCTAAGCCCCGATTCTTCGAGTTATACTAATCCGGGCCTAAACCGATTTGAGCCTGTATATGTACTAATTCAGCATGATTATATCAATCTTGTACTAATAGTCCACGTGTAATCATACAATTTGATCATTAAAAATATATTTTCCATGACCCAGGTACGATTTTTTGTCACTTTTACTATTTCTTATAGGCAAATTTTATTCCCTATGAATTTACTAATTTGGACATCAGAGGCTATATCCGGAGCCTTGGCAGTATTGTTCGCACATGCACTATTTTTGCGTATTACACAAGTGAATCCTAGTGAACTTAAACATTTTGAAAATGATTATATATAGATAAGACCCATTTTGCAACCCTGATTCGGATACTCAATAATTGGTGCCCGTTCATGAAAAAATCAATTACATTTTATTTTTTTAGAACTTGAAAATAGCTGCGACTCCAGTTAAAGAAAGGAATGCAACGGGCGATGATGGCCGTATGGTGAAAATCAATCATAGTTTTTTTAGAACATTATGCAGCTCTATGGACCTCCAGGCGCTCTGAACTGTAGAACTCTCGTGACGACCTTATGGTGTAGCTGAAGAGATTAATTTATAAATTTGTGCTCTATAAAGTGTGGTTGGGTCCACTATTAAGTATAAATTTGAGTCCTACAATATTTCAAAATAATTAAAATGTGATACTTGAGAATAATAATTTTATTCAAAAATCATAATAATAGTAATCAATATTTTGTTCATCTCTCTTCGAACAAACGATATAATAATAATTATAACTATTATAATACATTTATCATAGACAAATGGTATAACAATTAATTATATCACACTTACCACACCCTTGATTTCTAGAATGGGTGGACGATTCTCGATGGGAACACATACACGAGTAAATCCTGACGAAAATCCTCGATGGGTCCACAATACTAACGTATGAGTAGATCTTGATGAAGATTCACATGGGATTCGCATACTACGTGATGATAACCTATTGATAACATAGACTTCACTTATCATTGCAAAATCATTATTTGATTATGATAATAAGTGATACTCCCTATCATGTGGGCCAAAGATCATCGTTTACATCTGTACGACGTTTAATATAAAGCTTTCTCTTCCCTTACAAGCTTGTATCTAAATTATATTATATACATATATAAACAAAAAAAAAGCTTATTAAATAAAAATAGACTAAGAGTGTGAAATAATAAACTTTTATAAAATATATTTATAAAAAGCAACATAAAATGCATGATTTGAACAACGTTGTAAAATTCGTAAAAAATATAAACACACACAATTGAACAAAAGTAATCGAAAAGACAATTCTTGCAATTCAATACCAAAATCAAATGCACTCCAAAAGTATAAATTAAATTGAGGAGACGCAGTTCAAAACCAAATGTTACGATGGAATCAAATGCAATTCTATTGGATGGACGTGAATTCGAATTAAATACGATGAGATCAAATTGAATCAAGTTAAAAATAAATAAAAATTAAGTCAATAATAGAATTAAATTGAATATTAGCTAGTATCAAATAAAACTTACTCTTAAAATATAAAATAACTATAAGTTATATTAATATTATATTATTGAAGATAAAATTTTGAATAAACGCAAAATAAATATTTTCCTACAAGATTTTTTATAATTAAATAAGATTTTGGATAAATACAAAATAAGTATTTAATGTACAAAATAAATATTTTAACCGATAAGAGTTTTTAATAATTAAAAAATAATTTTAGATAAATATAAAATAAATATTTAATATATTTAAAATAAACAATATTTCTAACCAATGAGATTTTTTTAGTAAGTTAAAAACTCAAAATTCTAAGAATTTAATGTTGAGTTAAAATTGGCTCAATTATAGGCAATTATCGTTCTGCTATATATATATATATATATATATATATTTATAGACTCGGATAAAAGGAAGAAAAGGAGAAAGCAACAGAAGAACTTTTTATCTGGAGAAAAAAGTTAAAGATCACATAAAAGCACGAGGAGAAGACGACGAGATAAGTGGAGAAATTGATTAACATCGGGACAGTCGTTTAAGCCCAATATTCTACTCCATGTATTTTTCTGAATTTTTCTTCTTTGTGTTTGATTTAATTAATATGAACTAATTTACATTTTGTTAAGGCTTTTGAAAATCCTAATTGAGACAATATTTTGATTATTCTATCGGATTAATCTACAACTTTATTTTTATATGTCCACAAATTATTGTGTTTATTATTATAATTTGAGAGTCCGACCGTTTCTTAGATTAAATAATTATGTTGATGAACCGGAAAGGAATTCGACATAGTAGATAGTGTAATCTGTGGTGTGAATTGAACGATATGTAAATATACATAAATATGATTCATCTGGTTGCTAGTTTTTTTACAGATCTTAATGCATTATTATCACAAGTTTTAGAATGGAGGAATCAACTGATTCCTTAATAATAATAGGTTTGGTATAGCGAATTAACTTAAAGTACCTCAGCATATGAAAGTACTCGCTCGCTCGTTTCATTAATTTGTTAATTTTGCCATATTATATTTGATAATTATTTTTTTTACAGTAATAATATATCACTTGATTCACGATCGCCTAAACAATTATAAATGAATTATAATTTTGATATTTATTTCATTTAAATTCTCGTGAATGTTGAGACAATAAATTTTTTTTTTATCAAATACAATACCCAATAAATATTATTATAATGATATTGTGATAATTAATACATATGAAAGTAGTTCAGATTGACATCATGTGATGTTCTATTATATATACCCTTTCTTTTTTGGAAATATTTTATTTTAACCACTTCTAACCTATTGCATGAGAATGGGACTTGGGTGGATTTGTCGGTTGCGGCAGTGAAGAATAAGGACAAAGTATGCAGCAGACACTACAGTTAGGTTTTGTTTTGTCATTGAATCAGTTTTATAGTCCTGTTGGGATTGTCTTGTCCCAAAAGATTCTCTTCTGACTGTGGACTGACACCACTTTTTATTATTATTATTATTTTTTTTTGGTAAATATAAATTTTATTAATAAAATAAAATCGTACAGTAGAATAGTGCTCAACTGGTGGTTTCTCCCTCGACAGGCCAAGGGATGCGCCATAATCTATATAACGCACATGAACTAACAGAACGAGATAAATTAACACTGATAATCCTCTGTCTAATATCTTCCACGATAATGGTAGCTATTATATTCGGTGGTCGCTCCCTATGCTCAAAGCGTCTCAAATTTCGTTCCCTCCAAATGTGGTAAATGCAAGCAGCCAGGAGTGCACGATAAGCCAAGTTAATCATATGTTTTCCTCTCCATTTCCTTGCAACCCACTCCACGTCCCGTGACCACTCTCTATTAGGCCATTCAAACCTATTATTATTATTATTATTATTATTGCTTCTAAATATATAATTGTGATTGTTCGATATTTCATCTGATTTTATTTCAACAACAAAAAAAATAAGATAAAATGAGTTTAATTGTAATTATATGATTGATGTGATGAGTAAAACTATGTTAAATAAAAAAGAAAAAGTAATAATTGTAATTAATGTAATATATTTCTTAGAGTAACAAAATGTGTTTGAGATAGTTTTTTTTTTAAATAAGAAATATTTTTCTATAAACAAAAAAATCACCGGCTTACTCAAATGAGACGAGATTAAAAATTAGAGTTAAAAATATTTTGCATCCCTAAAGTATAAAAATATAATAAAAATTCATGACAGAATAATTTGACATTGACAGAACAAAAATTTCCTTCTCACTCACTCGCTCTACTTTTTATTTTACTCTTAAAGTATGTTTTATTAAAAAAAAATATTTCCAGAAGTACTTTGAATGATTTAATTGTTTTACTCAAACTCTATTTAAAATAATAATGTTTAAATTTATAGTTTTTGTAAATTATATATTACAAAAAATATTTAAAAACTCAATATAGCATATGCTTATATAAACTAAATTATTTATATCTAAAAAATGCACATAAATATGTATGAATCGCGCGCTATGCATATAATTTTATAGATTATAGACTTTATATTTAATAACATATACAAATAACTAAAATATATCATATCTTTACTCAAAGAATTATAGAAAGTTATTGATTAATTGTATATATATAAATTTGTAGTTTACAGTACATATATATATGTGTTCAATATAATATTTTAAAATTGTATTCATAATATGTATATAAAGAAAATGTTTAATATATATATATAACAATACAGAACACAAATTATCTAATTTACTGAACAGTAATATAAACATTATAAGAATTATAAATTTATAGAATTTATACAGATTTTTATATACTAATTACAAAAATCGCATATTTTGGTACTATTTATTTTAAATGAAAAATTTATAATAATTTACATTATGTTTTAGGTGGTTGATTGTAATAAATTTATTTTAGCATGTGTGGCAGCCATAATTTAATTTTTCCTAATATTTGTAACATAATTCTTCGAGCTATCCAATATTTCTTTATTTCATTTTACGTGTAGAGCCAGACTTGGGTGCTTTAAAAACACATAAAATACCTGAGCGAATTACATTTTTTGTACCATATTTTAGGTCACTGTGCAGTTATGGTACAATGTTTTATCAACTTAACAAAAACAGTACCATATAAATGAAAATTATACAAATTATATTCCACCATTAATTTTTTAATAGAAATGGCACGTGAGTCGCACGTGGCCGTTGAGTCATGATTTTTAGGTGGTTAAAAACATTGACAATGAGCGTTGGAGGAAAACTGATGGTTGTTAGGTCGTTCTTTTTGTTTTTGAGTATTTTTTAACTCATTTTTTTTTCCTCTCCAAATTTTTGTCTTTCTAGCTATGTAATGAGTTTCTCCCATTTTTGTTTCTATTTCCAGCTGATCTCGCTCGAGCTTCGCGATCTCAACGGATGGCCTCTGAGCTGGCTGCTTAATCTTTCAAGATCTAGTGATCGGCTCCTGAGAACAAAATAAGAACGTGAAGCTCGTCAGGTGCGTCCCCTACAACGACCCTCTGACGTTGAAGTTAGTGTTGCTCAAGGTAAAAATGTGCGATCGGATGAATACAGGTCGAAAATAATAATAGCACAGTTGCCTCTAAAATAGAGCGTCGGCGTATTTATAGTGCCCAAGTGGTTACTGTTGTTTGGGCCACGTGTAAACATTTGAGGTATGGGTGTCTTCAATCGGACGGCTTTTCGCCTATCGGGGTCTTCTGTAAGTAATCAGGTCGTATCATGGACTATCCAACCAGCTGAGCTTGATGCACGAATCTGCTTCTGTAATGCTGAAAATATCCTTCATTAAGGACATTTTCGATATTCCGTATTAAAATTGGGTTTTGCCCATCACCAGCTATGCATTCATTATATGAACACCTTATTAATATATAAGACATTTGCATAAAATGTTGTAACAATTTAATGCAATTTGTCCATAAAAGAAGTAAGTTTGTCCTTACACATCCAAAAATATAAGCTAATAGTGTGCATTTGCACAATACAAAAGTTGTCCAAAAATAATTCAACTGCAAGTCACCAAAAAGGTTATACCAACACCAACAAATATTTGGATCAAATTCCCTTCTTACCACCCTTATATTTCAATCTGGCCTTTGAAGATTATGAGATAGTTCCAGCATTTTTTAATATTTTAATTGTTAGTTTTCTTCAATACTCATTGTCAGCATTTTTAACTGTCCAATAGTCATGATTTAACAGTCATGTGCCACTCACATGTCAATTCTCATCCAAAAGTTAACGATGGTACATAATTTGTATAATTTTTTATTTATATGGTATTGTTTTTGTCAATCTGACAAAGTATGGCACCGCGACTTCAAAGTAGCTTTAAGTATGTGATGAGGTAATTTTCAAAAGATCAAATTGCCCCTATTTTTTAAAAGAATATGCAGTAAAGGACAGGATCCGCGCATGAAGGTGCGGGTCGGGCCCGACCCGCCCTACCCAGACCAATGGACTTGCCCGCTTTGATAACCGTTGGATCACCTAATATCAGGATGCTCAGATGATACCACGTGGCACCTTACCATGTAGTAATGTACGCTATAAATACCAGCATTTATGAATATTTACACAAGTGCATTTATCATATTTTTTTAATCTCACTCGTTCTCCAGTTATCGCTTTCGGGCCTACTTTTTTAACTTAAGTATCGGAGGGCCTTAATTGGGGGCTATCCAACAAGCCTAACGCGTGTTCTGTTCTCAGGATCCACTCATAGGAAGCTCAAAGAGGGATTCAGTGACTCGTTCGCAGGGTACCAAATTCAGTGACCCGATCTCAGGGTATCAGGTTCAGCAATTCGATCCAAATTATGCGACCTCCATCAGTATGGTACCACAATCCATTCAAATACCCCTAGTCATATTGATTAATGTCTTAAGTGGGCTTGGACCTACATCTATGGGACTCGAGTCGTCTCGGTCCAATTGCAATCTAGCCCAGATAGTCAAACCTAAGTATGTGCTACTTCACCATGACCGCACCATCAAAATTGCATTAACAGTCCATATGTGATAATTGCAACTCAGTTATATTCACCATGCTCCAAGTACAACTTTTGTATACCTTTAAAAAAATATTTATGAGCACGATATCTTAACAACCTCATCAACTTAAGTATCAAAAAATTATAATTAAATTTTTTTTGATAATATTATCTCGTGCTCTATTTTTCAGAGTTATCATAGGTAATCTTAGGTTTTTATGACCTATCTCTAGATCATCTAGACCCTCAGGACTTGACCTAATCCTTACTCAAATGAGATCTCATGCTCATTATCTTACATGTTAATCTAGCTACTTGGAACTACATTTTGATATTTTCAATTATATGTAATAAATGTTATGTAAATATAACATTTACACATTATATAATTGGCTTAAATATGTTTTTGGTTCAATAATTTTGATACTTTGGCATTTTTATCATTTATCTTTTTAGTGGTGCAAAATAATTTTATAATTTTTTGATATTTTGTAATTTTGGTCCCTCCGATGTCAAACTTTGCAAATATCGCCGAACAAATCATGTGAACTTCACGTCGTTCATTTAAATTGGGACTTTTGTTCTGATTGGTTCACTTTTGCCAACATGAAGAAAAAAATAAAATAAAAGAATAACGTGACACATGATTTATTCCAACAATATTTGTAAAATCCGGCATCAAAAGAACCAAAATTGTGAAATATCAAATAATTACATAATCTTTTTGCAACTCCCAAAAAAATAAAGGATAAAAATGCTAAAATCACAAGGAACACATGATTTATTTAGGAAATTTTTAAACAATCTAGCACCTCAAATACAAAAATTGCGAAATATAAAAAATTAAAGAGATAATAATGAAATGACCCTTACATAATTATGATAAAGTCGAGTTTTAGAAATCAGTCTAAATAGTCTAACTGTGAACCATGACCGAATGAGGTCACTCGTGCAATTTGTATGCTACAATAAAGTTCCCATTACTTAATTGGTCATGTCACGTGCCAATGTTATATGATTCAGACGCCATTTAAGTGTTATTTAACAAACGCTACTTGAAGTCAATGAAATCTAGCTCAATTGGTGAAACTAAAAACGCATAATGTTAGAGGTTGTGGGTTTGAACTCCTTTTTATGTGTGGGATATTATTTCTACTAAATAGTATGTGTATTGTTTTCACTGAATAGTAGGTGGTATTTTCACTATATTAGTAAGCATTTATTGTAATATCTGACATGAATAATTATAAAATTCAAATTTAATGTATAGCCCAAAAAAAAAAAAAAAAACATCCGCCGCCCCCTTGCACTCCGACTTTAGGTCTGGAAAAAAAAAAAATCTCAACCAAAATCTTCTCAAAATCGTCCATTTTCATCTGAGCAAATTTGAGTATTCAATAGGATGCGATCACGCTTTATTGAGTATTCAAAATTTTTTTTATCATCCATTGTTCTTTATCACTTTTCGAGTCTAATTAGGTCATTTTGATTCTATTTTCAATTAGGTCGTTATAGTGCATATGAAATCGTTGCGCTAACTTTTGGGTATAGGGTCCTTATTTTATTTATTAATTTATATAAGAAAAAGTACGGATGTCTTGTGTTCCAATCACCACTGCATATTAGAGCACGTCTCAAAAACTAAAGTTCATTAGAGTACTTACAAATACTTGCGTATTAATACAGGTTTCATATCTTTAGCAGGGATTAAACTCATAATCTTATGAAAGTTATCCATTTTTACTGATCGAGTTAACAAGAATCGACAATATGTTTTCATATTTGTTATTATTATTTTGAAATAATTACACCGTCCTTTCCATCGATTAATTTATTATCGACTTATTGCAGATCAAATAATTTTTTTTCGACTAAACTACCCTTATAAAGGTTCATGAACATATACATCCCCACAGCGTTAAAGCGTGAAGACGTGTGAGGGTAATTTTATCATAAAAAGATTTATCTAGCCTGCAATAAGCCAGTAATAAGTCAATCGAGGGTAAATATAGATTTTTTATCTAATTTTTTTGTTTATGACTAACAACGTGACTTATTTGTTGAACGAAAGCAAATATCAAAAGTGTTAGATGTATTTTTCCAAACTATAAAGGATTTACATATAATTACACCAAATTCCAGGAAAAGAAAGTGTGATTATCCCTTATCTCTATAATGATTATAACACGTTTTACGCATCACATTAACTGCGGTTGTTCCACTTTTACCCCACACCTAATCACATGCTCAAGAAGAAATCTGATATCAACTAAACACACCGTCTCTCGTTAAAATGACACGAGATGGGATGAAATTACGAGTAATCACATAATAATATTTCTCATTTGATCCTTTATATTTATTACAAATAAAAAATACAAAAAAATAAATAAATAAATAGCAATGCATATCATGACAGGTCTCCTTGTACAGTGATTTACAAGACTCAAGTCAAATCATAGGCACCTTTCAACACGTAAAACACGCCACAAGTCTCAGAAAAATACTCAATTTACACATACCATAACATCAATTCGAACAAACATCACCTTGTCAAAAAATTTCAGGTGGTCCAATGCACTAATTATGATCTTGCATAGTTATAAATTATTTTTTACACTAAAAAATATAAGTAATTTGTGTAATAATATTGACGTTTTTTAGGAACATATGTGTAATTTTTTAAAATAAAAATAATTTTATGTAAATAATATCGATGTTTTTATGAGTATATGTGTAATTATCAAAAAGGTAAGAGTAGTTTATGTAACAGACCATAAGTCTGGGTGTGTAAATATAATTATTCCTATTTTAAATTGTAAAATATATCAGTGAAAAAATGTAATTTTCTCTCATAATCAGCTACTAATGAGAAAATTAAAAATTATGACGGATACTGAATAACTATACTTGCACAACGACTACCAATCGTTGTTTTTGTAGGTAAGGTCAAAACATTAGTTTTTGCCGAAAATCATGTCACTATCAAATATTCATCAACTATGATCAAAATTTAAATTTTTATATTGATATTATCTGATCGTAATAGATAATATTAATTTATTATAATTTTTAAGTTGTGATTATTTAATAATATAAAAAATAATTGATAATGTTGTACTGTATACAAGTGCTTTTCTCTTGGTCAAATTAAAAATCAATTTAGAACTTTTATTATAAATCAGTGTGTACATAGTTAACCTTTTTTTTTTTTTTTGTAAATTTGTGTGATGCATTTAAATGTGTGTATATAATTAATTAAAAATGCTAAGAAATTATTGTACAGAAAAGTATATATTTTAATTCGATAAATAAAAAGAGGATGAATTACAATGAGCTCCCCTGAAGTTTGGCATAATTATAGATACATCCTCGTTGTTTGAAAAATAATACCCCCTAATATTTAATGAAATTATGTAATCGTTAAATGGAGGTATAAACTTGCCAACTTCGCACTTATTGTATTTTTTATTTTTTAAAAAAAATTAAAACTTATAGAAACGGATGGGATGGATGGAAAAAATTTTAAAAATTATAAAAAAATTATCCGCTTAGTCCATAAAAAATAAATAAAATTATAATTTTTAATCCACAAGGATACTTTGGTTAGTTCACCATAGAAAATGGATGGAAACCTAACGGATTGCTCTAATTGCTAGACGACCGTTAAAATCAGGGAGTATTAGTAGTTTTTTTAATTAATGAGAGGATATTTGTAATTATGCCAAACCTCAGGGGAGGTCGTTGTAATTTACCCTAAAAAATAATTATGAGAAATTATTGAGAAAAAAAAAGAACGAAATTGAGAAAAGAGTGAAAAAAATATTAAAAATACGAAATTAATTTTTAGAAAAATATCAGAGTGGAAGTTTGAAAATACAAAAAAGATGCCTTAAATTATAAAAGAATACAGATTATAAATATATATTTCATACTATATTTTATATACATAATATGTAATAATTTTCAAAAACACACATACAAAGTTTGATTTTTTTTTTTATCTATTTTAAATATGAAGTATAATAACATTAATTTATTAATAAAAATTAAATTATTTTTTTAGTGAATAAGTCACAATTACATCATGAATTACAACCATTAATAATTAATATTGTAATTATCAATATTAAATATAGGAATAATTATATTGTTCTTCCTCAGATTTGGGTAATTACTTAAAAATCCCTTATGGTTTAAAAAATTATATCTAATACGTCTAACATTTGTTTATGTATAACAAATAGACCCTCCTGTCAGTCAAGCTTTACCAAATTTATTTATATTAGTAAACAAGTTGAATGAAAATCTATATTTATCCCTGATTGACTTATTGCAGATAAAAAAAAAAAAACTTTTTTAATCAAACTACCATTACACATATTCACACGATAACGAGTGTGGGGAACTACATCTCCACTCTTATAAGGGTATTTTGGTTAAAAAATGATTTGCATTGTTTGCAATAAGTGAGTAATAAGTGAAATTATATGAATTGTTACAAATGATGGAATCTACTTGTTAGATAGAAACAAATATCAGATGCGGAAGATCTAATTTTTCAAATTATAAAAAATCCATGTACAATTACATTAAATTTTAAGAAAGAAAAATATAATTATGCCTTAATTATGGAATCTTGTTTTCATTAAATAGAAAATTCAAATTATTAGCTAAGAACACGTAAAAACCGCATGCTCTGCCTAAAGTACCCAACTAATGACTCAGAAGACTGCAAAACCACACTCACAAAAGTTAAAACCCTGTCCAGAAACACTGCTCTCTCTCTCTCTCTCTCTCTCTCTCTCTCTCATACAAACATACAGAGAGATTTTATAAATATTCCCCACCTCTTCTTCAATTCTTTCCCGCATATTTTAACAGACCATCTGACAGAAAAAACGAACACGCTAGTACATAAACAGGCAGGCATCACCCAGAGATCCCACACCAAGGAAGAGACGTAGCACCAAGAACACCCACTTTCCTATTCACTCTCCTGAACGGCAATGCTGCCTTACACCACCGTGGAAGCGGCGGAAGCCGCACTCGGTAGATCCCTCTCGGCGGCGGAGACCCTGTGGCTCAACTACTCCGCCAACAAGTCTGACTACTTCCTCTACTGCCACAACATCCTCTTCCTCTTCATCATTTTCTCTGTTTTCCCCTTTTACTACCTTTTTCTTGAGTATTTCTTCCAGAAATATGTTGGGCCTTACAAAATCCAGCCCAAAGTGACGCTCTCCTTCTCTGATACCCTTCGATGCTACAAATCTGTGATGCGCATGTTCTTCCTCGTTGTGGGTCCCCTCCAGCTCGTTTCCTTCCCTTCCATTAAGGTAAGTGTTTTTTTAGTCTTTTAATGATTCAGCGCCATTCTTCGAGTGTTTTGTGAAATTGGGCTATTGGGTTTTAGATTTCCGGATTGATGCAGTTAGTTTTGTGATGGAATGATGGGTGCTTACTGTTGTTGAGTATATGCCCTTTCTTGATCTTAATGTGGGTTATACATGAAGGTCCAATCTTTCTGGATTTCGTTAATGATTTTTCTTCTTCTTGTTTGTTGAATGAAGTTGATAGGGGTAAGAACAAGCTTGCCATTGCCTTCTTTCTGGGAAATTGTGGCTCAATTGGGGGTTTATTTCATCGTGGAGGACTATACAAACTATTGGATCCATAGGTTTCTGCACTGCCAGTGGGGGTACGAGAAAATTCACAAGGTGCACCATGAGTACACCGCGCCGATTGGGTTTGCGGCGCCATATGCTCACTGGGCTGAGATTTTGATCCTCGGGATTCCGTCATTTCTTGGGCCCGCGATGGTCCCCGGCCATATGATTACATTCTGGTTATGGATTGCTCTGAGGCAGATTGAGGCTATTGAGACTCACAGTGGGTAATGCACTTTGCATGCTTCTTGCTCATGCTTTGATTTGATGCAGTTTAGTAAGAGCTTTCCAGCTTTGATTGATTAAGTGTCAGTTATATGTGCTTTGCTTGTGCTAATTTGACCAAATGATGGCTTAACACTGTAATTTATTCACTCTCTTTTCACTATTTGCTTTTGGGATTTCGATTGATCCACTGAAAAGTTAATCGATTGGTGGGTTGAGGTCAATAATAGTGGATTAACTTTTGTGCACGAGTAGTACGATTCTCTCTCTCTCTCTCTCTCTCTCTCTCTCTCTCTCTCTCACACGCACACACACACACACAATTCTTCGGGTAATAGTTGATTCACTTGCATTGTGATTTAGTCACTTTTTAGGTCTAATAACTAGTCATTATTTCTTGCAAGGATTCACATGTTTTCGTGTTTTCCTCATTAAGTTCGTTTCTGAAGTCATAATTATCAGATACATTTCATATCCGGCAAGGTATAGTCTGAGATTTTCCTTGCAAATATTAAATGTGTGGAAACTTTCTATATATAAGGTGTATGGATAACGGAGAATTTGTTTAGTTCCTAAAAGTTGTCTACATCAAATGGTTATATGTTAGGTACTGTAGTGTTACATCTCTGGTTGCCAGTTTCAGTATTTGTACTCTGTAGATATCGAATTTTGTTTCTGAACCTGCTTGATTGGGTACCTTCAGAATAAGTTTTTGTATTTGTATCAGATCATATTAAGAGAATTTATCCGAATTGTAACATCCGAGCTATCCATGTGCATCTATTAAAAGCCAAAATCATTTCATTATGTTTGATTAGATGAAATAATTAGATGAAGTTACATGAATCAGCTAAGACTGAGACAATGAAGATGGATATTAAAAATGACAGTTATTTAAAGTGTTCGGTACTCATATGACGTACTTTTCTATGTTTGAAATGACGATACAATTCTTAAATGTCAAGATTCAACTGATCCCAGAGATTATCTCAGTTTCATAGTGCATCATATTGAGTCGGAGCTGAATATGACACATGTGCATTAATAGTTGAATAAAAGAATTAAATCAGCTAATTTGTTGACATTCAGTACATAAAATGTCTACTGTTTATGCAATTACCAGCATGCAATTTTTTCAACTGAACCAGGCGAACATTATGTTCTGTCCACCAGTTTTTGCCTTTGCTTAACACTGAGTTGTTAGAGTTCTATAGTTGTCATGCTTTATCTTCTTTCTTTTTTTTCCTTTCCTAACTTTATGTATGAAATTAAAAAGCCTGCCAAATGCATATATCCGCATACAACCATCAGAAGATGCCTCAGCAGGCAGGAAGAAGCATTTAGGCCTTAGGAAATAGAAGTAGTCTTATTCATCTTAGGAAATGACATGTATGCCTTAGTTCTCCTTGAATGGCTGTTGGATTGGTTATTGACTTGTATCCTCTCTCCTCGTTCCTACATTACGACAAAACCATATATAAATACTTATTCTGTTTCACTGACAGTGAAGTTTGGAGCAGATGTTATTTACTCATGTTAATTAGACTTTCTTTCTTTGATTTGGAGTTACTATAACGAATTCCGTTACTAATAATAAATTCCTTATTTGAGGAAAGCTAGCCATCAATATCTTCTATGGTTATTGCCGAAGTTATAAGAGTCCTTTGACCACTCAATTGTTCTCTGTTTTCGCAGAACTTCTGCGGGGGGGGGGGGGGTTGCTTTTTCTGTTTATGTTTATATTCATGTTACACGTTCACATACTTCCGTAAAATAATCTCTGTGAAAATGTTATATTCATGAACGGACACAGATGGTCGACCTTGCAGCTACAATAATCTAGCCAACTTTGTAAATTATTTCAATTCATATACATAAAGCACAATGGAGGTGTTTCAGTTGTGTTCACGACGAAGGTATGCTGCTACGAGAAGACAATTCTCATATGGAATTTGTTGCCTAAATACTCATTTGCTGAGTCCAATCTAATATGATGATATCGTCTTGTTTCTTCAATGAGACTTGTGAATTTCATTTGCTTTACTAGGACACCTGATCGCGTTCTTTATCAGCACATATGTAACATATGCTTTTTTATTATACAAAAGCATGATTACATGCTTTCCGCCAACTAGAGATTGTAATGACATGCCTTAATGTGTCAACAATACAGGTACGACTTCCCTTGGACTCCGACAAAATACATTCCCTTTTACGGCGGTCCAGATTACCATGACTACCATCATTATGTAGGTGGACAAAGCCAGAGTAATTTTGCATCAGTATTCACGTATTGTGATTACCTCTACGGCACTGACAAGGTGATTGTTAAAATAGATCACAATTATCCTTAGAGAGGTATTTTATGTTTCAAAAAGATTATGTGTCCTAAACCTGCTTTTTGTTTGGCTTATCTCACAGGGATACCGCTATCAAAAGAAAGTCCTTCAGCAGGTACATTAACTCTTCCAAGATCCAAATGATGGTTCTCTTATACTTTAGCATGTGGAAAGTTAAAACTGGTCATATATTTGTCCAATAATCTGACCAGATAAACTTTACTGAAATAGTCTGATATCCTGGAAATTATCGAGCTCTACGAAATCACATCATTTGGTTAATAATTATTCTTCCCCTAAATTCATATTGCTTTTAGCGGATAAAACCAACAGATCCCCTAATGAAAACACTTGAGTAAAATAAAAAGGACAATGCGATCCCTTGAGCATTTAAGCTTATTTTTTCAAAAAATTTAAAAGCCGCTATGCCTTTTTCTTTGTTCAGAGAGGAGTTTTATGTCTTTCTGTAATTTTACACTGGTTAAATGCAATTAACCCTACTTTCAAATGAAAACAAATGCTTTCACCAAATGACCGTGTCCCGATTAATGCTGTTTACATTACAAGAAGTGTACCTCTTTTACGCACACGTTTTTGAGCGACTTCCACTCCATACATCTTACGACCTCATTGTTCTGTTAACAATCATCATCGTTGATCGTTTCAGTTGCGGGAGGGAGTGAAAAGCAATGGAACTATGCATGAGGTATCTGCAGAAAGTCAGAAAGTGGACTAGTTCCGGTGTGGAGCTCCTAATGGCCTTGTTATCACTAGTCCACATTACTTGGCTTGTTATCATCCGTAAATATAGGTAGAATGCTTGTGTGGATGCTATTCTCATATGATGTTTGTAGGACTTTGTGATCATCCCATGCAATCTTGGGGAAGACCGGACTATGTTAGAATAAAATTTAAGGCTTGTACTGTACTGTACTGTACTATAATGTGTTAGTACTTGGGTTTTGGATTCATTAGCTGTTACAAAATTCAATGTTGATGGTGCTTGAATCTGAACTGAACTCAGATTAACGTGGAACGCACCCTCCATGTGTACAAGAAAACAAAAAACACAGGTGGTGTTAGGGTGTAAATTCCTTTTCTGGATTAGAAGATTAATAACCAGACAGGGGGGAATTCAACTCTTCCTTTCAAGAGCCTAATACACACAAGTGAAACGTGTTTCCGTCGAAAGAATAAATCAGCACTGTTCCAGCAAATAAAAAGCCCGTCTAGCTCAGTCGGTAGAGCGCAAGGCTCTTAACCTTGTGGTCGTGGGTTCGAGCCCCACGGTGGGCGTGTTAATTTTTACACAAAAAACGTTCTTACCTTAATATTTGAAACTATTCATTACCTTCAAGGAAGGAGTAGTACTATTCTCATCTTTCACTTCCGCCTCCACCTTTGTCATCTGTTTTTTTTTTTGTTGAATCGATTATAATTATATCATAAATTCCAATAATTACTAATCAATATTTCAATAACGCCCATAACTTACCAATATTATTTATTAAAATAAATCAAAGAAATATTATCAAAATAAATCATTAATAAAATTATGCGACAGCAACTTGGTCAACAAAACTAGCCCAGATTCTATCACCCCGTTTTGTTGTGAATTCATGGTTTATTATAATAAGAAATTTGGACACATTTATAGGGAAAAAATGGATGTAAAAAATTGTAAAATGTTGGCATTACCCACAAAGCCCAAGCAAAGCAATATATGTTTCTTTCTTCACTCTCAATCTTCTCCTCTACCATATAAATGTATATGGGCATCAAATCACCCTCTTCTTGCCCCCCCCCCCCCCCCCCCCATTTCCATTATCATAACATATTTGCTTTTTCATTCTTGGGCCTTGGACTTTTATTTCAACCAAATTATTGATTTATGTTATTGGTCTACATTATTTTTCTAATGAAAATTTGATCACATTTCACCTTTTTTTTTGACATGGAGAGCTATTTCATAAGGTTAGAGAAGTTGATGATGCAAAGACAAAAAATAGGAAATTTTTGTGAATTCTCATATGGATGGAAAATAAATATTAAATTCCTTTGACACTCCCCCCAACAAAAAAAAAAAAAAAAAGAGGTGAATTACAATCAGATGTTTTAAAGTTTGATATAATTATAAATATTTTTTTATTATTTGAGAAAATTACAAATACCCCTTAATTTTAGTGTCCGTAAAACAACAAGTTCATTCCATTAGCTTATGTTAGGTTTTCATCCAATTTTTATAGTAGATTAACCAGAATGTCCTTTTGGATTATAAATTATAATTTTATATGTATTTTATTATACTTTTCTAAAGAAAAATTAGAATAATGTTCCCTACAGATTATTTATTTTACCCACCTTCAAATTTTTTACGTTGTTTCAGATATTTTTTTTATTATTTTTGAAAAAATTTCAGCAGGCTACGTAATTATTTTTTATTTGAAATTGATATTTGTAATTTTTCAAACAGTGAAAAGATATTCGTAATTATGCCGAATATTAGAGAAGTAGTTATAATTTATCCTATTATACAATGATAGAATTTATTTCTCATGTAATCAATTTTATTTAATAAAAAATTACGTTTGAAATTAACTAGAATATTTGCAACCAGAAATCACATGAAATCTTAATGTGTTCGTGTGATTTATTTAACTGATCAAATCTAAACCAATTACATAATAAGTATATCACATTTGTAACGTACCTAACAGTAATTCTCCGAATTTAATACTTACCCCCTCAATTGACCATTAATATTAAAGTGTATAATTACTTATACCCTTATTATTATTTTTTTCCTTTCCCTCTTTTCCCTTCTTCTTTTATAGGAAACTGTAGAGTAAATTAGTGAAGAGTTTTCTATTTATGTTTCATTTTAAAGAGATAAATAAAAATAATTATATTTACATCCCCTAACCTATCATTTATTTATTTAAATTACTTTTATTTTTTAAATAATTACACATAAACTCACTAGAGAGATTAATATCATTTACATAAATCATCCCTATTTTAAAAAAAATTCACATAAATCCCCCAAAAAGGCCAACATCATTATATAAATCATTCATGCTTTTTGGCTGTCGGGAGTGGTTTTGGTAATTATGCAAAAAGTAGGTGAACTGCTCAGAGGAATTCTATCGAATGCAGTTGTCGATCAGCGATCCGACCCGATTCCTCGAACAGTAGTTTTCCTGAGAACACAAGAAACGGTTAAGCCAGTCGGGTGTTTTCCCGACGATGGCTCTCCGACGCTCAAGTCAGCTCTTTTTGAATGAATAGGAGTATAAGTTGAGTATATTACTGAAAGTAAATGGACATTACCTCCTAATGATCTCCATCCGTGACCTTTATATCTTTCTTCATGATATAATTGGTAAGTGCAGACATATAGATGCTTAGCTTAAGTTAAGCATCTCAAATTATAGTTGATTGATACTCCATGATTATTGCGGTCGTAAATCCCTCCTTAAGAACATTTAGTGGGATTTATAACTTTTCTAGAAGACATTCCCGGTTAATATCCATGTATTATCTAGTATGAGGGGCAGATTTGTCTTATGATAAATTACCCTCATCAGTAGGAGTGATTTGTATAAATAGATTATAGATCGAGAATCTAAACGTAATTATCCAAAATAAATATAAAGAATATATTTTCGGCATCATAATTGTATAAAGTATTTTTTAATTTATACAAATAGAAAAAATATAAAAAAATATTTTACTAATCTAATTATTTACATGTTTAATTTTATCTCTGATGATCATGTGTAATAATTTTTTTTTAAAGAAAAAGTTAAAATTAAGCACTTGTTTTGGTCAGAAAAAAAGCTGATCCAATGACACCATACATCTTAATTGGTAGTAGTGGTTTACAGAGGTTGGATGGGACAATAAAGGAAGAAAAAGGAAACTGGAGAAAAAAATGTGAATGATAAAGAAAAATTAAATATATATATATATGTATATATATATATATATATATATATATATGAAAGAAATAAGGGTATAAATGCCAATTCACTTTGAAGTGAGCTGACCATTAAATAAAGATAGGTAAGTGATATTTTTTATAGATTTAAAAGATAAGTGTTACATACTGTATTTATACTAATATAAAAAAAGAAAAGGCATTTTTTCATTCACAAATGGTGAATTGTGACATCAGTTAACTATTTTTTTTTCTTGAGTTAATAATATCGTCAAGTTGAGTTTTTTTCAAAAAAATATAATGTATTGGTTTATATATTTTATTCTTATTTATAATATATTTTAAAGAGTGAAAGATTATTTATTATATACACGCAAGAACAACATGTCGCGATTGGTAACAGATGAAATAAAAGTAAGTTTACACTATTCTTGAGTGCTTATGGTAATAAAATTACCTGTTATCGCGTCATGTACACATATATATATATATATATATATGAGTAATTAATTAATTTATTTGGATAAATTACACTGATTATATACATAACAATTCATTATCTCTTGCAAAATTATCAATACATTTATCGATATTATAATTGTGATTATAAACAGATTTTCTTTATAGTGACGAAATTTTACAGAAACAACTCATATTTGTCGTCGTGTCATTTCACTTAGGGAAAAGTATTATTTTAGTCCGTTAAGTATGCCTAATTTTAATTTTAGTTCGATAACTATGTCCATTTTTGTTTAGGTTCAGTAACTTATGAAATTGCTTACTTTTAGTCTTCTGGCAGATTTTCGAATAATTTTACCCCTATGAGTGCATTTGGATTAAAACTGCCTTTCAAAAGTTGCATATGAGTAAAATTGTCCGAAAATATACCAAAGGACTAAAAGTAAATAATTTCGTAGGTTACTGGACCTAAAATAGTGAACTAGTGAACTAAAATAATACTTTTCCCTTTCATTTATTTAAAAAGTAAATGTTTGAATTAAAATGGTAAAATGAATTAGGCATGTAAATGAATTGGGAAAATAGTGTAGTCCAACTTTTAGGTAATTGGGTGAGTGATGGGGCATACTACTTTTACAAAAGTAGAAAAAGGGGGGAGAATTACATATGAGTCTTTCTCATTATGTCATAGACTTTATAGCTCTCTTTTTGGGGGCATCTTTGGGAGAATTATTGTCTCTAAATCTGCACCATCCCCTACCCCCTCTTTTACCCCTAAAATAAAAAGGGGTAATTCCACCCTTTATTACATATGCTTTCCTCAAAATTCACTCCTATTCATTCAATCATAAACCTAATTATACTTTTGTTGTTCGATATTCAGTTAAATTCATGTTGCCTCTGGTACTTTATGTATTTTGAATATATAAATAATTGTGATGCTGATGGAGTTAAACAAGTAAATGGTCTAAAAAATGAAAATATTCTCTACAGGACTTTAATGTTCTAAAACAGGACTAAGATCCGACCTGTTGACTTGGCTTTGTAGCCGTTGATTCTAGAACACCTAGAAAGAGGAGAGCTTGCATGTTGATCTATAGAAGTACGGACATTTTACACTTATAAATACTTCGGACAGCCTAGGGTCAAAGTACACCATTATGATTGGGGGCCTCCCAATTGGCCTAACATCTGTCTGTTTTCTCAGGTTTCCAACATATGTTCGGGATTCACTACCCTTAGCTGTCTACTGGACCTCGACTCGAATCACATTTGCCCTTAATTTTTTTTAATAAGAAGTGGTGTATCTGTGATTATTTAATTACCTTGTGTATTCAACACTGAGTACAACATCTATATCCCTTTTAGATAAATGGTATTGGATAAATAGAATGCAACAACTTTGCCGTAGGACAGTGAAAATAAGAACTAAAAGGGTAAAAGAATATTAATAGAAGAATTTATGTAACGTATTTCGTACCTATAATGTACTTTTATTTTTAAATTATTATCTATACATACAACATTAAAAAGTCTCTCAATTCACATCACCATATTTAAACAAAAATAGAAAAATATTATACTTTGGATAGCATGCTCAACATGTTATGTACAACATAACTATTTTTTTCTTTCATTTATATGAAAAAGTATATAAACAATAAACATTTGGGAAAAAATAAAGATAGAACTACTAGACAAATAGTGTTAGTCTTATCTACACTACACTTTTTCTCTCTTACTTCTTTATGAAAATTCCTTATATATATGTACATGTATATGTGTATATTTTGTGAATACTTGTACAATACGAGTGTCTTGATATATTACGTACCTAGAAATAAAAAAAAAAGAGAAAAATAAAAATATAAATTACAATAATTTTTTATATTATTTAACATAATTACATGCCGTCAGGTCTCAATATTGGGGAATTATATCTACTTGTTCAAATACTAACGACAGTTAGAAAAATGTATCATTTTTAATGAAATTAATAGCTCATTTTTTATTAAAAAAAATTACATGAACCTCTTTAAGGTTTGCAACACTCTCTCGTAACGTCAGCTACGTTACAATTACATTCTTTGAATTATTTATATTTCAACGTTATATTCACTATGTATAATTTTTATTCTAATAAAAATAATAAATATACCTAAATATATGAAGCTTTTTTAAAACTATAAAATCAAATTACATGCCAAATCTAAATTCAAGTCTATAACTTTATATTGAGATCTAAATAATCTACGTCATATCTTTTTGTCCTTCTTAATTCAATCACAAAATTCATGCTTTGTCAAATCTATATAAGAAAAATCAAATTAATTAATTTGTAACTATTTTAATTTAGATAATGTAGAGTGCATCAAATTTTTATCATGTATTATATAAATTCAATTTTAAGGAAATTGAGTAAAAAATTTGGATAAATCTAAGAGAAATTTATGTAAATGTTATCTCAATGGATATTTTTGTAAAATTTAGAACCACCAGCTGATTTTGAAACTTATCATTTAATTAAAATAGTGATACTGATGATTAAAAAAAAAAGCTTGGCTCATATGGAAAGACAACAATATTAGGGGAGAGATTTGCACTTTTAAAAATTTAGGAGGTATATCTGCATCTACATCATACGTCATGAGATACTTATAAACTCTCAAGCCCTCATTTACATTTATTTTTTTAATAATGTTAACAAATTATGTGCATCGGACTAATCATTGGGGTAAATATTACGGTGGTAAATGTAATTTTTACAAATTTGAAACCACGCATGTACGTTTAATTAAAGGAAAAATTTCAAGCGAGGATATCGTAATTATATCGAAATAGCACGCTAGCTAGCTAGACTATAGCTGGTGTACGATTTATCAATAATAAATTTTTTATTTTATACATTTTATGGTCAAGATTGAGAATGTGTGCTGAGAATTAGTACTAACATAATTATTCCGAGGTTAAGATCGAACATTGACGCACCTATAACGTGAGTTTGAATTTTTGTTAAAATGTTTGACGGGACTAAATGCATATTTTAACTTATGCATTTAAATTCTTGTCCAAATGTTGGTCTCTAAGGGAACTACATGATCACATCTGCTTTCTCAATTTTGTAACAAACAATAAATGTGTATTCTATGTAAAATGAATGGTCTTCAAAATAGGTATTGGGCAGTGAATTTGGTGAGGAACAGACCAGCCAGAAGCCAAAAATTTTGACCAGATTCAAAATTCTGCATTAGTGCTTCTTGAGTGGAAGAAGCCACCCAGTCCACTTAGGTATAAATGCAGTTCAATTTGGTTCTTTATGTGATAATTTTGAATCTCCACTTTGTTTTAAGATGCATAAATTAAAGCACGCATATGAATTTGGATCATGTTGAAGTCTATCTTTTTGCTCCATTCTCATATCTTGAACTGTATTTAGGTTTACTTGCATTCATAAGAGGTCAGTGGAAACAATATAATAACGTTCTAATTATAGTCTTTTGATACTTAAATCAGTCATGTCGGAAACGAAGTGTGATTTGAAAGTACTCAAGGCAATTAAAAGGAATATCTAACATTTGGGGACTCTGTATTTATAGGAGAGATCGAACAGTACTATTCGCCATGAACCATTGAGCTAGTTTTGATCGAATCGTTATAGAGATCCTGTATATTGTCGGGATAAGTTTTGATCAATCAGCATATGTGGATCTTGGAGTTATTGGACTATTAAATGGATATCTAGGGGTTGTTTTGTCATTTTAGGTACCTAAAGATGATCACATAAGCTGTTTTTTTTTTTTTTTTTTTTTATAATTTAGGAAGTAAAACGCAGTTTTTTTTAGTAGAAAGAAGGTTAGATAGGGATAATTTGGTTGTATCTATTCGTACCCAGAGAACATAACTGTCACAAAAGTATTTCTTTTATTTAAAGCTATTTTAATTGAATCAAACATTACATTCGATAATACTCCCCCGTAAAGTAATCTCATATATTTTTAAGAAGATTTAAACACATTTAAATGAAAAAGTAAAAAAGAAAATGACCATCAGACCGTCATATTGATGGTAAGTCGAGTGATCTTTTGTACTCAAAGAAGTCGTGGTTTGCCATTTTTCCAACACAATAGTAAAAATGTTAAATTTTTCTTTTTAATAGAATCAAAATGTTAGCATTGTACTTTTGAAAAGCTGAAACATAAAAGTGTTGACTAGTTGCACCATCAGCCCATTTACTCCTATGGTGTAGGGGCACAAACCATCGACTATTATGTCATATGTTGTAATTTTAATAATAAAAATTACATAAAATTTATAGATTACGATGAGAAGAAGAAAAAGAATTTTTTTTTTTAATTGCAGCAAAACATTTGGATTTTTAACAAGTGAAAATTTTATTTTAAATTCTTAAAATCAAATTCTGATTATTATTATTTTCAATTTCAAATTTTAATTGAAATTTATTTTCAGCTACTGTTTCAGTTGTTAGTAGCCATTTATGGCTATTACCATCCAAATTATTAAGGCATTTTAGTGGCTGTTTCATTTGGTAATTAAATGCCATTATTGACTCCTTTATGTGCTGCAAGTGGTGAGGTTTGGGCAAGTATGTAAACGGTTTGCCATTTCTCAATTCTAAAACATAAACTTCAAACAATTATCTTCTCTCTCTTGAGATCTCTCTCGGCTTCTCTATCAACATTTGTTTTTCAGATTTGAACTTTGTTCAATAACGAGCTTTTGAGTGTTTGATCAAGGTGTTCTTCAGTATAATGCTAAAACTGAAAGAACTGTAATCGTTTTATCATGAGAGAAATTACATTATACCTAGTGCACTACTGATACAGGATGTATATTTTCTTTAAGGCAAGCAGTAATTGTGTGAATTTTTCTTGTCATAAATAGCGTTTATAACTGTTTTATTTTATTTGTTCCAACGTGGCTTTAATTACTTTTGATTTCTAAATCCGATTGTTATATTTCAAAACATCGTTTGAATTACTTGAAACTGAAAATTTTTCAACAATCTTGAAGAAAATATATAGGTTTTTTATAAAAACCGATTTTTGTTAGGACGGTTTTGGAAAAATGCTATTTTTAAACTCAGTATTTTGAATTCTGCTTTCAGTTTCCTAACTGCAGATAGCTGAGCCGATTTCTGTTGCTATTCCGATTGCACCCAAGGTCGACTTTAATCGGTTTGCCGGATAAGTTTTTGGGCTAGTTTTTCAAACATTGGCGAGAACGAATGAAAATTTGGTTATCGATGAAAGGACTCTTGTCAATGATTCAAATGACTAGACCTGAACCTACAGATCCCGATCCCAGGACCGCTGAGATAGCGTAATGGACAGAGAGGGATCAAATAGACAGAGGAGCGATTTTGTCAGCTTTGTCAAATATGCTCTCCAATGTCTATTGTTTCGATTCTTACAGTGCTAAATCTCTATGGGATGAGTTGGACCGGAAATATAATACTAAAGAGCTAATCTAATAGTGGAGAAACAGAAAGTGAACAAGATTAACTCAAACTCGAAAGCCATCAATAAAGGCAAGGCCTCACAAATAAGAAACAAAAGTAAAGAAACCATGCTGGAAATGTGGGCAGGTTGAACACTAGGCCAAACTTTGTCCTAATAAAAAGGCCAAGACTGGGCATGCAGCTGTCAACATAGTTGTGGGAGGTTCTAGCAGTGCTAGTACCTCAGGAGCAATTGGCATGTATGTATCTGTACAACCCGAACTCCTGACTATTTATGAACCGTGTGATTAGTTGATTGACATTAGAGCGAATGCGCATGTTTGTGTTGATAAATCTCTCTTTTGTGTCTCATCAGGCCATTAGTGGAAGGACAATAAGCATGGGGAACTCCAGTACAACTGAAGTACTTGGGATAAGAAGCGTGGACTTGAAGTTTCCTTCAGGGGACATTTTGTCGTTTAAAAGAATTCATCCCATAATACTTACTATCAGAAGAAACATTACTAGTGGTTCTATAATAGTTAGGGAGGGATATGAGTTAGTTTTTAAATTTAGTAAAGTTGTAATTCAACAATTTGGTATTTTTGTTGGTAAAGGTTATTTAGACGATGACTTGTTCAAAGTTCGAGTTGAAAATAATAAAAATAATATTTCTGATTCTATTATATTAAATTTGGAATCTTCTACTCATGGCATAGTAGGTTAGGTCATTTAAATTTTAGTTCAATCAAACGAATAATGAATTTGAATTTAATTCCTAGTCAAAATATTGAACAAAGTCACAAATACCAAGTTTGTGTAGAAGCTAAACAAGTTAGAAAACCTTATCAGTCAATTGAAAGGGATTCAAAAATACTTGATTTAGTTCACACATATATTTGTGAGTTTAATGGAGTTTTGACCAGGGACCACAAATGATATTTTATCACCTTTATAGATAATTGCAGTAGATATTGTTATGTTTTTCTCATAAAAAATAAGGATGAAGCTTTAAATAAATTTATTTTGTTTAAAAATTAAGCAGAAACTGGAATTGGTAAGAAACTTAAACGACTAAGGTCTGATAGAGGAGGAGAGTATGAGTCAAGTAAGTTTAATGAATATTGTCAAACTTTTGGGATTATTCATGAAAAGACTCCTGATATTCTCCTTCGTCTAATGGAATGGTTGAACCAAAGAATAAAACATTCAAAGACATTATTAATAGTGCCTTACTAACCTTCGGTCACCAAAGTATTTGTGGGGAAAGGTTATGAATACGGCTTGCCATTTTCTGAATAGAGTCTCTATGAAACACAATACGAGTAGTCCTTTCGAGTTGTAGAAAGGTAGGAAACCAAGCCTCAAATACTTTCGAGTGTGGGGGTGCCTATCAAAAGTGTCGGTCCTAGAACATAAACAAAAGAAATTAGGCCCTAAGACTGTCGATGCTGTGTTAATGGGTTATGTGAAGACAAATTATGCCTTAAGATTTCTGGTTATTAAGTCAGAAATTCTAGGTATTAAGGTCAACACAATAGTCGAATTTCGTGATGCTATCTTCCTAGAAGATGTATTTTCTATGAAAACAAGAATACCTTCAAATTTTTCGCTTGATGATTCACTTGCCTCTACATTTATTCACAACATGTGAAAAAGATGATAAATGTGGAGGTTAGTCCTAGTAGTACTAATCAGACGTATGAGGAGTCAAATGAACCTAGACGGAGTTAGAGAGCTAGGGTTGTCAATGATTTTGGAAGTGACTTTGTCATTTGCAATATCGAGGATGAATAGATTACTTTGAAAGATGTTATGGCTTCTTCAGAAGCCAAACAGTGGAAAGAAGCTGCGTAAAGTGAGATGGACTCCATTATTTTCAATGGAACATGGGTACTAGTCGATTTCCCTCCTGGATGTACTACTATTGGGTGTAAGTGGATCTTTAAGAAGAAACGGAAACCTGATGGGATCATAGATAAGTTTAAAGCCAGATTGGTGGCTAAAGATTTTAAACAAAAGGAGGGAATAAATTATTTTGATACCTATTCTCTGATAGCTCAGTTGACTACAATCCGCTTATAGTACTTGCTTCGGTGTATAATCTCTCGATTCATCAAATGAATGTGAAAACAACCTTCTTGTATAGTGAACTCGAGGAAGAGATTTACATGAATCAGCCTGAGGGGTTTTTAGCTCATGGTAATGAGTATAAAGTTTGTAAACTTGTTAAGTCTCTATATGGACTTAAACAAGCACCCAAACAGTGGCATGAAAAGTTTGATAAAACTATTCTTGCGTTTGGCTTCACTGTAAATGAGAATGATAATTGTATATACTGTAAGGTTAAAGGAGATAAAATAATAATATTATGCCTGCATTTAGATGATATTCTGTTAATAGGATTATATCTAGACATAATTATCGAAACCAAGTTATTTTTGAAACATAAATTTGAAATGAAGGATATGGATGGGGCTAATGTGATTCTTGGCATCAAGTTGACTCGAGAACTGATGGAATAATTATTTCTCAATCTCATCATGTTGAGAAGATAATTGAGAAATTTGGTTATCAAAACAGTAGAATTGCTAAGATACCATATGATTCTTCTATAGATTTATTCAAAAATGAAAGTGGTGTTTCGGTTGCACGATTAAGGTATTCCCAAATTATTAGGAGCTTACAGTATCTGGTAAATGGCACGAGAGTAGATATATTCTTTTTTCTCTTGAATCTGGCTAGATGCATTAGTTGTCCTCACAAAACCCATTGGAGTGTTTGGATAGGGTACTAAGGTACCTGAAGGGCATGGTGTCACTAGCCATACTTTATGGCAAATTCCCTATTGCTCTTGAGGGATATAGTGATGCTAGTTGGATAGCCAAAAACTCTGGGAGTAATGGGTGATCAAGATATATTTTTACCTTAGGTGGGGGCGCAGTCTCCTGGAAGTCTACAAAACAGAGTTTGATAACCCGGTCTATTTTTGAACCCGAGTTATGTGCGTCGGACACAACTGGTATCGAGGCAGAATGACTATTTGGATTGTTATCACAACTTTCCATTGTAAGTCAGCTTCTTCCACCTATTGTTGTACATTGTGATAGCGAAACCAGAATAGCAAAAGTGAGGAGTCGTAAATACAATCAAAAGACCAAATGACACATTCAAATTAGCATGAAGTCTATAAGGGCATTAGTGTCCGACAGAGTATTGACATTGACTTGGTGGGAACAAAGGATAATATAGTTGATCCTTTGACGAAAGGATTGCATCTGCCACAAGTAAATAAGTCCAGATTGAGGATAGGACTGAAAACCCATCAGTGATGTATCTATGACGGCAACCCAACTTTCTATGTGGAGATCCCACAAAGAAGGTTCAATGTGGTATCAACAAGTCATAAGAGTATGTCAGAGCACCAAAATAGACTGATACTTTGTATCTGGAGTCAATCCCCTGCAATTCTGGAAGGTGCTGCAACTGCAAGTATAGTAAGAGTTTAACCCTGAACGAGGTCAAGTCTTTTAGATGAGATGCTAGCGTTGCATCCATGGAGACACCCAACTAAGTGAATGTAGTTGTTTGACCGCAACTAAGGAATTCGATAATTCCTTAAAGTATTCATGAATATGATTAGGACACATGCCTAAGTGTCAACCCTAAAGATCAACATACATAGTTTCATTAGTCCAGAAATGTTTGTTGATGTGAATAAACAATGGTGAGTGAGTCTATGACTATCGATGACGATGACAACACTAAATACATTGGCATTGTGGCGACAAACCCACAGTGGAACACATGGAGGGATGAAATTGCTTTGTCAATGTATAATGAGTGGCGTGGACAGTCGTAATACTTTATTTTTGCTTTGATATTGCATGAGTGTAACTATGAGATGACTTGTCATTTCTGTTTTACTTTAAAACATTCTCTGATGGTGTAATATTTTTAATTGACTCTAAAATGTGTTGTTCAATTTTGATTAATGATCAAATTATGTATGAACCTTAAATTATATGATCGTGTATGTGATGTGTTTGTGTTGTTGTTGATTTATTAGTTACTTATGGAGGACGATGGAAGCAAAGGAGTTTGTCGGCAAGGGGTGAATTGGGATGGAAAATTGTCACGCGGTATATGATCCACTATGTTTAAGGGAAGTGTGACAATGGTTTCCGAACAGGTTACTTGGGTGTTTTGAAACAATTATCAAATAGAACTTGTCCAAATACTGGTTTAAAGTTGATCCACATATAGTTTTAAAATTCACGTTTGGAAGAAGACATACAATTGTATTAATGATGTGATGGGGCATAGTAGATTTACTTGGAATGAGACCACACTCAATATTTTCGTAAAAGATGATGTTCTTGACATCTTCGCCAATGTAATTGCATGCTGAAACATTGCAAATTTCTCGTTTAAATTCACTTTATTGTTTATTGAGCACAACCATTAGATATTACAGATTTATTCCTTTGCATCTTGCGATACAAATCATTCCCGTACTATCCATAGTGGTGTGAGGTATTTGGAAAGGATAGGACAATCAGTTATTGCGGCATAAGTCCTGCTAATGCACCCCAATTTCCTATCAACGTCCCCCAAAATGTGAGTAATGAAAATGTTCTTAGGGCACCTGAATGTTAGGTGCCTGCTTCGAATCCTAGTGTACATAGAGATGATGATGAATTTATGAACTCTTTTGCATCCACTACTGCCTTCAGTTAATGTAGATCGATTTGATACAGAGCGATTAGTTCTCGAAAGCATAAACTGGCTACTAGTGATACTGATGAGAAATTTGATGTGTTTCTAAATGTTACTGATGCTAGACTATGTGACATTGCTAAATGGTTTGGTATAGAGGTTGAAGAATCATATGCACGTAAGCAACTATAGTGTGTCGTTGAAGCAATTCCCAATTTGATGATTGAAGAAATGCATTGTTTTAAGAAAATTAGTGAACAACAAAGCGGATTTTGAAAATGATAGCAGGCCATAAGGTGTAGAAAGGGGTTAACGCAGGGTTTAGTTGGTCTTAATTTTAGTTAGACCATCCTTTATTTGGGTCTGTAAAGCTGACATCTTACTGCAATTCTTTTGTGTATTTTGGGCGTTTTTATTAATTGGCTTCGGTGTAGCATTTTGCTGGAATGTAGTGTTTCTAACATTCTAATTTTTTGTTGATGTAGTCCAACATTCTACTAAGACATATTGATTTTGTGTGATTGAAGTACTTTATGGTTTTGATAAATCTAATTTAAGTACTGTCTTTACATTCCAAGTACTCCATTTTTAATTAAGCATATTTCTGATTCAATTGAGCAGAAACAGAAATAGGTTCGTCTTCTTATTTTTTAGTTTCAGTTTTGGAGAAATGTTTCACAAAATAGATAGAACAAAAAAGAAATTTGAGAAATTTTCAACGAGAAGAAGCATACAACTACATATTTGTGAGATGATAATCCAAGCCAAATACAATATGAACGTCCCCAACATTTAAAACCACCACATAAAAATAAAGCAACATGCATTCAAAAGAAAGAATATACAATCAAGTAATGTCCACAATCATTCGGAAGGCAAGGCCTAATTTCTCATATCAGTATCGGATGAGATCTTAATAATCTCATCAACATCAATCACTTCATCCGCATGAAGGAGTCTACACTCGTTTCCTCCAGATATAACACCCTTGTTCACCATTGGCACCTTAGTCACCTCGTTTGTGCCCCATCTTAAGTCACATAAAAAATGAAGCGCAATGAATCCCGATTCGGTTATCCAGAATGCTTGTACACCCTAGCCAAGGGACACTCCTAGTAGAAGATAGGAATAGAGTGTTAAGATATATACAAAAGTTGAATGTAGAATAAATTGAGGGGTTTACCTGTTCAACTTCCTCCGATAAAACCAAAGGGCATTCATTATGTTGTTCGATCTATCCCAATGCACCTATGCCCGTGAAATCAAATAACTGAAAGTTTGATAACTTCACGTAGTTTTTGAAGTCGTGGGCATCTGGTTCGAGCTGAACGCCTCTTTCATTATCATATTAAACTTACTTGTAGCTCCTAGTAAAGTAGGAGAATACAACCTTGGACCACTTTGGAAAAGATCAGACATAATAGAATCCCATAGCGCATTGATGAAATACTGGTTATGTGTGGGATACCAAACCAGAGTGTGGAAGTTCCTTCTTTGTTGTTGATGATACGGGGGTAGGTTAGGAACATAGTTTCTAGCAACATTGTTTATATAATTCATGGCCTCAATTAGGTGTGCTGGGTTATAGTGAAAATGGAACAAGAAATAGAATAGATCATTGCACATCACAACACCTTCACCTCCTTAGCCTTTTATAGCACTTGTAGAGACTTAAAGAGACATGGCAAATGGAAGGACTATATAGAGTTATTAATGCATGTTTTGAAGATATGAAAAGACATATAATGAAGATGCTGAAGGGAATATTTTAACTTCCCAAGTAAAATAAAAAAAGTTGCACAAGCAAGATTACCTAGTAAATGTATAATTTGATGTGTTTTGGTTGGCGTGAAATAGGCTCATATGAGACAAAAATGCTTGGGTTAATCACAACTAAATTTAACGATAATAACAACTAATAATATATATATATATATATAATGAAAACATAACAGAATAAAGACAATGTAGTTAATTAGGTATTGCATTATAACAAACATACACCATAAGAAGATAAAAAAAGCACTCTAAAACATAAAAAATTAGAGTTTTTGAACATATTAAATAACTAAAACTGGGTTAATGAGAGTACTAATCTAATCTTTAGGTTTCAATAGAGTATTATAATATTTCCACAATCTAGTCTATATCTATCACATTATTAACATCAAACGAAATGCTTGCAGTTGGTGGTCTAACTTCATTGCGGCATCAAAAGCTGGTGCAGATGAAGGAGTTGGTGGCTGGAAAAGAGCACGTAGACTGTTCCAGTTTGGTTTACCAAAGCGGTCGCAGGCTTTTGCTAAAGGATACATCTGCAAATCTATGTAAAAATGACATGACCACTAAATCTAGAACAAACGAGAACTTTGAAAATCATATTTGTAGACCTACAAGAATTTACTTCCAAACTTGGATGGTGCATGCATTGTGTTCTCCAAAAGGTCCCAAACAACTCTCAGCATGTGATTAAGAACTAGAACATCTCATAACACTCCCGTAGCTTATGTAGTCAAAGTCAGTTTTGATCAACAAGGAATGGTTCTTTCATTCACCATACTCACCATTGTTGTAGCATGTGCTACTGCCTCTTCATTAATCATTAGACTGTGTGTTTCACCTTCTGCAACAGCATCCCACAAGGCATCAGTAAAACACTGGTTATATGTTGCTGGCTTCATCGGGTTATACAATAGTTTTCTCTGCCTTAGTGGGGAGGGTGCAAGATTCGACACATTGTTAGAATTACATTGGGAACTTCATTGTAGATGAGGGATGAAATATTTGCTCTTGTCATTTTCAGTAAGATGTTGAGATAACAATATACGAAAGATGAAATTATGGTGCAGAAAGATATAGAATACAACATCTTTACATACAAAAACAAATTATTGCAAAATGCGAAGAATAATGAATTGAAAAGATACATCAATGCCTCATAAAGGTCTTTCATGGTGCATTAGAAAGAATAAGCATGTCTTTCACCTTTCGGATACATCAAAAGATGTATCGATATGCCGATAATCAATGAGATTCTTTATAAAAGTTGCCATGTTTTCAAAAAAATTCCAAAAGCCATTCACAGTCACATTAATACACAGAATTTTTATCAATATTATGAATAATAATATTGACAACAAGATACAATTAACAAACATTATTGGTAAATAAAGTCCAACAAACACAAATCATTAGTACAAATTAATGATATAGTCCAACAAACACAAATTAAATACATGCGAATACTAGATCAAAGAAAATCGATCTATTTAGTCAGAATTATTTCCACTCTGCGGAGAGAGGCTAATGACATCTGCATTTCTGACTAAGTTACCGTGTACATTAGCCAGAATATCCTCTTCATCATCAGTTACCTCAATGAACTTTGGATCTCTATATATGATCTTCAGTTGTTCCCAAGCTGAATCATGTAGATTAACAAATGCTTTTACAGCACCCTTCAACCATTACAAAAGCAAATATGAAGAGGATAACTAGGAAATTGTACTACAAATAAAATCTAATATAAAAGATAGTAAAGATTCAGAGTGTACTGATCAAGCATTATCTCAAATTTGTTGACCGATGCCTAACTCCTTCAAAATTGGATCATAATAAACTCCAGAAAGGTGAAAAATCTATGAAAATACAAGATCTCTTTCTTACGACACTTGTGCTTTGTCTGTGAAGTAGTTACAAGGGGTTCTCCTGAGATTTATTTTAATTTCAAATACCCCCTCATTGTTTAAAAAATTATAAATGCCCCCCTAAAATTAGAAATACCCTAACTAATACTCCCCTACAATGAACTGTCATAAGGGGGTATTTGTTAGAGTATTTCTAATTTCAGGTGGTATTTGTAATTTTTCAGACAATAGGAGGTATTTGTATTATGATAAAGTTTAAGGGAGTCCGTTGTAATTTATCCTATTGAACTAATATCTTGATGATTTTATATTGGTCGATCTGCTTCTATAATCGTACTGGACTGATCTCCTATGCTCTCTTAAACTACTGTTTTGACAAGATTCATATACTCACTTCGGATTGATCTACTCTACTCCTATGAACTATTGCCCTAATTAGACTAACTTGCTCTACTTTGTTGGACTTTTGTACTGATTTGGTCTACTATCCTAAATTACTATCCTGATTATTTTGCACCAGTATAATTTGCTAAACTAATATACCACTTAAGTTACTATCCTAATGAGGATTAGTCAAATCATTTATCAGAAATGGTGTGCTATTTCATATCCATTAACACAACAATTAATTTGAAGGTTATCTCTGCTAGCATATACAAAGAAAATAATGTATTAATTAATTTTTTCTTACCTTAACAGGATTCACTTTTCTTAGGTAGAATAACCACAAATAAGGAGGACTTTAATAATTTTGTTATCTTTATATACATATGTAAGATCAATTATATTGTATATTATTTATAATTTTCTTTTTAAAAGAATAAAATTCAAATAAATTCCATATTTCTTTTTTACTTTTTCCCTTTAAGGCCTGATACTAGTGTCTTCACTCAGCATAGAGTTTTAATAATGTTGCTCAACTCTTTATCTTAATTTTTATTTTTTAGACTCATGCACCAAACACATAAACACACTCAAAGTTCGAACACGAGACCATTGATGTGAACTGAACAAAAAAATTTTGGTTGAACGTGAAGGGATTGGGTTCACTCGTAGTTGGACCAGCACAACCATGCCCAATGAAGGCCCAGATACACATGGCGTAATCACAAGGTAGTTTAAGTGGCACACATAAATTTGGTGAAGTATAAAAACTTCTCATTTATGATATTTTAGGCATCTAACCACTTTATTTAATGTCTTTTAACTTCATGTTTTAGACCCCCAACCCTCCTAACTTGATTGTCGCCTGGCACCTCCGTGTCTTGGTGCAAATTTCCATCTTATTTCTTTCGAGTTACCCTATTGTGGTGCGACCATCCGACCAGTATGGACGATGATGAAATGCATCATATTAGTACCGTCTGTAGGAAATAACCTAGAGATCTCAATCTTGAGAGAGGTTGAATGGAAGGCAATCAGTCGAGAAGAGAAGACAACCTTTAGAGAATGAGGATAGTGGTAGTAGACTAGGGAAAGAAGTAGTGCTTGATCCTGTGACGCCCACCTAACAACCAAAGGCTGAACTCAGGATACTGTGGTGCACCTCATGCCGAATGTGCTAAAAGAATTATTATTGACTGTCGTTTGGAGAAACATTGCAGACAACATTTTCAAAATCGAACTAGACCAGCCGATTTGATCGATCCGATCAAGAATCGGCCATGGTTCTAGTTTGGTTCATATGGTAAAAACTGCCTGAGTCAACCTCGGTGCAAGCCGGTCAAAACTGGTAATGGGTCAAATTGATTTTGACAATTTTTCTTTATAAAAAAAACTAATATATAGTGAAATATATATTCCACTAATCAAACATATATTCCACTAAAAATAATATAGTAAAATATACAAAGAGAAAAGAAAACAATTGCCAGAAAAGATAGATAGACAAGTGCTTCATGAATCATTATTCAAACAAACTACCACCATATTTAGAGTCTAAAGTGTTTAAACTTGGCTTATGCTTTTTGTAAATGTGGGACAAAGATAAACTGTTTAAGCTTAGTTTATACTTTTTCAATGTGGGACAATGAGCCACTTCTAATAGTTAATGTATTTTTTTTTTCTTCTTCATCTATTTATTTCTCCCTTTCTCCATGTTTTTTTAATCTTTTTTGGGCTTCTTTAAAAAGAAATATACATGACGGCAAAGGTTGCTAAAATGTTGGTAATTGTATTTTATTAATTAATTAATATGTAATCTATTTGGTGGGTTTTAAATTTTAAATATTTGTTAGTATAAATTTTGATTTAATTTGCTTCCTACAAGAGGTTTATTGATTTTTTTATTGTTAAATTATTATAGATTGTATACATTTATAAATTATACTATTTTTTTAAAATGTTGTTATAAACTGTATTGATTTAATGTATTGATTTATAATGTATTAATATTCTACAAATATATGTGTTTATAATAATTTCAGAGCAATTAGTTTTTTCAAACAGATCCGACCGATCGTACCAATGATCCGATAATTTATCCAATTCAATCACCAATTTGATTTTCAAAACATTGATTGCAGAGTATAAGCAATCAAGATTGACGTAGGAGTAGCCAAGAATCACCAAGAGGTTATTTGAAGAAGAGGAGGATGGTAGAGTTGAAGGAGTAGCACGAGATATCAAAAATTTTGGAGGTCACTACCTGTTGGAGGAACAATATACTGATAGGAGAGAGCAAGTCACAAGGATCAAGAAACTTAGGGATATTGACATTCCAACCGTGAGAAGGAAAGACTCACCATTTGTTGCTGAAATTACCATGGAGCTTGTCGCTCATAGTTTTAAGGTGCAACATTTACCCAAATATGATGGAAATAAGGACTCTCAAGAACAACTTACATCCTTTTGGCACATAATATAGTTTTACGGGTTATCAAACCCTATGAATGCTTGCATTTTTGTTACGGCTTTGCAGAGTCGTGCTCAAGAATTGACATAATTACCCCGAGCCACAATAGTTGAAAGCAACAAAAAATGCAATTGGATCGGCCAGGGAATGCGCAAGCGAAAGCGGTAATATAAAAATACGTAAATTAAAAACGAAACTAATAAAATTATAATTCCAAGGGATGTACCCTTGGAGTTCTCGGACGTTCGATGTAGTTAATAATAAGACCAAATGGGGCTAATGGTAAAATAAAACGAGAGGGACAAAAATCATAAATCAAGTATTACCTCTTTGATTGATTTACTTCGAACCTCCTTCATTTGATCCGCTCACGCGATACCTCAACGTAGAAGCCCTCTAAAGACGCATTCACACCACAATGGAATTTCGAATCCTTCAATTCAATTTGCTAGAAAAGAATTGGGAGAAAAACACACCAAGTGTTTTGAAAATCAGGGGTGGCTGAAAATTGCTCTAGTGTAGGAAATTATTTTTGTTGTGTATTATGTTTTCATTACTTATCCCACATAACTAATATACATATATATACCTTGTATGGATGTATTAGAATTTGTCTAGGTTTATTCTACAATTCCTAAAGTAATAAATCCTTTATTCCAAAATAAAGAATGACTAACATGACACTTTCCAAAAGTGTAATTGTTAGTCAATAATTTTCTTTCCTAGAATTTTCCAACAAGTTGGCCGATTTTATTAAAAATAAAATACAAGGCCCAAATAATTTTAATTAAATTCAATTTATTTAAAATCCACCTAATTAAGCCCATCATATATTTAATCCAATTAAATATATGAGCCCAATAAACCTTTATTAATTAATAAGTCCAACTTATTAAATAATAAGGGCAAGCCCAATATAAATTAATTCTATTAATTTATTCTTGGGCTCCTCCATCCAATGGATCCCTCTCATTAATAAGTAATCCTTATGGAATTAATTCCTCATCCCTTCTCGATGATTTGTGTGTGACTCTTTAGGTTCACCTTTCAGATAGACTTGGGCTAGTGTCAAACACTATTATTAATTAAATCTAGTTTAATTAATAATTCTTGATCAAGAAAGCCCGTCACCATGGGTGTCGTCTAGCAACGATCCGTGGCACTAGAGACCAAGCGAATATCCATGTGAACTTTTAGGCTTTCGAGTCTATATGGGTACTGTCATTCCATCTACCGTCTTTCGGTCTTAGTCTAGAGCATGGAATTGGGTGTCGGCTCCCATCCTAGACTAGGCGTTATGCTTAATACTTGAGATTGCGTTATACCAAATTGCTCGACATAGGAACCTTTTTTTTCTATTCGACCAATGACTATGGCCGCAGTTTTATAGAGCATTAACGCATCTCCAAGTGCATAAGAGATACCTTTGTTATATACTGACAGCAGACGGATCATTTTCTTGAAAATCACCGTCCTTGCTACATACTCCGACTACACTAGATAAGGCTTATAATGATCGTATCTGTAACACAGTCACCTCTTGCACAGACCCAAGATACAGTCATCATATACACGTGACTGTCATGATTGTTCAAGTTAGAGGACTACTTATATACTATCGGAACCAGGGATTCAAGTCATAACGACCCAGCCTCCAAGGCTTCCATATGACGATCTTCGGGAGTCTATATAGTCGATTCGACACTTGGCCAATCGACCCACTAAGATAACATAGACATTCCACGTATGTCGCTGATGAAATACAATACTCATCAAATGATTGCAACTCTTAATGTAAGTCTCCACAGGACACTGGATGCCCATTCTCGAGGTCCTCGGCTTGGAACATTTCAAACCAACCCCAGAAGTTAGTTTTATAGCTGTCATCCAATGTGCAGTCCAACTACATGGGTTATTATGGTCTGTGGGCATCTGTTTTAATGTCAAAGCAGTGCTTGACGTAATATTGTAAGCACAATATATGTATGTGCCAAAGACGAATACTTACCATATTCTTCGGGATAATACTACTTAACTAAAGATTACTTGAATGGTTCTGAAAACCGCCAAGCTAATTGGCTTTTGATCACCTATTCCAACAGTACTATCATATTCGTAGTTGGTTAGAAAGTGATTACACCAGTTTGCTAGTAATAGAAGAGCAAAGAGACCTACTACCTATCTGTTTACCATTAGTTCTTGAGGAATTTCATACATTGGTTTAACAATGACATGATAGAAGTACAAGATTCGAAGATAGAGATGTACTAGCATACTGATTCATGGGCTCTCTAAGGGCCCACTGGCTTCGACCTTGTCTATAAACTCTCATTAACGACAAAGAGTTGAATGAAATGATTGAGCAGTACATCCGAGAAAAAGAAATGTTGGCTATGAAGGAAGAATGCGTTGAAAATCCCAGGCTTGGTAAGGAAACAACGAATACCATAATATAGAACTACAGATGGGAAGTTATGCTCGAGAAAAAATGGGACCTCCAACGGGCAGGTACACATCTTATATCCTACTTAATGTGCCTAGGGGACGAGTCTTGATGGCCGTAGAAAGTTACCGTGCTCTAAGGTGGCCCATGCCCATGAAAGAAGGACAAGCTAAGAAAAATTCACATAGGTACTACCACTTTCATAAGGATGTAGGTCGCAATACAATAAAATTTTTCCAATTGAATGATGAAATCAAAAGGCTTATATGACAAGGATACTTGAAGTCCTTTATCTCACAAGTATAGGTTCATGCCCCTTGGATAAGGGTGCCTAGGAGAGAGAATTGAGGTCAAGGATTGTTCATAAGAAATAGTGGTTAATGTCGAACCCCCGCATGTTAGTATCATGCATGACAAAAGAGAGCAAGATGTTGATGATAACAAACCTATGAGAGGTGTAATTAATACCATTTTGGGAGGTCCACGAAGGGAGACTCGAGGAATACGAGAAAAAGGTACGCTATACATTTCCATTTCAAGAATTTTTTTATAATTGTACAAAAGATGTAGGGAAGAGAGCTAGTAGATTTTTATAATAGTGACTTAGTGGTGGTAGATGAACCTGTACATGACCCACTGATTATCTCTATAGACATAGCCAATTTTTAGGTGAAAAAAAATGTTGGTTGATAGTGGCAGTTTAATCGATATCATTTTATAGATGTATTGAGAATAATGGATTTCGATTTAAGTGTTTTAAATCGGTGATGACACCTCTTAAGGGATTTGGAGGGAAATATTTGGTAGTGGACAAGCCTTTTTGTATATAACATTGTATTTGGGAGGATGCAGTTGAATTTTTTCAAGTAATTATTTCCATTTTTCATCACAAAATGAAGTTTCCCACAAAGGAAGGGGTAGGACTCATGTTGGGACCAAAAATGGCTAGGGAATGTTATAGCCTAGTGTAGCAAAGTTTAAGAAAAGTCAGAGAAACAACATAAAGAAACAAGGCTAAACTCAAGAGGAAAGAGTGCGAAATTAACCATAGAATTTCGCCCATAAAAAACAAGAAAATTGAGCTATATCCCATGGAACCCAAACAAAGTGACTAGGGTTAGAGCTCAGATGAGTGCCTCAGTAGAGATGTCAATGGTTGATCTTTTTAGGGGTAATGCTAATGTTTTCGCGAAGGAGCTCGTAAACTTGCAAGGTATAGATCCAGATGTGATTGTCTATCGTTTAAATCCCAACCCAGCAGCACGACCAATACAGTGGAACAAGAGAAACTTTGGCACACAGAGAAATAACATTATTGTAAAAAAAGTTTAGAAGTTATTAAAGGCAGGATCATAGTGGTCCAATATACTGAATGACTAGCCAATGTAGTAGTAGTTTCCAAAGGGTTGAACAAATGGCATATGTATACTAATTTCACATATTTGAACGAGGCATGTCCTAAAGATCATTATCCATTGCCCTACATAGGCTCTTTGGTAGGTCCCATAGCAGGTTCTTCTTTATTGATTATGATGGATGCTTTTCAAAGCTGCCATCAGATATTCATAGTTGAAGATGATCAGATTAAAATATATTTTATTAACGGAGAAAGGTATATATTGCTATAGGGTAATGCTATTTGGGTTGAAAAATGTAGGGGGCACTTACCAAAAGGTGGTTAATCGGATGTTTGAGAACTTGATTGGAAAAATAATGGAGGTATATGTCGACGATATAGTCATTAAGAGCAAAAGAGAGGAAGATCACCTGGGTTATTTGAAGGAATGTTTCAAGGTTATTAGGCATTGTGGTATGAAACTAAACCCATCATGGAGAAAATTTTTTGAGTTACCTAGTAACGTAAAAAGAAATTGAGTTGTACCCAGATAAAGTAAAAGTTATCATCAATATGGAGTTCCTCAGGTTGGTGAAGGAGATTCAATAGTTGACTGGTAGCATAGTTTCACTTGAGAGGTTCTTGTCTAGATCAGCCGATAGAAACCGCCTATTTTTCAAAATACTGAGGAAGATGAAAATTTTAAACGGGCAAAAAAAATAGGGGTGGTCACTGTACGGTTTCAATTTTTTAAAACTATTTTCAAACCGAATTGCCATTTGTGGTTTATGAAATAATTTCTTAGATTTTCAGTTTAAAAACCAAAATCAAATGTGTGGTTATGTGCAGTTTCAGGTAATTTGGCGGTTTTAATATTTATAACAAAAATAAAACGTTGAGACTAATAAAAATCAAGAAATAAAATAAGTGTTTGTTAACAAGCAAGAAATACCAACACTATGCACCATAGACTACCAATATACTTTAAGTAGTTTAAATATTAATCCAACAAGAAAACACTTTGTCCAACAAAGGCCAAGGGTCGATTTTAGAGAGAATAGAGATAAAAAAAAAAAAAAAGAAACAGAATAAGGAAGGTGGTAAGAGAGAAAAGAGAGAAGAAGAAAAGGGAGAGGAAAAGGAAAAGGAGAAAAAATGAATAGAAACTTGGGACAATCATCAAATGGGCTTAAAATTAAAATGACTTAAAGAATTAAATATATCTTTTTTTCTATAAAGTCCAATTATAAATGCTACAAAAATGGGCTTTGTGATAATATATAAATTTTGGGATTATATAGTTCGAATATGAAATTCTTCTAAAAAAAACAATTATTTTATCAAATTATTATATATAATTTAAAAATAAATTATACAATTAGAGGTGCGATGTGATATTTAGTATTTTTTTTTAGCTCTAAATTATAACTAAACCAATAGTGTGGTGTGATTTTACTCTAAATTTAGAATTATAGTTTGAAACATAAGTCATAAAAAATGATTCGATTCGGTTTGGTTCGGGGGATTTTATTTTATTTTTTTACCACCCCTACACAAAAGTGCGAGGTCGGATTCTAAGATTTGAAAAAACACTTCTCCACACTTCTAGTTTCTTTGAAGCCAGAAAATGGAGAACCACTATATAATACTTGGCAGTACCCAACTTGGCTATAAGTTCAATTTTGACAAGAGAAGTAGACACCCATCATAAACTTGTGTACTACGAGAGTAAATTGTTACAAGGAGCAGAGTTGAGGTACATGAAAATTGAAAACTTTACTTAGCATTAGTGATGTTGGCCAGGAAGCTGAGATCATATTTTCAATTGCATCACATGGTCGTACTCACCAACCAATCGGTGAAGCAACTATTGTCTACTCCGGATATGTCGGCAATGTTAACAAATGGACGGTAGAGTTGGGAGAATTTTTAGTTGAGTATAGGTCTGGGAAGGCAGTAAAGGCTCAAATATTAGGTTGATTTTTCTTGTAGAATTAGAGGTTAAAGAAAAATTGGCCTTAGAACAAGAAATAGAAAGATGGATCATTCACATAGATGGATAGTCGATGTCTGGATAAGGGGCCGCAGGAGCATGGATTCATGGACCCCAAAGGGTATGAGCATGAGTTTGCAATCAAGTTGAATTTTCAGGTGATGAATAATGAGTGGAGTATGAAGCTTTGGAGACATGTCTGCGCATGGTAAAGGAAATGGGGGCATAAAAAGTATGGGCACTTATAGATTCCCAACTAGTAACCAATCATTACTTAGGAGGCAAGGGATGAGAGAATGAGAAACTATTTTCATATAGTAAGATCATTGAGTAAGGGGTTTGAGGAGTTCAATTTGCAGTGAAGCCCAAGGTCAGAGAATGAAAAGACGGACACTTTGGCAAAGTTTGAAAATTTGTTGACAGGAAATAAAAATAGGAAGGTCACGTTCTTGGTCGCAGATAAACCAAAGATAGAGTTCTCATCAAATGAGTCATTTTTCAGCTATAGAGGCACATAAAAACACGGCTAGTTGGAAGGAAAAATGTTACGCTATCTAGCGACATGTGAATGCCATAAAGTAGGGCCAGAGAAGTATTTTTTTCAAAAGATCTATAAGGTTAGTAGCAATAAATAGGGAATTATATAAGAGTTTAGAAGGTCATATGCTGATATGCCCCAACCCAGATGAGCAGATTGAAATGCGGGATCTTAGCCAAACGAAACGGTGACCCGCTCTTCCTCCTAATACTGACAGAAGCCCGGATCTGAGCTTCCAAAGCTCTATGCTTCCTAGTTGGAAGGCGCGAACGCTGTAGTAAGGCAGCTCTGTCCGGGCCGAGCGCAGCGGACCTAACTCCGGATTTAACTACCGAGCTAAATGGAGTGAGCTGCCGAAGGCATGAACAATGGAATGGAGTTCTCAAAGCAGTGACTGACTTCCTAGTTGGAAGGCAGGAACGGAGGGGGGTGTCTTAGGGGGGGTTTCCACCAAAAAATCGCGACCGCCCTCTTACCAGAATCCTAAGAGTAGACTAGTATGTGATCGTTCCCACATACACGAGCAAAGTTGTAGAAATCAACCAGGAGATCGCTCCTTGAAAAATAAGGTTATATGTTTGAGTTACTTTTGGCCAATGTTGGTCGAAGATAAAAAAAATTCACATGGAAATGTGAGCAATGTCAATAATATGACAACTTGATACGTGCGCCAACTTCGAGTATTGAAATAATCAATGCTACTTACCCATTTTACCTATGGGTAATTAACTTTGTAGGGCCTTTTCCACAAAGAAAATGATAGAAGAAGTTTATGATAGCGGCAGTCGAGTATTTTAGCAAGTGGGTCAAGGCCAACGGTGTTGGCCGAATAACTGAAAGTATACTAATGAAGTTCCTATGCAGAATATCGTTTGAAGATTTGGTGTCCCAAGGATATTAGTATCTTACAAAGAAACACAGTTTGAGGGACTAAAAACTTTGTAATGGTGTAAAGAAATGCAAATTTCTCAAAATTTCACGTCGGTCGGAAATTTAAGAACAAATGGACAAGTAGAAGTTACCAATAATTTTATAAAATTTGAAGACCAAATTGGATGAAGCTAAATCAACATCAATAATGAAATTCAAAGGGGGTTGGGAGCCTATTGCACTACACCCAAAACATCCACAGGGGAAACCCCATTTTGCCTAGTGTATGGGTTGGAAGCAGTAATTCCCATGAAAATAATAATACTGACCATGAAAGTTGCAGCTTACGAGCAAGAAGAAAGTCAAGAGTCGAGATGACTCGATATAGAAACGATTGAAGAGAGAAGAGAGGTTGCATATGTGCAAACCTTGCAATTAAAAAATCATGCTAAGAACACATAGCAAAAAGGTTAAGCATCGTTTCTTTCAGGTGGGTGGCTTGGTGTTGGAAAAAAATTAGAAGTATCAAAGCACATTGGAAAGTTGGACGTCAATTAGGATGGGCCATACAAAGTGGTCAAGGTCTGAAAAATGGTAGCTTATAGACTCCAAAGCATGGAAAAAGATGAATTGTTACGACCATAGTATGTAGATAACTTAAAAAAGTTCTACGCATGATACCATGTGGTTGTAGGTCTTCATGTCTTTTTCATAATATTTTGTGAAGACACTTTATGATATTTTGAGAAGAACTTTTTATAATATTTTGTGAAAACACTTTTTGAGGATATTGTGAACCGTCATTGCCATTCCCTATATTTAGATAAGTGGCATAAGATATAGAACCTCTTAAGGATTACAAACATAGGAAGCTACAAAACCTTAAGGTTTAAAAAGATAAATGACCAGAGATCAAAGCTAAAAAATCTCTTACATAGTGTTTAGATTCACTTTTTGGGTGTTTTATTGTGTTTTGTAGAGATAAAGACGTATGTGTTTGAGATAAAAAAGCTACAAAAAGATAGTAACCTCTTATGTTTTAAAAAGATAGACAACCATAGGTCAGAGCTTAGAGCCAGTAACCTCTTAGGGTTTAGAAAATGTACAAGATAAATAGTAAAGATACCAAATCCTTCAAAAATTAATTGATTGATCCCGAGCTTTGGGGATCAGGTTCAAATTATGAAAAATGCAAGTCATCATGAAATCAAGAAGAGAAAGGCACATGAACTCAAAGACAAATTTTCATTACCATAAGTCCTTGAGACTTTAAATCAACACTTATATATTTCCCCATGATTCTAACGTCAATAAGAGCATTGCAAACTAAGCCCGTGGAGGATGTTCATTCCCTGCAAGACTGAAGTCAGTAAAGAAAAAGTTGAAAGCATGAATCATAAAAAAAAATATGTACTTGTTGATAAGTGTGTGCTCCCATCATCTCCAAGTGGGCATGATGAAGGTTGGCTAAAACAATTGATCCCTTGAAAGGAAACAAGCTTTATACAAATCAAAGAAGGTTTCACCAGCTCAACTGCCAAAAACTTGCCAATTAGGGACCAAGACCTGTTCATGGGGGAGGAACATTAGTAGATAAATATAAAACTTAAGTCAATCTCAACCCTTTGCCCTTGCCCTTGCCCAGCAACTATACAAAACCTCCAATCACTTGGTAGCTTTATTAATGCCTTCACTTTCCTTACGGACTCACTTTTCCTTACACGAACCTTCTTACTTGTTACCTTCTGAAGTTCCCACCTCATCCTTACACTCACTTTGCCTATAAACTCACAAACCTAATGGGCATTGCAGCAACCTGTATTATTGGAATCATGGCGGAGGCCGCATTCTACAACATTTCTTCCTCAATTGAGGGAGAAAAGGGCACTTTAAAAGAAAATAGAGTAATTAAGAACCAATAAGAAAGTTCCAACACCTAAAGTTCTAGTAGTTCAACAATAGAAAGAACATGTTCTTTCAGTAATTCTTCATATCGAACCAATGGTCAGTTAGCATGTCTTCACAAAATTATCATCCCACGAAAGGGCACATGGCCAGCGGAATATGAATCACTGACTAGGAACATTTCAAGGTCGGAAAGAAGGGGCTTTTGGAAAGAAAAACTTAAGTTTTCCATGATCAGTGGAGTTCAAATTAATCTAATACATTAGAAATTATTGACTTTCCCACCAAAATGAATTATTGGATTGGGGGAGTAAATGATGTGGGTTGAATGAGAAGATTTGGGATAAATAACAACATTAGTGGACCCAGCACAGCCAATCCCAATGCAGGCCCTAGTCCTAGGCTTGTAATCTACAAGGATCCCAGAATTTGAGGATGAACGGCACGTGGTGTAATCATAAGGCAGTTTAAATGGCATTCATACTTTTGGTGGAGAAATATAAAAGCTTCTCTACTTACGAGATTTCATGTATCTAACCACCTTATTTAATGCCTTTTAGCATCGTGTTTTAGACCCACGACCCTCCTAACTCCAAGGTTCGAGTGCTTACGTCAGAATCAAATTGGTACCTCTGTTGTCTTGTGCAGATCTCCAATTTATTTCCATCTAGTTATCCTATTGTGGTGCGATCGTACAACCATCCAACCAGTAATAGTAACGACCTAGCTCATTAACCTCCCATAGTGAAACCACTCTCGACTCTCCTTGCATGCCTCATTTGTCAATCACAAAGTCAAATATAGACTCATATCTCGCATCAAATAGTGTATATTGAAGTGTAACCATAACCAATTACAATTAAAAAAATATAAAATTCAATTTTCATATAAAATATTAACATGATAGGTTATATTAATATTTATATATAAGTGAAATAAATTAAATAAAGTTCAAAAAAGATAAAAATAAATTGTTAAAGAATCACGATACTTATCGTTGGCTTGAAATCATGATTGCCTTCCTACTTGCAAGTATTGACGATTGATCGTAACTCTAAAATAAAATTCCATGAGCTCACAATAATATCTCGCCTCATTTGCACAATCCTTAGTTTCAATGTCTCTAAGGCTATAATTGGGACGTTAATAAATTTAAAATTAAAAATTTCAAATCCCAAGTGACAAATTTTCTGACATTGTTCGGATAATCCTATAGTACAAGAATCTTGAAGTAGTCTCACTCTCATTTAGAATTATGTTGGATGAAATATCGATGAATTTTAAATTCTCTTAATATAAATCAGTTGAATTTTTTTTTTTTTTCAAATTCTTTTCTTAAAATCAAATATCAATCTAAATACAACATAAAAAAATTGCGAAAATATTAGAAGAGTATTTTAAAAACTCCTCAAAAGGAAATATATTGACTTCTTGCCAAATGAGGAAGAAGGTAACCACCTTTTAAATAGTTGAAAAGAATTAATTTAATCATTTTCAAAACTTAAGTGGTATAATAAATTATAATTGACTCATACAAATAAGTTAAATAGTATATAAACTATAACAATCAAATATTATTAGACCTCATAAAATTATAATTAAATTATTATAATAATGGGTTATAAGCCTCAAATAAATATTAAATTAAACAAGCACGTTAAGTTAAAATAAAATATTATAAATAATTAAACAATCCAGAAATTTCTAAAAGTTATTTCCAATAATCTCTAACACTCCAATCTACCTTCAAGATATTATTTTTTCGTGCCCCCATTAGAAGAAAATTTATTAGACTATAAATTAAAATTATGATAAATAATTATTTTTTATTAATCATAGTTAAAAAAAATTAATGTACAAACTTAGACTATCCATCTTGAAAGGGTCATAACAAATATTTTTACCATATTTTTTAGCCACGACAAAAATTTTAGCCACACTAATCGCGACCAATAATTCTTGAGTGGCCGTCGTCAATGACTATTCACTATGTCTATTTATTTTTAAAGTATTAAATTTCTTCTAGTGTCAAACTGACTTAAGCATCGACAGACATGTCTTGTACATAGCGTTCATGAGGATCTTCTATCGTATTCAGTGCCAGACTTTAGTATCACAGTATATAATTACGTATATCCCGTTTAAAAATTAAAACATAGAAAATCAAATTAATCTATACCATAGAAATACGGATACATATCATTCTCGTAGCAGCATAACATCAAAATGAGATAGAAGATTCTTGGTTCAAATTTACAGCTCTGTATATGTGAATAAATAATTAACTTTTTGATCACAAAATCTATCAAAATCAGATCCGACTAAGAGATGGTTTTGTCCTGAAAGCAACCATTAATTGCAAGGTAAAGATGTTGTGCGAATAGGAATAATGTTTCCTCAGTTGAAGAGGCGAGAAAGAGTGACAGAGCCCTCCATTGAAAAACTTGTACTAAAACAAGTCCTATATCAAAGTCATATATCTAATTACAGAAAAATGACAATGACAAGTTTGAAAAATCAATCACTCTAAATCTGTCAAGCCCTTCAACTTTTCATCTAAACCCTCTATTTTCTTATCTAGACTTCACCAAATTATTTTCGGCACGATCGTAAGTTGTTTTGTTATCATGTGATTATGAGATAATATGACTTTTTGTCGTTGTTAAGTAAATGGGCAAAAGTGAAAAGTCGTGATGAATAGAAACAATAATTGTATTGTACGTGCTATTTTGTTGTTGCAGACGAGGTCAAAATATTGGCAAAAGTTAAAATTTATGACAGATATTTCGGCTATAAGTAAAAATATTGAAAATACTTCAGCCATATCTGAGATCATGACGAATGTTGATTGGTACTGGCCGATATATTTTTATATTGGTTTGTCCAGTCATGCATGGTTGATATTTCTGAGATTTTAAGTTGTGATTATTCGTAACGTGGAGAAATTCACGGTTTTTTTTTTTTTTTTTGTAGTGATGCTTATTCCATTTGTTGCAATACATAATTAAATTATTTAATCTTTTAATTAGTTTGTTATAATAATTCTTTCATAAATTTTAAAGTTAATATACTTTTTAGGAATAATTATATATCTGATCCCTGTAATTAGCCACTTATTCAATTTGGGTCCCTAAATTTTTTTTATCCTCAATTTTGTCCCCTTCTCTCATTTATTCTCAAGAAATCCCTAATAATTACCCAAATTGTTTTTATCCTCAATTTTCTGATTTTTATGTCAAAATCCTCATGAAAATTACCTCATCACATGCATCTTACATGTTAATTTTTGTCGAAACCAACAGTCATGTTAATAATATGCAAACCATTTCTATAAAAAACCGAACAAAAAAGGGACCAAAACTGAGGATCAAAATTCTCAAGGACCCAAAATGAATAAGTGACTAACTATAGGGACAAAATTTATAATTAGCCCAAACTTTTCAATTCATTTGCCCTCTTGTATTATAAGTTGTCAATAACACCCCTCTACAAGAAAACCTTCAAATACCCCTCTAATTTTGATAATTCCACCTTATAGATGAAAATATCCTAATGCCCTAATAAATGACGAAATTCATTTTGAACCCTACTATAGTATAAATATAACTTTGGCCCCTCTAAAATTAAAATTTAGCAATTATATATAAAAATAATTAAATGATAAGTCATTTTATTTTCTATTAAATAAATATATTAAATATTAGTATGAACTTGTACTTAATTGTATAATATTCATATTAAAAATAATTGTAAAAAATATTTCAAAATCTAAAAGTTTAGATAAAGAAATTAATATTGAAAAGGAAAGAAGAAAACCCTCTGCAATAAAAAAAACATCAATTTTGATCCAAACTTCATAACTTTTTATTCTAAATTTTAGAAAAAAAACACTAAAACTCTAATAATATAAAATAAATATAGGGAAAATATTCAAAAGGTAAATTTTTAAATGAAAAAAATAAGACCTTTTTATAGCAAAATTTTCGATTAATTTTATCCTTCATATAATTTGATTTTAGGATCCTTTTTTTTTTTTTTTCATTCAATTTCATTGTAAAATCTATTAGTATGCTATCATACTAATATTTAAATGACACATTATTTGATTATTTATGTATTAAAACGAATTCAGTATCAAATTGTTGATATATGAATTTTAGAGGGACCAATAAGATATAAATTGTAATAAGGGGCAAGATGCATTTAATTTTTTGTATTAAAATATAAGGGTATTTTTGTCCACTCATGTTGAAATTTCTGAATTAAAGGGGTGTTAGAAGGTTTTAATAGTAGAAAGGAATTTTTAATACCATCTCCATATTAATTATAACAATTATCAGTAACTACTTACAATTTAAAAATTAGTCAACAACTTATTTGAGCTTTTACTTTATTATTATTTATAATTTATTAGTTATTGAGTTGAGATATTAAATCATTATTTATAATAAAAATATCATATTTTCTATGTAGAAAAGAAAAAACAATTTGAGAAAAATCATGTGAAATACACAAATAAGGCGTATATAATACGGTAAAATTGTAAAATTTAGTCTCACAAATTAAGGCAATTTCAAACTCGACCCACATTTTACGAAATTTTAAATTTAATTTTATATTCTATTAAAAAATTACAAAACGACGCCACGATATTGTAAAAAAAAAAAAAAATCCTCCCACTAACAAATATAAAAATAATAATAAATTATTTTTTTTGCACCCACGTGCATGTGACTGTCACGTGAGTCCTCAGATGTTAGTTTTAACTTCTGTTAGTATTAGGAAATTTTTTTTTTTTTACAACATTTTAGCGTCTTTTTGTAACTTTTAAAAATACATGGTGTTAAATTAAAAATCTCATAAATTTTGAGGTCAAGTTTGAAATCACTCCAAATTGTGGGATCATTTTTGCAATTTTTCCTATATAATAGACAAGAATTTAAATTTATTTATTTATTTTTCCTCCACAATTATGAATTCTCGTGCGTGATTCATGTTCTCTAGATTTGATGAGTGGGTGGGGGGGTTGAAAAGACCAAAGTACCCCTACCTGTCAATCATGAGAATCAATGAATGCCACCAACTCTCTGAAGCCTTTTTTGAAAAAATTTGTGTGGGTTGATTGGCAATAGATTTGGTGTGGCTTTTTGCAGGGGTATTTTTATATTCTAAGTTTGGTCAACACATATGACATGGGTGTCCCCAGCACAAAAAATAAGACCAATTTTCTTTGAATTCCTAATTTGCCCCTTCATCTACAGCACATGTACAATGAGCCACAAATACTATACTCAATGGACCTTTCTTTGCATACTCAAGTGGGACGTAAGGGTGTTCGTTCGGTAAAATCGAACTCAAATTTTGTATATTCAATAAGGATGTAGAGGGGTTCGTTTGGTAAAATCGAACTCAAACTTTGCATATTGAATTAGGATGTAGGGGTGTTCGTTCGGTAAAATCGAACTCAAATTTTGCATATTCAATAAGGAATTAGGGGTGTTCGTTCGGTAAAACTGAAAATAAATTTAACAAATTGATAATTTAGTATGTTGAAATATTGTGTTGTATATATAATTGGATTAAATTCGATTTGAAATTCGATAAATTGGATTTTTTTTATGAAAATAAGTATTAATTAAATATTAAAAATAGTAATTACTCTATTTATTTATTTGTAGCATTTTATATAAGTAAAAATAGATTAATGTGTATAAAAGTAAATAAATAAAAATGATATTTTGATATTTTGTAACAATTTGGTAAATCGAAATTAAAGAATTAAAATTGAACTGAATATTGGATTTTCTGAATAATAAATGTCAGATACCGAATCAATTGTTTTATGTGATTTCGATATTTGTTGAATCTTCAATTATGGTTTGATTCGACTGGTTTACCAAATTGTGAAAAGCCATATGAGGAAGTGTTAGAGTGTAAAACTTGATTTAATTGCAATATTTATCGGCTCAATCGATAAAGGTAAACTATTTTAGTCATGTAACTGTAGGTTCAATTTTTCTTTTACTAATGTGAGGGCCGTGTTGGTGGGTAATCAGTAAATATCCGTACAAAACACCCTATGATCCTAAGAGCATGTCTTGCCCTACACTAAGTGTCCAGAGCCGAAGCCCACAAAATATTTTTGTACCCGTTATTTTTTATATAATATTATATTTAATTCGTCTTATGTGAATTTAAATTACACAAAAAACTTTGTCTGGTGGTAAAATTGTTACACTATGGATACTCTAATATACATTTGATATTTTCTGTACACGTTTATAATTTACCATAACAATTTACTGACGGCGGAAAAAAAAATTCATGAAGATGCGTTCGGATTAATAAATTTGATACAATGACTTTCAAATTCATCGCTACACTTGTTTGATAGTTCTACATCGTAAAAATCCTTCGATTTTTATTTTGACCTATATTTAGTAATACGGGTAAGAACGTTAAATCCATCGATCAAATATGAATCCATCCATTCAAATACAGCCTGAATATATATTGCACATAATTCGTAAAAAAAAAAAAAGAAAGAAAAGAAAGAAAAGAAAAGAATTCTTGGGTTAGAAAAAGGTTGGAAAAAAACAAACAACAAAAGGACTCTTGTGACCCACAACAAGACCCCAACAACAAAGGAGAAAGAGAAAAGACCAAGAAGTATATAAAAGGGCAACAAGCAATACACCATCCTCACATCGCGTGGCTGTCCATTCCCATTTCACTACTTTTTTTTACATATATTTATGCTAATTATTTTATAAAAATACTTATATGTATAGGAAAATTAGAAAAAGAAAATTAATTTAGTATATTGGATTACTTTTTAAATAAAAAAAGATATTCAAAAAACTTCTTAATTTATAAATAATATATTTTTTTTTTAATTTTAGAGTCGTATATATTTTTTTTTCTTCCGCACTCACTCGTGGAGACACTTAAAAGATTTCGAATCCAGCACATTAACTATAAAAATAATGGATGAAAATTGCAATGTTCCCAGGAGACGAGCGAGTTGAGTCAATTAGTATACTGGATTACTTTTTGAATACAAAGAAAAGAAAATAAAAAAAAATATTCAAAATTTCGTAAATAATTTTTGTTTTATTTTAATGTTAGAGTCATGTATATTTTTTTTTATACGCCCACTCGTACATACACCTTCTGAATCCAGCTTATCAACTAAAAAAATAATTATAATCATTGTAATGTTCCCAAGAGACACGAGCGAATTGAGTCAATTAGTATAGTGAATTACTTTTTAAATACAAAAAAAAAAAGATATTGTAAATAATTTTTATTTTTTTAAAATTTTAGAGTCACATATATATTTTTTTTTATGCACCTACTCGTATAGACACCTAAAGGGTTCTGAATCCAGCTCATCCACTATAAAAATATTAGATTTTAATCGTTGCAATGTTCTTAGGAGACGAGCGAATTGAGTCAATTAATATACTGAATTACTTTTTAAATACAAAAACATAGATATTAAAAAATTCCAAAATCCGTAAATAATTTTCATATTTTTTTTAAATTTTACAGTCACATAGATATATATTTTTTTTATGCACCTACTCGTATAAACACCTAAAGGGTTCTGAATCCAGCTCATCAACTATAAAAATATTGAGTTTTTAATCATTGCAATGTTCTTAGGAGACGAGCGAATTGAGTCAATTAATATACTGAATTACTTTTTAAATACAAAAAAAGATATTAAAGGTTCTGAATCCAGCTCATCAACTATAAAAATATTGGATTTTTTAATCATTGCAATGTTCTTAGGAGACGTGCGAATTGAGTCAATTAATATACTGAATTACTTTTTAAATACAAAAAAGATATTAAAAATTTTCAAAATCCGTAAATAATTTTTATATTTTTTTAAATTTTACAGTCACATATATATTTTTTTATGCACCTACTCGTATAAACGTCTAAAGGGTTCTGAATCCAGCTAATCAACTATAAAAATATTGAATTTTTAATCATTGCAATGTTCTTAGGAGACGACCGAATTGAGTCAATTAATATATACTGAATTGCTTTTTAAATACAAAAAAAAAAGATATTAAAAATTTTTAAAATCCGTAAATAATTATCATATTTTTTTAAATTTTACAGTCACATACATATATATATTTTTTTATACACCTACTCGTATAAACACTTAAAGAGTTCTGAATCCAACTCATCAACTATAAAAATATTGGATTTAAATTATTGCAATGTTTTCAGGAGACGAGCGAATTGGGTCAATTAGTATACTGAATAACTTTTAAATAAAAAAAAGGATATTCAAAAATTGCAAAATTCGTAAATAATTTTCTTTTTTTTTTTAAATTTGAAAGTCACATATATATTTTTTTACGCACCTACTCGTATAGACACCTAAAAAATTTTGAATCCAGTACATCAATTATAAAAATATTCAATTTTCAACCATTGGAATGTTCCCAGAAAATGATCAAATTGGGTAAATTAATTATAAGAGCATGATATACACATGCAAGCAATGTATTTTATTGTATTTTCATCTAAATGTGATTGTAGAGTTCTTTTACCCTGAAATTTACATTCACGAGCGTATTTGGTTGAATTTATTTAAAATATTTTATACATTCAAATAATAAGATTTTATAAGATATTAAATTTTATTTTAAATATAAGTTTTTGAACTATTTGAATAAAATAATATGAAACTTATCAATAAAAAACTTGTTACTTCTTTTTAAAGGAGTTTATAAGTCGCTGACGTCTTATTTTTAGTTCTATAAATTAAACCCACTTTTAAATGAAATACTAAGCATTTTTCAATATTTTATAATACTACAAAAAAATTAATTATTTCCTATAATATAAATCACCGCAGCTTACAAATTATAATAAATCAATATTATTCACAACGGTCAAAAAAATAAATACGAAAACTTAAGTTTTAACCACGGTTAATATAACATTCAGTATATGTTCGCCTATGGTCAATATATATGCCACATTATTTAATTGTAATAAATATTTTGACATTTCTTGCAAAAACAACGGCTAATAATCGTTATGCAGACATAATCAATTAGCATCCAACTCAATTTTTTTTACTTTTAACCATAATAATTAACCATGATTAAGAGCTATAATTTTTTCTAATATAAAATTTTAAATATCTTATAAAATATTCCGAAAAACTTGTAAGTTTACACGAACGCCCTCTTAATTTGACGAAACCGTTTATAAAAATCACCTTCATAAAAAACTAATAAATTACTACTAAAATTTGTATTTTACAATATTTTATAATATCATTTTTTTGAATATATATATATATATGTATATATATCTTGATGCTCCAAAATTTTAATATATACAAGAAATTAACTCAAGTAACACAATTTCGAGCCGCAAAAATCTGCAATTATGAGAATTCAAGTTCAGAATTATATCAAAGTAAATTTATTAAAAATTAGTATATGTCATGATTAGGTTAATTAATTAAAGTGAAAGTATTAATATACTTGATCATTAGGTTAACTAATGAAAGTTTAACTATTAATATACTTCATCATTAGTGTTTTAAATGAAACTCAATTCATAATTAGTTGTATTTTAAAAACACACACACATGTATATAATACTCATAATAAGTTTGATTAAATGTCGCGATATTCTTCCGTATCGATCTACTTAAGCGTGGATACGAATCCAAGTATTTTTTAGTATCGAATAAATTACGATAAATTTTATTGAGATTCGTCATAATTGTAATTATTTTTTCTCGTTATTTTAAAAATTACAAATGCCCCCTTGGTATTAACGGTTGACTGTCGTTTAAAAAATACCCTCTCATGACAATTCATTGCAAGAATGTATTTGTTATATGGTCATTAGTTTCATGGAGTATTTGTAATTTTTCAAATGGCAGGAGGTACTTATACTGATGATGAACCTTAGGAGAGCCTATTCTAAATTACCATTCGACATTTTATGTAATGACTTCTTTTTTATGCTGTTGAATCCTAAATGAAATTACGCAGCAAATTATTCATCTGCAATAAATTTTAGTCAGTTGGCAAAACTGAGATTCTATGACTAAGATTTCATGCTTTGAGATTTATCATAATTATAATTACTATCTCATTGTTTTTAAAATTGTAAACCCCCTCCCCCCCCCCCCCCCCCCCGGTATTAACAGTCGACGGTCGTCTAACAAATATCCCTTCATGAAAGCCCATTATAGGGGGTATTTATTAGATGGTCATTAAATCCAGAGGGTATTTGTAAGTTTTCAAATAATAAGAATGCACTTGTAATTACGACGAACCTCAGGTGAGCTCGTCGTAATTTATCCTTTAGCATTTTATGTAATCATTTTTTTCTTATGTTGTTGGATCTAAACGAAATTACATAGAAATAATTATTCGTCTATAATATATTTTACGCAGTTGGCAAAATTGAGAGTTTATAACTAAGATGTCGTGGGCTTGAGTCCTGTAAATATGTGAGTGTTGATTTACTATCAATTAATATGTGAATATTGATCTACTTTAATAATAATTTTAAGTTATTCATAAATATTTGATATGATAATTAAAATTTATAATATAATTGTATCCGATAGAGAAAAAAACTAATAGCATTAGGCAAATGAAATGTAGAAAATAAATAATCGAATTGTACGAATCTTCGATGATTATTATTATTAAGGTAAATTATATTTTGTTATTCGAACTATTCATGTTTATGCGTTTTTCCATTGAAAAAGTTTTTGTGCTAACTTATCATCTCAATTTTATTAAAATTTGCACTTTGTCATATATGGCCGTCTTTTTATTGATTTTTTTTCCAGAAAACCATCACATTTTATGCATATGCAAAAAATATCACATTACATAACCTTTAAAAATTATATGTGCACTGCATGTGATGTTTATTCGGTAAAAACTTGGTTGAAAAACGATTATAAATGACAAAATGCAAAATTTGTAAAATTGAGATGGTATGTTGACACAAAAAAAAGTTTAAATAACAAAGTGTAAAATAAGTCATAATTCGAATCACAAAATATATTTGATTTATATTATTATAATTATTATTATACATATATTTATAGTAGCATTATTATTTTCTCTTTGGTGATTAACAGCTAGATATTTCCCAGAAGGGCAATTTAGTGATTGGGAAGAGGGAGGGCAGATGTGGACGTCACCTAGTAAACTTCGGCTGCTAACATAGAATTTTTACATTATTTCATTAATAATTGCATCCTTCCCTTTCACCCAGCTCTCGGAACACATTCGAGACATGTGCATAATTTATATATATATATAAATATATATTTATCGTACTTATTTTATTGAATGAAAATAAAATATTAAATAAATAAAATATTTTAATTGTAAATGTGAATGAACATATAGAGATGGTTATTCTTGACGAAAGAAAAATATATTTAAGGGTATTTTAGTAAATACATATTTTATTAATATGATAAATAGTTTGGGGTTCTAGCACTTAGAAGATATTTATAAGTTATAAAAATAAAATGTTAAAAGCTTATAAGCCGTTTTAAAAAAAAAAGGGATAATAACACTCCTCTTTCCTAAAGTTAAGTGCAATTACACGTAGACCCCCTGTGGTTTGGAGAATTATATTTAGTATTCCTGACGTTTGCTTTCGTCTAATAAATAAGTCCCTTCGTTAGTCAAAATTTACTGAATTTGTCGATATTAAGAAAAAAAATTAAAAAAATCTATAATTACCTCTATTGACTTATTGCAAGTTATATAAATCTTTTTAAGACCAAATTACCCTAATACGTCTTTATCCGTCAATGCATATGAGGAGGTATATCTTCACCATTATAAGGATGGTTTAGCCGAAAAAATTATTTGATTTGCAATAAGTTAGTCGAAGCTAAATATCAATTTTCATTCAATTTTTTTTTTATAATAACCTCAAATTCAGTAAATTTTTTACTAACGGAGGTCTATATTTATTAGACGAAATCAAACATCAAGGGCGCCAAATATAATTTTTCAAATCATAAGTAGTTTATATGTAATTAGATCAAATTTTAGTAAAGGAAAATGTAATTATCCCTAAAGAAGGTAAGAAGTTGCTAATTTCTTTTTAAAATTTTAAAAAAATCTTTTGAATTAATTACGATTGTCATTATTATAATTTCATAAACTTCATAATCTTATGTTCTCTGAAAAAAAATATAAATTTATTTTTAAAATATGATATAATATATTATAAATTTTAAAAAATATTTTATAAGATGTACGAGCGTATAATTTTTTTTAATAAATTTAGCCCAATACCCTCTTAATAAAAAGAATGGATAAAATTAAAGTAATTAAGAAAGATTATATCAATTCTACAAATTGGATTATTAAAATTTTCTTATTTATTTGGAAATAATAATTGAGAAAATAAAAAGAAAATGAGTTTGAAAAATTGGAGGAGGTCTTGGAACCTTCTATTCATGAACAGTAGACAGGCGCGTGTTTGTAATGGCTGTTCTGTTGGAATCAGCCAAACTCAACTACACCATATTCCTCTCTCTCCTCTCTCTCTCTATCTCTCTCTACACTAACTCCATCGCTCTCCTTCTCAGCTCTCTCCTCTCTCTCAGCTGCTATAACAATCCAAAGCTCCAAACCCCTGCCGAATTTCCGCTGTACCGCCCGTTTCAAATCGACCCACGGCGGCGCCACCGCCCGAAGGATTGGCCGCCGGCTTCGGCCATGGACGCCCGGGTTCTTACGCCGCGCTCCGCTGAAAATGCGCTCATGACCCACGTTAGAGTCTTCTTGATTACACCCCGAGAACCATCGGATTATCTAAATTCCTCCCACATAAAATCACACTAACCGAGGAAGAGGAGCACCGCATTTATTTGTTGCACAGTGGTCCAACGTATAGTTTCTTTTATCATAAAATGGCTGCACCAAATGCCGCCACCGCCGCTGCGGTGGAGTCCACCTCCGTCTCGTCCGACGAGTTGGCGGCCAAGGCGGTGCACAAGAGGTACGAAGGCTTGGTAATGGTACGGACGAAGGCGATTAAGGGCAAAGGGGCCTGGTACTGGGCGCACCTCGAGCCGATTCTCGTGAACAATCCCGACACCGGCTTGCCCAAGGCTGTAAAGCTTAGGTGCTCTTTGTGCGACGCCGTTTTCTCCGCCTCGAATCCGTCGAGGACCGCCTCCGAGCATCTCAAGCGAGGCACATGCCCGAATTTCGCGTCCGCGCCCAAGCCCATTTCTTCGGTGCCTTCGTCTTATTCAGTTTCGGTTGCTTCAGTGCCACATACTGCTAGTGTTTCTCCTTCTTCGCAGCCGCCCCACAACCAACGTAAGCGTGGTGCATCTAGTCGCGGCGCTGGTAGTAGCGTTGGTGGTGGGAGTGGGAATTCCGGTGGCACTGGAACGACATTTTCAGCGCACCAAATTGTTCCACCATTGGCTATTGTCGACCCTTCGAGATTCACGGTGGATTTAGCTTACCCACCTGCCGTTTCAATCGCTAGTACAAGTGTGGTTATTGCTTCTAGTAGTGCGAGTCCGGCCGCCGGCGGCGGTTTGTACGGTCACCAGCAGCAACAGCAGTTGGTTTTGTCTGGTGGGAAAGAGGATTTGGGACCTTTAGCAATGCTGGAAGATAGTGTAAAGCGACTGAAAAGCCCCAAAGCATCGCCTGGACCAACATTAAGCAAAGCTCAGGTTGATTCTGCACTTGATTTTCTTGCTGATTGGGTTTATGAGTGTTGTGGGTCGGTTTCATTTTCAAGTCTTGAGCACCCAAAGTTCAAGGCATTTCTCAATCAGGTCGGATTACCTGCAATTTCGAGAAGAGAGTTTGCCGGGTCTAGATTAGATGCTAAATACGAGGAGGCCAAAGCCGAGTGCGAGGCCAAAATTCGTGACGCCATGTTCTTTCAGATTGCATCCGATGGTTGGAAGTCAAAGGATTATGGCCATGTAGGGGAAGAGAATTTTGTGCATTTGGCTGTGAATCTTCCCAATGGGACTAGTGTGTTCAGGAGGGCTGTTTTTACTAGTGGTTATGTCCCGTCGAAATACGCCGAGGAGATTTTGTGGGATACCATTACTGAGATTTGTGGGAGCACGGTGCAGCAATGTGTAGGTATAGTTTCAGACAAGTTTAAGGGCAAGGCATTGAGGAATTTAGAGAACCAACATCATTGGATGGTTAATCTCTGTTGCCAGTATCAAGGTTTCAGCAGTCTAATTAAGGACTTCGGAAAGCAGCTTCCGTTGTTCAAGAGCGTGACTGAAAATTGCTTAAAACTGGCAACTTTTGTCAATAACAAGTCTCAAATTCGACATAGTTTTCATAAGTATCAACTGCAGGAATACGGGCACGCTGATTTGTTGAGAGTTCCCTTACGAGATTATGAAACTTCAGATTTTGGGCCTGTGTACACAATGGTAGAGGACATACTTGGCTCAGCCCGGGCTCTGCATTTGGTACTGTTAGATGAATCATATAAGTTGGTATCAATGGAGGAGCCAATGGCTAGAGAAATTGAAGAAATGATGAGGAACCCGCATTTTTGGAATGAATTAGAAGCCGTGCATTCTCTGTTTAAATTGATCAAGTCAATGGCTCAAGAGATTGAGATGGAGAAGCCCCGGATCGGACAATGCCTCCCTCTTTGGGAAGAGCTCAGAGTAAAAGTTAAAGACTGGTGCTCTAAGTTTCACATTGTCGAAGGACCTGTAGAGAAGGTGATCGAGAAAAGGTTCAAGAAGAATTATCACCCGGCTTGGGCTGCTGCCTTCATACTCGATCCACTTTATCTAATTAGGGACACTAGTGGGAAATACTTACCACCCTTCAAATGCTTGACACCTGAACAAGAGAAAGATGTGGACAAGCTCATAACTCGGCTCGTATCGAGGGACGAGGCTCACATTGCACTTATGGAGCTTATGAAGTGGAGAACAGAAGGGTTGGATCCGGTTTATGCTCAAGCTGTACAATTGAAGCAAAGGGATCCTAATACAGGGAAAATGAAGATTGCCAACCCGCAAAGCAGCAGGCTTGTGTGGGAGACTTATCTAACTGAGTTTAAGTCATTAGGAAGGGTGGCAGTTAGGCTGATTTTCCTTCATGCAACGTCTTGTGGCTTCAAATGCAACTTGTCTTTACTTAGATGGATTAGTGCTCATTCGCATTCGAGAGTGGGAATGGACAGGGCTCAGAAATTGATATTCATTTCTGCTCACTCAAAGATGGAAAAGCGGGAGTTTTCCAGTGATGAAGAGAAGGACACCGAGCTTTTTGCCTTGGCAAATGGTGAGGACGATGTGCTCAATGAGGTTTTTGTTGATACATCCTCTGTGTAAGATTTCCCCTTTTTTTTCTTGTATTCTGATTTGCAGGTTCTTTTCTATTCATCGATTTTGTCTCCTGTATTCTTTCGATGATCAGATATTTGTTCCATTGATCTTAGGAAAATTTGGGGCAGTTTTCGTGCTAGAGTGGGTAGGCTTCATCTCATAAGCAGCTATTTATTCGTTAGAATCATTGCGGTTAGAGACTAGCTACAATGTAAAGCCGATGATGGAAAGAGGCTGGAGAAAATGAGAGCATGTTATGACATTATTATTCCTTAGAACTATGGAGTCAATGAAATTGATTGAGGAAAAGACTTTATTTTTCTCTAGTTAATCTAAGTTAGATTTTTGGAATAGTTTCTGTTGGTTAAAACTAAGCGCTGTTTAAGCATGATTATCTTCTTTAAAAGTGATGACTTTTAGCTATTAATTGCCTTTTCTTGTTCTATAAGTATTTGGGAATCACTCCACCCACACTGTTTGCTCTTTCAATGCTTTTCCTTTTTGTTCCCATTTTTAAGCTCATTTACTTACCTTGTGGTACTCCACTTTAAACCTGCTATCCACTGACCCAAAGGCATTAGTTCAGAACTTAATGGTGATGAAAGTTGCTTTAACTGTATACTGACAACTCCATTTACAGCAATAATGATGTTTTATAAATTTTGCAGACAGTTGATTTTGAATGTCTGTAAAATAATTTTTGAAACAAAAAAATATTTATGAATTGATTCTCCCCCATTTTCCGAAATACAGTATAACAAGATGTTCTCTGATACCTTGTGTTAGCAATGGATTCGCTTTTATGATAAAATGTCCTCAGTCAGCATGATAGGTTGATCTACTAATTCTGGCTTATAATTCTGATGAAGTCCTTTCTGTCCTATTGTAAGTGTTGTTATGATCGATTTTGTGGTCGTAGCTGCTCTTAAGATCTAGTGCAATTGAGATGAAACATAACTTGCTGTTGCTCAGAATCTTCTGTCAATACCGACCTCAATGTCTTAAAATGAAATTTTGTAATAGCTCAGCCAGCACTAGAAGGCTAGATGTTCTTGATCCTACTGTCTTGTCTTATATGTCTTAAAAAGGGCATCATAGTGGTAGAACTAATCAGCTACTCTTCATTACTACTTCTGATGTTTTGCTCCGTATGGCAGAAGCATTTGAGTCGAATATTGTTAGACTGGCGAGACCTCCATGACAAAGGTTGGAGTTGATCAAATTATGAGAGGATGGCTGAAGAGGAGACCTCCTGGTTTTGTTTGTTTCCACGAAAACATCAGAGGGTTGTCTGAATCAAAAGACTAAAGCACCAACTTTTGCTACCTTAATCAACAACTTCAGAGCTGGAGCAGCACTTGTAACTGTTGATGATTCATCCCTATCTCCTGGATTATATGTGTTTTTGAGATAGTGGCGCCCCACCACGAACAAAGTGGACGTCTATTCACAAATTTTTGGTTGTTACATGAGGGGTAAAAAGCGCCCCCCTTAATTTGAATCATTATGGGGTACCTTCGACTTTAAACATTCCAAAGCTTGTGATGTTCATGCAGAGTCGTCGGATGATGCTCCCCATCATTGTAGAAAAGGTTGCTGAGGACCCCAAGTTGAAGAAGGTTGTCGGCATGAGCCTATGAAAAAAGATGCCCCAACAGTGATTTGATATCAAGATGAACTGATTTCGCGGGTTTTTAACCCGGTAATGGTCACACTTTAGTCTGAATTAATGCATCAGGGTATATGTTATTCAATGTGTTTGTAGCGCGTGAGAGTGTTGTAAAGCTTTCGGTTTTAAATTCTTTCTCTTAATCTTTAAATGATTCTTGGAGTCTGATTTCATGCATGTAGATGATTGATTTATGGTTCGTGATAGCGCGATCGTTGTTTCAGGAGCTCAAGATTGTGACAAGTTTAAAGTTTTGTTCATGAAATATATACTATATATGTAGAGTTTCTGTCTCTGTTTATTCACTCAGATAATGCAATTTTAATATGTTGTAAAGACAATATCTAGCCAAGAGTACTGTAATAAGAGAGGAAAAAATGGACAGATGCTGGCTTGCGCTTCTTACTACCTTTGCAATAACATGAAGTTTGCTATTCCGTAGTTCTCTCTCTCTCTCTCTCTCTCTTCTTGAAAACTGATGTATTGAGGAGTTTCACATACTTATACAGCAAACTGAAAAGCATTACTAAAGTACATATAAACAATGGGATGAGTGATAAATAGAGTGTTCTTCATTCTTTTCCAATAATGGATAGCTAATCACTTTCTGTGCCATCAAAATGAAATATTATATATTTTTCCTGATACTATACCATCATAACCCTTCACCATACTCATACTGTAAGCCACTCTTTCTTGAATTCTCTCTCTCTCTCCCCGTAAGCCACTCTTTCTTGAATTCTCTCTCTCTCTCTATATGTATCTATACATGTGTGTGTGTGTGTGTGTTATGAATGATGGATTTTCATCATGTACTCATCCCACCCACCTTGGAAGACAGTGGAAGGTGAAAACAGAGCAGGAAAATCAATTAGTGGCTTAACTTTTAGGTGGAGAGAGAGAGAGACAGAGAGTAGAAAAGTAGAATAAAAATGGAGTAGAGTATTATGCCACCTTTGGCTTTATATCATCTAATTACTGATTTAGTGGAGAGACACAAATTCTTGTCGGCAGCGATTAGTTACATTGTTTGTCAAACTCATCACCCTTACTAACACTGACTCCCCACCTACTTCAAATTAATCCTACCCCCACTAAATAATTCATATCTCTACTTCTCTTTTTCTACACCATTTCTTCATTTTACCTCTAATATTATCTTTTCACCCAATTCTTGAAACTTTATGTTACATTTTTTTATACACACCGTTTTATTAGTCGTTGATTTCACAGGCAATGTTAAAATATTAGCATACAATTAAAAATTACAACAAATATTTCAACCATAGTTAAAATTACAGTGATTCTCACGACTTAAATTTTCATATTAATTATATGTGGCGGTTGGTCATAATATTAAATTATCATGATTTTTAAATTATAGTTATTTATAATGTCGGAAATAATAATGCTTTTTGATAGTATTAATTTCAAAATTTAAAATTTCAAACACATTAACAATATCACCTCATAATTTTGGAGAAAAGTAAAGGGAGGTGTAATGATTAATGTAGGACGACAAACAATAATCTTTTGTCAAGAATCTTTCTCCCTTTTTATGCTACTAATAAACATTTTTGTAGAGGTAAGAAAGACATTTTGGTGAGCTACTCTAAGAACACTTCATCCATCTTTCTGTGTTTTGGAAGGATCCACCCCTACTTAATTAATTAGGGTAAGTTCCAGTTATCGAGACTTAGCATAATTATGAATATCGTCTCGTTATTTAAAAAATTATAAATATTTGTCTAATATAAAAAATAATTATGTAGTCCCTAAACAGAGAAATTGGCATTACTACTTTAGCCTAGTTGAATCTTTTTTTTCAAAAAAAAAATGAGTATGGATAAAATAAATAATCTATATAGACTATTAGTCTGTAAAAATATTTAAAAAAATTATAAAATATATACATAATTATAATTTATAGTTTAAAATAATATTCTGGTCAGTTTGACGTAAAATTAGATGTAAACCTAATGGATGCTAACGAAATGAGCTGGTTATTAAACGGACATTAAAATTAAGAATATTCGTAATTTTTAAAGTAAGATGATATTTGTAATTACGTCAAACTTCAGAGGTGATGGATGTAATTTACTCTAATTAAATTACCTGCCTCTAACCTAATAGTACAATACATTCACGCATTAGAATCAATTAGATATAAATTTAAAGGATAACATAGATTGCGTGTCCATCTGTGATTGGTCCATTTTTGTTTTGCACTCATTTTTGATTGGTGATTAGGCTTAATGGGTTGGTTGTTATGTACAAGACAGCTGTCTATCATCTCCCACCTCACCTCCAGAAATTACTGCTCACTTGTTTCAAAATCAAGTTATTTTTAGGGTAAATATTGGAGCTTACCTTATATTTGATACAGTTATAAATACTCTCTTATTATTTAAAATATTATTAATATATTTTTATATATTATATAATAATGTGATTATTGGATGATATAATTAAAATATCAACTTGTTGGTATTTTCCTTCTTTCAAAGAAAAATAAAAAATATATATAAAAAATATGATATTGAACAGACGTTGTCGTGAAGAAAATGTAAACGTATAATGTTGGATAAATATTATTATAAAAGAAAATATAAAATTATAATTTAGGTCCAAAAGCGCATTTGAGTAATTCAATATAAAAAAATGGATGAAACTATAATAGAAGCTTACGGAATGTGTTAATTATTGGACGGGAGGTATCGATCAATTTCTTAAATAATAAGGGGTATTTATAATTATATTAAAATTTAGGGAGCTCCACATAATTTATCCTTATTTTATCAAATATTGTTATTTTGTTGTGGACAGGAAAGAGGGACAATGTCATTGGGATTTATTACAAGAAAATATTTTATGTATTTATTTATTTGAAATATTTTTCATCCCTTCACATGGATTAACTCGTAAAATTGTATAAAAGTAGTTTGGTTAGAAAAAAAATTGATTTGCAATAACTCAGTAATAAGTTAATTGGGATAAATATGAATTTATATTCAATTTTCTTGATAACATCAAATCTGGTGAAATTTAACTAACGAAAGATCTATTTATCTAGACGAAAATAAACATCAGAACTACTAAATGTAATTTTTCAAATCATAAAGAATTTGTATGTAATTATACTAAATTTCAAGAAATAACGATATAATTATCCCATTTATTTTCTAGCACGTTTATAAAATCGGTAGGGATTTTTTTAACTATTATATTTTAAAAAATTACGTATCATTGAATCGATTAATATTTCAATGTGATCATTAATAATCAATAATTAAAGAAATAATGGGAATAATCTCATATAAGTATAATAGATATTAAAATATTTAATTTTTTTGTTACAGCTATTAATATAATTTATGGGCGTCATCCTTGTAGCTAGGGCTCGTTTGGTTGAGTGGCAATATAATATGATTCATATGTGAGTCATACATTATCCAAAATTATATACCCTATATGATTGCGAGTTGTTTGGTTGGCCAAGTCTTTTTAAAACATTTTATAAGTTATTATATCTTATAAAATGTTTTAGGAGCTTATAAGATGTTGGATTTTATTTTAAAAATAAGCTCTTAAACTGTTTAGAGAAAATGAGTTGTTAAAGTTTATAAGATGCGGAAACGTCTTATAAGATGTTAGGGTATTCGGCATAATAAGATTTTTTATTGGTAAAATGACTAAAATGAGCATGATACTATTAGAATCAAACAAGTTGTTATTTCTTAACATATTTTTTAAAAGTTTTTAAAATATTTTTATAAATAGCACACATTAGTCTCGTTCCAAATAAAAGTTCAACAGATAATTTTTTTACAGTAAAAAAACAACGAATTATTACCTAAACTTTTGAATAAAAATAACATATATGTACATTTCATGCTAGTCGAATATTGATATAGATAGATAATTTATGTTTTCTGTTAATGCAATGATGATTTCTAATCATATAATTTACAATGCCTTGAATTTATATTTTTCAGTAAATAAAATATCAATTTTAATCTTATTTTATTTAATTTCAATAATTTATTATTAACTAATTGAGTATTTTCTCTTTTTCGAATGTTAGGAAAATTAAATAGTAATTTTTTTTAAATCCTAGAGAGGGAAAGAATGTGTGGAGAGAGAGAGAAAGAGAGAGAGAGAGAGAGAGAGGAGAGTGCCTGTGTGTGAGTGTACGAATAGGAATATTTTTGTCTTATGAGATATTAATTTTATATAGCTAATAAAATCTTATAAGAAAAGTTAGGAAAGTTAATCTTTTCTTAAAGAACTTATAAGATCAAAACATCTTATTTTGAGATTTTATAAGCTCTTGAAAAAAAATTTGCCAAACACTTTTTTTTGAGCTCTCTTACATCTTATAAGATGTAAGAGAGCTTATAAGCTTAGCCAAATACCCTCTAAGAGTTTGGACGGCTTATAAGTTTTTATGTTTCCTTTTTCATAATGAGACGTTTTTTCAAGCACAAATTTGAGATGGTTTTGGTCAAGACCGAAAATAATTTGCTCCACAGGGCACAATCGCAGTCATGTGTCCATATATGGAGACGAGGTCATCTTTTCGTCTCAAGCTCTTTGCTTGGTGACTGATGATATTGCCATGTATTCTCCATCTATTGTAGACAAAAAAATAAATAAAAAAATGTGTGGGCTTATATAAGCCAAAATATCATGTGTGGGAACAACATCATGTATTTCACATCTTAAGTCCTGTAGGCTGATGATGCCGCTACACGGCACACAGACAAAAAAATTGTGTGCCTTATAAAGTATAAATTCTCCTTTCCTTAACTAGCTACTAGTGGAAAATTTTTAAATGAGAACAGAAAAATTGCATATTTTGATGTGTGGTTACGCTATTTGTGAACTGATAACGGCAAGGGAATCAGCGGCTGATCGCGATTCATCAGTCGCAATTCTCCCAGCAACTATCCAATTTCGCCCCTCTTCTTGAAGAGTTTGCCAATATATTTTAAAATCATCCACATGACGTGAGGTTTCAATCAAAGCGAACAATACCCTACACCATGACAGTCTTCACGTCGCACACCGCATCACGTGTTAGTATATATATTAATACATATTGCATTTTTATATTCAAATTATAATGTATGTCTCTTCATATTCCTCCTTTTAAAATTGAGGTTAGTGGATGTTATGGCTATAATATTTGTAATAATATTTCTTTAATACCATCATCTCACTACTACACCATATTTATTCACATTACTACCCATTTATCACCACTTTCTTTACATAATCGTCCACTAATTCACATTAAGACGGTGGATGATTTCTGCACCTATAAAAGGGGATGCATTCTATTTATTTTGTGACGCATATATACACATATACTACATCAATTATAAGAGAGAGTTATATTAGTTGTTGGAAGGTGTTCTTTTTTAGTATACACTTTGAACCAGTTTTTCTCATAAAAAACATGGCGGTTTACACCAGAGTTCGCCCACCACTCGTCAACACTTTCAACTATGTGTATGTTTGTTATCATCGCCACAAGTGGCTCCTCTATCACGTTAGCTTGCGGAGCATGCTCACGTTTTTTATATTTGCAGAATCAAGCAATATGCCCATAATTTCTTTAACTTGGTGTAGTAGACAACGACTGACTTATTACCCTGTGTAATGGAGGCTATTTCTCTCTGGATTTGGTAGAGCAAAGGTCCATTGCTCTCACCAAATCTGGACTCCAGTTCAAGCCATAAATCCATTGCAGATGTTGTATACAAGAATGCCTCTGCAATATCTTTTGATATTGAATTTAGGATCCAAGAAACCACCATACAATCGGTTCTTTGCCATTGTTCAATTTCAGTTTTATCATGAGTGGGTTTTTGACAAGTACCGTCAATAAAGCCTACCTTTTGTTTGGCTCCAAGTGCAAACTTAATGGACTTTACCCAAAAGAAGTAATTGTTGCCGTCCAAAGGAACGAACACTAAACTCATCCCTGGATGATCTCCACCCCCAAGCTTCACAATTTCTATTAGTTGTTGTGTTTTTGAATCTTCTGTTCTTCCTGCTTCAGCTGTCTTCTTGTCAGCCATGGCATTGTGAGATTAACAAGGAAGCAGCAGGTATGGAATTGAAAGGGAAAAGGGTATGTATTGTGTGATCTTTTACTGCTCTGATACCATGTTAAAGTCAGGCGCAGAGAAGCAGTGTCTACATCGTGAAAAGATGAGAGAAATCCATGGAAACTTTTTATTGCTAATCAAGAAAAATTCAAGTTGAATAATACAAAGCTGAGACAAGTGCATATATATACACAAAACACTTGAAGGAGACTAACTAATAGACTAAACAACTCAAGCTAACTGAACAAGAAAATGAAAGATAAACTAAGGGATAGGTAAAAGCGTGTTTGTAAAAACACGCTTTTATAAGTGAAAGAACAACAAATGAAAAATAAGCAGCTACTGTTCACTGTCTTCTTCATCTTCAATATTCTGCAACCTCTTCTTCAACAGCTGCATTCAAGCCTCCAGAACCAAAGCTAACATAGATGATGAACAAAATTAAAAATTTATGTATTTCTTTTGCTTATATCAATATTTTTCGTCCAAATTCTAATAAAAGTGGGAAAGTATAGATAAAATGAAGAATGAGATAATATTATCTCACTTCACCAATTGCTTACTTGTACCTTATATTTGGGATTAAATGTGGGACAAATTTTCACTTTTCAATGCTAACACCACAAAAAATATGGATGAGGAAATAAGAAGACATCGGCGTGGATGGATATTTTTAATATTTGTATTTATTGTAATATTTATAACAATTAATTGTTAGTTTTTTATTTAATAAATTTTAATGTTGATTGTAATTAGAAAAGTATTTGAATTTATATTCAAATAATTTTAACATATAACAGTAATAATATATATAATATTCAAAAAACAAATTAAGTCGTGGATGCTATCTATAATTTTTTCTCAAGGTCCAAGACATGTTATAATTTTATTATATAATTTAAAAGATTGTATTTTTATTATATAAAGTAAATAAGCCAATAAATATTAACATAGATTAAGATCCTAATAATCCCAGAACCTAAAACAAATTTTGAAGTAACATATTTGATTTAAACATGATATTAGTTTACTCATTTTTTTTACATCCAACTACACATTAGAACCATGTGGAATAACATAACTACCTCTCGGTAGTACCTTTTGAGCAAGGGACTAATACATACAAAAAATTTATATTGTATATCACTTCCAACATATGAATTTATACCAGAAAAACTGACTAATGTGTCTAGTTGTTGATCGAAATATACTAGTATACTACAGATGTATTTGTCTAACTTCCTCTCCACACATACTTATAGCAAAAATAAGTTACTATCATTACCTCAGTTTAGAGCCCACTACTTATCATCATCTACACCATTTCTGCTTGAGAATCTGCCTCCAGACTAACGAAAAGATCCATCAGTTTAATATTAAGCACAAATTCTTTAGCTAAAACGTTGAAGGTTGTCAAGTCCTGGAATATCCCTTAGTGCATTGAATACTCGTATGCGTTTATTAGTCTCCTTCTAATATTCATATCCAATCTTTGATGCAATAGTTCCAAGTCTTTCTTTATTTACATTGCAAAAATTGTGGAGAACATCAACCAAACATGGATGGTCTTTTGGTCTTTTTTGTGTCTTTTATTTTCTGTTCGCAGTAGGTGTTTTCTTCATTACACTGGACTTATTCACGGTTGGCGTGGCATCAACCTGAAACGTAAAGTTAAGATCATTTTCATCCCCAACAAATTATCTTTTGGTGGCAAATCAGTGTAAGATGTGAAGAAGAGATCTTTGGTGGTCGGAGTATCATTGAATACCATTTTGGCAGCTGCTGGTTCCCTTAAAGCGCATACACTTGACATTTGCATCTAATTTTTAAATACCAATTTACAACATTAATAAGTTTTTATAACTCAACATCTTCTTTACATGAAGGCTAACTATTTCTCACGTAAACAAAATATTAATCGGTTATCGTAGGAAATAAGTACCTTCACATATTCTTCCTAGATTTTGTCTTCTACGATAATCATGTTTTTATCGTCATTCCAGGTAAAACAACTACATCTCTCATGCCAGCGAGAGTCACACATTGCTTCTTCAAAACATGGATCTTGGAGTGAATGTGTGTGGTTTTGCTTTAAGATCACAGTTAGGAATGTGTCTCACCATATATTGCTCCAACTGACAAAGAAATCCAGTTCTGGATCCATTATCACATTTCCACCCACATGATATGATATATTTCAGAGCATTAACTAGCACCTCCTCCTTGGCTTGGACAACACTCTTTTAAAGTATCCTTCCTCCTAAGATGAAAGGAATAACTTTCATTGTCCATCTTGATCAACTATAAAATAGTTATAGGAGAAAGTAAAAGTACAAAGATTGATGAGAGTATATTAGTCAACATTGAGGCGTTAATTAATATAGTTGTCAAGAAATTGCATGTACTCATTAAAATCACGAATTTACCATCATATAGATAAGTAACATATATAGTTAATCCAATATGAACAATCAATATGGAATGGACATATAAATAACCACTGTCACAACCACTGCACATGCAATCTAGGTAATGAAATTCATTACAATATAAAGAAGAAAATAATGTGTATAAAATTTTGGACATCATAGTGGCTAGTTTCCGATTTTCTAGGTCATATCCCCAATTAGGTCATCCATGGTTTGTTTCATAATTGCAATGTATTCACCACCGCCATCGTGCGTTGCTTCATCAAACTCATCACATTGACCTTTGATGGGGTCTTTCAACATCTCTTTACAGATGAAGTTGTGCAAGAGACATTTCATAATAATACTATTTTGCATGTTAATGGGTAGTAGGATGGACTCCTCAACACAACCCAACGAATTTTCAAAAACTGAAATATACGCTCAATTATGTTACATATCGAGGAGTGCCTAAGATTGAACAGTTCTTCTCTATTTTGCAGCGTAAAACTCCCATGTTCCTATTACGTGAGGTAATATCTAACAACTCTATATGGGGTGAGAAACCCGCTCCATTTGGTGTATCTATTGTCGTATAGATAGAAATTTCATGTCCACATTTTGAAAACTAATTCGATAATTATTGACATTGCTCAGAAAGGGAGTTAACAGTAGCTGAGCAACAGCTTACTACAGAGCAAGAGCAGAAGCTTGCAGATGAGGAAGAAGATTAAATAGTAGCTGAGACTTCTTTTATTTGTTGTTGCTACTATCACTTATAGAAACGTTTTTTTGTCAAAACACGTTTTCTCTTAGCCATTAGCTGTTTCTTGATTTCTTGGTTAGTTATGTTAGTTTATTTTCTTTAACTTCCCTTTTTCAGAAATAATTATAATTCTGAATTCTGCCTAATGCTCTGTAATCTTTCTTCTTGATTAAATGAATTGTCAGTTTTATGAATCTTCTTCCACTATGGATTCATTACTTCCCTGTGTCTGTTTCCAATATGGTACCATAGCAGTAAGATCATACAGCCTGCATTAATCTTTTTTTCTCACTATACATCATCATTTAAACTCTATTATACAACTCCATGGATGACAAGAAAGCAGTTGAAGGAGGAAAGACTGAAGAACTTCTAACACAAATGTCAGAAATCATGGAGCTGTAGGGTGGAGATCACCTTGAAATGACTCTTGTATCTGTTCCCTTAGACAGTGATAATTACTTTTCTTGGGTGAGGTCTATTAAATTTGCACTTGGAGCTAAACAGAAATTAGGCTTCATCGATGGCAGTTGCCAAAAACCTATCCATGATAAAAATGAAATTGAAGCATGGCAAAGAATGGATTACATGGTGGTTTCTTGGATTTTAAATTCCCTGTCAAAGGACATTGCAGAACCCTTCTTATATACAGTATATGCGAGAGAATTATGGCTTGAACTCGAGTCAAGATTTGGTGAAAGCAACGGTCCATTACTTTACCAAATATAGAGGGAGATAGCCTCTCTTACACAAGGAAATAAATCGGTAGCAGTGTATTACAAAAAAGTAAAGAAACTTTAGGATGAGCTTGCCACTCTTGACCCCCTACCTTCTTGTTCTTGTGGTGCTAGAAAGAAGATGGCTGAACAAACAACATCTACCCAGTTAATACAATTTCTTATGGGGTTAAGCGATGCCTATGACCACGTACACAATCAAATCCTTTTAATGGTTCATCTGCCATCAATTGGTAAGGGATATTCAATGATTTTGACCGTTGTAAAATAGAGGGAGGTGCATTCGGGGATTCTTGACTTTGACAGAGAAAAAGCCATGACAACACAATTTCAAGATACAAAGAAGCAATTTGCAGGTAGGTTCATAAATAAGAAGGAATCCTTCCTTGAGAAGAGCAAAATGTTCTATCAACATTGTAAGAAATCTGGGCATACAAAAGAAAACTGCTTCGAATTAAGGGGTTTCCCATATTGGTACAAAGAATTAGTGGAGCAAAGAAAGAAGAATGGCAGATAGTCAACTTTGTGCAATGCGAAGACTTTGCAAGTACCTCACTTTCCCTTAATAATAGTGTGTCCCTTTATAATACTTCTTGGATTATTGATAGTGATGCTTCAGCCCACATGTGCATGAATCCCAAGATTTTTTAAAGATTTTCAATTCATGAAAAACAGAAGCTATATCAGATTACCCAATGGTTATTCGTGTGAAGTCAAATAAACAGGAAGTGTTAACATATCTCAGTCTATTACCCTTCAGAATGTGTTTTATGTTCCTATTTTTAAATATAACCTTTTATCAGTTAGTAGGCTATGTGCATCAGGAAAATTGAGTGTTACCGTTCTAAATTATAGATGTTTTGTGTAGGACCTTGTGACTAAAAGAATCATTGTAGTAGGTGAACAAAAGAGGAAGCTCTATCTTCTTGAGCAAGAAGATTTCTATAGAGCTAAAGAAGAAATAGAACATATGAATCCTTTACAGAACTATATGACTTGTCACAGTGAACAAAATGGTCAATCACAACCAATAGATAGTGACAACTTGTGGCACAATAGATTAGGCCATGCCAATAAAGATGTAATAACTCATTTGCCTTTTTTCTGGAAACAAGATACTGTATATTAAAGACTGTCAAACCTGTCCTCTTACCAAGCAACATAGGTTGTCATTTTATCATAGCGAATCTCAATCTAATGCAATTTTTGATCTCATTCACATTGATGTATGGGGGCTATACAGAGAGTATTCTATCACACATTGTAGCTACATGCTCACTATAGTTAATGATCACAGTAGGGCAACTTGGATTTACATGATACTCCACAAGTCACAAGCACAACAAAAGTTAGAATATTTCTACAAAATGGTGGAAACACAATTTGATAAAAGGATCAAAATAATAAGGACTGACAATGAAACTGAATTTACTAATGAGGAATGTCAAGATTTCTTTTAAAATAAAGGCATCGTTCACCAAAGAACTTGTGTTTATAGTCCCTAACAAAATGGTGTTGTTAAAGAAAACATCAACATTTCTTACAAGTTGCAAGATCACTTATGTTCTATGCTAAACTACCCTCAAGATTTTGGGTAGAAGCCTTGCTACAATAGCTTATTTGATAAATACAATGCCAACTCAAATATTAAAATGAAACTCACCCTATGAAATCTTGTATAAGAAACCTCCTAAATATGATCACCTTAGGATCTTTGACTGTCTTTATTTTGCAACAAATGCCACACCTTTTAAGAAAAAATTATTGACATTGCTCAGAAAGGGACTTAACAGTAGCTGAGCAACAACATAGTACAGAGCAAGAGCATAAGTTTGCAGATGAGGAAGAAGATAAATAGTAGCTGAGTCTTCTTTTAATTGTTGTTGCTACTGTCACTTACAGAAATGTTTTTTGTCAAAACACGCTTTCTCTTAGTTGTTAGCTGTTTCTTGATTTCTTGGTTAGTTAGGTTAGTTTATTTTCTTTAACTCCCTTTCCATATATGTATATAATTCTGAATTTGCCTAATGCTCTGTAATCTGTCTTCTGGATTAAATGAATTGTCAGTTTTATGAATCTTCTTCCACCATGGATTCATTACACCCCTCGTCTGATTCCAACAATAATATTCCGATACGATAACTTCATAAATTTCATGACTAATAACAAAACATAAAGGTACTTCGTGGGCGACAATTGTATTCCAACATCCGTTGAACAATGGTGATGAAAACTTAGCATTGGGAATTCAGTCACAATATCCATTGTAAATTTGGTGGGATTTTGGTAGATGGTGTCTATTGCAATCTATCGGAAAACAGTTGCAAAACTAAAATTGTCTAAATTTTGTGATGGTCATCTGTTGTCGGAAGTTCCAACCAATTTTTCAATGCAATTATTCTATTTTGGGACAGGTGATGATTGACTTTGCAAGTCATTGCAAATATGTCTGTAGTTCTAAGCATCCCTCAAAATTAGAGAAATGGGCCTAGTCATGATCTGAACTTTGTGACATCGTAGACACTGAAAAGTTGTGATCTTTTTACCAATTCTATGGATCAAGGGAGATGAGCAATAAACCCCTTTAAGGAAAGTTGATTACAACATTTTACCAATAATAAGAACCAATTGTCCATACCAAACTAAAAAAGAAAAGAAAAGAAAAGAAAAGGAGGAGCCGATTCTCCATACAAAATCACAACTTCTACAAGCTGACAAGATTGCTCTAGCTATAACATGGTGGTTCACATTAAAGGACAATATTATAAATGGTAAAATATTATAATTTTTAAATTTTACTATCATATGTTATTAAAAATGTAAAATAGACATCATTATCAACAGCAGGATGATCATGCTATTTATATAATATAATAACCACGTGTTATGAATTTTTAACTCTAGGTTAATTTATACCCTACAGTTCAAATCATAACCTTAGTGCAAGACTCATTGTAATCGTGTTCTCTAAACTCCATAACATACTAATGTATCCTGTGATACTTTAGATTTATTATTGTGCGACATATTATCCTTTTTAGTCGGAGCCTAAGGTTTGTTCTTGGAAAAAAGTCTATTTAGGAAAAAAAGCCCAAAGGCTCATAAGTCATTCAAATTCTTCATTTGCAACTAATATCGGATGCAGGTCAACGTCACATACAATGAAATTCCCTATCCCCACCCCTCGCCCCACAACCCCACCAAAAAGAAGGATACATATATATATATATATAGATTGTCGGAATTGTCAATAGAAAGAAAATATGGTAAGTGAAATTCGTAAGGACAATTTGAATCTCCCAAAACCTACACTAGTAACATAATGTGAATTCTGCAGACGCCTCCTGCTCCTCCCTCTCTCGTGCTTGCAAAAATCACACACACGCGTGCGTGTAAAATCAAAGACTATTAATCCCACTAATTAGAACAGGGCCATGTAGTCTCCTCAAATCGGTGATGGGTCCTGAGAATTGAAACACGTATGTTAGGCTCGTCGCATTCGTCCCCGACTAAGACCCTCCGACACTCAAATTAGTACGGGTCAAGATAGAATATGGGATTAGAAGGTGAACGGTCAAAAGTAATTAATGCTAGTTAACTTAAGTGACTTGTATCTGAGTATTTATAGGGTCCAATTTGTCGCTGTAGATCAAGCCACGTATCGCAATTTGGGAGTCTCGCAGCTCTAATCAAACAGTGCATAATTCTTCCTGGTTTATTGGGTTGGACCACGGGTGAAAGTGCGGGGCAGGTCCCGACGACCCGACCCACAACCTTACACTCGGATCCTGCTGCAATGTCCATTTTACCCTTAATGATGGGGTTTTTTTTTGTCTTTTTAGCAAGTAACCCCCATCAATGAGGTAAATAACACCTTTATATGAGGTGAGAAGCCTGCTCCAGTTGGTGTATCTACTGTCGCATAGATAGAAATTTCATGTTCACATTTTGAAATTAATATGTAATATTCAGATACGATAACTTCCTAAATTTCATAACAAATAACAAAACATAAAGGTACATCGGGGGCGACAATTTTGTTCCAACATTCGTCGAACAATGGTGATGAAAACTTAGCAATGGGAATTCAGACACAAGATTCATTGTAAATTTTGTGGATTTTGGTAGGTGGTGTTTATTGCAATCTATTGAAAAACATGTTGCAAACTTAAAATCGTCTAAATTTTGTGATGGTCATCTATGTTGGAAATTCCAACCAATTTTTCAATGTAATTTGTATTTGGGACAGGTGACAATTGGCTTTTCAAGTCATTGCAAATATGTCTGAAGTTCTAAACATCCCTCGAAATTAGAGAAATGGGCCTAATCATGATTTGAACTTTGTGAGATCATAGATGCTGAAAAGTTGTGATATTTTCACAAATTCTATGGATCAATGTAGATGAGTAGTAAACCTCTTTAAGAAAAGTTGATTACAATATTTTACCAATAGTAAGAACCAATTCTCCATACCAAATTAAAAAGAAAAAAAGAAAAGAAAAGGAGGAACCAATTCTCCATACAAAATCACAACTTCTACAGGCTAACAAGATCTCTAGCTAAACATGGTGATTCACATTAAAGGACAATATTAGAAATGATAAAATATTACTATCATATGTTATTAAAAAATGTAAAATATACATAATTATCAACAGCAGGACGGTCATGCTATTTATATAATATAATAACTACGTGTTATGAATTTTTAATTCTAGGTTAATTTATACCCTACAATCTAAATCATAACATTAGTGCAAGACTCATATCGTAATCGTGTTCTCTAAACTCAATGACATACTAATATAGCCTGTTATACTTTAGATGTATTATTGTGTGAGATATTATCCGTTTTAGCTAGAGCCTAAAGTTTGTCCTTGAAAAAAAATGTCTATTTAGGAAAGAAGCTCAAGGCTCATAAGTCACTCAAATTCTTAATTTGCAACTAATATCGGATGCAGGTCAACATCACATACATTGAAATCCCCCATCCCAATCCCTCACCCCACAACCCCGCCAAAAAAAAGGAAATATATATATATATATATATATATATATATATAAATATGTGTGTGTGTATTGGTTGTCGCAATTGTCAATAGAAAGAAAATATGGTAAGTGAAATTCGTAAAGACAATTCGAATCTCCCAAAACCTACACTGATAACACAATGTGAATTCTGTAGACACCTCCGACTCCTCCCTCTCTCATGCTTGCAAAAATCACACACACGCATTTATAAAATCAAAGACTGTTACTCGCACTAATTAAAAGTCAGGATTAAGTTAATATTCATGTGTCAGAAAGAGAAAGATTTCAACTTCACTAATAACGTTATTGCAAATTATTCTTTGATTTTTCCAAAAATTGTATAAAAGCATCAGAGTTCCTCAACTCACAACAAACACTCCTTTTTTAAGTTACAACGTAGCTTTCACAAACAACTAATCACATCATTATTGCCTCCGACCTCTTCACTAATCTCACGTCTCATTGGTCATAATTAATTATTTTTCTTAATTAACCCCTCATAATTACACGTAGTTACCACACGGGCTCGAGAGAAAACAATTCTTTTAATTCCCTACTTGTCCTCTTCTGTAAAGCAAACCAAATACCTTGTTTGGGTGTTGGGTAGGTTGATTAATCAAGATTTGCTTTTGCTTACTTTTAGAGCATAAATCCCTTTTATCAACATAATTATTCAATCTACTATCATTCTAAACACTCTCTTTTTCTACATTTTTCTGCTACCAACCACACTTTTCTATCATAAATAAACATTTAGTGGTGAATAATTAATTATACGTGTAAAAAAACCTTAATTATTCGATTTTCATTTAAGTTTAATGTAATTATTTTCATCAAACAGTTCTGTTTTGTATTAGAAAAAATATGAATTATTATTGTGGTTAGTTATTATCGTTAATAGTAAAAAGCACGACTGTCGGTCATTATTTATGTAGGCGAGGCTAATTAAAAATCAAACCAGTCTATACCATTTAATTTTACTAAGGTTAAAATACGGAAAAATGCAATAACTTAGGGATGACATTTTTTATCCTACACGATAAATTGTCAATTTAATTAAGTCATGGAGAAATTACATGCAATTTTTTGATTAAATTGGTAAAAAAAAAAAAGACTTAAACTTATCAAAATTTTAAAATTATAAAAATCAATTCTTACATAATTAAAACTATCACTCATAAATTATAAAACTAAAATTACAATTTTCCTTTGAAAAGCATATGGTTGGTGGTAAATTTAGGGTTTTAGTTCATGCTTTATTATTATTTATGATGAAACGAAATATGTGGTATTGAGGTTTTAGGTCCAAAAAGTTTTCATGTGACAAGATACGAATGTATGATTACAAGAGACAAAGCGATATCAACCTAATTATGATGATAAAAGTGTGTTTATTTTAATAATTGTGATACTTCTGTTTCAACAGTGGTCATCGGTTAATTATTGCCATCATGAGGGACCGATTTTGCAAAAAAGAGAACTTATAGATTTATATTGTTTGGTGCTGTAGAAAAATAAATTTTTTAGTAACCCTCTTGTTTATGTAAAGGGTTTACGATGTGAGATGAGATTTGATACAATTATAAATATTTTTTTTTGCTTGAAAAATTATTGATTTCTCCATAATATGTGATATAATAATGTAATATTTAGACGATAAAATAAAAATGTCAACTTAATACTTGCTAAAATTTTATTTTCCAAAAAAATTAAAGATATTATATACAAAATGTGATGTTGGATGAACGTTATTATAAAAACTAAATTTTTTTTAGAAATATGAAATCAAAAATAAAAAAATCATGAAAAATAATTTTATCATGGTCTTAGTTGCGGCCAATAATTTTTAATAATAATTACTTATTATGATTTTTAACAATAATTATTAATATTACATTCAATAATAATCTTTTTATGGCAAAAACTCAGTAGCATATTTATGATTAATGGAAATTCATATCATCAAAGTCACACAAAGTGCAACAATTAATAATGAAACTGTAGATATCATAGCAAAATTATAAAATTGTCATTGTTCTATATATAGAGATAATTGTATTTCTCACTTCGAATTTTTCACAATATTCCATTTTTTCTCTATAATTTTATTTAATTATTGATTATTTATTAGGGTATGTGGTCCAAGAAGGTAGTCTTTTTGGAAACACATTGACTAATATGGAACCCACCTCACTGATTATTGCGACTTCTTCATTCATCTCAGCCAAGTTTATGACCCACCATAGTTAGGATAATCTATATTTATATATCATATTATACGACTTGCGACTCGATTTGCGACTCGATTTATGTTTTGATGCGTGAAATATTATTGGCCCTAACTTCATTTAAGTTTTAAATTTTGTGGCGTTGTTCTAAGAGATGAAGCTTTGTGATTTATAGATCCTTCGAACTCCTCATTTGCAATTAATATTGGACGCTTGCTTACATTGAATATATTAAATTGTAAAAAAATTATTATATATTGTTTTGCGTTAAAAAGGAATAATAAATCCAAAAGTGGCCCATTATTATCGTTGTTGTTGTTAGTATTATTATTAGGAAAAAGTATTATTTTAGTCCGCTAAGTATGTCTAATTTTTATTTTAGTCCAATAACTATGTCTATTTTCGTTTAGGTCCAGTAAATTACGAAATTGCTTACTTTTAGTCCTCTGGTAGATTTTCGGACAATTTTACCCCTATGCAACTTTTGAAAGGCAGTTTTCGTCCATATGCACTCATGGGGGTAAAATTGTCCGAAAATCTGCCACAGGATTAAAAGTAAGCAATTTCGTAAGTTACTGGACCTAAAAAAAAATGCACATAGTTATTGGACTAAAATTAAAATTAGGCATACTTTGCAGACTAAAATAATATTTTTTTCTTATTATTATTTGAAGAGACAGTAATTATACAATATCATATCTCAATAAATTGAGTAATACGTCGACTCAATCGATACATCAATATAATTCAAGATCATGAAATAAATTACAATGATTTTAAAAACTCATATAAAAGTTAGACAAATACCCACATATTTGACGGAACTCAAATATATGACTTCGAATTTATTTGTGGGACTTTAATTTTAACCATTAAAATAAAATATCATTAGTATATTTTAGATTCAAACATCATATTATTTGTGGGACCGCAAGAACAAAATATGTATCAAGTGATCATGTTTTATTGGAAGAGATATGTACTAAGAATAAAAGTTCAAGGTTTCAGAAGTTTAATAAATTTTAATCAGACATGTACAAGAATCTTGTACCTCAATAATTTGTTAATATGATCTAAATTTTAATACTGATCAGGGCAACAGGGCCTTGTTTATAAGGGTATGTGAATTATCAATATTATTTATTAAGTGCGAGCATCTTAAAATAATTTAATTATTTTAATAGTCAATATTAATACAACTAAGAGTCTTTGTGTAAGCACGATTTTGAGCAGGTAAGAAGGGTACATGAGAAAAGAACATACGTCGCGTTTGTCGGCCAGCTCCACAATAAAGATCCTTTCTGGATCAGTTTGAATTTTGGTATGAGTGAGTATTTAAGAGCTAGAGCTTAGAATTTAAACCAAATGTCAACATACACTATAAAAAAAGACGTGAGTTTTCGCTATGTTATAAATAATCAAGGTTTAAAAATCATCGTAAATAAATATTACTAACCATAGTTAAATAAAACTAAAGTAAAAATTTAAATTTTTACCACGATTAAACAATGTTCGCCATAATTTTTAGCTATAGTCAAAATAATTGTTGTGGTTTTGGCCTAAAACTGCCCGAACCAGATCGAATCAAACCATTTTTTATTATTTGTTTTTCAAATCACAATTCTAAATTTGGAGTAAAATTACACTGCACAATTGGGTTTTGGTGTCAGTTCAAAGTTTAAAAAAATCTCCAAAAATCAAACCACACCGCTAAATGTATAATTAATTTTTAAATTATATATAATATTTGATAAAGTAATGAATTTTTTTTAGAGAATTTCATATTAAAAAATTATATAAGCCTAAAATCCATATATTATTAAAGATCCATATTACAAAGCCCATTTTGGTAAAATTTATATTATTAAAAAGATGCTTAATTAGTTCTTTAAGCCCATTACATTTGATGATTATCACAATCTTTTATTCAAATTTTCCTCCCATATGTGTTTTATCCCCCATTTCCTCCTCCCTTTTCTCTCTTATCACCTTCTATCTCAGTTTTATCTTTTTGCTTATTTTCTTTGTTCTCTGTCAATGTATGCTTTTAGATATTTACCGAATCTATTGATAAAGATTTTATTGTTCTCAAAATTGGAAGGATCGAGCTTTTGTGCAATTTTGACGGACATATTTGAAAGGAATCTTCGTTAGGATACAACTAAATTTGATTACCTACAGTATTGCCTAGTACTGTTTATCAAATATTAATTAAGGATACAACTAAATTTGATATGCTTTCTTAATAATATATTTAATATGTCCATAACCCACCCTTTATCTTTGTTGTATTAAGTGTTTCCTTGTTGAATTACTAAATATGTTCTCATGTTTTAATCCACTTAAAGTTGTGGAGAGTGTTTGGTGGTCTATGGTCCATAATGTTCGTTTTTCTTAATTGTTACATACAAACACTTGTTTTATTTTTTTATTTTTGTTAGTCTCGACGTCTTACTTTATATAAGTATAAAAACATGAAACCGCGCAAAACCACAATTTTGATTCTAAAAGTGTCAATTTAAAAAAATATTTTATAAAATTGTCAATGGTTTCGATTTGAAAATAGCTTTAAAAAAACTGAAACTGCCCCACGAGCAGCCCTTGTTTTGACCATAGCTAAATTTTTGGCCAAACTTGCAGAAACAACGGCGAATGACCGTTGCGAAGCTATGGTTGATTTGTATTTAATAAGATTTTCTTTTGTTGACTTTAGTAATTAACCATAGCAAAAAATGATATTTTTTTCTAGTGATACTTGTTCCTATTGTTGTCACCATATATATATATATGGTCCAGACGTTCATATTTATATGGATCCATGTGGTAAAATCTCAACCATCCATCTATTTGTTGATCAAGGTTTCTAAAGAAGGGTGTTCCGATTGAGACAAATTAATTAAATCTGACCAGATACTAAAATACATAGATTCTATCATTATTTTTTATAGTTTATCCTTTGCGGGGAGTATTTATGTCGTTATTACTTCCACTCTATTTTACCACATCAAATATGTTTCTTCTTATAATTAAAATACCCTAAATAATAACTTTCTCTTTTATAAAATAAAAATTCTCTAATTAGTTCTTTTGATGCGCATCTAAAACTAAAATACTTTAATAATTTTAATAAGCTATTCATTTTATTATTACTTTATTTAAATAAATAAATATAATAAAGATTTTAATTGTGCATCCGCATACGACGTGCTTCGTCAGCTTGTTATAAAAAAAAAAAAATTAAAAAATCTCAAATTTCCAAAAACCATTTTAACCCAATTTGAGGATCTTAACTATACTCCCCTTAAAGAAGGATCAAAATAAAATAATTTCAAACCTGTAACTTCGATTGAATTTAAATGATTCCAAATCATTTAAATTTAAATTTGAACTATGTTTTGATTTACAGTGACTGATTTTGAATTCTTTTAATATGATGTTATTATTTTTTTTAGAATTATTCCCTCGAATACAAATTTCTCAATTCAAATATAGCTCTACAAAATTAATTATGCGTAGAAAAAAAAGTATAAAAAGTTTTTATATGACTTAGGATTTATAGAATATGGGAAGGATACGACTGCTTGATAGGATGGTTCAGAGGTTTTTCATAAATTTATTTATAATTTCAAAATTAGCAAATCAATCTTGTTTTTTTAAATGGTAAGTATATTTATAATTATGTTAACATTTCGATAAACTAAATAATACATCAACAAACCAATATATTAACATGACCAAGAATAGTAAAGAAATTATGATAATTTATAGAAAATAAGACAAAAATCCACACATCTGATGGAGCTCAAACCCTTGTTTATAAGAACCTTATTTTTAACCACTAAATTAAAATATTGTTTATAAATTCATGTATGCATTCAATGTATGCTAAGAAAAGAGTTAAAGTAATTAAATTTGATGTATATTTAATATATTCACTAAATTAATCCTATATTACACAAAAAAATGACAAAACCATTTACCAGTTTTTCATTTGCCATCATTTTTCTTCCTCTACATTGCATTTGCTTGTCTGTATCTCTTATAATTGTATAATTTTTCTTTTCTCCTCTCATTTTACTCCTTGGAAATTCTTTCTTAAATTCATTCTTTTTCAAATAATTAATTCAAATAAAAGTATGTAAGTAATAGGGAAAGTATTTATCATATAAAAATAAATAAAAAAATACAATTTACCCCTTGTGTTATTAAAAAATAGCAAGCATCCGTCCTCTTTGTGAAAAATAATTCTCAATTTACCTCCTTATGTTTTTAAAATAAGCAAATACCCCCCTTATGCAAGTGGTTTAACACATGTATCATTTCTTTTTTTCTATTTTTTTTATTTATATCTTATGTTACAACAGTTAGATCTTATTTTTATAAATAAACGGTCTAAATTCAATCTACATATATAATTATATACAAAATATATTTTTTCTAAATATATGTGTAATATATTTTGTTTTTGGGTAAATGTAAGTTTCGTTAATAAAACAAGATCGTACAGTACAACAGTGCTCAACTAGTGGTTTCTCCCTCGACAGGCCAAGTGATACGCCATAATCTATATAACGCACATGAACTAACAGAATGAGATAAATTAATACTGATAATTCTCTGTCTAATATCTTCCACAATAATAGTGGCTATTATATTCGGTGGTCGCTCCGTATGCTCAAAGCGTCTCAAATTTCATTCCCTCCAAATGTGGTAAATGCAAGCAGCCAGGAGTGCACGATAAACCAAGTTAATCATATGTTTTCCTTTTCATTTCCTTGCATCCCACTCAACGTCCCGTGACCACTCTCTATTAGGCCATTCAAACCGAACAATCCGCCGAATCGCTGTCAGGCAGCTTCTGGCATAACGGCCTCGAAAGAATAGATGAATATGTGTCTCCATTGCACCCTCATCACATAATATACAGACGCCTAAGTATGATAGCCATGGTTTATCAACTGTGATGTATAATATATTTATACAAACATATTTGTAATATAGATGTATATATGTGTACTATATATATACATATCACACCCCTCCCTCCCAAGCCAACCTATTGCCCCTCCCCCTTCGGCCCAACAGACCGCCCCACTCCATCCTCCCTCCACTACAAAAAAATCTCTCTTTCTTGCCGTTCGCCGACCTTCCACCGCCTGTCTCCCCCACCCTTAGGATCTTCATTCTCTCCTGCTCCACCCTCCTCCCCCATCGCCGTCTGAAAGCACACTTGGCGGGAAGCAGGTGGTGGCAGCGCCAGGCTTTGGGCAGAAATTGTGTGTTAAGAACTTTGAACCAAAAAATAGAGAGAAAAGATAAGAAGTTGCTTACAAATGAACAGGATTGGGAAGAAAAGGAATTAGTTGTAATATCATTCATAAATTGTAATGTTGCTCCTTACAACTACAGTAAAACCTCTATATATTAATACTTTCTAAAATAATAAAATCTTTCGGTCCCGACTTGGGCCTATGTAAAAAATCATCAAATTCGATAAGATAATAATTTTTCGAAAAATTCTTTTATAAATATTAGATCCCATTAAAAATCTAAATTAATAATTCATAAATATTACAATTATAAATATTACGGTAATTTGCTAAAATATGAATCTATTCTTACTTGATTTTTTTAAAAATTTAAATCTAATTGGATTTCATCCCTAACTATTTTAATTGCACCCAAGAGTTTCGGTGTCTAGTTCTCTAGCTGCAATAAAAAATTGTGCAGTTGTTGTCGCGCTCAAAGCCTCCTTTCTCGTGACTGGTTCCAACGGTATTGAATCATCTTCAACTTCATCATTATTAGGATCTTCAATAATATCAACAACAATTTCCTTTAAACTTTGAAACATTGAACATTCATCATTTTCACCTGGATAGTCCATCAATTTGTTGATGTCCATTTCATTGCGATAACCAACATCCTTGACCATATTCTCAAGCTCATGTAGGTTTTCTTCAAAGTTTGTCTCACTTGAGTCGCTTGAGATTTCTTCATTTGAATGGATTTTGTAGTGCCGAAAGCAATTTGCTATTGACACTTGAGAATCATTGGTTGTCCAAGCGGAGACTGCAAAATTGATGGCATCTAAAACATTAATCTTTTCAGGATTAGGTAGCCCCAACTCATGACCTTCCAATAGATTTTTGTAAAATCTCCTACGATAGTGCATCTTGAAAGCTCTAATTATTGCTGCATCACATGGTTGAATCTTTGATGTCATGTTAGGTGGCAAAAAAAAAAAAAAAAACTCAACATTCTGTAACCCTTCAATATTTTTTGGATGGGCTGGACAATTGTCAACCATCAACAAGATTCTGCCATTCATTTTGTGAACTAGCGAACATATTCATCAAAAAGCACACTAGTCATCCATGCCCTCTTGCTGGCATGATAATGACAATTGATGCTGCTCATGTTGATATTTTTGAAGCAACGTGGCTTTGCATATTTTTCAATAATCCATAAAGGAGATTTTTTTTCGAACCATCCTCGTTGCAACAAATAACAATTGTAAATCTCTCTTTGTCTTGCTTTCTTCCCTCAAGTTGCTTGGTTGCAAGAGAGTGATCAGCTTGTAACCTGTAAAACAGACCTGTTTCATCCAAATTAAAAACATCCTTCAAAAATTGGTTTTTTTTCTCCCTTATAGCCTCTAGTTTCATTTCCATGTCCTGCATGTCAATGGAACCACTTTCTCCAAAATGACGAAATGATTTAATACCATGTCTTACCTTGAATTTTTCAAGCCAACCTTGAGAAAATTGATGTTCATGAGGGTGTTGAGGATACAAAAGCTTCATTATATCCTTTGCTTTCTCCAAAATAAGCTATCAGGTCATGTTAACTCATTGTTATTGAAAAAACCATTCATAAAGAACCTTTTCCATATCTGGATATTTCGCTGTGTCGCTTAATATCCCCATCCTTCTCAAAGTTGGCTGAAAGGTACTCCGATAATCTCTTGAGAGTGTTTGATATTGTATCTTGACTAATTTTCAAACAATATTTTTTATCAACTGACTCTTGTAAATCTTTTTGAGTGCTTGTGGGATGGTCTCTCTTATACTCACATAATGCTTTAAGCATTTGATCATTCATGGATGATTTTGCGATGCCTTTTAGATGAGAAGACATGGTTGGGTGTTATGAATTATTTTATTTGCATATTGAGATTTATATAGTATATGTTTCATTCATCATGCATGAATATATTTAATTGACTATAATAGTTATTTAAGTGCAATGAATTAATGTAAACATGTATATTTAAGTACAATTTCAATGAATTGATACATGTGTCTATGAATATAATAGTTAATTGTATACAATGCATTGATATTATACATGAATATCTTTAATTAGTTACAAAGAATTGGTTGATGCATGAATATAATCAATGAAACATATATGAATTCATTTATTTTCAATACATATGTACTAAATTTGCTGAATTTAAAAAGTCTCTCTTTTAATTAATAAAATATTAATTTATCAATATATTAATATCTCTCTAAATTAATAAAATTTTACGGTCCCATGGTTATTAATTTATAGAGGTTTAATAAAATTTTACGGTCCCATGGTTATTAATTTATAGAGGTTTCACTTAAACCATTAAAACCAAAAGAACAATGGTGAATCAGCTTAAGGAAAGAAAAATATGTCCTAACACAAGCTAAAACTTGTCCCCTAATCAATCATTTGTCCAGTTGCGTTGAAGTCATGCATGTCCTTGCCATTTGCAGAATTAAAGTCAGCCCTTGGATTGAGTTGATCATGGCCAACTGTTGAAAGTGGTCCCTGGAGATTGGAAACGCCATTGTTGGCATAAGTAAAACACTTGATTCCAGAAGCGCATTACCTTGATGACGTTGTTCATGGATGCGCAACCAATTTCTTTGCCCTTCATCGTACATCTCAATCTCTTTCCTCCCTTTCCAATTCGACGATCCTCCTCGAATCTAGTGATTCAAACTGTGAACATGACATCCCCCCTTCTTTTTGAAATCCTTGTCCACAAGGATCCAAATCGAAGTCAAGGAACTATTTCTTGATCTGCTACTAATCCACCCAAGTAGGTTGATCTTCTTCGAAGTCGTCCCAATGGATTAGAATTTGAGGAACTTGAGCATTGTTCCTTAGGACCATCCTACGAGCTAAGATCTTGATAGAGTAGGTCCTGCAAGAGTTAGAGTCATTTAAAGCAGTAAGGCAATTGTGTGTTGTGTTCCTATTTTGCTTTTGAGTAAGAATACATGGAAAAATAGGTGTATATTTGAGTGAGGGGTAGTTTAAGTTTGTAGGCAATTGTCCCAATCATTCCAATCACTTTGAATGGCCCAAAATACTCGGGAGCGAGCTTCAGATTCTTGTTTACTTGTATTGAAGTTTGTCTGTAAAGCTGCAATTTCAAGTATGTCATGTCCCCAACCTCAAAAATACTCTCTCTCTCTCCTCTTAGCATCTGCATATTGTGTCATGCGGTTTTGAGCTTGCTCTAAGTTATCCTTGAGTAATTGCATAACCTCTCTCCTTTCAATCATCAGTTTCAACACATCAGATGCAACGTCTGAGTGTATGCTCCCAACAAAAGTGGTGAAGGTTGATATCCATACATAGCCTGGAAAGGGGTCAACTTGATACTGCTATGGTAATTGGTGTTACACTAATCTTCAGCTAAAGAAATCCACTTGGTCCAATGCTTTAGCCATTGCTGAGTCATGCATCTCAGGCACGTTTCCAAACACTGATTGACTGTCTCAGTCTACCCATCATATTGCGGGTGATAGGCAATAACTCAGTTTTGTCCCCAGTGTTTTAAATAGCTGTAGGGTATAACCCTCCAGTGGTACTCTTCTTTCACAACAAATCCTACCAACTTTTACAACCAGACTGGAGTATAAACTCCTTGAAAATTACAACCCGAAAAATATTGCAGAAATGAAATAATACAACAAAACAGTCAAACAAAAGAAATCTGTTTGAAAATGGCTCAGGTATTTAGCCAGATCCAAGTATAAAGGGACTCGGTCACCAAAGTACCGTTCCCAACCACAAGGTCCTCACAACCACGGTTGCACCTCTCCGAAAACTACTTGAGAAAGGACTCAGATCACACAGATCCGAAGAGACACCAGTCACCCAAACACTCACAGCAATATCACAGAGATTTATCGGAAGGTTGTGAAGAAGAAAATAGATTTCTGTAGCAATATACCCGAAGGAGGAATGAAGGCCCCCTTTATATAACACCCTCAAGTAACGGCCGAAAGGTTATGGCCGTTGGGCGGTTTCCTTGAAGCCATTAGATTGGCTTCGAAAATCGGCCGAACGGTTGCCGTTTCAACCACCATCGGAAGGTAGACGAGAGAAGAGAGAAGAGAAGAGTCGGCGGAGAGTAGTGTGAAGTGAAAGGGGGAAAATATCAGATTAGGGTTAGGAAATAGTATATAAGGGAGTTAACCGGGTCGGGTAGCCGTTTGGGTCGGGTAGCCGGGTAGGGCCTCCAAGTGGTTAGTGGGCCTTTAGGTTTTGGGTTTCGATTTTGGGCCATATATTCTTAACATACCCCATCGTGGACCAAATACCCAATGGGTAGGTCAGGGGTGATTGCCAAAAATAAATACTCCGTGGGTGTACCTGCAAGATAGAACTACAGACAAGGAAACTTTCAGTCAGGATTTGGGTGGAGTAATTTTAATCACTTACAGAATTTCTCTGACGGTAGGCATTTAGTACCCATATCTGCAGGATTTTCTTCAAAACTGATTTTTTCCAGTTTTATGACATCTCTTCCTACGATATCTCTAATGAAATGATACCTAACATCTATATGTTTTGTCCTATCATGAAATACGGGGTTCTTGCACAGTTGAATAGAGGATTGACTATCAGAAAAGATTATAAGTTTTTCTTTTGAAAACCTAATTTCTTTTATGAGCCCGTCAAGCCATAAGGCTTCTTTAAACGCTTCTGTAGTTGCTATATATTCAGCTTCAGTGGTTGATAATGCAACAATATGTTGTAATTGTGACTTCCAACTAATGCATGAACCACACAAAGTAAACATGTATGAAGATGTAGATTTTCGACTATCTCTATCATTCGCATAATTTTAATCTACATAACCAATAAGACGAGTATCATCAGAATATCTAGAGAAAGAAATACCAGTGTCATCAGACCCACGTAAATACCTAAGTAAGTATTTCAGTGCTTCCCAATAAGGGGGACCAGGGTTGGACATAAAACGACTAAGACAGCCAATTGAATAGGCAACATCAGGTCTCGTACAAACCATTAGAAACATAATAGAACCAATCAAATTAGAATAAGGGATTTTGTCCATTCTTTGCCTTTCAGAAATAGTTTTGGGAGATTGCTCTTTGCTGAGTTGAAAATGAGCTGCCAGGGGTACAACGGTGGGTTTAGCATTTTCCATTGAAAACTTTCTAAGGACATTTAAAAGGTATGATTTTTTATTTAGAAAAATGGAAAACTGTTTTCTATCCCTAGCAATACTAATACCAAGAATTTGTTTGGCATTTCCAAGATCTTTCATTTCAAAGGCTTTACACAAATCCTTTTGTAAAGTAGATATAAGAAGTGAGCTAAGACTAGCAATTAGCATATCATCCACATATAGAACTAAGAAAATTGGGGAATCATGCACATGTTTAAAGTAAAGACAATGGTCATATTGACTTCTAATGAAGTTTAAAGATAACATAAACTCATCGAATTTTTTGTTCCATTGACGAGGAGATTGTTTCAATCCATAGAGTGATTTTTTTCAATAGACACACATAGTCAGGTTTAGACAAATCAATAAAACCAAGTGGTTGATTCATGTAAATGCTTTCTTCTAAGTCACCATGCAAAAAAGCAGTTTTAACGTCCATTTATTTTAATTCCCAGTCATAATGAGCAGTGAGGGCAAGTATTATGCGGACTGTAGTATACTTAACTACCGGTGAGAAGATTTCATTATAATATATGCCTTCTTTCTGTGTAAAACCCTTAGCAACTAATCTAGCCTTATATTTGATAGGGTTTTCTTGTTTTATCTTGAATAACCATTTGCAGTCAACAATAGAAGCATCTTTTGGTTTAGGGACTAGAATCCATGTTTTATTATCTTTCAAGAATTTCATTTCCTCTTTCATAGCACTAAGCCACTTTTCAGATTTTAAGGCTTCTTCGACACTGAGGGTTCTATAGATTCAGTGTTGAAACTAGTATGAAAATCCCTAAGTTTAATCGGTATTCTAGGTTGTCTTCTATCTCTATCTCTAGTGAGTTGATAATTGTCTAGAGGGTTCTGAATTTTTGGGTTTTCTACCTCTTGATTGTTTCCTAATTGCTCGTCTAAGTGTGTTTCATTGTTTCCTAATTCCTCCCCTTCTTGGTTATCCTCTAATTCTACCTTATTAAAGGTTGAATCTTTTTCTAAAGGTTGTGATTTCTCTAAACATGGCATTTCATACTCATTAAAGGTAACATTTCAACTTATTAGGACTTTAAAACCTGGTTGGTTCCTAACCCACAGTCTATAGCCTTTAATGGTCTCAGGATAACCAATAAAAATACATTTAACAGATTTTGGATCAAGTTTATCAGAATCTTGGAGAACAAAGGCAGCATAACCAAATATACGTAAGGAAGACATATCAGGTATTTTTCCATACCACATAAAATCAGGAGTTTTCCCAAGTAGAGGCACAAAAGGAGACAAATTTATAAGATGAGCAGCAGTTAAGACAGTTTCCCCCCAAAAAGTTTTAGGTAACCCAGAGCTAATCAATAAACATCTAACTTTATCAAGTAGTGTACGATTCATATGTTCAGCAATTCCATTTTGTTGGGGGGTATAGGGATTTGTTTTGTGCCTTTTTATACCAAATTCCTCACACATATCAGAAAAACTTTTGTTGCAGAATTCAAGTCCATTATCAGTCCTAAGTGATTTTAACTTTTTTCCCGTTTGATTTTCAACAAAAATTTTCCATTTCTTAAATTTTTCAAAAACTTCAGATTTATGTCTCATCAGAAAAACAAACACTTTACGAGAAAAATTATCAATGATAGAAAGGAAATAACGATTTCCACCATGGGTGGGTGTATTACTAGGACCCCAAACATCAGCATGCACATAGTCTAAGATACATGGAGACATAGACGGATTGAGGGATGGGGATGTAGGAAAATGAACTCTATGTTGTTTGCCCATGACACATTCATCACAAATTTCTATTTTGTCAATTCTATCATTTAGAATACCATCTCTTTTTAGAAAATCAAGGCCTTTTTGGCTAATATGGCCTAATCTCTTATGCCACAACGTGGTGAAATCACAATTAGAAACTGATGCAGCAAAATCATATGATGCAGTACATATGTAAAGATTTCTTTTTCTTTCAGCTTTGAAAACAACTAATGATCCTTTCATAATTTTCATGAGGCCTTTGCCCCATCTACCTTCTAAACCATTTTCTTCTAATGCAGCACATGATATGAGATTATGACTTAAGTCAGGAACGTACCTGACATTTTTCAGAATCATTTTATAACCATCAAAACAAAGTGAGATGTCACCAAGACCCTTAATCTCACATATTTTCTCATTTGCCATGGAAACAAAACCAATGTGCTCATATTTCATATTTGTGAAAATTTCTTTGAAAGGACTCATGTGAAATGTGCAACCAGAATCTATAAGCCACTCATGCATATCAAATGTATTCACAGAATTTACTTCGTAAACAACAAACACTTCACCGTTAGACTCAATAGACACATTATTGATTTGATCTTTATCATCATAGTTCCTATTCTCACGTCTAGGTTTTCTGCAATCTTTAATATAGTGACCTTTCGTACCACAATTATAACAGCGTCTATCTTTGACTTTGTTATCCCTAAGGTTTGTTTCTCTTGGTTTTGACTTACTCCTATAATTTTTATTTCTACTTCTGCTTCTACTATTATATCGAGAATTCGGATTTCTAAACTTAGACCTACCCCTAACAGAATTAATCTCATATTGATTCTGGCTCGGTTATTAATCTTAAGGTCTAGTTCTTTACTCTTTAGTCCATTTACTACAGTTTCTATATTAACACTGTCCCTACCGTATTTTATGGCAGCCTTAACATCAGAATATGATTCAGGAATAGCATTTAACAGCACAATGGGAGAATATTCATCAATGTATTTGTCACCAGTGTATTTAATATCCTGAATTAGCTTAGTAAAGTCGTCAAGATTTTCATCGATATTCTTGGATAGATCAAGTTTATATCTAAAGAATTTTTCTAATAAAAACAGTTTATTAGGAAGAGAAATTTCAGTATACAGTTCTTCAAGTTTATCCCATAAAGCTTTTGAAGAATCTAATTTTCCAACTTTTCGTAAAACAGTATCGGACAAATTTAAAACAATAGAGGAATATGCAAACTCATCATTTTCTTGTTTCTTTTCTTCAGAAATGTTTTCCACATATTTGCCATCAATGGCTTTAAAAACTTTTTGTTGAATAAGAATACCTTTCATCTTTTGTTGCCATATAGAAAAATCGGATTTTCCATCAAAGGGTTGGAGACTGTACCCAGCCATTTTGAAAACGTTTTAAAAAAAAAATTTGTCCGAGTTTTGAGGTTACAACAGGAAAGTCTTGAAAACCACAGATACAGAATAATTTCTACCAAATATTCTGAAAAATAAAAGGTTACAGAAACCAATGTAAATCTCAGAAAGGATATACACCAAACCCAGAAATCACAGAGGTATAACAGTAACAAAGAATATACACGCACAGATAGTATACTCGGTTAAGCAGAAAACAAAGAAATAGGCCGCAAGACAGTTATCACCGATACCCAAGAAATAAAGTGAGAAAAAATAGAAAAGAGTAACAGCAGTTAATATAGCAGTAAACAGAGAAATAGAACCGAGGCTCACCAGCCTAAGTCCCGTCTAGATACCCGACGACCTCAAGGGTCCGGCCAAGAGGGATATTAGGGGGCTATACCACGGTAAACAGGAATATGGACAGTAATAATAAAAGCAGTAATATGAACGGAAAAATAAAGGGAATAGAGAACCAGAGGAGGGGTTTATCGGAAGTTACCACCACCACGGATCTGCACGGATCAGATTGTAGGCTCTGATACCACTGTAGGGTATAACCCTCCAGTGGTACTCTTCTTTCACAACAAATCCTACCAACTATTACAACCAGACTGGAGTATAAACTCCTTGAAAATTACAACCCGAAAAATATTGCAGAAATGAAATAATACAACAAAACAGTCAAACAAAAGATATCTGTTTGAAAATGGCTCAGGTATTTAGCCAGATCCAAGTATAAAGGGACTCGGTCACCAAAGTACCGTTCCCAACCAAAAGGCCCTCACAACCACGGTTGCACCTCTCCGAAAACTACCCGAGAAAGGACTCAGATCACACAGATCCGAAGAGACACCAGTCACCCAAACACTCACAGCAATATCACAGAGATTTATCGGAAGGGTGTGAAGAAGAAAACAGATTTCTGTAGCAACATACCCGAAGGAGGAATGAAGGCCCCCTTTATATAACACCCTCAAGTAACGGCCGAAAGGTTATGGCCGTTGGGCGGTTTCCTTGAAGCCATTAGATTGGCTTCGGAAACCGGCCGAACGGCTGCCGTTTCAACCACCATCGGAAGGTAGACGAGAGAAGAGAGAAGAGAAGAGTCGGCGGAGAGTAGTGTGAAGTGAGAGGGGGAAAATATCAGATTAGGGTTAGGAAATAGTATATAAGGGAGTTGACCGGGTCGGGTAGCTGTTTGGGTCGGGTAGCCGGGTAGGGCCTCCAAGTGGTTAGTGGGCCTTTAGGTTTTGGGCCATATATTCTTAACAATAGCTCTTTCCAAGAAATGCTAGTAAAGATCATATCCCTGTCTGGAACTTTGTTAAGAGGTAATCCATGTAGCTTGTAGATATTATCTACCAACACCTTAGCAACTTATTCTACTGAAAAAAGATGAGTCAAGGGTAGGAAGTGTACATACTTGGTTAGTCTGTCCATCACCACCAATATGCAATTATTCCCCTCAGATTGGGGGCAAACCTTCTATGAAATCCATAGTAATGTGAGACCATGCTTTCTGTGGAATCTGCAAAGGTTGCAGCAATCCAGAATATGGTGTAGTTTTCGACCTTTGACGACTGTTACACTGTGACACCCACTCCATCACATACTTTTTCAATCCAGCCCCGTAGATAAGAGACTTAACCCTTTGATAGGTTTCTTGAATACCTAAATGTCCCCTAACAGTTTGGTGCAAAGCTTGTGTGATGTGCTACCTAAATTCCCTTTGTTTCCCCAATAACCCATTCAGAATGGAATATTCAGGATAAATATCCTAATCAATATCTTAGCTTGCAAAATATTATGGAATTCTGCATCAATCATATAACTCCTTTGCACTTGTCCTATCCATCTAGGCACCATTACTATCACTACTGTACAATGACCATCTGAATGTTCCCTTCTAGAGAGGGCATCTGCAGCTCTATTTTTTGTCCCTTTCTTATATTGTACCTCATAATCTAGCCAAAGTAATTTGGAAATCCATCTATGATAGTCTCAATTTTTTGTTCTAGGATTTACTTCAAACTTTGCTGGTCAATTCTGATTATGAAGTGTTGCCCTGTATGTATTGCTTCCATTTGTTGACTGCTAACATCAAAATTAAGAATTCCTTCTTATAAACTAGCAATCCCAGATTTTTGACCCTTGGAACTTTGCTCAAGTAAGCTATGGGTTTTTCTTCTTGCATCAGAACTTCCCCAAAACCTTTATCACATGCATCTGTTTCAATTAAAGGTTGTAGTAAAATCCTATAGTGCTATGACTAGGGTTGTTATCATGGCCTTCTTCAGATTTTCAATTGTTGCAGTAGCTTTGGGAGTTCATTCAAACCATTTTTCTTCAATAATTCAGTAAGTGGTTTACTGATGATACCATAATGTTTGATGAATTTCCTATAATATCCAGTTAGCCCAAAAGTTTTCTCAATGTCTTGACATCCTTTGGTGATGGCCAATTAAGCATAGTCTCAATTCTCGAAAGGTCAGTGACCACACCCGTTGATGAAATAACATGCCTTAAGTACTCAACACTCCTCCTTCTAAAGGAGCGCTTATTTTTTTTGCATACAACTTGTTATGTCTCAATAATTCTAGTGTTATCCTTAGGTGTGCATGATGTTCTTCCAGTCTCTTACTACATATAAGTATGTCATCAAAGAAAATTCTGATGAATTTTCTTAAATACTCCAAAAAACACTTGATTCATCAATGATTGAAAAGTAATAGGTGCATTGCAAAGGCCAAATGGCATCACCAAGACTTCATAATGTCTCTGATGGGTAACAGAACTAGTCTTGTACATGTCCTATTACTTCATTCTAATCTGGAAGTATCCAGATCTTAGATCAATTTTAAAAATAACAAGAGCCATGCAGCTCATCAATTATTTTATCTATAACAAGAATGGGAAAATACAGTCCATTTGTTAAGTTATCTATTATCCACACACATTATCCAAGTACCATCCTTCTTAACAAGTAAGAGTGGAGATGAGAATGAGCTTTGACTAGGCCTGATTTTCTTAGCTTTCAGCATCACCAATGTTTCTATTTCAGCTTTCTGTGCATGTGTGTATCTATAAGGTGCATGTTTCTTTGGAATTGCACCAAGGAAAAGGTCAACTATCCTTTCAGGTGGCAAGTCAGTAGGTTCCTAAAACATGTCACTATATTCCTCCAGCATTTTGTCTAAAGCAGTATCTGTTTTTATTTGCTCCTCTAGACAATTGTTCACTACACTTAATTACCCCATCAGATTATAGTTCCCCATTGTATCAGCCTCTTCATTACCTTACCAGAGATCATTTAGTGAGTGGTAGTTAGTTAGGGACTTTAGTATCAATCTTTTTCCATCCCTTACTACTGTCACCTCCATGTCCTCATAGTCATATTCAACAGGACCATGTTTCCTTAACTAATACAACATTGTATCCTCCTAGTTTAATTACCCTGAGTGGATAATTAAACCTCTGATCTTGCATTTTCCATGTGAATACAGGGCAACACATATTACTCACTATCCTCCCTCCATCAGCTACACTAACTTGCATTAGAATAGTGCATTCCAGCTTACATCCCAGTTTATATGTTGTGTCTCATCTAGGAAGCAGCTGCTACTTCCTCCATCAACTAAGACTTGGATATGCCCCATTGATTTTTAAAGTGTTAAAATTGACATTCCCATTCATGGCATTCACAAAAAATTGTTACATCTTCTCCAATAGGGTCAGCATCTTCACCCTCTCCTTCTTCCTGTATGGATTTTCTTTCATATATCTAACCAAAACTTTAAGGGGTTATTGGTATGTAAAAATGGAATGGAAATAAAAGCCAACATTTTCAAATTGATTCCTATATTTTACAGTTGAGAATACTTATTTCTTTAGATAAGAATTGGTGATTTCTTCCCACATTAACATGTTGCGAATGAAAATTTCTTTTCTTTTTTGTATTAGTTTAATAATTTTAATTGTTATTAAATTTAAGTACATATGTGGTGTAGCATTAAGACATAATTGTGTATGCATGGCAATTAAGAAATGATATTATCGAAATATTTCTTTCACCGAGTACTAAAAAAATAATGGTAGTTGTATTATGATTAAATAAATTGGTCTATTTAGTTGTTCAAATTTTTACATTTTTTTTGGCAAAAAATATTATCTACATGTATATTAAGTCATCAATAAATTGTTTCTTATGTAAATAAATATTCTTTTTCATATATTCAATAATTATATAAGATGATTTATAAATTGTTCATAACCTTTTGTAAGCTGTTCTGAAACTACTACAATACAATGAATTCAACGTATTCAATAAAATGTCAAAAAGATTTTTTTAAAAGAAATACTAAAGGCAAATTTTCATAAAAACAATTTAATTCTATTAATAATTATTAAAAAAATATTTTTATTACTATTAATTTATTGGTATACCAAGCATAAAAATATTATTTAAGTGTGCTTATTTTTCTATTTTTATTCCATTTTTAAATTCATTTCATTCAAAATTAATTGAACTTTGAATTTTACCCTTCGTACCAGGATCCTTATATATTTGTCTCAAAGCAATATATGCTAATCATACTAATAACAATAGGAATTGATTCATCAATCGTCTTTAATAATCTCCAGAAACGGCATATTTTGTTGTTGTTAAAATATATGTTTTTAGAAGGATATATTACAATCATTTCCCTTAATGTTTAAGATAGTCATAAGTACCTTCTCATTGTTTAAGATATGATAAGTACCATTTGAATATAATATAATCTAACACGCCCATTCCCTTAAAACTCCATTAGATTTTTTTTTTTAATTTTTATGGTGAGTTATTCAAGATCCTTTTGAATTATGAATTTTAAATTTATATATCTTTTTAAATTAGATGAATAGTCTCTATAGATTATTTATTTTACCTAACCTCATAATTTTTTCACAAACTTTCAAATGTTTCTTCTTTTAACGAAAAGAATCAAGCCGAGCTCGGGTGTAAACGAGCCGAGCTCGAATCGAGCTTAGCAAAAAATTCAAGCATGAGTTGAGCTTGGCAAAAACTTCTAGCTTGATTTTAAGCTCGAGCTCGGGCTCGTGCCGATTCGATTCGTCTACCGCCCTTATTAGGTCTGCCATCCAAATCAATAATGTGCAGATTTAGAGGACATTCGAATTGATAGATTTGGCTTTAAAGAAAAACTTTTGAGAAAAAAAATTCAAACGACTCATGCTGAAAAAAATTTTGAAATCTATCAATATTCAACAAAATATAATTTAAAATTAAAATGAAAAAGTTTAAAGCTCTTTAAATTTAATATTATCCAAATAAATTCAAAATGTATTAAAAATTTAAAATTCATAATTTCAAATCGTTATGTCCTCCAAATGCAACCTTCGTAAATGTAAACATAGTGAGAGGTGAAGGGAACGAAATCCTACAAAGACTCACAATTAACCATATGAACATAAAGAATCCAACATTCCCAAAATCACGATTACTTCCATGGACAGAATGATGATTAAGAAATTTATCATTCGATATCTAATAACCTTAGCGCAAGAGTAGAATGACCGTTCACTGCTATCAAACATACCATTTTCTAAAAATAAAAAAGAAAAAGTTTAGATGTAAGTTCTAAAGTTCATTTGAGTCGAAATCTACACTATTCTGAACGGGATTTCGGTACCGTTACCTCATATTCATGTAATAAAATTGGCAAACTAAGAACAATTGAGATCATGAGTTTATAAGAACTATGTAACATGCAACAAAACAGTATATTGTATGACAAAAGTTATTGCTGCTGAGACAGAGTAGCCGATTAAGATTTGTGATGCTTGGAAAGAGAAATAAACACCAAGGTGGTGTTCTATTAAGTTTTCTGTAATATCATCAAGCGACGTGATAATGCTACTAGGTATAATCCACTGCCGCATGATCCCACTTAAAGAGTATTCAAGTAAGTTCAGCCGCGACATGCCAAAAATTCACAAAAGAAAGAAAGATGGCATTTATCGTGTCAAAAGATTCATTTCTCAAAACCATAGCACCAACACGAAGGGCACTTTACCATGACACCACCATAAGCTGGCCTACTGCTAAGAGGTTCAGCTCCTCCTCGTTTCTCTTACTCATCCAACAGTAACTGAACTTGATATGAACATGAATTGAACGAGTGAAAAACTAAACCCTTATGATACAGAGAAATGGAGGTGAATATTTGAGCAATGATGTATGGGCTTGGCAAGAATGAATGAGATAAAGCACAACATTAAAAAGTCATCTTGAACTGTGAGGATTTGCAGTCTTGGACCACCTGAAAGAATACTTACACACTCTGGACACTGGACTGCGAGACAACCGCAACGAATAAATTACAACACATGGCCTTTGAGCGCCTTTCTGGGCAGGGAAATGGCAATCTCAAACTAAGGGGAAATGGAAAAATAGTAGAGAGAGACATGTAAGTATATGTATCCATCAAATTACAAATGGAAAGCAGTCAGCTTAAAAATGTATATCCAGCTTTACCAGACACAGTCATCTAGATCTGAAGATCATCTAATGACAATTCATTTGCCGTCATCAGCTTTAACTTCTGTCACAAGAAGAGACGTAAGATAAAGTTAGACATAAATTTGGCCCGAAGGTGTTAATTGATTGTAGTTCATGACAACCAAGCAAACAATTCAAGTAAAACTGTCAATGGGGCCTCAAGATTGATTGAGTACATCTCCCAAATCTATAGTAAAATTAGGGCCTGGCATCAGATTGTAGCACCTCGCACAACAATTTGATCAACGAGAAGGCATTTATAATTATGTGCTTAACCTCATAGATGTAGTTCACCCTTCCAATATACATACATCAAAGAACAATTTCATTTGAAACGCATTGTAGTCAACCTTTCAGAAAGGAAGAATGTGAACAGTGAAGAAAGTAAAATATCCAATTCAGTTCTATGCAGATTCCTTGCATATAGGTTTACCACCAAACTCAACTGCGCAACCTCTCTCCCTTAATTATCGAATGATATTTGATCACAAACAAAAACTAACCCCTATGGAGTCATTTCACTGCATGATAATTGTTTACGTATTTGCAAGCATGAGTATGTCTTCACCAAATAAAGGAGAGAGGGGGTAAATGAGAAAAGTCTGAAGTCTTGTACCGTAATAAATTCCGGGGGATCATCTAGACTGGACGAGCCCAAAACAATTTCTCGTTTCAACTTCGTTGATAACTTATGGCAAACTCTTAGCTGCAAGGAAACAAATTTGAGAATGATATGCCCGCATACACCCCCACACACACACAGAGAAGGAATCTTTAAAATAATACCTCAGATCGTGTCGCCCCGCCAACAATAAACACAAAAATCCGCTGACCCATCTTCTTGAAATCACTAGAGGCATGCCTTAAAATTGAATCACTATAAGGAAACCAAAAAATGGAAGATTAGAAAGTTTGAGGTAAAATCATCAACAAGTGTCAAATAGGGCAGAAAGATAAGATACTAAGGGACAACTATTATTAGCTTGTCAAACCTAACCCAAAAAGGATAACATATTGACTTGATTCAAATAGAGTTGGCATAAAGCCAAATCAAGATGTACGAGAACCCGGGTGCCCACCATGCGGGATCGGGTGTGGGGATTTAGAGTTTGTCACTCAAATAACAAAAGCAAGTTTCCACAAGATACCTCGAATACCCGTCATCGGAGTTTCGGGGACGAGCCCATGTTGCAGTTCTTCTTGATCTCATTGAATGAGGAGCCGGGGCTTGACCTGTCCTTAGAGATGCAGCCTGAGACGTTCCATGAAAAGTTGGGCTAGGGTCATTCATACATGGATATTCATCCTTAGGTAGTTCACGTTTACTGAGTTTTTCAACAAGCTCCTGCAAGACAACAAGAACCAGATAAATATAAAAATTCATTTAGAATTATATTATCAGTCGAAAACAAGGTAACAACAAAACATGGAACTCCAGTCCTGTGTACCATCAAATTCCACATGCAACTCTTAGTTTATAATGCATTATCAGAAACTATCCATAATGCACAAACATTTAGCATGTGAATATACATTTTCTTCAGCTCCCATCCTTTCCTAACACGCAAAGAATGGAGTGCTACAAGACATGAGAAGAAAGAAAGGGATGAGCTTTCAAAGGGCTGAAGACATCAACTCATTTCGACATCAGTATAGATGAATGGATATGATAGCTTCATCAGAACTTCTAAATTTACAGAACAGCACATCATGCCATTTATTGCTTTATTAAATATGTCCCTAATATCAAAGAACTAGTGTTTTGAGAAAAGACATCTTCAACCACCTCATTGTCCTGAACTCTCGTCTGTATGTAACTATTGTGAATATTTATGAATAAATTGCAGCATCAATTCAGCATTCTGTGTCAGACAAATCCCACTTAAGTCTAAAAACTCCAAAGTAGGACTTGGTTAAGGGACTCAATAAATTCTTAAGCCCATGCAGTAGCAGTTATAAACCAGTGACAGACACCAAATTTGTAAGACAGCAGACCTCAATTACATTCTGACAATAGAAGCATAAAGAATGGCAGCTACATAGGAGAAACATTAGGACTTCTTTTTCAGCGCCCTAAGGGTTATTTCATTTTACAGCCCTAAACAGTTATTCACCATCTTTAGTTATTTCAATCCGATCTTTCAGAAATTTTTATACTATTTTTCTACAAAATTCTCTCCACATCTCCTGTCATTTGGTCATTACTACAAGTTCATGAGTAATTTCTCTAGAATTCAGGTTCTGGAAGAACCATATTTAGAACTTGTATTTGATATGCAATGTTCATACATGGAGACTCTTCATTGAGTTGTTACAAAGTTTTAAGACTTGTAGATTGGATTAAACAACTCTTGTCCCAGACGTGATGCCATGGGGATCTAGTATGGACCACAGTTTATTCTTCTCCATCTCATGGGCAGGATTCCTGCAGTTTATCATTCTCTTCTTGTTTTCTGGATTATCACCCATAGAAAATCATGAAAATATCAAAGATGATATAAGGATGTCCTACATTATAAAACTTATCAAATTTACAATGCACCTCTATTATAGGGTAAAATCGTGATAACTGCCACGTCACTTCTTCACCAGGGCGATCCTTTCGAGCAGCGTGCTTCTTCTGAAAACAGAAAATAGTACAAATAACTATGAAGTCAGATGCAAGGGCTTCAAAAAACCATAATCATATTGAAAAGACACTCATTACCTTGTGAACATCAAACTTAAGAGAAAATGGCAGAGAGCTTTTTTTGGTGTCTGATGATGGCTCTAGCAATCTCATATTATAAACAGCAGTCATATCATCTGGTGGTAGTCTAGCCAACTGCACTATGTTCATGAAGATGTTAACTATGATGCTATGACTAAACAGCAAAGCACGTATGGGACAACTTGCAAGAACAAATCAACACACCAAGAAAAATATGACTTTAAAATGTATGATTGTTTTTGTTGAGTAAATTGGCTGAAAGAGTCTTAAAGATTGAAATCAGTTTTATCTGGGTGTTGAGAAGGGACAGAGGTTGGAAAACAGCCTGTCTAATGTACGAACTGCAGGATACAATAATTGTGCACCATAATTAATAATTATCTCAGATACTGTTACTTAGGAAACTCGTACTTATGCAAATGCAGAGCAAATTTGACCATCATGAAATTAATACCCATTATATTTTTGGGCCAAGTCAACCACCTTTAGCAGGCTAAAAGCAGGTGTTAGCAATTTTGATATAGAGATGGCGAGAAAAATGGTCCAAAATCATCTTTGAGGCACAAAGGAATTTCAGTATATTATGTTCCAGTTGTTTCTTGATTCCAGATATTAAAAGCACATAAAAAAAAATATTGGTGGTGTCAGATTGATCAAGACGCTGATACAATCACAGAATGTCTGATTACTTAATCACTACCTAACACTGCTGACTTGAAGCAAATGCATAATTGGAACCTAGATAGAATAGTAGCTTGTGATGCCACTTAGTGTAGACTGTGTGGCTGAGCCTAATAAGAATTCACATTTGTTTAGCAATGACACATAATATAATGGAAAGCTCCTAAATTTGAAAATCGAGTAAAGAAATAGCACTAACCTCCATCAGTTTGGAGATTTTGTCATCCTCAAACTTCTCAGGATAAACAGCTGCATAAATCATCAGCAATCGCAACTTATTTTCACGCGAGACATCCTGCAAAAAGTCCATTATACCTTAATCTCTCACCAAATGTGCATCCTCGTTCTTGATAACTATATGGGAAAAGAAAAAAAAACAGTCACCTCATTTACTCTAAGAAAATTAATAAGGTCTTTTGTGCCTGCATCTCCAAACACAAGGTCCTGCTCTAGTTGCCCAACTTCTTTTAGCCCCATTTCTCTGATAATTTTGTTAATTTTGCCAGCAATCTGAAAACAAAAATCTTACATTAGCTCAACAAAAACGAAAACGTCTAAATTTTCCAGAATTCGTGAGAGCCAAGGGCTTATAGAACAGGGCAGACTAAAGAACATTCAAGTGTTGAGATTTTTTGGTGAGGAGTGAGGCGGAAGGAAGATGTGTGGAAGAAGAGTTAAGGCATGCAGCATCTCTGGCATCTCCTATCCGATTGGTCATGCCAAATAAGCGGGTTCAAACCAAGGGTTAAAGGCACCTGGTCCACCAACAACCCTAAGAAGGAGGGCATCTCACCTTCATCCCAGTGAATGCTAGTCACAAAAGCAGTTAATGGAATCAGCCAATCGTGGCACAAGTCCCAACGAGACGAGGAAACCCCATCGAAGAGATACAACTACCTTGGCCTATTCCTAAGCCCATCTTGGCTATGGATCTTAAGGTAGTAAGGATTTTGTTACTAAACTAATTCAACGGCCGATCTGACAAGGAAGATAGAATAAAATGGGTCTCCAGACGGTTCCTTTCCCTTTGGTCGTTATTACATCGATCCTCATTGACTGGAAATGATTAAGAATGTAGAGATCCTGATAAGCTCAGAATGCAGCATTTTCTTCGAACAAATATAGAAACAGAATGGATGGTTTTGTGTCTATTACCAGTTCTTCCTCCTGAGTTAAGACCGACCGATCATTCACATAGATGGGGATAAAGCACAAGTATGTGCAGTTACTTTAGATCTTAGTCCAGGCCATCCCCCATTTCCTTTCTTGGGGGAATATCAGCCTATTAGTCCCTAGGCAGAACAGGAATGCGAGCAACAGGAAGCATTTTAACCCAAAAGGGACCTCGGAAAAGAAAAAGTTTCAATCAACTAATAATCCATTTTCAGTCAATCGACGGCTGCTCCCCAGCCCCCTAACAACAGAACTCCCAGGCTAGCTACAACCATTCTGGCATCAGCTTCTCATGGAAAAGACCGTCCTTTCTCATTCAAAAGTAGCTGGCATTTTAGCTTCTTGCTGTGGAAGAGATCAGAGATCAGGTCAACCATAGGATTAGCATACAAGCTTTCAGAGATTTATTTTATGATTGACACTCGATGTAATGCTTCTTCAGGGCTTAACAAGGGCTGCAAGCTTGATCCCAAAAAGTCCCACCTGTTCCAATCAATCTCCAAATCGCTTCCCTTGAGGCAGGAACTCAATCAAAGAGAATGGGTGGGATTGTTCTTAAACTTAATCCTAGACTGACCTTGAGTGCTGCCTCTCAACACTGGCTAAGGCTTGCCTAAGACAGACAACTGTTTTCCTTCTTCTCGGTGAACTGAACTACCTTATGATGCTATCTCTCCCTTGCTCTTTAAGGTATCTTGGTTTCTAGTAGGTATATGGATAGGAAAGGTCTTTTTTGCTGCTATTTTCTCGACACTGGTGCTTAACGAAATCAAACATAAACTTTTTACTTATGAGCTATAGGCTAGAAAATTCCAGCAAACCACACAGAACTACAGTATTTAACATTGCAACTGATTAAGGGTGACTTGATTCTGAAAGGACTTATGTCATCAATGACCAACAGATGAAGCTGGCATGTATTCTACAGCATCTTGACTCAACTTCGAAGAGTAAATTGATTGGTTCTCAAAGAACTCGACTAGTCTTGCTTATCTTGTTTAGCTGACAACAGAATAGGACATCCTCACAACATACGATATGTAGTGTATGGATAGCAACAGGATAGGTTTGCCGGACACGAGACCCGCCCCGGTAAGGATCACCCCCGGCAAGCTCCCTACCCCGCCCAGGTATTTTAAATACTTTGACATAGTTTTTGATTTAAATGGAATTGTATGTTGCAAACAATCCATCCAACTAATTTTTTATTTTTTCAATAAGGAATATGATCTTAGATGTAGGTAATGTATCATAGATTTTCATCTACCATGAATTATTCATCTAATTTTCTAATTTCTCAATAAGTAATATCATTTTAAATTTAGGTACTTCAACATAATTTTTATTTAAAATAAATTACATAATACAAAATAATAGATTCAACTAATTTTTTATTTTTTCAATAAGTAATATCAGTTTATATTTAAATACTTTAAAATAATTTCGATCTAAAATGAATTGTATAATACGAAGAATACATTCAACTAATTTTTTATTTTTTCTATTAGTAATATCATCTTAGATGCAAGTAATTTAGCATAGTTTTCAATCTACAATGAATTATATAATACAAAAAATACGTTCAATTATTTTTTTATTTTTCTCACTAAGTAATAGCATCTTAGATGTAGATAATTTAACATAGTTTCAACTTACAATAAATTATACAAAACATTCAGCCATCTTTTTATTTTTTCATTAAGTAATATTAATTTAGATTTAAATACTTTAACATAGTTTTCGATTTAAAATGAACTGTATAATATAAAGAATACATCCAACTAAACTTTTATTCTTTAATAAGTAATATTATCTTAGATGTAAGTAATTTTACATATTTTTTTATCTATAATGAATTATATAATACAAACAATACATTCATATAATTTTTTATTTCTCAATTACTAACATCATTTTAAATTTAGGTACTTTAGCATAGTTTTTTATCCAAAATGAATTACATAACACAAAGAATAAATTCAACTAATTTTTTATTTTTTCATTAAAAAATATCATTTCAGATTTAGGTACTTTGACGTAGCTTTTTATTTAAAATGAATTATATAATAGAATAATAATTCAACTAAGTTTTTATTTTTTGTATTTCTTAAATAGAGTTGATATATGCAAATTATTTAAGGATTTACATTTAATACCATAATTTTCTAATAACTAGTATTGTATATAATTATATAAATAACAGCCAAGTTCCAATTTGTTGGACCGTGACCCACCCCGGACCCTAACCCGCCAAGAAGTGGTCCAGGCTGGGGTCCAGCTGCCCTGGCCCCATTGATATCCCTACACGTCGTAACATAAGCATACAGATTGAGAAAATATTTTTAGTACATGTTTGATTCGGGTGAAAAGTCGACGTTCAAGAAAAATAGAAGTAAAAGGGAATGAATAGAAAAAGTATGGCGTTTGGTTAGAAAGAATAAAACAAGGGAAAGTAAAATTGGATGTATATAAAACCTATCTAAAATCTAATTTTACAAAATTGGGCGGGAAAATGGAAATATAAAGCTAAAAAGAATAAAAATTACCCATTTATTTTTATTTACTCTACTACGTATACATATAATTTCCCTCCAATGCTTTGCTTCTTGCAAGGTATTTTCAAGACCAACAAACGCGTTGATGCTTGAATCGAAATATTTATTTGAGGGTTTTGATAGTGTTTCTTATTTGATTGAAACTGAATAGTTTAGGATAAAAAACAATACTCATTTCATTATATTGACATATAAAAAATATTCTCTTTATTGTTTGATGCGTACTTTTTGTTAATAAGTTTTTACTCGTTTTGTAACTTCAAATTATTATAGTATATGAATTGTTTATTTTCTAGTAGACTAGTACAAGAAGAAGAGGAACAGTTAGTCGGTAAAATTATGAAAATCAGTCGGGAAAGTAATTCCTTCCAATTATACCAAACAACTTAAAGGAAACTATTTCTTTCGCCTCCCGCCTCTCACTTCCCCTTTCCCTTATTGAACCAAACAAAGCGTTATCAGCATTAAATTCGAGAAAATATCAGTTCATTGATATAGTCAAATAATCAAGCATTTTCATGAGTTTTGCTAAGTCATATATGCACGTGGGTGAAGTGCCAGATAATTTAAAAGAAAACATTGATGGAAATGCGATTGCTCTCGTGGAAAATAAGCTCGAAGCAAGTATTCATTACAACTACTGCACCAGTAGGTACACATTTCGAAGATTAATTAGGTAGTGACACTTTTCTGTAAATTATTTAAAATCAAGTGTAGACAAAGTAAGAAAACTAAAGCAAGTTGCAGTCGGGAATATGTGAGACTCACATCAACATGGAGGGAGAGCTTCTCAATTTGTTCGCTATACTGAGGCAATGCTTGAACCATCCTTTGCAAGTCCCGAGTCGACAGCTCGCTACCAACTCTACACGTTTTACTTAAATGAGAGAGAAGTGATACAAGATACAAAATAACCAACAGGTACTATTGCAAAACAGAAGTAGAGAAACATGATCCTAGCATTCCTTGAATTCTTAAAACCTATAAGAAAATTGAGGTATAAAAAGTAAGGGCTAATTACACCTAGCCTCCTACTAGTAGTTAGAAAATTAGACTTGGACCCTTTCCAAAAATATCATATTTACAATCACACCCCTGCTGTTAGGGTTTGTCCTAAAATTCCTGACAGTAAGCAAACAACTTAATAAACTTTATCCAAAGATCCTTATATGTTACCAACCAAAATATCCTTGGGTGGGTGTAACTCTAACTTACATATAATAAAAATGGGGTCGATATAATAGACAATATCGTAGAAGTTAGAATGATGACATATGGAGATGGAAAAAACAGTTGTTTTTACCTTTTTAATGTTTTTTTTATCTTTCTACATACATAGTGAAGCATCAGTTACTAATCACAGTAGGAACTACTAATTTTCTCAATTATTTTAAATATAAAAAAAATATATATGTTATTGTCATCTTGAAAAAACAACTTTTCAAAATTATAGATATTATAAATGCATCTATCACCATTTCCAAATATCTCAAACATTCTTATTAGTAAGAATATCACAAATACCTCTCTAGAAAAATAAAAACTTTATAAAAACACTTTTTAACATTATATAGAGAAATCACAGTCATAATTAATTGAATAAAAACATATTAATAGTGTGAATTGGAAATGAAAGAAACAAACATAGTCAATGCCCATTCCGCTTATTCATCTTAAAGTATACATATTTTCCTAACCAAATCCTCCAAGCATACTCAAACATTATAAAGAAAAACCAACAAAAAGACACGCCTTCAACTATACAAACATAGCAAATACATCCCTCCAAAATATAAACATTGATAATACATTGAGGGGCAGAATGGTCATATATAAATACATTGTATAATTATTTTTAAAATTGTTTAAATCAAGTACAAAATGAGAATTTCACCAATTTAGTTTGGGTTTACATCGAGGTTTTTCGGAAGGAGTCTAGTGGCAAGTTACAAATTCATTTGGCGTACTTGGGAAAAAAGAAAAGAGATTATGACATTTGGTATACCTCCTCAACCCCAACTGAGTACTCGTATTTCTTTTTTGGGATGTCAATAAATATTGTCCAATTTTCTAAAGTGAAAATCATTCCAATAAGTATTATCTTACTACACATAATAATGTGACTCAATAATTCCCAACTACTACTAATATACAAGGGGCAAAGACATAAAAAACTTTCAGTTCCTTAACTCCAACTTAAACTCTGAGCCTATTCAAGTGGGACATAAAATTAGGATGGGAGGAGTACTGCAAAGCAGAATATTCTTAAAAGCTAAGGAATGATAAGCACAACGACTGCATAAGAGATCAAACTCACAGAATCAACAATATCATTGAATTTCAAGAGCACATAACTTGATTAAGATGAAATACTAGCTAATCAGTACAAGCCAAAAAAATAAAATAACTGTCAGGGATCTCTGCATGTTTTATACATAAGCATACAAGATGAGTAGCAACTTTTGCACAACATATCGACAACAAAAATAGTTGGTATACATCCCTTATGAAATAGGATATGATATTTAAATCTTTCATGGAGCTACATTCGGGGAGTTTAATATGGGTCTATCCAAAAAGAAGATTTATAATGTTAAACAATATTTCACATTAGAATAACTTGATTTAGGGGGAAGGAAACCTATTATGATTAATATTTCAACCAACCTTGAACCATGGATCTGTGCAGCTTTATTTTTAGATACAAAGTTTGTCATCTTCTCATGCAGCCGTTCACTCGCCTGACATAGTCAACCATTGATCAACGTAAATTTATAATAGATGCAAACTCTCTTCAAAACCAGATTCAAAAATGCAAGTTTGTACATGTTCTACATACATCAGCTATATGTGCATGGCGGAGCTCAAGCCAGATAGGGTCATGATCCTCCAAAAGGACCTCTTTCTTCTCGGGTACACCACTGGTTTTGCTTGGAACCTGAGCAATATAGTTAGTTAAAGGAGGTGAAAATTTTCCAAATGCACGAATAGTGCATAACAATGTAGAGGCATTACCTCATGGACATATTTATTTCCTTCCATATTTAGTAAGTCATGGCACATAGCATCATATGTCCATTCATGTATAATTGGAGCAATCTGCACACAGAATATAAAATGTCATAGATGTTAAGAGTATAACTGGGACTACACTAGGATCTTCAGTTATTGATTGAAAAAATAGATTAGTTTCACCTGGTCGATTGATCTGTCTAAGATAAGCAGTTCGCATGTCTCTGACTGAGGGAAGTTAGGGAGGTTGGTCTTATATTTCGTAAGACAGTTCCAAACACCAGCAGCTAGTTTTGTAGGAATTAGATCACGGAAAGTTGTCATTGTAGTAGGATCAAGGGATTTGGCCGCACGATAACGCACAAATGGAAACTCCTGTAACATGACAATCTTATAAAGGTCGGGACTCTGTGATCACTTATTTAATGGGCCAACAGAACTTGGATCACATACCCGCAGTGACGCAAATACTGTAGCTATTCGGGTAGCCATCAAGTTCAAACATGCATCACCTTTGCGAGAGCTTTCTTCGTCCCCAAAGAGTTCCTCAAGGGCTCTTTCATTGTCAGTGACAAAACCCTGTAGTTATTGCTTATTGTTAAAAAAATCTCAATGCATACAGCAGGACATCGACAATCCCCACAATATTGTCTGGTTGTATACATATCCACAGGGCAATACAAAGAAGCACACTGAATGGTACCCTTTTATAAAGTAGGTCTAGTTTTACATTTTTATTCCTCAAACTATTCTACTAAAATTTTGAACATACTTGCATCAAGAAAAGATTTCCACATATACAGCTGCATCCATCCATTTGTCAGATCATTAACAGATACGAAAATCCTCATTCAAGTATAAGAAGGATAATATACCTGGCTATCTATAGCAAAATACTCCAAGTTCATCTGCAGATTTCACATCAAAAATGAGAATAAAGACCAATGGGAACTCTCTGATATAAAGCTTGAGTACAAAAAGTTTAGATTGTAATACTAACCTCTCTCAAGGCACCAATGCGAGATAAAACACTTCCATCTCTCTTTATGTGACTGACCAATTCTCGGGCAACAGGTGAGCTAAAGAAGACGAATGCCCTAATGACATAACAAAAGAAAGCAAGACAACAAAATAAATGAATCAATAGGAAAAAAATTGCTGACTGTGAGACCGATAAAATTAGTAAACAACATAATCACAACGATTAAACGATTAACATACTTTCTGTACAATGGCGATCTTCCAGACATATCCGAAAGGAAGATAACAATACTGCATATCAAACAAATGGATGAAAGCACGAATGAGAATGATTTAGAGGACAAAAGTAATGCGCACATATAATATAAAACAAAATGAATCTTAGGAAGAAAGATTGAGTGGATCATTTGAAAGTGATAGGTGCAACCACCCACATCTTTCAGCAAGTAAGATATTAAGAACTAACAGAGAGAGAACTTCATGTCTCAGCCGCAAGCCTCGTGACATCAAAACTAAAACATAGATGATAAGAAAGTGAAGTCTCATACTTTTCTTTGGTTGGTTGGATGAAATATATGGCATCCATGGTCGGCAATGGTTGTCTCCGCTTATGTATGTCTTCCACCACTGCACGTCACACAACATGGTTACTTCTCTATCTGAAAACTGTTCATAATGATTTAGGACAGGCGCATTCTCCCAAAGCTGAACTATTACACAAGCCATTTTGTTAATATTTGCCAGGTAAAGATTGAATGATCCAGTGAATTGCACAGTTGATGACTTTTGCACCAAAATCATTTCAAAATTTGGTTTTACCAGATAGAAAGTCTGGACAAGCATCTAATAGAAAACCAGCTACTTAAAATAAATGGAATAAACTAAAACTTCATGTTCTGGGACTGCTTTGCTGGTCAAGTAAAAGAGACAAACACCATGCCTATGTTTCTAAAGCAAGGTAACTGAAATCATCCCAAGAACAGATATCCAATGCAAACAATGAGGAAGTGTAAACATCAGACTGACACAACATAATAGTCCAAAAACCCAAGGATGACAACAATGTTAGACCTATGGCCAAGTGGCTTATATGGAATATGATTAACAAAACTAGCAGAATAAGCAAAGACCACATATGCAGCAAAGCACAAAAAAGGCCAACGAAAAGAAAAACTTCGACACTGAAATATTTTGTCAGGCCATTCAAACAGAAGCAAAGATGGCATTGCAGCCATATGCTTAATAAGCAGGCACGGGTCAAGAGGTTGTGCACTACTTTCTCCATCCCAATTTCAATACAATCTTCTGATCGACATTAAAAATTCAGATAAGAGTTGATAAAGTGCCAGTTTAAAGTAATGGTTCATAGTTAGTGCAATCATATCAAATTGTCCAATCTTTTGACTAATTTTGTTTTATTATCTGGTACAACTTAATATCATAACACTTCAAATTATCACACCCTCCTTCCCATTATTATTATCCACTTTGACTAGGTGTAAAATTCATCAGAGCTGAAAAGATAAAAACTTTGTGTACATTTATATTATTGCCTTCAAGTAGTATCTCAAATCATTAATAAAGTGGGAAGGCCTTTTGCATGAAATGGAGCATTATTTTGGTATGTCCTAAGAAGGAAATGGCAGTAATGAATTTGGAATTTTAGACAATATCTTTTAGGATTAAATACACTTTCCACCTTTGAAGCATACCTATATACGCATTTGCCCCCTAAAGTATCAAAGGTAACAAAAGCACCCCTAACAAAATATTTTGTTACTGGCCTGGAAAAAATGCTCTTCCTACTTACCTCCTAAGATCTTTTCACTTACCTCCCTAAAATATGTTTATCACAAAATTTCCCCATGAACCCTTTTTATAATGATTTTGAATTTTTATTAAAATTTTATTTGAAAATTAATATATAAAATTTATCATTTATACTAAATTATATAAAATATAAAAATATTTAGAAGTTCAATATCTGCAACTATATTTGACAGAGTAAACTATTTCTTTCAAATATACATATACATATGTATAGTCCTCATGAAACCATATATATCATCCATATAATTTTATGAAAATAATATTTTTAATTATTTAAAACTATATATTTTAAATTTAATTACATGATAATTATTTAGAATATATCATTAAGCATTACTCAGAAACACTATGGAATACTATAGAGGAATTATAAACATATTTTGCATATTATATAATATATATATAAGCTCAATACAACTTTTTAAAATTGTAGTTACAATAAAATAAATGTAAGATACACATAAGTATTTAGAATCTAGATATATAACATAAAACATAAAACATGTAGGCTTTTAAACAACCATATAACAATTATGAGACTTTACTTATAGAATTTCTACAAGTTTCTATACTAATTATAAAATTATATATTTTGAACATAATTTATTTTTAATAAATTTTAATAATGATTCAAATTATTTTACAGGGGAATGATTGTAATAAACATATTTTAAGGGGGTTAAATGATAAAGGTATTTTTCGTCCTAAAATTCATGGTCAATGTTATTAGGGGGGTTTGTTACCTTCTATACTTAAGGGGGTGAATCCGAACGATGGCACACTTCAAGGGGGTGAAGTGTATTTATCCCTATCTTTTAGGTTGTTTAGTAATATCAAAATGCTATACTATGAAATAATTAAATTATTTCATATTGTTTTCACAAAAATAGTCAAGATAGTCAAGTTGATTGGTCAACGACACAAATCCGACAATGCATTCTGGAAGGCGGTAAGAATAGTAATATATTCTGATAACATACATGTTTCAAGATACGTTGTTTATTAATATTAAAATACTATACTAGGAAAATAATATGCCATATTGTTTTCAAAAAAATAGTCAAGATAGTCAACTTAATTGGTCAAAGACACAATTCCAACAATGCATTCTGGAAGGTGGTAATATTTTCTGAGAACATACATGTTTCAAGATATATTGTTATTAATATTAAATACCATTCTAGGAACTAATTATATTATTTCATACTGTTTTCACAAAAATAGTCAGGATAGTCAAGTTGATTCGGTGATGACACAAATCGGACAATGAATTCTGGGAAGGTGATAATATATTCTGAGAACATGTTAGTGCAACAGTGGAAGAAAATTACAGCTATTCATACAAACATTCAAATTTATGCTCAAGCACATAGATAATATAATAATGTTAGAGGTGAAAGCACAACATAAACCAACTTTAGCACAAGGGATAGAAAGAAGAAAGATACAGTTTTTCCCTGAGACTGGCCTTCTATTTCTTACATGAAACTCCTTCCTCGGTGATATCTGCCATCTTGCATGCATAAGACATTATTTTAACTGTTACCTTGTCCATGATGAGTACCTACAGGTTAAAATGTCAAAAGTGGGAGGTAACAAAATCTATAGTAAATGTGTAAAGAAACAAACATTAGGAAGGGGATATTACAAGATAGAGCATAAGAAATGACAGTCAAATAGCCTTCATGCCATTGAGACAAGGACAAACAGTAAGATACATATGAATAAGTTTCTTATACCTTCCAACTTGACTTTGAGTCCCCTGTTTTGGCTGACCGAAGCATTTCATATAATAATCCTGTGAAATGTGCAAAAGACATACTTAACAATGGTAAAGAAGTTAAATAATTCATCAAACAATAACGATGTGGCATGCTATGAATCAATACAAACTTTTCACTAACACATACTTACTTAGAATAGATTAAATTGCAAATCCATAAGAAACGAAAATCCACATGATTACATAATAGTGGCACTTGTAACCAAGGAATTGCATACAGGTAGCTTGGATAGGTGATAGCTTATAGACTACTGGCCTGGAAATTATAGAATTGTTACCTACATCACAAAGATTGTTACCTTATTCCAAACGATAAATTACAATGACCTCCCCTGAGGTTTGGCATAATTATGAATACCCCCTTGTTGTTTGAAAAATTACAAATACCTCCTGATGTTTGATGAAATTATGTAATCCTTAGATGGAGGTATGAAATTATCAACTTTGCCCTTACTGTATTTTTTTGTTTTGTTTAAAAAATTAAAAACTTATAAAAAAATCGAACAGGATGGATGAAAAATTTTTAAAAATTATTAAAAAAATTATCCACTTAGTCTATAAAAAAAATATTTTTTTTAAAAAAATAAATACAATTATAATTTTTAATCCATAAGGGCATTTTGGTCAGTTCACCATAAAAATGGATGGAAATCTAACGAATTGGGCTAATTGTTAGACGACCGTTAAAATCAGGGGGGTATTGGTAATTTTTCAAACAACGAGGAGGTATTCGTAATTATGCCAAACCTCAAGGAAGGTCGTTGTAATTTACCCTATTCCAAATTGAAACCTTAGCTCAACCTTTAAAGTTGAGAAGGTCAATAATTCCTAACCTGGTGTACTAGTAAATGTTTAAAAGCTGAAGAAGGTTTTTTTATTTTTCTAGCAATCTTAGTGGTGTAACTGGTGTCCCACTCACGAAAGTTGAGTGATCAACAGTTTGTGCCAGTTGGTGCAGCCCCTGAACTCAGGCAGAAATACTAACTTTTTCTTTGCTAAAATGGATGATCATTTTTTCTCTTACAACCAAAATGGCCAATACCAACATTCACAAAATTATAGAGTAGTAAAACGTCACAAAGATTGTTACCTAATTCCAAATTGTTACCTTAGCTCAACCTTCAAAGTTGAGATTGAGAAGGTAAATAATTCCTAACCCAATGTATTAGTAAATGTTAGAAAACTGTAACCAAAGCGCTTCTTTTTTTTGGTTGGCAATCTTAGTGGTGTGACTGGTGTCCCACTCACTGCAGTTGAGTGATCAACAGTTTGTGCCAGTTGGTGCAGCCCCTGAACTCAGGCAGAAATACAAACTTTTTCTGTGCTAAAATGGATGATCATTTAATTCAACCAAAATGGGCCATACCAACATATTCACAAATAGAGATACAGGCTCCTGGAACATGGATAAGGAAGGAGTCCTCCAATCCAAACCTTTTTCCAGAAACATTCTGTATTTTAATCTATGTCTAAAAGATGGACATATCACAGTACATTGCAAATCGGTTTTTGTCCTGCATGTCAATGAGATGCTTAATCTGAATGTTTCCTAGTTAATTTACTTGTGAAACAAGATAATAAACACCAGAAATCTACCCTTGCAAGTTATGCAGTTTTAAGGTTGAGACTTCATTCATTTTCTTCTAAGAGATTCTTGGAAGGTCCCAGGGAGATCCTAAGGTTTAATTTCAGCCTTAAAGTGATTCCAGATCTTTCCCAGTTTACATTAAAAAACACCTTACATCATGTAATCACCCACTTTCTCGAAAACAATGGTTTTCTCGATGCAGCACAGCAATGGCCTAGTCCTTTTAAATGTTCAAAGATCTACTTCTCCAATACCATACTCCTTAATAGTTATAGCCTTTGTGGCACATGTTTGCCCTACTGGCTTAGCAAAACTGCAAGTGCAAGTGCAGTTCTGTCAAGTGGCTTGTAAAAGATAAAATGCTGATAGTCCTGGAGTATATCAATTGAACATTAGGTCGAACAAGCAATTAGGTCTGACAACAAGAATCTGGAACTAAATTCATCTATCCTTGTTGCCTGCTACTCTTAAATCCACATCACTAAATGTATTTGCATAGGCCAACCATTCATGATTATCAAAAGAGAATTGCATGGAAGAACAGTAGCACAAGTTGGAATTAACCGAAAACAGAGAGGGACGAGGGGGAAAAAAAAGACGAGGGTGTAAGATAGTGCTTCTAGCAAAGACCAGGAAAAAAGCAATATAAATCATATCTTGATAATTATCAACTTTATTGCAATAAAGATATTATTGAAGGATTCATCTACATAAGAGAACTCCCCCCGCTTGATCAAGGAATAAGGCACATAATGATTTAGGTCGGTCCCAACAAACTGACAACAGAAAATATATATCCATAAGCTTGGGGATTGAGGCTCATAAAATACAATTATAACAGTAAATATAATATTCAATTCTTTAAAAAAGCGTAACAAAAGATTCAAGGATTACCTTACACACTTCCCTTTTGGCAAATAAATGTATTTCTTCAACAAAAACCTTCTATATTCACTGTTACTTGCAAATTTTGCTTCTTTAGCAATAAAGCACAACTTCCGGTTATTAATGGGAGATAGAAGGAGAAAAAATACAAACCCAATCTGCAACGAGGGAAAGAAAATACTAGGAAAGGAAAAAACAGAAGATGAGACAAACAAAAAAGAAGAGGAGAGAATAGAAACAAAATTTAAGCTTTGGAAGGGCTAGGGAAAATATCATAACACAATCTCCAATGCCTTTCTGATCAATTCTGGTAAAATGAGGAGATTCATGAGTATTCATAATAGATGGAATTCTTCCCCTAGCATAAATAGTAGGAGGTGAAAATATAAGTCCTAAAGGAAATAACAAGAATTTGAAAAATTTTATTCATAAGAGACTATGCCTTATCTTACCAAATACCAGTATCAACACTCAGATTTAACAAAAGTAACTTACTCAAGACTCAAGAGACTCAATATTGAAATAGAAACTTATATTTTGACCAGACAAGGGTTTCTCTTTGATTGAAACCTTCAATCCATTATCACAACAAACTTTGTCGGAGTCATGCAGAGTATTTGAATAAACATGTATTTGATTTTCATGGTATATGAAATAAATTTAATCTTATCATAAACACATTTATTCCCCTACTACTTTGAGAAGTTTTTTCTATTTTTTTCAGGAACTTCAAAAAATAGAAAACGTAACCTATCCTGTTTCTCGGAGCTTTAGAGGAAACAACTATCACTGCTTATCTCCAAATTGCACATTCAAACTTCCACTTCAATGAATTCTTCAGGACAAAATAGTCGAACAAAATACAAGGACATCTACCTAGTATTTGGTTGTTTGTAAATCAAAAACCAAGTGAAGAGAACCATAATTCTTTCTTGAGAAGAAAAGAATACTAGTATGACGGGCCCCTGGTTAATTGTCTCGTTTGCTCCAGTCACAGTCATTTTGTTTACGTCAAAGAAACATAGTCCCCCACACCACATAAGCTCCTTTCCCCAAGGTTTCATCGATTTTATACAAGTTAAGACCCTTTCCAAAGGGTTGATTGATTTTATTTAACTTAAGGCATCTTCTAGGTGTGAACTATATCTCTCAACCCCATACATCTGAATACTTCCAGTATGCAATTATATAGAACATGTCGTTACCAATCAGCTTGTATAAAATTCACATACAAGTTAAGGCATCTTTTTTGTGCGAACTATATTTATCAACCCCCATACATCTGAACATTTCCAGTATGCAATTATATAAAACTGCCCTTATCAATCAGCTTGTATAAATTCACATGATGCCATTGCTCAAGAGGCTACCAAACCATTCACAAACCCCAAATTTCGTGAATGTCAGACTCGTGGCAACTCCATTTCATCAAAGAAACATCTTTTAATTCATTTCTACAATATTCATCCCTCCCATAATCCATTTGCACTCATCACCATCCTGTACGGGTCTATCAAGCAATAAATAAAGATGTAGTAGAATCATATACTCAGGGGGAGCAAGTAATAATCCCCAATTACTGGAGGAACTGATATCTGAATCTGGAAACAACTTTTGAACAGAGCAACTTACCTCAAGTTCTTAAAGGTTATCGTTTGAGTTGGAGTTGCATTACTAATCAAGTTATCCGTACAGTAAGTGTACTGCTAACAAAAGGCAGATTGTGCCAATGATGTGACCTATTCTTAGCTTATATTTATAAGAGAATAACTCATTCCACCGAGGCCAATGGTAGCAAACTCCAACTCTCAATAGAAGAGCAAAATGATGATACCCTCTTGAGATGTTTCAGGTGCCATGACCATAAGTAATCTAATAAATTCTAACTGAAACAAAACCCTAATGCCTGTAAAACACTGTGTTCGAAGAAGATTAATTGAGGAACCATTAACTTATTCTTGTTTCCTGTCATCTTGAAAATATAATTATCCTCCATTTTTCACCACTGCTTCACTACAGTTTCCAATTTATTCACAATCTCAAACAAGATTAACCCATTTAAGTCCCTCTTTTGTTACTGACTGCTGTTTTCGCCCTACATCATACATTTCTATGTCATATCCTATTCCTTCGGTCGCAGCTCCCACCTCCGCCCAGAAACACACACCGGAACAACACATTTTCTTCCCCAAATAGAAATTTGAAAACTTTGCGATGGCCATAAATTTACAACCACATCATCAATACTTCCATGTAACAGAATCCACCACACTCAAGCATCTGGAGATCAAGTTCCATCAATAGCAATTTAATAACTTAAAACTAAAAGCTAATGAAATAAAGTAAACAGAACAGAAGCGAGTTCTTTACACAACACACATCACTCTCAACAGCAAAACCAAAGCATTTCACTCAATCCAATCACATAAACATATAGACAAACCAAACCCGACCACCACTATCTCAACATATACAAACAGGTCGGAGTAAAGGCGCGTCGGGATGCGAAATTGACTTACTGTCGCGAGTAATTTGGCGGAAATTCTTGTACTCACTCCCCTGAGACGACGTGTCGGAATCAGACATCGACATGGTGATGAATTTGGTAACCCCAGAAGCTATCACTTTTATCTTCTCCTCCCTAATCGATTGATCAATCAATCAGCCGTATTATACTCGTCGATCAGAAGTCCTCCTGAGTTCTGATTGCAGAATCTAGAAAGAGGAAAGATCTCAACACGGAAGAAATTAGAAAAGAAGAAGAAATGGTACTAATATTCGGGTTTTGCGTGGGTTTGACTGTTCCAACCCGATTGTTGATTTTTCTATGACTACTCAAGTCTATCCGGGTCGGGCGGGTACACTCGGGTCAACTTCTTTTTCTTTTTTTTCATATTTGAGATTGTTTATTATTAATGTTATTTTGGTATTTGAATAATTATAAATAATTTAATTGATATTTGAGTTTTATTATTAATATTATTTTTATTACCCTACCGATTTTTTTATTATTATTTTTATATTATGGTCATTTTTTTTAGATAATAAATAAAAATAAGAATAAATATACCAATAAAATCCAATCAATATATTTTTTATTTTTTTGAATATTTTACTTTATTCTTATATTTAATTATTATACTTGATAATAATATTTATTTTTTATTCACTTTATTTAATAAGATTACACATTACTTAGTAATTAATTGTGTTAAAAGTAAGATTCGAAATGCATTTCAACCTCAGAGAGAAATTCAACTTGCGTTTTAATATTTAAAAATTTATAATCTAACATATAAACTCTTGAATTTAAATTTAAATTTTTGCGATGAAAATTTAATATTTGAAAAATAAATACCTCGAACAATGAGCAAACATTTAGGTGTATATCTTTTAATATTATAAATTTAGGACAATATTTCTACTTTAAATCTATTATTTGAGTAGATTGGAAAGTTATTTAATGGTGAGTTAAATATTGAGAAATAAAAGATAGTAAAAAATATCAAAATAATAAAAATATAATAATCTTCATAACCAAATATAATAATGAAAGTTAAATGATTCAAATAAAGACATTCTGCTAAAAAAATTATAAAATTTTTTCTTATGATATCTTTACGTGTTTTTCGTTTTAATATTTAACCGTGAAATGATTATTACATAAAATATAATAATAAAAAAATCAATTAGATATAAAAGTAATTATTAATTGTGAAAATTGATGACTAATTGAGTCATTTATAATTATTTAGATACTAAAACGCCAGTAATAATAAAATTCAGGTATCCAAAAATAATTTACCAATAGATAATTTATTTATTGTTCTCACGATATCAATTTAAGTTTGAAATATTTTCAAATCTTGTTAAGTATAAATGTGTATATATATATCTCAAATATAAGTACAAGGAAAAAAAATAATTTAAATTAAGCAAATAAAAAAATTACAAGTAAAATGTAAAATTTCCTAATAACTTTAATAGAGACATGAGGTTTTTTTTTAAAAAAGCATTCAGGGTTTGAATACCATTTGAGCCTACGTGTAATATTTTTATTTTTAAAAGAAAAAAATTCCCTAACCAACAACGGATTATTATGTTCGCCAAAATAGATATTATATTTGATATATAATATATTTGATCCGGGTTTATCACGTTAGATTTTTATCATAAATCTTGACCTCTCCATGTAACCACTCCGAATCTAATATCTAAAGATAAAACAAAAGGATTAAGCTAGTCGGATTCGTCCCGACGACGACACTCCGATGCTTAAGTTAGTTCGTGGTCGAAAGAAAACTCTGCGATCTAAATATGCGAGCAAAAAGTAATATCCCCAAAAGTACCTCTTACTATCATGGCGTGGGCTATTTATAGGGCACTTTTGTGGGTCCCATCTTCTAATGCGTGTCGCCTCAAAGTGTGTTCATGCTATGACTAATCACTCCCTTAGCACGCCATCTGTTCGGGTCCTTATGTGGGTCGGATCTGGATTAGTCCGAGCCGAAAGGGATATTCATAACCCGCAATGAATAACGACCGACTGAGCGACCTCCGTAATGTTCCACTGGCACTGATTCGCGATCAGCCGTGCGACCACGTCTTGCGACCTCCGTGATTCAGTAAAATCCCAATCAATATTCGATACACAGATGATTAATACATACCTCATTTTCTCTGTTTAAAGCGTATTTGTCATTCATTCATATACTTTAACGCACAGAACAATGACTATAGCATGTATTTGATTTCTTTTTTTTTACTGAAAAATCAACAGCACATGTTAAAAAATAACGACAAATTACAACGGACTCCTCTGATATTCAATACAAATATTCTCTCATTATTTGAAAACTTACAAGTACCTTTAATGATCGTCTAACAAATATTGCTTCGTGAAAGCTCATTATAATGGACAATTTATTAAACGGTCGTAGATTCAAAAATAATATTTATAATTTTTTCAATAACAAATATGTATTTATAACTGTAATAAATTTCACGAAAATCCGTTGTCATTTACCCTAAAGTTATCCCCTCATGCTCAAACCTAACAAATAACAAGCCAATATTGTCTAGAATTAGAAACGTGTTTGATGCCTCTTATCTTATTTAGGGACTTGTGAAGTTTCGCCATATTAATGTAATTTATCCTCCTATAATATTATTAATGAATAAATTATCATTTTATGAAAAAATAATAGCAATTTACCCCGTATATTTTTTTAAAATAAAGATAGGGGGATAAATTGCTTAATTTTGAAAAATACAAGAGGACAAATTGCTGCATTTTAAAGAATATAAAGAGATAAATTACTAATTTTTTTTTTCATAAACGAGTAATTTGTACATTTAAAATATCACAGGAAGCTAAATTACATTATTCCCTAAAATAATAACATAGAGGTGGAGAGAAATGTAATGACAAGTTGGTTCTTTATGGGGTTGACTTGACTGCATATTTTCTTCATTTTTTGGTACTTCTGATGTGATTAACACAGACACACACACACACACACACATATATAAGTAAAATAAATTAATTATTATTAATTGAAATAAATTAATTATAATTATAATTATTTCTATCTACACCAATATATAACAAAGACTATTACAATAATCATATTCTGTTTAACAATACCTACTATTACAGGAGGCAACGAGTAAGTTTGGTTTTGATTTTCAGATGGGTCAAAATATAGAGTATGTTTGGCTTGTTTGGTTTTGTAAGTTTCAGATATATTTTTTATTATTTTAAAACAGTTTTCATTACTTTTTGTCCAAAAAATATAATTAATTAAAAAATAATATTTACTTTGATCCACTCACAATTAAATAAATTATATATATTTTTATACATATATATATAAAAGAGATTGACAATGAACAGTATTTTTTGTCTCTCCACTATTCAACATCAAACATACCATACTTATTTTATATTATCTCCAAAAACAAATCCAAACATACACACTATCTCTAACTTATTTTTATTTATCTTTGTTTTTCTCTCTCTATCTCCACAAAACACCCCAAAACAAGTTAAAAACAAAACCAAATATTATGAACAACTCCTACTATACAATTTCGTCAATTGAACTAGACTTCATTAATATAAACGTATATATATATATATATATATATATATATATATGGATTGGGGGAGAAAAAGTTTACATTTGGAAGGTTTGACGTTTCCTTGTAGACTCCGTCCAATCTTTGTTAGCTTAGCTGGGGATGCTCATTGCTGAGACCATTTCTTGGAAGCTGTACGTAGTCGTGTTTCCGAAAGTCTACACGCGTTTCATTTCTCTTTCCATTTCCAACGTTGTCCTTAGACGCATTTCTGCAGCTGATTTCAGACCATGTCCTCATATTTCTTTTAGGCTCATTTTTTAAATTTTGTTTTCTTTCCTATTTTTGTTTTTTTGAATTATCTATTCTGACGAAAATATATAACACCCGAGAATTATATAATTGAAGGGGGCAATTGTAATATGACAAACTATAAGGGATGTGCCCGTAAATTGAAATAAAAAATCAAAACTCATTACAAATTTGAATTTTATATACTTTTGAGACGGATAAATTTGCAATAAACCCATATCAAATTCGAGTTTTATGCATTTTAATGGATAAACTTGCAATAAGTCCGTACCAAATATACTCGTACCCAAGCATACTGCGTATTGTTATATTGAGGCTCAGGCACAAATACATTAAAAAGATATAGATTAGGCCTCTATCTATGAAAATTCATGGGTTATTGTACCTAATTTGGACTTAAAAAAAGTATTTTTATAATCGATTTAAGTTCAAAAGGAGAATCTAAAAAACTTAAGATATCAAAAAATTGTTATCATGTAATCCTTTAATCATGTACAATTTTTAATAAATAAAATAATAGAATAATTCATTAATAAATATATTAATTATATTAAGTATATTTTTCAACATCTTGATAGGCAATAATGTTTGGTTGAAGACTGAAGTGTTAATATTGAAGCTTAAAATTCTATAACATTATATTCGATTGCCATTAAATATGTAAATTTAATATTTTTGTATTATATTATTTTTAAATGATATAATAAATTATATATAATTTAATATATTTTAATTAAAAATTGTTGTTTGTGAATTGGGTCAATAATCATGAATTTACCGATAAATTATTGTTAAAAATAGAAAATAAAAAGAAAAAATAAGAATATATTGATACATTTAATGTGTATAGTAAATGATATAGTAAATAATTCCTAATTCAAAATCCAACTTTTTATTTTTTATAATAATTTATTTTATATCAAAATATAAATAATTAATCTATTTTGCCTCACTTTGCCTAAGTAATTTTGTATTAAATATATATCTTATCATTTTTGTTTTAATTTAAAATTTATTTAGCCTTTTTAAATTACTTTTTTTGGGTAAAAATATAAACATTATTCCACACTAGGGTGGGTGGGGGGGGGGGAGGGGGGAGCTAGGTCTATACTTTAATTAATGCATTGGGTCTCTTGGGTGTGTACTTCAATAGGGTAAGGCCCTACCTATATACAACCCTTTGACATGAGTGCACTGCAAGCCAGTATCCTAACTCATGTCTATAAAAAAGGGCCTTCATGGCATGATTACACACAACATATACATACAACAAGACATCACAAATTCACATACACACAACAACTTAAGTCCAAAATCCTTGGCCTCAATGAAGTGTTGCAACAGCGAGGTTCCATGTGTTCCTTGACTACAAAATCTTCAAGGCTTTGATATTTGTTGAATATTTTATCCACAATTGGAGATAACTATATGATTTGGTCAATTTTATCATCAGTTGATTACATAGATATTGACTATGTATATCTTATCATCCCCTGATAAGATAATATAGCCATATAGAGAGTTTGAAAGGTTATAAGTCTCTATGACTCCACTATAAATAGGGAAATCACAAACTCAAGTTACACATCTGATATGAAGCTCATAGAACATCCTACACCATAAAATACTATTAATTGTCTAGTGGAGAACCACTAAAAATACAATAGTCTCTTTCTCGTTATAGAATAATCACTAGACTAAAGAGGTGATTAATTAGATTCATCCGTTGATTTTAAATCTGTTCGTGGAGGCAAAATATGTAACTAATACAAGGCATATTTGGAGTAAAAGTTCATTCATAATTCGAGCCACATAAGATACACGAGATTGGTATTCCGCTACCCACATTAGTCTGTTTAATGTGCATATTCTATTGAAATTTGTGTACAATATTAAATTTCAAGATGATTGTAATTTGCTCCCACAAGTTTAGAAAAAAATATGTATTAGTATCCAAGAAAAAGTTTTCAACCCTTGGATTGTATTTTGAAGAGACGGATTAGGGAATACTCTTCATTTTAAGATATTGTAACCTTTTAGTTAAAATTTATTAAATTAATTTGTCTGTAATTTTCTAGTCGTATAATTCTTTTTGCAAACTTGAAATGTATGCTAACAAATTTCTGGCGCTCCTAGTGGGACGATCTCTGCCCATAATCTCTTTCTATTACTTCAGAATTTATGTCATCGCATCAAAAAGTCCAACGGAACCTAAGAAGAATCATCACCATCAACGAAAAGAACATAGGCAACGTCATTGCTCCCATCATCGATCTATCCTCTATTAGAGCAAGATCGTTGACACGACCCTGTCGGATGGTTCAAATTGGACAAGTTCTAATGAGATCAACTTGAAATCCATTCCTTTTGCTATCCTCTTTGCCGTGATGACCGAGGTAGCTACAATGAGGAGAAACTTGCACGGCCTAAGCCACACGATCTCCAGAAAATTATACTGGACAAGGACCTCGAAATTGCCTAAATGATGTACAAACAAAAACATACAAATATTGAGACACCCAACTACAATCACGTCTCCACCTGAAATCATGTTGGAAACAAGAGCATACAAATATTGAATAAATATTTTTTTGAGCGAGCTTTATATTTTTGGAGGTGTTGTTGGATTCTTAGAAGGCAAGTACAACTTTTATGATGTCATAGAACTCTCCTTGCCCTAATCAGAATGATATGGATGTTCTGTTATTCTGTGCAAATGCTTCATAACTTTTAGAATAACAATAAATATGTCTATAATCACATGCAAGAGTCTCTCATGTTCCTCAGCATGGTTATTCCAGGTTCAAAGAGCTCTGGAAAAAATATTGATATATATATATTTATGCTCATTGATTGATGAGTTGAAGATATTGTGGACAATTGGAGACTAAGCATATGATGTGTGCAACAAACAAAACTTCAATATGAGGGTAGCACTTTTGTGGACCATTAGTGATTTTTTAGCACATGCGATGCTATCTGAGTGGAGCACTCATGGGTGGTTAGCTTGTCCTTACTATACGGAGTTTTCAAAATCACTCAAACTTCATTATGGTAGAAGAACTTCTTGGTTTGATTTTCATTATCAAGTTTTGCCTCTTAATCATTCTTATAGAAAACAAGATTATAAGTTTCGTAAGAGAAGAATTAAAAATGACCCACCACCAATTTTCTTAAGTGGATAAGATGTGTGCGTTAAAGAGTGGAGGGGTCTCCTGATGTAAATTTGAAAAACCACCGGGTGGCACACAATCAATTGATGTATTTGAGAAAACACATAATTAGGATGAAAAATGCATATTCGGGGAGTTATAAAAGTAGTACAAGAAATCTAATTCGACACAATTTAGATGTGAACAACATCACAAAAGATGGGTTTGATAATATCTTTATTACTATTATAGATATTAAAGATAAGACAACTGATAATATCAAAACATAAAAGCATTCGGAGGTATATTGCAGTTCCCGAGATGCATTTTTAAGTTGCAAATGAAAAAGTGTACAGGCCCAAAATATTATACATTTTAAATTAAACACAGAAGAAAGAAGTGTGCTCTTAGGCAAAAACATTGAAGCTGTTTGACAGATATTCTTCAAACATAGCTTTTTTTTTTCCCCTAATCTAAAAGAGGATTAGTCCTGGTTCCCTAACTACCCTCCAAACGACTAGAACCCATGACCAAAATCATAAGTTCAAGGTGCTCTTGCCAACAGGCCACCTTATCTTGTTGTGTGAACATAGTTTGTTTTCCTCAAACATAGCTTGTTGTGTGAACACGGATGAATGCAAGTTTTATGGGATAAAGAGTCATGATTCACATATATTCATGCAAAGATTGCTTTCAATTGCATTTTTTAGATCTACTTCCCAAATGAATTTGGGAAGCTATAGAGCTTAACATCTTTTTTATAGACATATACTCAACGGTGTTGCATGTGGAGCATATAGAGCAAATTGAAAAAAATATTATTGAGATATTGTGCAAATTTGAAAAGATATTCCCACCAAGGATTGTTGAATGAATAGAACACTTTCCAATTCATATTGCATATGAAGCGAATGTTGGTGGGCCTATATAATGTCGGTTGCCGTATCCATTTGAGAGGTTAACTTTTTTTTATTGAGAAATAATTTATATTAAATTAAAAATTAAAGTTATGATAAAATATATGTTTTTATGCCACATAAAGGAAAAAAATTGAAACTCAGGCTCAAGTAGAGGCTTCAATTGTTGAAGCATATATAATTGAAGAAGTTTTAATGTTTCTCTTAGCATATTTAGAGCCACATGTACCTACTCAATTAAATCGGGTTCCACTAAATAATGATTGAGGAGTGGTAGATCCTTGTAGGAATTTTTCATTTCTACATATTTAGGGCGACCACTTGGTTTTCTAGTTGCAGTTAGACATCTTGTGATGACGACATGAAAGTTGCACATGTATTGTTGAATTATGATAAAATTGATCCATATTTGCTTTATTTCTCTAACTCTTGTATTATCTTATTTACTATAGAAATCTATATACAAAAGTTATATAATCATCTCAAATCATTTAGGAATTTTATGAATAAAAGAACCAATAATTTTCAAGAACAACTAATATGGAACTTGATATCATACGTGATTCAGACTTTCCTTAGTGGCTAATTGTTCATGTAAGTAGTGTGTGAAAGAATCGGTATGACACAGGACTTGGCCTGAACACAACAAAATCATAAAAATAAACTATTTAAAATTCTAAAATGGAAAGAAATTATCCCTTAATCTCGAGCATTCGGCTCTCAACAAACATAAAAGAGGTTTGAAATAAAAAAAATTGGTTATTGTAACATAGCATGACGAAAATGTAATCACAAAATTTTACTTTTCCGATTTGAAGACTTTCTTCAAGCTTTTTTCCTTCAACAGAGTACTCACTTAAAATTGACGGAGTCTCCTCTACTTTGCCTACACACTACATCACAATGTGGTTTGTATCACATCTTGCTAGAGGTAAGGTGTATGTATTATATGAAGCTTGATGTATACTATTAGCTTAGTATATCAAACACAATAGGGCCTTGCTCTAACTTGAAAGTAGTTCAAGAAGTACAAGAGAATACAGAGAAAAGAGGGGGAGAAGAGAGTGGATAATGAGAGTGAGGGAAGAGTATTGTCATTTGAATCATATACAAAATGACATACACACAAGACTACACTGTATACACACAAGAGCATCCCATGTAGTTGTTGAATGTATACATGTATACATTACATGCCAAATCAAAAGAATAGGTATAATGGATGTCCCTGTAGTACAACACTTACTAGTACTACAAGAACTCAAGCATTGACACCCTCATACATATATATGTATCACATATATAAATACGTATATTCAAATTAGGGCTACACACAGACATATGTATGGCCTTTTGGGCTTAATTAAAAAATTAAACTCATAGGTTTGGGCCTCTATAGAATTAATCCAATTAATTTCTAAAGCCAATTAAAATTTATTTTGATCTCATCAAATAAACCTCAACCCATAGCACAATTAATTAATCTCATCAAATAATTGAGCCCAACCCGATTTACCCAATGTTACTACATTACCAAGTTCAAATACTAATTAATTGATCCTATTAATTAATTTATCTGGTCCAATTAAATTGATCTTATCAAATTAATTGAACTTAATCCAAATTTAATTAATCTCATTCATTAAATCTTGACTTCCCATTAATGGGTTCTCCTATTTAAATGATCACATCATTAAATCTCTAGAATTAATTTAAAATCTTTAAATTAGTTTTTTTTTTCTAGAATTGATTCATAATTAATTCCACTACTTCTTTGAGTGGTGTTTTGAGTGACTCTGTAGGTACACCCTCAACTAGACTTGAATTTGCGGGGACGTACATTTTAATTGGCAAATATTTCTTGATTAAATTAAATAAATCATATTTAATTAATCATTTTCGATTGACACTTACTCTTTAAGCATTCGTCACCATGGATGATCGTCTAGCAATAGTTTATGACACTAGATAATAGGTGAAATTGACATGAATTTTAAGGCTACAGAGTGTCATTGGTTATTGATTCCCATCCTGGACTAGACATCTATGCTTAATATTCTGATTGTGTTTCGTCACTTGATCAGCATGGAAAACCATTTTCCTATTGATCACCTGCTGTGGCAACAAACTCCCAAGAGCATAATACACATCAGAATGGATAGGAGATCGCTATCATCTCATAATAGGCAACAAATTTCTCTCTTGGAACCCACCAGTCTTCATACATGTTTTTATTGCACTAGAACAAAGCTTAAAATAACCATATCAGAATGCGATCATATTTCTCTAGGCATTAAATACAGTTATCCCACATATGAAATTGGTGGATCCTCAAGTATGAGAACTAAACCCCATATTATCAAAGATAAGGAGTTTAATTCATACCAACCAAGCCACACAGGCTTCTATATGACGCTCCACACGAGTCAATTTAATCATTTTGACAATCTATATCAACCACCCACTAAAATTGCATAGACTTGATACGCCTTTCGCTGAGGAAATACACCAATTACATTGATGCAATATTTTTGGTGCAAGTCTTAATAGAACCCTTCATGCCTATTCTCGTGGTTCTCGCCTTGAAATATTTTAAATACAACCCTCAAAAGTTGGTCTCATCATTGCCATCAAATGGGCATCCCAACTTCATTGGTTGATTAGTGATTTGTGGGCTTTGTTGCAATGTATGGAAAATACAGGTGTAAGAGCAACAAAGTAAGGGCAAGTGAATACTTTGTCTTATTCATTTAATTCAATATTACAAAGTGAAATGAAATTGCTTAAATAGATTGCAAAACAACCATCTAATTGACTTTCTAGTCACTTATTCTAACAATCTACCACTTGACCTAAAGGCAATCACCTATCTACTTCAGTCCCATCCTATCCAGATGTTGAGTATGGATAATATGTGAAACGGGCTTGGTTAGCGGTCTATCCTGTTTTTTGCCGATGTGACGCGATCCACTTGTACATCATCTCTACCCATCATCTCTCGCAGCATATGGTAGCATATAAGAATATGCTTAGATTTGTAATGAGATCTTGGTTCTTTTGCTTGCGCTATAGCTGCTTTGTTAACACAAAAGATGGCAATGGGCTCAATAATGGTAGGCACTATATCCAACTCTTGGATATAGTTTTTCATCCAAACCGCTTCCTTCATAATTTTTAAAGTTGTTATGCATTCAGTCCCTGTGGTGGAATCAGTATCCTGCTCTTGGAACTCTTCTAAACAACTTTATCACCATTCAGGTTTAACATGTAATCAGACTGAGACTTAGCATCATCTGCATTAGACCGGTTGGCATTGCTATACCCTTCAAGTATCAACTCTCCACCGCAGTACACCAAGAATATCTCTTGAGTCCTTTTTCAAGTACTTAAAGATGGTATTTACAGCAGTTCAGTGTGCTTCATCAGTACACGCCTGATACCTGCTTGTGACATGCAAAGCAAATGCGGTATCAGACTTTGTGCACTGGATAATATATTGTGTACTAGCTGCCTATGACTGAGGCATAGGGGATGTCACAGGTCTTTCTGTGTTCCTCATCAGTCTTACCAGACTAAGTTTTGAGAAGAGGAACCCCCATTTCGAGTTTTTTCATCTTGAACTTCTTTAAGACTTTCTCAATATACAAGGTTTAGGCCATTCCTAATATCCTTCTAGATCTATCTCTATAGATATTGATGCGTAGGAAGCATCACCTAAATTCTTCATAGAGAATTGCATAGAATACCATGCTTTTATGTTACCCAACATATTGACGTCATTCTTAATGAGCAAGATATCATCCACATAAAGCATGAGGGACGTAGATGAGCTCTCGATAACCTTCTTGTATACACAAAGGTCAAACTCATTCTTGATAAAATCATAACTCTATATGCCTTTATCAAAAACGAATATTCCAACTTTGGAAAACACGTATCAGTCCATAAATAGATCTATGGAGACAACAAATTTTTAGCTTTTCTCCAATGGATATGAAACATACGGCATGATCCATATAGATCTCTACCTCAATGAAACCATTAAGGAACGCCGTTTTCACATCCATATGTCATATCTCATAGTCATAGTATGCAGATATGACAAGTAAAATTCGAATGGTGACTTAGCCTTTGCTACATGCCAATAAGTTTCTCAAAGTCCACGTCGGGCCTCTAAATATAACCCTTCGCCAGTAGCGTGACCTTGAAGGTAGTCACCTTCCCATTGGCTTCAAGTTTGTGCTTGTAAACCCACTTACACTCAACGGGATTGAAGTCTTTAGATGGGCCTACCAAGGTCCATACCTCATTGGAGCTCATGGAGTCTATCTCGGATATCATGGAGTCCATCTCGGATATCATGGAGTCCATCTCGGATCTCATGGCTTCAAGCTACTTTCTCGAATCGATGTCAAACATCACTCTTTCGTAAGTCTTTGGATCATTATCCAACTAACTAGTCACCAGTAAACCGTATCTCTTAAGAGGTTGAGATACTTTGGCCGACCTCAGAAGAACTGGAATATTTTCAATTGGAACCACATGCATGGAAGATGATGCTACTGCTGGCTGAGGCATTGCTTCACTTGACTCCTCAAGAAGCAACTCCCCACATTGGGCATATGATGGAAAATCTTTTTCCAGAAGCACTGCTTTTCTCGAAACAAACACCTTTTGTTCCATGGGATCATAAAAAATAATATCCCGCACTTTCCTTTGGATATTCGGTGAACTTCCACAAGCTAGATCTTGTATCTAATTTGTTTCTTACTAGTCTCTTGATATACGCGAGACTTCACAATACCCTAAGGTATTTATAGGAAGCAGGCTTGCCATGACATATCTCTTATGGTGTCTTGGTCACAGTTTAGGTTGCCCCATGTTCAATAACTTGGCGATCATCTTAAGAGCATAACTCCAAAAAAGATAGTGGCAACTCAGTGACACTTATCATCTACTGAACCATGTCCAACAGGGTTCGATTTCCTCCTTCCAGAAATATCGTTCAACTATAGCAGTCCAGAAGGAGTCCACTGAGAGAGATTTTCATTTTCTTTTAGATACTTCAAGAACTATCCACTCAAATACTCACTACCTTGATCCGATCGAAGGGTTTTAATATTGCGGTTACTTTGGTTCTCTACTTCAAGTCTGAATTTTTTGAACTTTTCAAAGACCTCAAAGTTGTACTTCATCAAGTAAACATAACCATACCGTGAGTGACCACTGCTAAAGTTTATGAAGTACGTGAATCTATCACTGGATTTAGTATTAAGTGGCCCGCAGATATCTCTACATAGATCCAATCCAACATATAACTAACAAGCCTGCTTTGTCCTACAAATGGTTTCTTGGTCATTTTTCCCTTCGAACAAGACTGCAAGCTGACAGGTTGGCCAAGTTATTTGTTTTTAGACTCTTTGAGTCCACCAAATTCCTTAGTTATCTTGAGAGATGACCTAGTCTTGAGTGTAGTACCTAGCATTGCTGAGCCTGTGGTTATCTTCTGCGATAACAACGAGGCGACACCACAAGCAAAGGAACTGAGATTTCATCACTATTCCAAACACATTCTTGGACGCTACCATGTACTTAGAGAGATGGTGAGTAGATGTGACGCTAGGATGGACCAAGTCAGCTTAGCAAAAAACACAATAGAACCACTTCTTAAATCAGTGTCGCAAATTGTTCATACTCAACATCTTGATAAGATGGTTTGAGATTGATGGGTGATTGGCTTTAGGTCAAGTGGTGAATTGTTAGGATAGATGATCAAAAGCAAATTAGATTGTCCTGGATGTAATCTATTTTTGACAAGACCCGATATTATGTAATATTTTTTTGTGAATAAAATGAGTGTTCATTATTGGCCTTTTTGTTTGTTTGTGTTCATGCTGTATGTTCGTATTCACTTAACATCACAATAGAGCCCACAGACCATTTAGATAATTGGGTAGTTGGACCGCGCATTAGATGGTGATTCTGAAATCAACTGCTAAGAGTATGGGTATGTAACATTCCAAGTCGAGGACCTTGAGAATGAGCATCGAGTGTCCTATGGAGGCTTGCACTAAGAGTCACATTCATTTGATGAGTGTCGTGTTTCATTGGCGACAGACGTGGGAGGTCTATGCGATCTTAGTGGATTGATTGGCTAGGTATCGAATCGACTGAACTGACTTGTAGGGACCGTCATCTGGAAGCTTTAGAAGCTTGGTCGGCATGACTTAAACTCCCAATTTCCATAATACGGGAGTAGTCCTCAGACTTGAGGAACCACAACAATCATGTGCATACGATGACTGTATCTTGAATTTGGTGAGAGGTGATTGTGTCACATACATGATCATTATAAGCCTTGCCCAGTGCAGTCGGAGTATGTAGGGAGGATGATGAGTTTCAAGAAGAGGATCCATCCCCTGTCAGTATATGACGGAGGTATCTCCTATGAACTTAGTGACGCGTTCACGCCTTATGAACCTGTGGCCACAGTGATTGGTCGAATAGGAAAAAGAGATTCCTATGTCGAACAATTAAGTGTGACGTGGTCTCAAGTATTAAAGCATATACGCCTAATAAATGATGGGAACTGAAACCAAATTCCATGCACTAAACTAAAGCTTGGAGACGGTAGATGAAATGATCGTAACCATATTCCTCTACAGTCTAACAATGGATAATGAGATCTCTTGTCGAGTATAATGACGTTAAAAAGTTTCGCTTGTCGGGAGGTAACTCAACGTTTCTAATGGTTTTCTTTTCCTTTCTTTTCTTTTTCTTTAGAATTTAGCTTCGTATCTTCCACAGGTTTGGACCGCTTATAAGGCATGCTCACATCATATTCAGAGCCAAAAGAAACATCTCAATCCTATCATGTAATAGAGTTCACAGTGAAATAAGGCGTGATCACGCCCTACCACTGATCACCGTCTGTCTGATTTCATCTTCTCCAATAAACTTGAGACATTGTTAAGTCATGCTCAAGCTAAATGAGGATTCAACTCTATGAACAGGAGGATTTTTTTTCCTTTTTTTTTTTAATTCAACTTTATTATTATTATTATTAATTTTAAAAAAAATTCAAAAATCAAAATTAAAAAAATAGGGAGAATTCAACACGAGCATCCACTTCTCTCTTCTTCCCTAAATCACAAATATCCAAAATAAAAACACCCCACAACCAGAAGTAAACCATTTTACACAATAGTTCCTAGAAATTATTAATAAAAATTATGAGATAGTGAGGAGACAGGGAGTGAAGGTATTTGCAGATACAACTAATCCTGTAGAAGCATAGGAATGGTTGAGGAACATGAAAAGAGTGTTAGACTGAATTGACTGCACTTTTCAGCAAACGTTGAGGTACACAGTGTCCTTGTTTGAGAAAGGTCCCTTGGATTGGTGGGAAACAGTTCTGGGGAGCATGAATCGCCCAATTCCCTTGATCTAGAATGATTTCTTTAAGGAATTTGTTGAAGAACACACTCTGCTCCAGAGTACTGCTGAACTAAGGAGATACAGGTTTAAGAGAGGGTTGACACTCAAGATCCAGGAGAAAATAGCAATTACACCTCCGAGTTATGGTGTGTTGTTGGAAGCGACATTGAGAGTAGAAGAAAAATCCCTTGAGAGGAGTTCTGCTGAAGCTAAACGAATGAAATTAATTGGTAATCTAAATCCTCTATCTAGACAAAGTGGTGTAGTTTCCTTTAGGGCATCTTGTTCACAAAGAGGTTGGTATAGAGACGAGGAATGGGTTGGACTAGCAGGTGTCCTTCAATGTCTTCTAGTAGAGGCGAGCCTACTTCGATCAGATTTGGGGGAAGGTAGGGTCCAGGTAGATCATTAAGTGGAAGATCTATTCCCTTTTGTACTAATTGCGGTAGGAAACACGTTGGTGAATGTTGGGGAGACCAGCCAATTGTATGCTATCGTTGCCATCAACCAGGACATATTGTCAGGGATTGTCTTCCATGGAGAGATAATGCTAGGGGACTTCAGACTTCAAGGCCGAGCAGTATGGGGGGAATACTCACAGCGAGCTGGTATGAGTAGAGGGGGGAGACGGAGGTGGCCGAGACAGTGGAAATATCTCCACAACATCAACAGAGCAAAGTAGTCAGTCTCAACCACAAGTAAGGGTGTATACAATTACAAAAGAGGAAGCTCCTACTGGACCCGAGGTTAGTACCGGTTCCTTCTCTATTTGTAATTCTAGTTCACATGTGTTGATTGATCCAGGATCTAGTTGTTCATTTATATTACATGAGTTTGCATCCTATGTGCATGTCAGTATAGAACTACTGGGACATGATTTTTGTGTATCTATGCCTGCTGGTGGGGTTATCCTCGTTAGTACAGTAGTGAGATTTTGTTTGGTAGTAGTAGAGGGTGTCACTGTATATGCAAATTTGGTTGTGATAAACCTTAGGGAGTTTGATGTCAATCTGGGGATGGATTGGTTACGTAGTAATCATGCTTTGGTGGACTATCCAACAAAGGAGGTAGTTGAGAAGTCAATAGGTAGATGAAAATGGTTATAGTGGGAGAGAGAAAAGTGATACCTAACTGTTTAATTTTCACTTTGATCACCTTATAATTTAATTAAAGGATGGAGTAAAGCATATTTAGCTAGTGTACATGATACCATGAATGTCAGTCCAGGTGTATCAGATGTTCTAGTTGTGAGGGAATTTTTTGACGGTTTTTCTGAGGAATTACCTGGGTTACCACCTCATCGAGAAGTAGACTTTAAAATAAAAACTATTCTCGGGGCAACACCTATTCCAATTGCACCATATAGAATAGCTCCATTAGAATTGAAAGAATTAAAGAAGGAGTTAGACGAGTTGTTCGATAAAAGGTTTATACGACCAAGTATTTCACCTTGGGGAGCACCAGTGTTATTCATAAAGAAGAAGGATGGGAGTATGAGATTATATGTTGATTATAGGCAGTTGAACCATATTGACTAAATTTGCACATTTTTTGCCAATTCGTCAAGTTGGCTGAGTTATATGTTTTAGAGATTGTAAGATTACATAGTATTCCTACCTCTATAATTTTCGATAGAGATCCTCGGTTTACTTCTCATTTCTGGGGAAGCTTGCAAAGAGCTCTAGGAGCGAAATTGCATTTCAGCATGACTTTTCATCCTCAGACAGGTGGACAGTTAGAAAGAACGATTCAAATATTAGAAGATATGGTGAGAGCCTGCATAATTGAATTCAGACGAAATTGGGATGATTATTTACCACTGATGGAATTCGCGTATAACAACAATTTTCGTTCTAGTATTATGTAGCCCCATATGAAGCTCTATACGGAAGCAAATGCCAAAGGTCGACATATTAAGATATCGAGGGACTGAGACAGCTTGAAGGGCCGAAACTAGTTCAAGAAACAATGGATAAGATACAAACTGTTAAGAAGTGTTTAAAGGCAGCACAAGATTGATAGAAGAGTTATGATGATAAATATTGCAGGGAGATGGAATATGAGGTGGGATAAAAAGTTTTTCTAAAAGTGTCACCATGGAGGGGAATCTTGAGATAGACAGGAGAAGTTAAGTCCAAGATATATTGGGACGTATGAAATTCTCGAGCGAGTCGAACCACTAGCTTATCAGTTAGCATTACTAGTGGATTATCGCGGATACATGACGTGTTTCATGTTTCTATGCTACAACAATACCAATTCGATCCTAGGCACATTTTGCATGAACCGGATATAGAAATATCAAAGGGATTGACATATGTAGAGAAACCAATAGAAATTTTAGATTGGAGTATAAAGAAATTGAGAAATAAAAAAATACCAATAGTGAAGGTCAGGTGGAGTCATCACTCTCCAAGGTAAGCCACCTGAAAGGTTGAGGAGAATATGAGGGAGAAGTATCCATATTTATTCCTTAAACTGGTATGTTAGATAATTTTCACGGACGAAATTTTCATTAGGAGGGGAGAATTATAACATCCACAACTTTTTAATGATGAAGAGAAGAGATGTGGGGTAGAGATGGGACCGGGCATGCGAAAATTTGTGAGGCTAATTTCATCTTGTTTGAAAATTAAAACACAAATAGAATATTTGGATTAAAATATCAAAACGAGTATAATCTCTATTCTATCCCCAGATTCTTCTCTTCAAATATATATTTTGCGAACTGACAAATTCAAAGGTAAAACCTTCTTGTAGATATCCCTTTGAGTTGGATTTTTAATTTCTATAACGTTAATTCAAGGGCTCACGCCAGTAATCCCTAATTAAACGCTATAGTCTTGACTTTGGATTTGAGGATTTGGAAGTAGATTTGCCACTTAGATCTTCTTGAAATATATTTGAATATTTATAACATTAATTCGAGGACTTAGTGCATGTAATCCCGAAGTAAACTCTATAATTTATTGCACACCTTCAACGAATGACTCGATCTCTGCCTTGGGGGTTTTGAAGATTCTTGAACTCGAGAAACTTCAAAGAGAGAATTATTTGCCCTTCTTGTTTCACTTTGCTCTTCATTCTCTATGTATGTGTGTCTTTTGAAATAGACTCCTTTATATAGGTGTCAAAGAGGTAGAGTTGTGTATTGTCTTTGTAAAATACATCAAATATTTGAAATGACATGATTGATTAATTTGGCATTATCTCTTTAATATATATTTGTATTTTCTAAAGAAATACATATTAAATTTCTTTATTTTGATTTGATTGGAGCGTACTTGCACTTGCTCCACGTGATGTCGTTTGATTAGCTTGAATCTTTGATTATGAACAGTGATTTGATTGACCGAAACACTTTATTTTGCCACTTGTCGGTTGTTGATTTGCTGACAAGATATATATTAAAATCTCAATTAAATTGACTATTTACACTTGGAATTAATTTAGTAAATTTCAAAGTATAAATAGAAAATGAATTATAATTTATAATTAATATCTTACTAATTAACGGATTGTGAATCATGGCCCGGGTATATAAGCAGTGATTTGATGATGATATGATCTTCAGTCTTTAAAGAAATTATGGTGCATTGATTTCCTAATTCATTTGGTGGCTGGAACTTCGCCAAGATTTGCTTCTCTACACCACTTAGGCTTTTTGGTTTCTCGGGTAAGAGTGCAAAAATTTTGACTTGTCTTTATGGTTTAGGCTATCACATTCTGATAGAAAGAAGCATGATAAAGGAAGAATTGCTGCAGAGTTAAAGGACTATCAGAGATTGAGCAAATTCACTAGCAAAGAAGTTTTTATAATTAGGGTTTGTTTACTGTTATCTTTCTGTCCAGATACAAAAAAAATTATAGTTGGAATTGAAGATGAAATATCTGTTTTTAGATACAAAGTTAGAGATTGATTTAGAGACAGAATTAGCGATAGAATTAGAGCGGAGTGGAGATGGCTAGGAAAGCAAAGATAATGTCGCCATAGCTTTTGAGATGGAGAAATGGATTACCAAAAAGAGTCTCATGAATTTAGAGACTGAATCAAAGACGGACTCAGAGATGGGATATTGTCTTGGTTTGTTTGAACTTGGAGTGAATTTAGACTTTCTCTTCATAAAATTTAGAGACGAATTTAGCAACGGAATCAACCAATGGACTTTCAACCACAAGTTTTTTTATGGAAATTTTCCATCTCTAATTTTTTTAGAGACTGGTTATAGGCTTCAAATACCAAAAAAATCACCTTTGAAACCCTATTTTCTTGTAGTGAAGACGCAAAAGAGAGCCATTTCCAACATATATTTGGTCATTCCAGAGAAAAAAAGAGATGATTAGACATCATGCGTGCCGAGATACCTGTACATGTCAGGAGACCAAGTAAAATCATCAAGTTGGAGGCCAACAAGGGATTTTTTTAATGAACCAGCTGCAAACAACAAAGAATGAGTTGTACAGGTGAGATAAGTGTGACTAGGGGTGGCAAAATGGGTTAAAACCTATGGGTTCAACCCAATCCAACTAGTTCAAGTCAGATTGGGTTGGTTATATTTTAAGATGGCCGAAGTTAAATAAAAATTATATTTTGTATGGGTTGGATATGGGTTGATAATGAGTTTAATATGAATTGGTAATGGGTTTAATATAAGTCTTAATATCCATAAACTAAAATTTCAAAAAGAAAAAAACTAAAAGAACCAACATTTTCCTCTTTCTATATATACACACACACACTCTCTCACATATCTCTCTCTCGCACATGCACGCGCGCGCGCACACACACACACACACACACACAGTCACATCTTTCTCTCACAGATAACCTTCGTTCTCCACACACACGAAAACACGTTTACAACTTATCTTTCTTTATATACATACACGCTCTCACATCTCTCTCTCACACACACAATCCTTTTTCCCGCACATACATGAAAATTGTCTCTCAACAAATATAGAAAATTTGGTTGCACAACCTGGTGTTCATTCAATATGAACATTCAAACTATTATGAATTATTTTGATAAATATAGTGTTTTGTTGGATATTTAGTAGATTTTTCTACTTTTTGATTCAACAAATGAATCTTAATGTGTGATACAATTTTAGTCGTATTACATTACAAGTAGTAATTATATTTTTTAATAGTTCAAATATTGTCCTTTTTTCTTTTTAGTGTGTGAAATTTTAATTTTTTTTAAAATTCAAATTAATAAATAGTTTATATTAATCCAACTCAATTCATTTTGAACTCGTTTCATTTAGATTTATTTTGAACCTGATCCATTTAAATCCAACCTAAATTTGACTCAATCCGTCCATTTGCCACCTTAATGTGACCCAACTCAGCACACAACAAGCATTAAATAGGAGCTATATATGCCAAGAATACCTAAAGAGAATTAGTCGAGACTTATTGTTGGCGTAGGGGAGCTGCTGTATAGTTGGTGAATGGTTCCCTAATCTCATTTGTTACTAATTACTAATATGCATGCTTTTATGATGAAGAGTCCAAACAATAACTAAAGTGAAAATATGTTTGTTGATACATATTTTTATTAAAAATATATGTATTTGACACTACAATTTAATATAAAATATAATTTTATTAACTAATCTACATATTCTCATTTTCACAAAAAAAAAATATATATATATATAAAATCAAAAACACATATTTTTCACTAAAAATTGAAAACTGAAAATTGATAAAGAAAATATAAAGAAACAGGTTGTGTACACATTTGCCACAGAGAACAATCGGAGAGGATAAATATTAGGGTAAATTATAATGACCTCTTGTAAAGTTTGATATAATTATGAATATTCTCTCATTATTTGAAAAATTATCAATACCTCTCTAATTTTAGCGGCTATCTAACAATTAGCCCGATCCATTAGGTTTTCATCAATTCCTTGTGGTGAACTGACCAAAATACCTTTATGGATTAAAAATTATAATTTTATTTATTTTCAAAAAAATTTTATTTTCTTACGGACTAAATGAATAATTTTTTTATAATTTTTAAAATTTTTTCATCCACCCCTCTTAATTTTTTAAAAAAAATAAAAAAATATTGTACTAGCGAAGTTGATAATTTCATACATCCATCTAAGGATTACATAATTTCATCAAACATAGGGGCGGTATTCGTAACTTTTTTAAAGAACAAGGGAGTATTCGTAATTATGCCAAAAATTAAGGGAGGTTGTTGTAATTTATCCTAAATATTAGTACTTTCAATAGATGCCTCGGCTATAAGCTTAGCCGTTTTGTGAAGTTTAACACATAAAAATGTTTATATAAATGGTAGAAATGAAATAAGTAATTAATTAAAAAGAAAAAATCAATTAATAATGTTGGGGAGGAGCCCTATTTACTATTACAGACCAAATAGGGTATTGAACCCTTTAAATACAGAAATAACACACAAGAATTACAAGATATTAAGCAAAAATTGCAGCAATATAAAAGCAACTAAAATAATCGGTCAAACGAGGCTCGGATCCGTTTCTTAGGCTTTTCCCACAGTCACGAAGATCGGTAGCCTTTCAAAACAACTCACGGTTGTACACGGTTTTGGCACAAAGCCCTTACCACAAAGGCTATAAGTCTAGATCACACAGATCCTCACTATTAGGTTCACAAAGAACAAAAAATTGTGCTCGATTTTAGAAGAGAAGAAGAGAGAAGCACTTTTTCGATAACCCACAACTAAAAAACCGACCACCATTATATAGGTGGCACTCGGAAGTAGAAATGGAAGAAGGCGGCCAAGGCAAAGTCCCAAGATCATGAAAAAACCGCGGCCATAAATGAAGGATAGAAGAAGAAGAAGACATAGAGAAGAGGAGCATGAATCGACCGCTTAGAGAAGAGAGAGAACTGAGCGATGTGCGATATGAGATATGAGAGATTAGGGTTAGGTAGAGAATAAGTAATCAAACCCGTGGGTCGGGTCGGGTCATGGGTTGTGGGCTGATGGGTCATGGGCTTGGGCCAAACCGTTGCCATCCAAACGAGTAAATAGGCCTACCTTTATTATTATTGGTCATGGGCCATTTAATTGTCCAACATACTCCACCTTGGACCAGGACCCAATAAAAAGGAGCAAGGCACAAGGGGGTTGGAAACGGATCTGGCTATTTACCACTATTGAGGATGAGCCCTATTTATTAACACAGACCAAATAGGATATTGAACCATTAAAATACAGAAATAATACACAAGAATTATAAGATATTAAATGAAAATTGCAGCAATATAAAAGCAACTAAAATAATCGGTCAAACGAGGCTCAGAGAGCCATATTTGATTCTTAGGCTTCCCCCACAATCACGAAGACTGGTAGCCTTTCAAAATAACTCACGGTTGCACACGGTTTTGGCACACAAGTCCTTGCCATAAAGGCTATAACTCTGGATCACACAGATCCTCACTATTAGGTTCACAAAGAACAAAAAATTATGCTCGGTTTTAGAAGAGAAGAAGAGAAAAGCACCTTTTCGATAACCTACAACCAAGAAACCGACCAGCATTATAGAGGTGGCTTTCGGAAGTAGAAATGGAAGAAAGCGGCCAAGGCAAAGTCCCAAGATCATGGGAAAACCGCGGCCATAAATAAGAGATAGAAGAAGAAGACATAGAGAAGAGGAGCTTGAATCGGCCACTTAGAGAGAGAGACGAGAGCAATGTGAGATGTGAGATATGAGTGATTAGGGTTAGGTGGAGAATAAGTAGACAAATCGGTGGGTAGGGTCGGGTCATGGGTTGTGGGCTAGTGGGTCATGGGCTTGGGCCAAACTGTTGCCATCCAAATGAGTAAATAGGCCTACCTTTACTATTATTGGTCATAGGCCATTTAATAATCCAACATACTCCACCTTGAACCAGGACACAATAAAAAGGAACAAGGCCTATAGGGGTTGGAAATGGATCTGGCTATTTACCACTTTTGGAGATGAGCCCTATTTACTGTTACAGACCAAATAAGGTATTGAACCCTTTAAATAGAGGAATAACACACAAGAATTACAAGATATTGAGCGAAAATTGCAGTAATATAAAAGCAACTAAAATAATCGGTGAAACGAAGTTTAAAGAGCCAGATCCGTTTCTTAGGCTTTCCCCACACCCCTGAAGACTAGTAGCCCTTTAAAACAACTCACGGTTGGACACGGTTTTGGCACAAAGCCTTTGCCACAAAGGCTATAAATCTAGATCACACAGATCCTCACTATTAGGTTCACAATGAACCAAATATTATGCTAGACTTCAGAAGAGAAGAAGAGAGAAGCACTTTTTTGATAACCCAAAACCAAAAAGTCGACCACCATTATATAGGTGGCTCTCGCAAGTAGAAATGGAAGAAGGCGGCCAAGGCAAAGTCCCAAGATTATGGAAAAATCATGGCCATAAATGAGAGATAGAAGAAAAAGAAGACATAGAGAAGAGGAGCATGAATCGGCCATTTAGAGAGAGAGAGAAGAGAGAGATTAGGGTTAGGTGGAGAATTAGTAGTCAAACTGGTGGGTCGGGTCGGGTCATGGGTTGTGGGCTGGTAGGTTATGGGCTTAGGCCAAAACCCGTGCCATCCAAATGAGTAAATAGGTCTACCTTTATTGTTATTGGTCATGGGCCATTTAATTGTCTAACATACTCCACCTTGAACCAGGACCCAATTAAACGGAACAAGGCCCAAGGGGGTTGAAAACGGATCTAGCTATTTACTACTGTTGGGGATGAGCCCTATTTACTATTACAGACCAAATAGGGTATTGGACCGTTTAAATATAGGAATAATACACTAGAATTACAAGATATTAAGCGAAAATTGCAGCAACATAAAACCAACTAAAATAATCGATCAAACGAGGCTCAGAGTGCCAGATCCCTTTCTTAGGCTTTCCCCACAGTCACGAAGACCGGTAGCCTTTCAAAACAACTTACGATTGCACACGGTTTTGACACAAAACCCTTGCCACAAAGGCTATAACTCTAGATCACACAGATGCTCACTATTTGGTTCACAAAGAACAAAAAATTATGCTCTATTTTAGAAGAGAGGAAGAGAGAAGAAGAGAGAAGAAGAGAGAAGAACTTTCTCAATAGCTAACAAAGAAACTGACCACCATTATATAGGTGGCTCTCGGAAGTTGAAATGAAAGAAGGCAGCAAGGTAAAGTCCCAAGATCATGGGAAAACCGCGGCCATAAATGGGAGATAGAAGAAGAAAAATATATACAGAAGAGGAGCATGAATCGGCTGCTTAGAGAGAGACAGAAGAGAGCGATGTGAGATATGAGATATGAGATATTAGGGTTAGGTGGAGAATAAGTAGTCAAACTGGTGGGTCGTGTCGGGTCATGGGTTGTGGGCAGTTAGGTCATGGGCTTGGGCTAAACCGTTTCCATCTACTGTGTACAGGGCTACCTTTATTATTATTGGTCATGGGCCATTTAATTGTCCAACATACTCCACCTTGGACCAGGATCCAATAAAAGGGAACAAGGCCTAAGGGATTTGAAATGGATCTGGCTATTTATCACTGTGGGGATGAGCCCTATTTACTGTTACAGAACAAATAAGGTATTGAACCCTTTAAATACAGGAATAATACACTAGAATTACAAGATATTAAATGAAAATTGCAGCAATATAAATGTAACTAAAATACTCGGTCAAACGAGGCTCAGAGAGCCAGATTCATTTCTTAGGCTTTCCCTACAGTCCCGAAGACCGATAGCCTTCAAAACAACTCATGGTTTGACACGGTTTTGGCATAAAGCCCTTGCCACAAAGGCTATAACTCTAGATCACACAGATCCTCACTATTAGGTTCACAAAGAACCAAAAATTATGCTCGGTTTTAGAAGAGAAGAAGAGAAAATCAATTTTTCGATAACCCACAGCCAAGAAAACAACCACCATTACATCGGAAGTAAAAATGGAAGAAGGCGGGAAGGCAAAGTCCCAAGATCATGGAAAAACCACCGCCATAAATGAGAGATAAAAGAAGAAGAAGACATAGAGAAGAGGAGCATGAATCGGCCGCTTAGAGAGAGAGAGAGAGAAGAGAGCGATGTGAGATATGAGATATGAGATATGAGAGATTAGGGTTAGGTGGAGAATAAGTAGTCAAACTAGTGGGTTGGGTCGGGTCATGGGTTGTGGACTGGTAGGTCATGGGTTTGGGCCAAACCGTTGCCATCCAAATGAGTAAATAGGCCTACCTTTACTGAGTTATTTAACTTTTTACTAATAAAAAAAATTATGTTAATATACTTAATTTAAAAATATTAATATTAATATATCGAGTCGTGATTTAAAATTATGACTCGAAATTAAAATTAATTTTTTTCAGCAAAAATGGCCAAGTCGTGATTCTTTTCACGACTTGGTCCCTTTTTTTATTTTTTTTAATTTTTTTAATTAATATTTGTTATAAGTTAATTATATATAATTAATTTTTAACAACATATTAAAGTCCAAAAAATTATAATGTTAAAGTTGCATTAATTTAAAAAATTACAATTAAGGGTACAAATGTAATAGTGTATTGTTTTATACAATTATAAAAAATACAATGAAGTATACAATTAAAAATGTAAAAAATGTCGACCCGTTCCAAAATTGTGTCTGTGGCATTGACACCGAGGTCTTCTTATTTACTCGCCCACATTTTGCACTGGCTCATTTTGTATCTCATTTTCATCACCACCGAACCGACTTGATGTTGTTGCGAAACTAGAATCCACATTGTCACGATATGTACTAAATGATGGAAATGGAATTGGTGAAGTATTGTATCCTTGTACATATGGTTGATTAATATCAAGACCAAGGTCAAGATGTACTTGTGAAGAATAATCTTGTGTTTGGTTTGACATATATGAAGTCGATTGAAACCAATCATATTGAGGCGGTTGAGGCATGTAATAATCTTAAGGTGGTTGAGACACGTAATAATCTTGAGGTGTATATACTATAGAAGGACCAGCTATATCCACCCCAATATCATGACGTTCAACTGAACCAATAGACATTCGGCTAGAACTTCTTCTTTGCATGTTGGATGTTGTGGGAGCATCATCGGATGAAAAAGCAATTTGTTGTGGCTGTTGGGTTATGACTTCCTTGATAATATGTAACCCATGTTCAAATCTATCCACCAATTGACTATAACCTTCAATATTTAATGGTCTAAATCGATATAAATTTTCAAGGGCCTTGACCTCATTTGCTTGAAAATTGTAGAAAAATAATGAGTCTTGTGTTGTAAAAAAAAATCTAAAATAAAATATATAATATTATATACCAACGTACCACAACTTGCAACATAGGTGCTTCTCCAGGTTGGTACCCGCTTTCCATACGTCTTTCAGTAGATGATGATACAAACTTTCTTGTTATGTTGTAGTACCATTCCCAATAATCTCGTTCTGTTTCTCTTCTATTAGAAATGGGTGGCCTCTATACAATCATGTCATATCGTCTTTGCCATCTAGTGATATATTGTATGTGTTGCAGGTACCAATCTACGCCCGTGTGATTTTTACGGGATATCTGATGGAGGCTCATATCCTGGGTATTCTTCGCTTCTAGAATATTTTGCCTCATCCCGAATTAGCGAATAACCCATTCGGGATAATGCATTTCAACTATTGCGTAGAATATCAATGGACATGATGACCTCTACAACTGGGGGTTCAAATCAGCGACGTAAGCCATAATGACATCCAAGTTCATGTCATACGGTTGCCAGATGAACTGTAATAAATAAAAAGATGTAAATTAATATGCATTTAATTCACGGTATAAATATACGTATAATATTAAAAATAAGTTACCTGATCCGCCTGCATCTCATCCAGTATTTCTCTTATTACCCAGACAGTTCCCCGTACTGTTTGGGTGAACGTGTGCTAACAATTGCAGGGAGCCAGCGATTGTAGTCCATTTGGACTTGGACCATAAATAGTCGCTGGGCACCAAGTCCAGGGCAAAGTGGAGTAATCCGTGACCATGCCCAAATCTGTACTAATAATACAAATATTTGTTATTAATTAATATTAATAGCAAAAAAAATGTGTAAGAGTTATTAAGTAAATTTTACCTGCAACAATTGCAGCGCGCCACCAATTGCCGCTTTGCCTTTTGTGCTGACATTGCATAATTCGTGATATAAAAATGCCAGCACAGGACTCCCCAACTATAGTTCCTGGATGTTTCTATACCTTCTAATTTTGAGAGATATAGTAATGATATATAGTTACCTGTGGAATCTGGGCACATCAATCCCCCCAATAGAAGCAACACAACAGCCTGGGCGAACTGGACGACGACGTCGTAGGGAGTGTTATGAGTGATATCGACCGCTGCCAAATGAGATATAATTGAGGATGTTTGCAGTCTCGAGCCTTTGAATTGTGCGGTCGATATCAACTTTAGTCACCGGCTCACCATTTATTGGGAGTTCCCATATTATTTGAATATCTTGTAGGGTAATTGTGGCTTCCCCTACACGAATATGAAAAGTGTGCCTCTCCAATCGCCACCTCTCCACTAATGCAGTGATGAGATGCTGATTTAATTAAAGCCATCCGCATCTGTAAACTTCATAAAATCTTATTTGATGTAGGATTTGTTGTACACGAACGGAAAGATTATTTTGTTAAAAATGAGTCCAAAAGGTACCATCCTCACGCCGTGCCTGTAGTACGGCATCTAAGTCACCTTCAGAAATATCATCGGACCTATATTGGGCTTGTTGAGATAATACAGTCCCGTCACGAGGGTTGTGTACAGAACATCTATCCATTTATATGAAAAATTAATTTGTGTAACCTCACAAAATAAATTGAAACGTTTGTTTTGAAAGTGGCTACTTGACTGAGGGCTTGTTGAGAGTGAAGTGAGAAAATATAACGTTTGGTACACCTCTTTATAGAGATTGGAGACTGTTAAAAAACTTAACTAGGTAAAAAATGACTGATGGGTCACATTTAGTGTGACCCGTCACTGGTCGCGCGTGATTAAAGACTGGCGCTGCCAGCCTTGAATAATGGGCTGGCAGCCCTTGATTAAGGGCTGGCCCACGCTTAATCAAGACTGGCCCCCACGTTAAAGCTGGCTGCGGCCAGCCTTAAATTTCAGACTAGCTGTGGCCAGTGATATGTCATTCAGGCCACGAGATTTTCAGTGAAATTTTTGAATTTTATAACAGATGGGTAAGTTTGATTTCAAATACTAGTCGTGTATAAATATGTCATCCATGGCTTACTTCACACAGCTAAAGCAACAACAATTCATTCACATATCCTTGCCATTTCAAATACAGTGCGAAAATTTTTTTATTACTTGCTAAGTATATCTACTTCATCTTCTCGCATTGAAATTTTTGTGTATTTTGGTGGTGAATTATCGAGGGATGGATGGTCTGTTACATATGATCAGATGCTCATTGCGGCGATGAGGATCCCTCGTTCATACACTTATGATCAATTTCTATAAAAAAATCTACCAGAAAATTGGTGTTGATAGCTCCCAATTTTCGTTGAAATTATCTACAAAACATTCGTGCCAATACCTCGATCGAATAAAGGAAACACTCATATAAATTAAAGATGACAATACGTTGCTATTTTTCACTGATCCTGCAGGTGGATTCCCAGTCATGGAAATTTACGTCAAAACTGTACAAATCCACCATGATGATACTCCACAAATTGGCCGAAATTGGGGAGCTTTCGACCACCAAAATATGACTCAACAGTAGGGGGATGACAACTCACAAATGAGTCAACAGTACGGGGAATACATGGCGTTGTTATCAAGCCACGGATTCCCTTCATCTTCCAACTACGAAAATTTTACAGGTACGTATAACACTAATTTCGGTGTAGGCACTTCTAATACCGATTTTGGTGCAGACACATCAAATTATGATATAGAGTGTTATACTCCCAATGTGGTGTCTGTTACGCAAGGGCTTGATAATATTGAACTCAATTACACAGAGCCCACCCACTCATATACTCCATCCACCTCCAATTTTATACCAAATGATGTTGAGGTAGAAGACCCTATCGAAAATTTTGCACAAGACGATGCTGAGCCAGAAGACCCTTTTGCGGACACTTTGGCTTATGATTCAGAGGCTGCTTCTAAATCGGATGAAGTGGATTATCCAATTCCACCGGAGGATGGACTACAAGATGTTGACATAAATGTTGTGGCTGAAAATTTTGCACAAGATACGTCAACATCCTCTCAACCAGCTATGCCACATCGAACTACTCAGCAAATATTTTACCGCTCTGTATCATTTTTCGGACAAATATTCCTGGAGGTACTAGTGGATTCTATTGATGTACCGAATTTGAAATATGCAAAATTTTATGACAAAAACGAAGGCAGACTTGATGTAGGAATACTTTTCAAAAATAAAGAAGCTTTAATTGAGGCGGTGAAAGATCACTCGATACGATATGCACGACGCGAGTATTGGGTAGCTAAGAGTTCGAAGGCCAAGTGGAAAGTATTGTGTAAGCATAGCAGCAAATGTATATATATGTATATATTTGTATATGTATAAGCATACAAAATTATTTGATTGATTCGTGTTTATCTTTTTCAGATATGTGGTATAGATGGGAGCTGCGAGGGATTTTGAAATAAAAAATTAAAAGGTGGATAATAACAAAATATGGAGGGGACCATACATGTATAATGAATTAAATGTCCCTCGAACATGGTAATTTAGATAGGGTTTATGTTGCTTCTTTACTTTTATGACAGGTAAAATGCAACCCGTCGTACGGAATAAAGCATGTCATCCAAATTGTGAAAGACCATACAGGTTACGATATACCATACCAAAAGGCATGGTACAGTTTGAAGATGGCACGTGAGATTGTTTACATCACATGGGAGAGCTCAGTTCAAAAGCTACCCAAATACTTGGGAGTTCTCCAAAAATATAATCCAGGAACGATTGTTGAATGGCAACACAAAGCCCGCAACACATCAACCGGTGCATATGAGATAGGATACGTCTTCTGGGCGTTCAAGCCATGTATTGAAGGATTCCAACACTGTCGCAAACTTATCAGTGTAGATGGGACCCATCTATACACAAAGTACAAGCACAAAATGCTGATTGCTGCTGCCATGGATGGAAATCAACAGGTACTCCCTCTTGCTTTTGAAATTGTCGATGAAGAATCACATTTATCTTGGAAGTGGTTTCTTAGACAATTGAACAGACACATTATACGGGGGCAACGGGGTATCTGCCTTATTTCTGACCGTCATGCTGGTATCGCCAGAGCGTACATGAATGTCCAAATTTCGTGCCACCTAACAGCGTGCACTGGTATTGCTTGAGGCATGTATGTTCTAATTTCAACAGAAAATACAAAAATATTGTGTTGAAGGATCTTTGTTGGAGAGCTGGCTCTGAATATCAGATCAAAAAATTCAATCACACTATGGAGGAGATAAAGAGCCAGAAACTAGAGGCGTTTAAGTGGTTAGATAGGATCAACAAAGAAAAATGGACAGTATCTTATGATGGCGGATGACGGTGCGGAATTCTGACGACAAATATGTCAGAATGCATAAATGGAGTATTGAAAGGCGCTCGCCACCTACCGTTGATAGCAATTGCTGAGATGATGTTTCAGAGAAGTGTCCGTTATTTCCGTGAGAGGTTAGCGAGAAGTTCTGTAATGTTGGCCAACAACCAACTGTGGATGGATTTTGCACATAAGATGTTCACACGTTGGCATCATAATTCTGTTGAGCATACCGTCACCAAATACCATCAGTTTCAACAGTCCGCCTCGGTTGTTACAAGACGTCACAGTGGACATGGAGTTAACACCCATGTTGTCAAAATTGCGAACCGAGAATGTTCTTGCGACAAGTGGACTCAATTTGGTATTCCTTGCAGTCACTTTCAAAAGGTATGCGCTGTATACATGATTAATGCTGCATCAATGGTGAAGGATTATTACGATATAATAGCTTATAAGAATATATATTCTAAGTCATTTAAACCTCTGCATTCCAAAAATTATTGAAATGTACCGGGATTTGAGTTGGTCCACGATCTTACTATTCGCATCTCTTCGCGCCCTGATCGAAATCAAACAACACGTATTCACAACGAGATGGATTGGGCGCAAACGCGTCCAAGACAACAAGCCCAACAAAGATATTCATCAACACAATTAGATGTGCCTGTACCGGGTTGCCAAGAATAATTATATATTTCATTGTATTTGTTAAAATTGTACAAAAATATACACTATTACATTTGTACACTTAATTGTAATTTTTTAAATTAATATAATTTAAATATTATGATTTTTTGGACTTTAATATGTTGTTAAAAATTAATTTTATATAATTCAATTATATAAAATTTAATTAAATGAATTAAAAAAAAAAACAAAATGGTCAAGTTGTGATCCTAGATCGCTACTTGGGCTTTTTTTTGTTAAAAAATTTAATTTTAATGTCATCACGACTCGACATATTAATATTAATATTTTTAAATTAATTATATTAATATAATTTTTTTTACTAATAAAAAAATAAATAACTCTACCTTTATTATTATTGGTCATGGGCCATTTAATTGTCCAACAAATAATCTTAATTTCATTCAAAAGAATTTTCGTGGGGGAATCTTGCATCAAGTTCATCCAATATCATATGACTCCAAGATTTCTAATTTAATTCAAAGTTTCATTGATAATGTTTGTAAACGATCTACAGCTCCATCTACAATGCCTCACTCCAAATTACCAAGAATTAATAGAAATATCTTTATAATTAAAACTTGATTTTTTGATTTCTTTTTCACATGATATACGATTCTCAAATATTTTCCAGGTTGATTGACTTTAAAAGAATTGCTAGAAGATTTATATTTTTTCTCCACATAACTTGAGAGATATGTTTGAGACTGTTATCTCCAAATTTCAAACTAATGTTGATTATTCATGCCCACCAACATCTTTAACGTTCTTACATTACAAGAAAAATTCAAAGTACAGAAATTATTGCAAGAAAGTGTCAACATTTAGTCTTGAAACTTAAATGTTCTTTATAATACCAAAGAAAAAAAAAAAAACTTATAGAATCAAGAACATAAGTGCCTTTACTTTTCTTTCCCCTTGAAAATTGCTGACAAGATAAAAAAGTTAATACTTATTTATTTCAGGAGATGGCAATTTCAATCCCACGATGCAGGGTATTTTGTAATATCAGTCTCATATCTTGTGAAAAAGTCAACATTAATCTCATATTTTAAAAAAATATTGCAAAGTTAGTCCTGCCGTTGCAATATCGTCCCACACTTAGGAAAATGTTGCAAACTTAATCCCACACTTTAGTAATGAATCGATTCTAAACCTAGCCGTTTCAGATCGATCCGTATATTTTCTGAGCCTACTTGATCAACTGTGGATCTTGACCATGACATCTCGAACAGCTTCACTTCCAACTACTTTGTTTTCTTTTCAAGTGAAGTTATTTGAAGTAAAAGAAGTGGACCACCCATGCACATAACTACTACTGGAGGGGCAGATAGAGACATAAGGAAAGAAAGAAAAAGTTCAAACTTCCAACACAAAACATAAAGGAATTGGTATAATTGCCTTATTGGGATACTAATTCCACTTCTTCTCATTATCTTCCCCTTAGGCTGTAGTTGAGTCAAATCACAATTCATCAACTGCACTTACACTTCATCTTTGGACACAGAATCAGCACATGTACCTTTTCTAATGGCTTTTCCACTATGTCTCTGGTCTAAATTTCTCCTTTATGCTTTAGGTGCATGATATAAACTAGAATTTACACTGATCGAAGATAACGAGTTTGAACGACTAATAAGTCTCAAGTCTTATTTATAAGACTTACACGAAAAGTCAAAATGGATAATATCTCGTACAACGAGGCACCGATCATATCGCAAATCGCAAGTTGCATCAATATCTTTGTGGTGATTGAAGAGTATTTTTGAATTAAGTTACATATTAAGGATTGTGATATAATGACAACATCTGAATTATCACTACGAAATTTCAATATATTGACAATTTTAATTTTTTTTGTCACTTAAAAATTTTTATGTAGTGACAACATTGTCACTTTGACGTTTTAATAGAGGGATAAATTTATTTTCTTATAACTGAATTAAGAACATGAATATATATATATTTACGATATATTTACGATATATAAAAGATAGGTTATCTTGCTTGGCCTCTTCAATAATTTTATAATTTTGTGCCTCATTTGAGACATGTAATTACCAACTATATTTTATTGACTATTAACTTCTCACCCCATATACAAGTTGTAAATGTTACGTATGTAATATTGTAAATTACACCTCTTTAAAATATATAATGTATGCACTCAATATTTGTATGTACTGTTATAATTTAAACTTAAATATTATATTCATATATAAGCTCTATTTTTAATTTGAAAATTTATTTGTGTGCTGTTGAGTTTTAAGAAAAAAAATATATAATGTGTGTGTTGAGATGTGTGGATATATATTTTCATAATATATAAAAACATATGTAATATATATATGTGTATATATATATCACTAAAAGGGCAGTTTGAGAACTTCTTATTTCTATCACATTATTTGTCCTACAAGGTAAAAAAAATATCCCATTATAGAGATTTATTAATTACATCATTAAGTCAATGTTTACAACATTGGATAAAGTGGTTGGATGCGAAACAAAAAATATATATGATGCGTGTGAATGTAGCATATATAGGTTCAATGAATTTGGACTATTATTTAGAGTTGGATTGAAGTCTTTACGATCCAGAGAAAAGAGGCTTGCAAAACAACATGTTAGCACTTCGAGGCCATGTTAGCATTGAATTCAAGATGAAATAAAATAAGAAAGTAAGTAAACGTAATAATGAATCAAAATATGTTGATTAAAATTGAAAGAAATGTGCAAAGAATGCTTGATGAGTGATAGAGAGAGTGCTTAGAAAATCAAGGAGCTGTCCCTCGCATGGGGGACCACACCTGTGTATTTAGAGGGAGGTGCCCTCGCCTATTGGAGATTTATCATTTTTTTCGAATCCCCAATAGGCGAGATGGGTAAAAAGTGGTCCGATAGGTGGCAAAATATCCCTATCCGCAAGTGGATGCATCCTATGAGAGTGTCCTTTCATTTAGGGAGACCCCTCACTGACAGGGAATCTCAACCGCCTAGGAGCCCTAGTTACCAGGGGGTCCCAGGTCTTAAGGAGACCTTCCTTGTTTGGACTATGTCATTAGGACTGACGTGGTCTGATGTTGCAGTTGGCTGGTAGTTAGACTATAAGCCATGTGGAGGGGGGAAATGGCCAAGTTTGTGGCCCTTTAGGTCAGTCTCCCTTGTTGGGTCATGAGTGTAGATCAAGTCCAGGGGTGTCTTTGGCCTTCGTCTTTTGTCTTGGCCTGCTAGTCCCCTTGGGCTGTTGGAACAGGTGCATTAGGCGGTCCTGGGCCTTGTTGCTCTTTTTTGTATTGGGCCTTCTCAGGTCATGCACATCAATATATATATATATTGGATAAAACTTTTACAATTATTCTATCCAACTATTTTATTCAATCGGCTTTATCAACCACTTTTTCCTAACTATAAACAACCCCTAAATATATTTTTATTTATGGTTGATATTTCCAAAAGGGATATGGAGTTTTTTCTTGAATCAACAAGTGAATTTATTAAGAAATCCATTTAGAATCATGCAAGACAAGTAAAAGAATTAATAAAATTAGAATTAATCCCGTTATTTTCTAGAGAAAATATCATTTTTTGTCCTATAAGTTAGGCTCGTCTTACTTTTGATTTCATTTGTTAGGGGATTAGCACGTTTAGCACCATAATTTACAAAAATTAATACTTTTGGTCACATTCACTATTTCATCTATAATTTAACAACATAGGTCACTTGCCCAATACGTGGCTGTTAAGTATTTTTGGATGAAACAACTACAGTTGAGGGGAAAAAACAATACTTCTACCAATTTTCGTTAGAAAATTGATTAAAAAAAATTACATGCAAGTCACGTAATTATTTTAGAATAAAAAAGATAACGGTCACGTATTTCTTTTTTATTTTTCTGTTTTTTTTTTCCATAAATTGCCTAACACAGGTTGACAGAAAAATGAAAGTGAGACATTTTTTCAAGTTATTGAACATTTTTTTAGAATTCCATAAATAATAAAATTAAACATGTTTGAACTTAAATTATTGGGCAAAAAATGGAATTTCTCCTTTAACACTTTTGTAAAAAATTAGGTGAAAAAAGCTTTATACACCCTGGAAATGAACTTCAAATACTGCATGCAGTAACATAAAGTGCATGCATGAGTGGATTTGACCAAGCTTTAAGCTTTTTGAAGTGCACGTGAGAATTCTTGACCACAAAACCAAGAGAAAGCAGAAGAAAAGGTTCCAATAATTTAGCATTTAGATGGTCCAAACCCATACTATACAGATATTTCTAAAATGATTTCTTACTCATATCAAATCATACTTGACCATATACTATTTTTTTTTTTTTTACATTAACTTACATTTTATCATTTGAATTATGCTTGCTTTTATATTTTATTTTTTAAACTTTTTTTTTTATATCAGGTCACCATCTCAAATTTACAAAATTTGCATTTTGTTATATATGATTATTTTCTTATTAATTTTTTTGGTTAGAAAAAGATAACATGCAGTGCATATGTGGAAAACATCACACCACATTGACCTTAAATAATATACATGCACTACATGTGATTTTTTTTGATAAAAAATCCCATCGAAAAATAGTCATATATAATAAAGTGTAATATTTCACAAATTTGAGATGTTAAGTTGATAAAACAAAATAAGTTTAGATAACAAAGTATAAAAACGAGCATAGTTCAAATGGCAAAATATAATTATCCATATTCTTTAATAGTCCATGAATACTTTAATACATGTTCAAAAATATAAACAAACTATTATAAGTATATTTGTAGTGAACGTATCTAAATCGTATCATACATTCCTTAAATTTTATATTTCTCATTTTCCCGTACCATATACATCAACATACCTGTATTCATAAACCTTAGATAGGTACCAATCGGCATCATCTAGAGTTGTGTTGCCCCTTAAATGATGCATTTAAATGGCTTCATATATCTATAAGTGGTGTAGGTTATAAGCGTCCTACACCGATTGTAAATGAGAAGTTTAAACAGTTTATAAGTCTTAAGATCTCGTTTAAATAATAAATTTTAATAACTCTCAATTCAACCAATACATCAATATGCGTATAAACAAATTACAATAACTCACATAGAGTGAGCCTAATGCCCACACATCCTGGAAGACTCGTCGAACCTATAACTTCAAATTTGTTCATGGCACCCCACTCGAAAAATTCTTACTCAAATCAGATCTGACCGAATTAAACCAATTACATAGCAAATATGATACAACCTACCATATAATTGATCGCTTTTCTAAATTTTACAACTATTGCCATCAGCCTGCCAAGCTATTAACAAGGGGGCCCTAAATGCATTAGTCCCACTACCTCTCTACACACCCAACATTTAAACTTGAATATCACCAAAGAAATCAACATGCCTTCAAAGCAACAATAAGAATGGCAATAGACCCCAAAAGGTAACAACTCATGGAAACTATAATGATTAGATTCCATATGCAAAAGCTTTATCTGCACATCTCAAAGATACAAAGCCAATCCACCAACATCATTGACCAACTCATCAGTGATAAGTGCAAATAAAAGCAACAAGAAGAGTCCAATTCTTTTTCGAACTTGTTGTAATCTTTCGATACTCTAAATTCACTGACAGCTTGTAGAGATATAAAAGCCTGATATTCTTCTTTAGATTTCGTCAAAATCTTGATCTTACACTTAACAAGAATCCCACATCTCCGATGTGTTTAAAAATGCAATCATTTTTTTTTCCGATAATGGTAAACATTTGAAAATGTACGTAAAATTTTGTCCAACGTGAAATCGAGCATGGTTGATTAATTTATGTAATGGTTCGTTGATCCGATGGTTGAGATGCATTTGCTATAAAGGAGAAGGAGTTAAGCCCATATCATTCAACTCATTAATGCTACCACCATTGTGATTGTTGTGGTACCTGCAGATCACTTTGCTCTTAACCACATTGTTATAGACATAGAATCCGGGTGTAACCATGATCCGAACCATTGTGGGTGTGAGCTTCTTGGCCTTATCTCCTCCCATATCCTCCATGTAAACCGGGTCAAACCTAACTCCATTGTCCACTCTGAAAATGGGCAGACCCGGGTGCACCGAATTAGCCAAAAGGTGCACCAACCACACAGCCTTTGAAGCTCCGAAAAAGGCCTGCAGAAGCGGTTCGGGCCATGCCCGGTCCCAAGCCAGCATGGCGACAATCTCGCTCATCCTCCTGTCACAAAACTTGCTGAAATCTTCACTAAAATGCCTGGTCCCCTTGCTCAACACCTCCTCCCATGCCAACCCCTGCAACCGGCTAAACATCGTGAAATTCGCCTTGCAACGATCAATCGGGTTCAGAATCGGGTTCGGGGCACCCTTTTGGAACCCGATGGATTCGAAGTCCTCGAAGAATGCCCTATTCAGCAACGCCTCAAAATAAAGAAGAATCCCTCTTGTGTTCCTTGTGTAAGAAATCTTGATATCATAAGGTTGAAGAAGCAAAGCAATCCGATCATATACCTTCCCCCCCATTTGTCTCAGCTGAAGGGCCAATATCCGGGTCAGGACCCGAACCGATGATCTAGCCTCAGAAAGCAGAACCAAGAAATGTTCAACCACTTTTTCTTGATCACCAACTTTTATGCAGTGAAGATTAACCTGAGAATTCTTCCCACTGCTGCAAACTTCAAGCCCAGATTTCAAGCTATGGCAGTAAATTTCCAGCTTGTTCAGTTTCTTCTCAAGCTCAGCAACAGAGTACTTCAACTTGGAAGCCTCAAGAACAGCCTCATCCCTCTTCCTGCTGGCCAGAATCAACTTATTTGAGAGCTCCGCCACCGCGAACTTCCACTGCTCCTCCATTGACAGGGCGGAGGAGACGCAGTCTGATGACTTGGGGCTTTTCTTGAGTGCCAGAGAAGCTAAAACCGACTTGAAAATCCCATTTGGACTGGCCATCAACCGATGCCTGCGAACTCCGTTATTCTCCAAGTGAACAACTGAGAATTTATCCCTATTGCTAGGCCTGCACTGGTTGCACGAAACCCCAGTCGCCTTGTCGTTTTCTTGCCTCTTTCTTGACGACCCTTTGCATCTTTCTCGCCTATCCATTGACGGAGTTGCTCTAAAGCTGCTTCTTCCCTGAGAAAACTCCTCATCTTCATTGCCTTCTTCAATCTGTAAAAACCCGTCAAGAAAATTAGAGAAAATCGAGCATGGATTCCCACATTTCTTTTTCAACTGGAAATACAAAATCTTCAAGTGGGGTGTTCTCTTTACTTGAAGAAAAACACACCCACAAAACACGCACATATACGTCTACACATTGGTGTGTGTATGTAGACTGTGATGCTTACAGGGGTGAACTGGGTAGGGTGATGAGGGAAGAAGTCAATCTTGGTGGAAGAAGAAGTAGCCATGGAGGATTTCACTCTCTGAAGTTTTCACGGCTTCAAACTGTTATCAGATACCAACTTCTTACTACATCCATCATAAAAGTGCACACACAGATTACTATAAGCTACAAAGACAGGTTTTGAATTCTCAATAAATTTCAAGAATTTGCATGGGTAATTTCATGCTCTTTTCGCTGTCTATCATTTTCGTTGAGGCTGTGTTGTCGGCTTGTAATCATTTCCTGCTATATATCTTTTCTTTTTTCCCCAGTTTTTGCAGGTTTTTTCATTTATGTTAATTTGTAGTTTTGTGAAGACGGAAGCAGTATGTGTGAATTATGTGATCTACTTCTACCCTAATGCCAAAAAGAGAACATTCACTAAATGCAGCGGGTCAGACCTTTTTAGCATAAGCGCCGCTGAACTCTGATCCTGTGGTGGATGCGTTCTTCTAATTGGTTCTTGTGGAGCAAAGTAGGATTTGGAATTGGATTTTTTTTTTAATTTTTAATTTTAGGAATAATTATATTTTCAATCCCTAATGTGTAATTTATTTACACAAAGCACTCTAGTCGTTTGTATAGTTGCTCGTGATAGTAAAAAAATATGGGTAGTTTGTATAATGTTGTTGACATTTTATGGAATGTATATGTAAGTTTTTTACAAACTGGGGGTAATTTGTATAAGGACGTTCACGTTTCTGATGAGTGTATGAGTAATTTTTTAAAGACAGAGGGTATTTGTGTAAATAGATTATAAATCAAAGGGTATAGATATAATTATTCCTTAATTTATTATATCATTTATTTTATTTAATATATGTATGTAGTACATATAAAATCTTTTATATATGTGGTGTGCGTATATTTAATACAATCTAAAAAAGAAAATTTACTTTGCTAAAATTATATATACTTTTTGGAAGGGAAAATTTTGTAATCCTGAATTTAATTTTTGCCCCTTCAATTATATCTAAACTAACATTTTACCCTCAAGGCTCAGACTATGAAATTATGAATTTATCTCATGATTATTAAATGTTAAGCATGTTATAAGGATCATAAAGATGTGTATTTAAATATTAAAAAATTCTAATATTTGTATGTATAAATGTGGATTACACAAATATTCTCATTTGCCAAAATTATAAAAATCATAATAGTGATAAAAAATAATTCTTTTCTCATTTAATATACATAATTAGTGATAATTACTTCAATATCAACAATTAGCTTTTTATTGTTAATATTCTTTTAACTTTTTTTTTTTTTGCTTATAGTGTGTGTTAAGTTTATCTATGAAGATAGGTTTCTTATGCTATATTTAGCACGATGGATCTGTAGTTAATTAGAAATTTTAAAATTTTAAATTTTTTTTAATAATAATTTCTTTATATTTATTTGAGTAATTCTATCATAAAAAGTAATTTAAATCTTTGGACTCTCATTTCCATGATTATATTTTGTAAAAGATAGTATTAGGTTACGTCTGGATTGATGTATTTGAAATTATGAATTTCAAATTTCTTGGAATTTATTTGCATTAATTCTAGATTCGAAGGATTTTATATTCTTGAACTTTAAATTTAAACTATATTTTAGTTAAAATTAATTAGCAGAGATGGATTTCAAATCTTTTAACGGGGAATCATTTGAAATTCTTTTTTTTAAGATTTTTCGCCAAATTTAAGTCAATCGATCCAAATGTAATTATGATGAATTTCAAAATTTTTATATATAAAATTATTTGAAATCATTTTTCATAAATGCTTCATTCAAATCTAGAGTTAATGGATTTGACAAAATATCAAGGGTTAAAATATTGTATTTTTAAAAAAATATAAGTGGATAATTTACTCATTTATAATATAAGAGAAATTACTTGCATTTGTACCTTAAAAATAAAAGAAGGGATAATTACATCCCTTTCCCCTGAGGTTTGGTGCAATTAGACATAAACCCCTTGTGGTTTGTGAAATTACATCAAATACCCTTGAGGTTTGATTCCGTCTAATAAATATGTCGCCCCATTAGTCAAAATTAACCGAATCTAATTGATATTTACCCTTAATTGACTTAAAACCTGACTTATTGCAAGTCAAACAATTATTTTCGAACTAAGCTACCCTTTATAATGGTGAAAATATATTCTCTCGCATGCATTAATGCGTAAAGATATATGAGAGTAATTTGATTACAAAAAAAAATTATTTGACCTGCTAAAGGTCAGTAATAAGTCACTGAGGGTAAATATAGTTTTTTTTTATTTTTTTGTTAATATCAACAAACTCGGTAAATTTTTACTATGAGAGCGATTTACTTATTAGACGAAAAAAATCTCAAGGGTGTTAAATATAATTTCTCAAACTAAAAAAAATTTATGAATTTCAAAGAGAGGAAACTGTAATTATCCCATACAGATCATAATTGGTTTTATATTCTAAAACTGGCAGATTCTGCATTTAATGCTAATACATCTCATTCAGTGGAACTAGCTTAGCTGTTCGATTTAATTAGTGCAGCAGCAAACGTATTGGATTCGAATATCCTGTCTTTATGATCCATCTCCATTATTGATAATCTTAATTTCACATATATATGTAAGAACACAAGACGTGCAAGAATGGGATAACTAACTACTTACGAGGATGGTGTCCTTATGCTCATGGTAATAATTAATGACTTAACCTAATTTCCGTCAGACAATTCTGTTTCCATTGAAAAACAAGAGTTTGAGAAGTGTGATCCATCCCATTAGCTAATAATGTAACCAGAATGGGATTTTTTTTTTTGGTCCCATGATTTAATTTTTTTAATATATTTAGTTCAATTATTTATGAAATTCTAAGAAATAGTCCAGCAAAATTGTAAATTTATTTCCACAATATAGCATTATTTTATACTTGACCTAAGACAAAATTTTAAAATTGACCTCATGTTGCTTTAAAAATTGCGAATAGAGATCAAAATAGTTGCACAAAAGGAAAACAAAATTGTAATTTTAGTCCTATGATTTAAAGGGGTCATATTTTTGCTATATATGAATTGTTTTTCGTAATTTAGTCCTGTAACTTTATAATTTTGGTAATTTTAGTCCTTTCTCGACCAATTAATCGAAAAATTGCATATGACTTACACATGACCCAATTAAATTATAATTTTAATCTTTTAAATCAATTCGTGCAGAACCAAAAATGTCAACTTTTCTAAGTTACATGACTAAAAAAGTCAATGCCCCTTAAAATTACAGGACTAAAACTACAATGTAATTGGGTTATGTGCAATCACATGCAATTTTCTGACAAATTAACCGGAAAAGGATGAAAATTGCTAATAAAATTACAGGACTAAGTTGCGAAAAATAAATTTGTATATGACCAAAAATGCCATACTACAAAAAAAGTAGGATTTGGGGGGAGTTTAGGAATGCTTTGGAATTAACAAAATTAATTTGAACATAATTTTGGAATGGTTTGGACTGGTTCACCTTCCATCCTTATAGATGGTGTTACAAATATTTAGGAACATTTGATGAAGGACAATTTTAATTTGGCACGGTCACTGTAACACATTGTTAGTGACCATTTCTAATATGAATTTTTGCAAAAAAAAAAAAAAAAGTTTCATTTTTTTAATTGGAACGGGTTGGATGACATTTGGAATGGTTATATTTTTTATTTAGAGTTAATTTTGGAATAATTTTTATAATACTCATGCTTGAATTTTGGAATTGTATTTATTTATATTGGTGATATATTTAGGAACGGTCATTGGAATGGTTTGCTTGTCAATATTTGAAATAGTAGTAGGCACGGTCAAATTTTATTTAGGAATACGTATTTAGAACTATTTTAGCAATGGTATTAGGAATGGTCAATCTTATTTAGGAACACGCATTTAGAACTATTTTAGTAATGGTATTGGAAATGATGATTTGTTTAGATTTGTAACATTTTTTTTATAATTACTAAAATCATTCCTAATTTTTTATTTTATAATTTTTTTATAAATTATTTAATTTATATATTTAATAATTTTTTATAAGCTGTGGGTTGAGGCTGATGATCCTCCATCAACTTCTGGAACGTCTCCTGCAAAACAAACAAAATTATTAGAATTTTACCCAAAAATTATTTTAAAAATAAAATAAAATTAGTAATTAACGTACCACCACCTCAGCCACACTCGGGCCGCTCCAGTCGCCGTTCGCCTTTTCCTTGTAGCACCTGGAGAACAGTTCCATCTTCTTGGGCAGCATACTGAGTTCTGCCTCCTGTAAAAAACTAAAACAGTTAGCATAATATTTATAAAATAATGATCAAACTTAAAGAACAACGTAATGTTCTTACCATCTTATTCTTGTGCATGCCGACATAGGAGGATTCCCCGCGGTACACTGTGGAGGACGCCACGGGATTTGCCGCCCGGTTCACCTTATTCTTCGCGGACTCCTCTTGAAAGTCCGCTCGCCAATAGGCCTGGAGCTGGAGCGATACGTCATTGGCAAGCCAAAGTGGCTTGACCAGCTCCTTCCGGATGACGGCAAACTTTTTCTGAATGTATTTTTCGGCACACATGTGGAAGACTCGGAACATAGACTCATCATCACAATCCCACCAATAGTTCATCTACAAAATATCAAATTGGGAAAGTTTTAGTAAAGTTCATGTAACAATTTAGGTTATAAGATAATAAATTAATTTAAATGACATTACATTCATGCTCTCGAACCAGAACTGTTGGTGCTCTGGCGGCACCTGCATCAAACATCCCCAAAGGTGGGGAAAGTGTCCTTGCATGACCGCATAGATGCGCTCGTGAAATTTTCTGTCAAACCTGAAAGGACATTTTAATTACTAATTTTGTAGATAAAACAATACTAAATATTAATCATTATAACCTAATATTAATCATAAACAAAATTACGTCATATCATCGAGGCTGATATACTGGTGCAATTGATGGTGGGGGAACTGTTGGTGGTGCATTTTATAAATGTAGCAACACCATTCTCAAACTCCAAAGTAAGACCTTCCCTACTCAGTAGGTTCTTCTTATACATCCATCTCCTCAACTGTATTAACATGATGAGTCCTACACACAAATATATATATATATATATATATATTATAATATTAAATTTAATTGATGGAATTACAAAAAATATAATCAATTAACAAATAAAGGGTTAAAGTTGTTACCCGATTAAAATAACTTTAAATATCAACCAAAATTTGAGAGATTGATGAACAAGAGTATAAAAATATTAGTTGGACAGTGAGAGATCAAAAAATTCGAGAGCGATTGAGGAAATGGAGAGAGCATAAGAAGAATGGAAAAAGATAATGAAATTAAACGGAAAGAGAGAAACATATATATATAGAAAAATTTGGAAAGGACTTTGGAATGGGTATTGGATCACATATTTAACCGTTAAAAAGTAGTCGTTATTTTACAATTTGCAACTTTCATTGGACCGAACTCCCGAACGTTTTTTTTTTCTATTGAATTATAGCCGTTGTATTTTATTTGGAACGGTCTTGATAATACAATATTAATGAAACAACAAAATCGTTCCAACTTGTGCCGATTTTTAAGACGGTCATTGTAACACATTATGTCTTAATTAAAAGCTCACACTTAGCAATGATTTTTTGCATAATTGCTTAGGTGCGTACTCAAAGTCGTTCAAAATTGTACTTCATTTTGAAATACGTTTACTAACTGTCATATTTTGGACATCGCTTGTCTCACATATAGGAACGATTAACTCAAGATTGTCCCTAATTCTAATAAAGTATTCGAAACACAGTTCCAACCATTACCATTACTATTCTGGAATGGTCGTAGGAATGGAACTATAAATCCCACATTTTTTTGTAGTTTCACCCCTATAAATTACATGACTAAAATTATATTTTTCGTTACGAAAGGCCCCTCCCACTAATTCTCGTAAAATGTTAACGGCTAACCATCTTTGACGCAAAATTACAACACTGGTTCCACAAGATGGACCATTTCAAAATTGGTCCAGCGTGTTATGGAAATATACTTTTGGTATAGGTTCTATTAAAAGTTGCAATGTTGGTCTAAAAGAATATTAAATTTAGTCCTCTATTCAATCCCTCGTTAATCCGCAACCCACATAATTTCACATGGCTATGAGCAGTAAAAAGTCAAACCAACCTATACGAGTGTTTTGTTGTATTTTGTGGATATAGAGAGAGAAAAATAATGAATAAATAAGTGTGTATTAGAGATAGTATGTATATCTGGATTTGTTTTTGAAGATAATTTAAAATAAGTATTGTATGTTTAATGTTGTGTTTCGGGAGGCAAAAATTACTATTTTTTGTCGAATCATGTCTTTTTTATATATATTTATGCATATTTCTGTGTATATATGTGTATGTATTTATGCTAAAACAAAAAACACCCAAATAAGGTTTTTTCCGAATTATGGCAAACATTGGGTATGTTTTGATTCATTTCGAAAATAATTTAAAAATGAAAACAAATATAGTGATAGAGTTTTAAACCCAATTTGCCAATGCTCTCGAAAATTTCTCTAAATCCACAACAATTCATTTGGTTTTCTACTTTATGTACATGAGAATTTGTGGTGATTTTTCCTTCCAAAATTCACCGGCTAATGGCCAAATGAATATCACGTAGTTTGTGCCATTGGTTTACGATAGAGGAGAAATTTGCTATATTTTGTTTACTAATGATGTAAATTTAACTGAATTTATATATGGCAAAAAGTATACTTTCAAAATTAAAATAATATATTTTTTTGCACCAATACTGTAATTTTGCCTCCTTTGACCCACTAAATTGCTCAGGATACGTGACTTTCACATTTTGTGCAACAATTTTGGCCTCCGTTTGCAATTTCTAACGGAATGTGGGGTCAATTTGATAGTCTTATAAATCACGGGTCAAATATGAAATGGTCCTATTATGTATGACTAATTTTTCAATTTTACCAAAATAGTCCCACAACTTTCAGAAATTCTCACCTTCATTCTCTGGCCAACTTTTGTTAGGAAATTAATGAAAAAGCCCACATGCAAGTCACATGGTTGTTTCCTCAATTCTAGAAATATAATAACTACATAACTTTCACGTTATTTTTTCCATCAATTTCCCAACAAAAATTAGTATGAGAACTGAAAATGAAACTCTTGGTAAGTTCTGGAACCATTCTAAAAAATCTGGTCAACAATAGAATTAAAAATATACCTAATTTAAATCACGGGACGAAAAATACAATTTTCCAGTCCACCTGAGTATTATAACAGCACAACTTTCATCTTATTTCCTGTGGTAGGATTTCATGGTACTGTCAAATGTAAGAAAATCCATGTAATTGTGAGATGGCGATATGTGAAACCTATGCAATATATGCAAGTTGCCCAGCGCCCCACCCAACCTGAAATTAGCGGAAAGTGGCTGCCCTTCTTCATTCTCTCTAGTAAATTAAAGGGAAAAATGCAAGCAACCCCCTTATAATATCATAAATGAGCAAATTACCCCCTTATTATCTTCCTGTATTTTTTAAAATACAACAATTTACCCCCCTATGATTTTTAAAATGAAGCAATTTACCTCCCTGTATAAGGAGGTAAATTGTTTCATTTTAAAAAGTATAAGGAGATAAATTGCTATATTTTTTTCATAGGAGGGTAATGTGCTCATTTTTAATATCACAGGGGATAAATAGCTATTCACTCGTAAATTAAATGAGCAGCCAGCTGCTGCAAGTCTTGCTCTCATTTATTGCACAGTGCACGCACACACACACACTCACACACTCACACTCTAATTAACTCTTCTCCTGATCAGAACTCAACTACCATATTAATTTCATATTATTTGACCTGCCACCAACCCCTCTCATCATTCTTACGAGGAAAGTATTTCTTTTAGTACCTCCGAAAAAGACCGATATTTTTTTGGTATCATAATTCTGACGAGTGTTGCTTTTGATATCATAAAATATGAAGACACACCTTTTTTATCCTAAAAAATTATGTCCGTCGCACATACCCGTTAGTTGTCGTTAAGTGACTTTAGTTACTTTTGATTTTGGAGGCACTATTTAATGGTACAAAAAAAATAATTTCTTAAAAAATGAAAATATAAAGACAATTTTGTTTTAATATATAGACTAAAGTAGCTTTAAAATTATAATTATTTCTATTTTTTTAGATAATTTCTAGGATCTTTTTATTTTTTTATAAAATTCAATTATTATTGGTTCTGAAAAATATTTTAATATTTGAACACAAACTAATACAATTTGTTTTTAAATAAAGTATTATACAAATTTTATTTTTATATAAATAATAAATTAAATTTTCAATTATAATTATTTATTTTTTAGATAAATTCTAGCACCTTTTCTTATTGTTTAAAATTGAGCTATTATTTGGTCAGAAAATATTTTGATAAACTTTGATCACAAACTATAAGAAATAACTTATTTTTTAAAAATAAAAATAATAGAGAATATTATTTGAATATAAATAATAAATAGTTTTTAATTTATAATTATTTATGTTTGAGATAAACTCTAGCATCTTTGTATTGTTTTTACAGTTAAATTATTATTTATTTCTAATTTTTTTCTAAACTTAGGCCACAAACAATAAGGAATAAATTTTATTTTTTAAAAAATAAAAAACAATAAGAAATGTTATTGTAATATAAACAATAAATAGTTATTTAAAAAATAATAAAAAGATGCTAGAATTTATGTGAAAGATAACAATTATAGTTTAAAAAGTAATTCATTATTTTATTATTGTTTGTTGTCAAATATTAAAATATTTTCAGATCAAATAATAATTCAATTTTGAAAAAAAAAAGATGAATTTAACTCAAATATAAATAATTATAATTTAATGAAAAAGTTGTAAATTAATTAAAAATAAACTTTATCTAATAATTTTATTTCTATAGTTTGTGTCAAATACTAAAATAATTTCAAAATAAATAATAATTCAATTTCAAAAAATAATAAACAGACCCTAAAAATTACCTGAATAAAATAATTGTAACTTTAAATTTATTTTATGATTTATATTAAAATAAATTTCTCTATTATATTTTTATTGAAAAAATAAATTTTATTTCTTATATGTTGTAGTCAAATTTTATTAAATTATTTTTTAAACCAAATAATAATTTAAATAAAAAAATAATAAAAAGATTCTAGAACTTATCTCAAATATAAATAATTATAATTATAATTTAAATTAATTCATTAGTTATATGAAAATAAAAATTTATCTAATATTTTTATTTTAAATAATATTTTTTTAATTATAATTTGTGATCAAAAGTTAATAAAATACTTTCAAACATGAATCAGCCCTAATTATGATTGATGTCCCCTATAAATTTAACTTTGGAGCCCAAAAGCAAAGAGGTGGCCTCCAGTCCAATAGCTCAGAACGCATAGCTCTACCAGCCATCAGCCAAGTCCTTTACCTCACAAAGTCACAATATTACTGCTAATCTGGCAAATCCAAGAACAAAGTCCATTTCAACAAGTCTAGTGAAATGTCTAGTCAATATAAAACAAGACGACTACGTCATATAGGTGTTTGACACGTTAGGACATCTCAGAGCAAAAACTAACCAGATAACTCCAAGAGGTTTAGCTATAATTAACTCTTTAACCAGCAAGTAACTGCATTTCTCTACCGATAGATTGTGCAATGCTTGACAAGAAGTGCCGAAAATCAGCTATCAACCTCTTTGTAGTGAAACAGGAGGAAAATGAGACATTGAGGGTATATATTGAGTGTTTCATGGTGTCATAGAATAGTATTAAAAAATAATGAATTATGCTTAAAAATTATATTTTTCATGATTAAGATTGAAGTTATCTTGTAAAACCTTGAATTTGGATGAGGAGGTTTTTGGCATCTTCTTTTAGAGTGCCCTTGCTCCAAGCATATATGGCACATGTGTGGGTGAGATCCCTTAGGAAAATCCCCTCGTCATCCCTTCTGTCATTTCCATCCCTCCTTCCACTTTCTTGTCTAATAAGTACGTATGGGGATTAACTTTGCCAAGAAGGGATTGCTCATATTCATGCATGCTGGGAATTGGATTTATCATGTGACTATACACAGACATGTACACATTTTCTTCAAAGATCCATGCACATAGTCTTCCACGTTCAACCTATGATACACTATTACTTTAATTGCATGATAGCAAGGGTATCCACAAAGCTGGAACATACCACATGTATAGTGTCTATCATTCAAATATACCACATGATTCTCCATATAATGTCGCACCTCATACTTGTCGTTCCCAGCCCAATTAGGAAACAGTGTCTACTCTCACTTCTTTGCTTATCAATATTTCGAACAATGTTTGGACAAACTACCCCTTAATACCTCTCCATCCCTTCTCTTTTAATCTGTATCCTAGTTATGCATCTTCTTCTTATCCACTCAACCATATCAATAATAACGAGCCCTCTAGCCTCCAATATGTAGCTATTAAATGATTATGATATATTGTTAACAATATCACACTTTCTTTGTGGTGGAAAAAAACACCTTGCCCAATGATGTGATGGAATGTTTTGTGGCTAATGACGTGGAGTGAGTTGATAAAGTCAAAGCCCTATCAACCTTCAAGACAAGAGTGCTAGTGGGATTGTGTTTGGCAACTGCGGCGCAATAATCATAAAGTCTGTGATATTGTTCCTTTGTGTCCCCTTTTACCAATCCTAACGCATGTCTTTTTGCCCTATACACCTTGTACATAGAGCATTCAATCTAAAGATCTCTTCTAATCCATCCAACAACCATCTCACTGTGAAGAATCTGAAGAGGATGAGGACACCGAAGAAGAAAGGACAATAGCAATGACCAAAGCAATGAAGAAAGTGAAGCAAGCAAGGAAGGAAAAGCGAAGACGGAGGAGGACACAAGGGGAATGAAGCAAACACGGATGATGCTAACCCAACAAACACACAACAAAAACAACCTTAGAAGATATTACTCGACGCATTGCAAAAATGGAAGCGATCTTGATCGACTTGTTCGAACACATCGAGCTGACGCCAAGGCGTCCACCAATGCCTTGACCACTTGACGACATGCACTCAATATTGTAAGATCTAATTTATGCTTTCTACTCTCGTTAAAAGAAGTATTCATGTTATTCTCTACGCTCTTACTGCAAACATCTGTTTTATGATAATGTGGTCACTTGTTCATTATCAAGAAGACTTGTTTAGCTAATTGAACTTCGCAAATCCATGTAGTTATTCGTTTAGTTCAATAATTAGTAGCAACATAGCATAATTGATTATGTCACAGTAGTTAATTATGTTTTGGGGAATGCATGATATAACTTATATGAATCCTTGTAGGAATTTGTTAATTAGAATCAGACCATTCTAATTCTTAATGTTATTGATGGATTAAATCTTGTGGATGTTCCCAGGGTTATTAATTGATTATGGATTTAAAGAACGATCGTACCTTGACTGACAAAAAGGTAAGACAATGTGAGGGCATTAGGTCGTACTAACGATTATAATTGGTATATTTATTTAAATGAGTAGTGTATTTGCATGAATGATCAGCCAATGGAATCAAGCATGAATGATCAGCCAATGGAATCAAGCATGAACTCGATTTTACCCGAAAAAACTTTCTCTTATATTTATTCTTTTTAATTTCATTAACTTTCTAGTTTAATTTAGTTTTTCTTCTCTTCACAATCAAAACACCACATTTTTTTTTTGAAGAAATCGACTTGAAACCAATCCCTGAATAATGATCTTACTCCCACTTTTTCAAAAATATCCGTAAAAATTATTTTTTGTGGTCTCGACACGGATTTAGTGCCTAGCCACCCCAACTCGCCACCGCCACCATCACCATTAGAGGAAAGCAACGACGTCGTCACTTCCCGCAAAAGGGGGTGATCCCAATTTAGACAACGTCGTTGTCGCCCAAAACTACTCTGGGCGTTGGCGATGCCATTGCTCAGATTCGCAAGCGCTGCCGTTGCCCTCTCCTATGAGGGTGGCGGTGATGGCCAATTACTTTTTTTAATGTTTTTAATTAATTTTATTAAATATAATTAAAATTAAATTAAAAAAATTAAGTTTGTAAAAACATTTCAAAAAAGCAAAATTTTAAAATGATAAAAAATTGATTTAAATTTTTAAATTTTAAAAAATAATTACAAATACATATACTAATAATTTAAATTTAAACATTATTTATAGTAAATAATATAATTTATTAAAATATATTTAAATTAGTTAATAAAATTGTTCTTGTTTATTAACATTTATATTAATAAATATTTAAATTTTAAAAAAAATGAACTTAGGATATTATTTTTCGTGTGATTATAATTTAATTATTTAATTAAATTACAAATTTATAAAGAAAAACATAATTTTTTTACTTTGATATTTAAATTATATATTTTTTAGCGGAGATGGAAATATAAAATAAATCATTTAAAATTAGGTTAAAATAAGTACATCTTATCATAGTAATTTAAAACGGAATATATGGATTTTTGTTAATTAACAGCTAAAAAGGTCAAAGTCCGGAAAAAAATCATGCCCACCCCAATTATCCGAGAGAGCACCCCATCTTTCGTTAATTTCTAAAACAAGGAGGGTTTCGCACAAGATTTTTAAAATCATGAGAAATTTTTAAAATACAGAAAATTTTTAATTATTTTTAAAAAACACAAAGAATAAAATACAATTTATCTTTTTTTTTTTTTAAGTCCAATCCAAACGTATTGGATGATTGTCAAAACGCATCCGATATGATACTGTATAATACTTTTATAAGTATTTATGCACCATAATTCTTCATCCTAATAATTTTTCGCAATTTTCCTGATAGCCAATTATCTTCCATTCTTCAACATTTTCATTCAAAAGTCTAGACTTTTGTTTTTCCGAAATTTCTACAGTTTAGACTTAGTCTCATACTTATCTAAACAGTCAATTTTGATATTGTCCTTGAAAAGGATTTGCAGTTCAGCACAATCTTATTCCGATTCCTACTTTAAAGGTACTCTAAAATCGAGAGTTAATAATATTTTGGATAAACATGTTGAATAAAAATTTTAAATTTATTGAAAAAAATTAAAATATTACATATATATTCTCTTTCTCTACCAGAGGAGATAACGACTTAGTGTCTCATGGATAAGAGGGCTAGACTTGTTGTGGAAATCCTCATACACCAAAAATTCTTAACAGTGAGAAAATTTAATGATCTCCACCTGTTTCCTACCTCTCTATTTATAATAGCACAAAGACTGGAATCATGGACTTGAAACTCGCTATAGATGACATCCTGGCGTTCTTAATTTATTTTGGCTTCCTGCTTTTTGAGCTATGGCCATTATACTTTGTTGGCCACTTGCTTTACAACCTTTGCCACTCGCTTTTCTGATCATGGGACTTTTTTGTGTGCTTATGCCGAGGGACTTTTTTGTGTGCTCATGCCGATAGTCTTATTCTTGATTTTTTACATTCTGCAATTTTTACTTCGTCTCATAAAAGTCCTTTTGATGTCATTTACCCTTCTCTAGTTTGGATTCAAATTTCTTTTAGGTCGTCAGGATCTTTGTTCGAACAAAGGCTTTTCCTATTTCTCACAAGATGGGCATGTATGTTATGCCATTGCCCGACATGCATCATGTTGCATGTCGTGTTTTTGGTTGCCTCTATTGTGGGTGGCTTATTCTTCCTGTTATGGAGTTTAACAGGAATGATGCATTTAGTTTATCTAAAGATATTTTAAATAGAAACTTGACTTTGTCCATCTTTATGAGTTGGAGGCAAAAACCCCAAACCCTCTGTGTGGAGATTTTGTTGGAATAGGTGATCAAAAAAGCCAATTAAATTGGTGGTTTTGAAAACTATTCAAATTATTTAAGTGATATTGTCCTGATGAATATAGTAAGTATTCGTCTCTAGTACATGTGTTTGTTGTACTTACCAATTACATTGAGCACTGCTATGACATCACAACAGATTCCCACAAACAAGTTAATGACCCATGTAGTTGGGTTGCACATTGGATGTCAGCTATAAAATCAACTTTTGAGGGTTGGTCTGAAACGTTCCAAGTCAAGAACCTTGAGACTGGGCATAGAAAGTCCTACTTAGACTTGCACTATGTATTACTTTCATTGGATAAGCATCGCGTTTCATCAGCGACAGACACTAGATGTCTATGCAATTTCAGTGGGTTAGTTGACAAGGTGGTCAACTGATTGAACTGACTCTTAAGGATCGTCATATGGAATTTTTGGAGACTAGGTCTATATGACTCGAATCTCCAGTTCTGAAAATACAGGAATAGTCCTCAGACTTGAGGAATCACAGCAATAACGTGCATACGATGACTATATCTTGGATCTGCACGAGAGGTGATTGTGTTGTAGACATGATCATCTTAAGTCTTGTCCAATGCAGTTGAAATATGTATCGAGGACGAAGAGAGGTCCAAGAAGAGGATCTGTCCCCTATTAGTAAGTGATAGAGGTATCTCTTATACACTTAGAGATGCGTTCATGCTTTATGAACCTGTGGTCGCAGTAGTTGATCGAATACGAAATGGAGGTTCCTAGATCGAGAAACTTGGCGTAGAGCAATCTCAAGTATTAAGCATAGACGCCTAGTCCAAGATGGAAACCGACACCTAATTCCATGCCTTAGATTAAGACCGGGAGACGGAAGATGGAAACACCGTATCCATATGGACTCAGGAGCCTAAATGTTCACATAGTCTCTAGTACCATGGGTTGTTTGTAGACGGTCACCCATGGTGACAGGCTTTCTTGATTAATGGTTACTAAAAAATTTTAATTAAATTAGATTTAATTAATAATAATTATGGACACTAGCCCAAGTCTAGCTGAAAGGTGAGGCTAAAGAATCACGCATAAATCACAAAAAAAGAACAAGAAATTAATTTGGAACTAATTCCATGGGTATAAGTAATTGGATTACTTATACATGGGGGTCCATTGAATGGATAGCGCAAGTTTAAATTAATTGGATTAATTTAAATTGGACTTGTCTTTATTTAATTAATAAATTTAATTCTATTAATTTATTGCCTGGGAACTCCAAGGGTACACCTCTTGTATTTGTTATTTTCTACGATTTAATTTTATTTTTATGCGTTTTTTTATTTATCGATTCAGCTAGCGCGTTCTCTGGCCGTACTACCCGATTCCTTCAGATTTCATCCTTGTTGATGGATGAAACTAGAGGGGCTTCTCTTATTGCAGCTTTGATTAAGTAAAATATTGCCATATTGGGTCTCTGCAATTTGTTAATTGAAATGCTAGATGAGAACCCTTTTATCCAATTTTTGGAGCCGTTGAAATGAACTTAAGCTCCAAATTATGTTCTCATTTGAGGTGGGGATTGTTCTGCCAAAAATTGTATACCGACCCACTAATGCATTTTGGAAGTTTTAAGATTTTCAAAAATCTTGATGTTGTATTATGAACTAAAGCAAGTGCCTCAAAGTCATACACTCTCGAACTTCTTTTGGGTTGGATCCTTCAAGCATCTAGGTCTAACTATATTTTTTAATTTCTCTACGATAGTCTCGCTTGGGTTAATTCCTTAAGCAAGACAAGTTTTTCCCATGTTTTTTGATAGGCCTGCCAAGTAGAAATAGAGAAATAGACTCATTAGTATTAACCTTAGAGATGTCTGTCATTAGCCTAAGGTTAATCTTTCTCTCTTTAACCCTAGAGGTGCTAAGTTGACTTGAACTATCAGGAGTTTACACTTCATGTACTTCAACTATTGCCTTTTAACCAGAGTCTGACGATGACCTTGTGCAAGCAGTACTTGAATCCGTCACTCCAGGTATAAAGTCTTGTACTCTAAGTGCAGGTTTAGAACCCTGCTCTCATAACTCTCAAGTTAGCACCGAAAGTGATGCCTTTCGAATTGGTGCCATGAGTATGTCCCGAAACGTGCTAGAAGCAAGTAGGGAACTCTTGATGGTGATCTAGACGTTGTCAACATCAACTCGTTGGTGAATTACTTGGGCTTTTATCTTTTGCTATCCAAACTTCTTGTCAAGCTCTTCAAGATTTTTCCTGAGGTGCCAGTATCTCATGATGACGGTATTTGCTTCAGATGATTCTATTTCTCGTCAAGAAATCTGCGAGAACATTTTTATGAGACTTAATAACAATAATATAATATACGATAATATTGACATTCTACTTGCCATCTAATAATACGAGCTTTCTCAATTTTGAATGAAGTTTATTTTTTAAGAAAGCTTTTACTTTCGTATTATCAACTTTCAAAGTATATTCTTTGGGTAGTAGAAATAAAGGTAATTTCTTAAACACCTTACAAATAACAAATATTTCTTTCGTTAATATGCCAAAAATTGACTTGTTGTTTAATGAACAACCCTCCTGTATATCTACTTGGTTTTTAACATTAGTTTCCTTCTTCTGACCATTATTGCCCATTTGTAGTCATTGCCGTTTGTGTAGACTACCATTCATACTCATCTTATGGGATAGCGAGTTGTGGTAGGTTGCAAACCTATTTTAACTCATGTGGGTAGGGATTTCTTCCCATTTCCACTTTGTGCTATCTGTTTCCTTTAAGCGTGGCAGAAAATTCTTTTTGTATCTTATAAAATCCTAAATAAAGATTCCTGTAAAATTAACAACTCTCAAAAGCTCTAAAGTTTCTTCTTGTCTTTGAAAATGTCAGGAAAATTGTGGATTTTTTCCACAATATGCAATTCGATTCCTATTTTGTCAATACGAATCCTCATAAATACAATTTTATTGACAGCTACAATGGTTTTCTTTCAAGAAAGCACCAACCTTTCTTATAACATGCATAAGAAAATATATCAAGGTGTCCAATGTGATCCTAAATGTTTTTGGATGCAATCAAGATGCCATTTATGTAGACAAACATAAATTCTAGATAGTTTTTGAAGAAATTATTCATTTTTCTTTCAAATATTTGGGGTTAGGGGTGTCAATAAGTCGAGCTCCAGCTCGAGTTACTCTCCAGCCAGAATACTTGTTTTGGTGTCTTCTGTATTATTATCCCATCCTACTTTTATAGAACCTTCCAAGTTTAACTCCAATAGTCGTATGAAGTTTTTTCTATCGAGTTCTAGTATAGTTGTTACTATCTTCATGATTGCAACCTAATCATCTATCAACTTTGCGATATTTTGAAAGTCAATAATATCCAAATTAAGTATAATGTCATATAGATATAAGGGCTAGAGCATAGTTCTTGCCTGTGGTGTATTTTCAGGCACTTTTCTTGGTCCGTACTGAAGCTATTCCTTATTATAATTTAAGCGCACCTCTTTGGTGTCTCAAATTTTTTTGGTCTATCTATATTTTATTTTTTTAAATTATTTAAATAATTTTTTATTTCTTTTCTCAACCTCCAATCCCTCTCTCTGAACTTCCACGCATCTTTTTTTCCCCCTACTCTTCTCTCAGTAACTTCTCACAACTTTTATCTTTTCAATTATTTTGATTTATATAACTAACATATATATTTCGAGAAAGTAACAATTATACTATTTAAGGTTTAAATTAATTGCACACACATTTAGATGTGCCATACACACTAGCTTTCTCTTAATCTTGTTCCCACAAAAGATGAGGTTATATTACTATGGAAATCCGTACTTTCTCTCATTGGATGAGTCTATGGATCATCATTTGAACCTGTAATTCTCTCCAGTAGTGGCAGTGCTAGAGTGATTTTGTTGGTTTGGATGTTAACTAGATCCATAATACCAAGTTATAAAGCATTTTTCTAGCTCCTACAGATATGATGGATCTACTGTTAATATCTCCATTATTTTATGAATTTGATGGATTCAAGAACTAGATTTTGCCGCATCTTGGGATCTGGGATTTGATGTGGAATGTGTGCTAGTCCGAAGGCGTCCCTGATACACTCTTGATATGATCTGGATGTCTTAGGGGTGCTCCTTTGGTTTTTCTTTAGATCTGTAACTTCGGCCTTTAGATTTATAAGATTTTTGTGTATATAGGGGAGAATCTTCAGGATTTCTCCCATATTTTGGCTGAAGAGATCTATTTTCATAGTCTATAGGTATATGAATTAATTTAAGTCCATAGTCTTGCTTATCTTTTAGATTTTTCTAAAATCTTGAGAGAATTTTGACGTATCTAGCTCGAGTTTCTTTTAATCAAATCATTTTACCATAATATTAAAAACTATATTGTTTGAGAAATCTACTCGATTCCTCTCGCCTCGCCTGTATTCTATCATGTATCTCGGTGGGTTATAAACATCTCACACATTTTCTGGTAGTTTTTGTCGAACGCTGTAACTTCGCATATGTTCCTCTTTCCCTTCTTTTGTAAGAAGATCCCATTTTTCTTTTCCTTAGTCGATCTAACATCTCGCCAATCTTCTTAAAAATTTTATGAAGAAATGCTTTTTCTATATTTTCAGAATTTAAAAGTATTCCCCGTTTTTATTGTAACTCAAACTTTTTTCGATATCATACTTTACAAAATCTCCTTCGTTAGGGACCAAAATATCAATATGTATATAAAAAAATATTCTTGTAATACATCTAGACTCTAATACTATTTTCAAGCTAAGGGATTAAATCTACAAGAAAATCAAACTTAACCGACTAAAATATTATTATCAAAAGATAAGGTAAGCAACTGAAATTGTTAATCCAAAAAACCAAGTTACTAAAATTTACAACTTTCATAACGGTATCAAATTTGCATGTACGCTATTGAATTAGGCTATTTTATAAAATATGTTACTGAAATCGCATAGTGCCCTATTTTATGTTATCAATTTTGCGTTTATCTCTTTACAAAACATTTACTTTTCAAGAAGTGATTTCTTAACTAGTAATTTTCCTTTTACTTTTCTAGAGGAAGTAATTTTTCATTATTAATCACTCACAACCATTAATTTCTCTAAGGGCATGACAGTATAAAAGAGTGATCAAATGTGTGATTGAATTATGAGTAAAATGTGCTGTAAAAAAATAAAAAAGAATTATGAGTAAAATGTGTAATGTGTTTACTTGAATAAGGGTGTCGGTAAAATTTAAATTAATTGCTTTCCAAATTATAATTTGAATTAAGTTAAATAAAAGTGTTTGCAATTGGAATTATAAGTTTTGCTTAAGCTTCTCTTAAATTGAGTTAAAATAACCTAAAGGCCGTAAGTTAGGGAGAAAGTATTTATTACAGTTAATTAAGGCACTTTTGTAAATAAATTGAAATTCTTTTTCACTTCTTTGCTCCAACTATTTTATATATATTTAAAAAATACACCATTTTCAATAATGGTTAAAATTTATTCACCTATCATAGTAGTTAGGTAACTTTTACAAATAAAATGGTAATACACCAACTTTCTAAAAAAATAATATTTTTGGTCTCATATGTTAGGAAATTTTTTTAATTTAGTTTTATTTATTACAATATTCTCATATTGTATTTTATAAGTTGAAAATTATTAATTTATGGCTCCACTATTGTTAAAAAAAATACACGTGAGGACTATAATTAAAACAAAAATTCAACTTATAGAATATAATATGAGAAAATCGTAACAAATGAAAATAAGTTGAAAAAACCCTAATTAGAGGACCAAAAATGCAATTTTCCCCCAACCGTTTTACAGAGCACTTCCACATAAACTTTTTTCTACTTATAACTACTACTTCCAACAGACGGTTCCCTTTAACGACTTAATCACTTAGGGTTAAATACAAATTATCCCCCTGTAGAAAAGAAATTGAAAATTACCTTTCAGTGTTTTTCATAATAAAGCAAGTAAGCCCCTCACGCGATTTCGTGCCATTCCCTCGCATTTTTTAGATTTTTTATTTTTTTTATTTTAAATTATAAATTATGTTTACATCCTTATTAATAGCAATTGAATCTAATTGAATCCAAGGCCAAATTTAATTAATAAGATCAATGGTCAATGGTCTAGATTAAAAGCATATATTTATATAATGTATATATTACATAAAATTTAATTAAAAATATATGTATAATATATTTTTATTAATTAAAATTATATATATGGAAAGAGAGGGGGGGGGGAGTTGGACGGAGGAAGACGAGGTCAGGGATGGTGGCGGGACTGCACGGGGAGGGCCGGCAAACAGAGGGAGGAAGGGGAGGCGACGAGGAAAGGGGGAGGGGGAGGGGGGGGGGATGGAGGGGGCAACGGGGGAGGGGGGTCCGAGTTTGGTATTTTTTTATTTTATTTTATTTTTAAATAAAAATATATATTATTATAAATATTATATATAATGATATTAGTATATATTATATTTAAATATAAAACAATATTTTATTTTTCAAATTAATTAAAAATCGCACCTAAGGCGCGTGTAGTGCATTATTAGGACAAGGAGAGTAATGCTTTCTTTTTAAATATACAGGGGTAATTTGATATTTTTTTATAGAGGATAATTTACACATTTCATATATTACATAAATGTGGCATGTATTTTTCCTTAATCACTTACAATTTTATAAAATTAAGTGTTGCAAACACCCCTAATGTCTTTAGAAAGGATTAAGGAAGATCATTGATATAATGCATTGTTTACTTGATCGGATAATTTGTAATGAATGGTTCTGAAATACCAAAAGTGCCCTCTAAACTATAATTGAATCATTGTGCAAACACTGTAGCAAATTGATATTGCATCATTGTGTAGATTTCTGCAAACTGATAAAAGTAGGTAACCCATCTTGACCGTTACTCAAACGTTCCGTTACTTTCAGTTTGTTAACTGTCTGATCAAGATAAGTATTCATTTCTAATCACAAACATCAAATCTGACACAAGATCATTCATAGATTGCATGCGAGCAAAATTTGCGTTTATTCAACACTTGATCGAGTCATTATCCGAGCCAAAATGTTCTTTTAGTCCCATTAAATAGGATACGGACAGATTTGATCCCATGTCTTTGAATATTTGCGGAGGTGGTCCTATTAATAGGAAAACTCGATTTTTTTTGTCCTCCCCATTAAAAGTTAACTGAAATTCACATGTGTCTTGCACATGTCCGCAATAAATTAGTAATAAATCAATTGAAAGTAAATATAGAATTTTTTTTCTCAATTTTTTGTTAATATCAACAAATTCAGTAAATACTTACTAACAGATAAACTTGTTTGTTAAATTAAAACAAACCATAGGGATGCTAAATATAATTTTTTAAACCATAAAGGGTTTATATATAATTTTACCAAATCTAAGAAATGGAGGTAATTATCCCTAATTAAAAAGAAAAGCGATCCATTACTCCCCAAAACAGTTATGATTTCAGCATACAACACCTAAGCCGTTGTACCACTCCGATTTCCTGATATCCCCAAAAACCTAGATCAGATAACAATTATGATTATACTATACTCGTAGGCCTTGTGTACCGTTAGACTATACCAATTAGCACTAGACAAACTCAAGAATTCCAAAATAACTTATACTTTAATCCATGTTTTTGAACCTCAACCTTAATCCAATAGCTAACTTATACTTTAAGTCCTTTTGTCTATCATGACTGCTCCTTCTCACCAGCCAGGTGTCCTTTAGATTCATGTACTTTTTTGCCGAACTAGCACGTCTAGGTAGTTAATGGTCGGCTTCTTAGCTAGAGACTCAATAAGGGGGTCTCCATGGAGTCCTTGGGTGAATGCACTAACTAACACCTCCTAGTGAGTTCTTCAACCCTCAAGAATGGTTGTGTTGAAATCTTGAACATAGGCCTTTAGAGTCTCGTTGTCTTCCTTTTTGACCCCAAAAAGATTGATTATTGATTTTTGGTACTTCTTGCTGCTAACAAACTGGTGTTGGAAAGCGAGAGCTAAATTCAACAAAAGATCTAACCGATCTAGCTGGAAGCTGGTTGTACCATTGTTGGACAGATTTCATTAGTGTAGTAAGAAAAAAGGACATTTAATACCATCAGTATACTATGCAGCAAGGCTGTGTTTTCAAACTTATGGATATGCACAACTGGATCAGTAGTACCATCACAAACCGACAGGTGTGAGGGTGCTCGAAATTAGCAAGAAGTTCTTCGTTCATGATGTGCTCGCTAAAAGGAATGCTTCGGACAACAAATGGGGTTTCTTTGGCTACCTGCTGGCAAAGTTCCGCCATTTCCTCCTTCAGGGATCGCCAGATGTCAGGGGGTTGATGTCCAGCTGCTTCCTTACTTGCAAAATCACTAGGAGTGGATCTATCCTATTGGAGCCCGACAAGGATCCCTTCGTCCATACCTTGGATTCCTGGCATTCCTCCTCTCTCCAGTTGGGAAGAGGGTCACGCTCTGCTGGCTTGAGATCCACGGAGGGTTGATTAATAGTTTCCATGATGAACTAACAGAGTTGTTCACAAAAGAGTGTTTTTAGAATAGCAGGTCCAGCTGCTTGGTCCAGAGTTGGAGCTGGGACTAGAATGTTAGCCTCTAGTGCTGAGTCTGGTCGAGGAACGTTAACATCACCTATAGTGGGGTCCACAGGTAGAACAACAGGTCAGACGCAGCAAGGAGGGAAGAATCTCCCTCATAAGATTCGTGGTCACCTCTATTATTAAGATTTGTCATTTCTCATGCTAAAGCTCAAGTGTTCCCACAGACGATGCCAATGATGCGTACCAAAAATTTGACCGCACCACAAAGGTCGAAGAGTCTTCAAGAAAATCTTAAAATTATCGAAGAACTAGCCCTGCAAAATAGAGGTAGTACTCCGATGCTTAAGTCAGTAACAGTTTAAGAAGAAATGAAAGGAAAAACTTGAGATAAAGTGAGAAGAATGGTGAAATATGATGTGAGGGTGAATATTCGTAGAATGCAAAATATAGGCTTCAAATATGCTAAAAATCGAGAGAGAATGGTGCAAAAAAAGAGAAAGTTTGAGGATGAATGTGATGGTGTTTGATGTTACCATAAATTTGTACAAAATCTCTATTTATAGCCTTGTACAGGGTTGGAGAAGGAGTCAAAATCTGAGTTCCATATGCCATTAAAAAGCTACTTGAGTCGTCTATCATACGCAACAAATCGTTGGTAATTTGGATAAATATTGGTTAAGATATAAGAGTTGGACGAAATCCTGCCAGATCTGCCTATTTTCCCGAGAATTGATTATTCACAAGCTTTCCAGTTCATTTATCACCGGTTTATCTGGACGACCTGGAGATATTTTAAGCTGATGTGTACAAACATGTTGGCAAGCTACATGACATGTCACCTAGTTGTATGATGACGTGTTCGGCTGAAATGGGCTTATTTCTTGGGCCTGTCAGTTCGGTAAACTATTAGGTAAACCTGTGGGACTTGTTTTCTGCTGGTGGACCTTGTTTGTCCTGATGGTGAGCTCTTATCTATGTTGCTGATGAGCCAACTGGGCTCTTAGTTCTAGCTTTTGGGCTTGACTCAATAATTTTAGGAGGCATCAATATACATAAATGTAAATACTTAAAATTAAAAAAAATAGATTATAATATTATAGATAATTTTAAATCATAAAAATTAAAATTGTTATTTTCTATAATATAAATAATTAAAAAAACTAAAACCCCTTTGCCCCCTCCCTCGCCACCATGCGGTACCACTACGCCACGGCCCTACCTAACGTTGCCCAGCCCACATCTGGGCGATGGTGGTCACCCAGAATTTATAGGGCAGAAGTCGAGTTGTACGCTGGACAACGATGATGTCACCCAGATAGGGGGTGATGCCGCGTCGCCTCCCCTCTAATGGGGCCGACAACGCCGTCGCCCCCTTGTGAGGGGACGTTGATGGCGGCGTCAAGGGTGAGGTAGGGATTGGGTAGGTGGGTGGCCGGAAGGTGAGGGGTGAGTGTTTAATTTTTTATTTTAATTTATCATATAAAAATAATCATTGTATTTTGTAATTCTACACATTACACAAAATTTTACATTAATTTCATATCACTTTTTTTTTCATGTAAGTATTTACGTGGCACATAAAAAATTAAAAAAATGCTTATTCTGCAAAAGCCAAATTAAAATGTCCTTATTTTTGTCAACATAAGCAAATTCTAACCATTTCTAAAAATTCGATGGTCAAAATCCTATAATTGCCAAAAAAAAAAAAAAGAAGAAATCATGAGGTATTTTTACTATCCCTATATTTAGGGTCCTTATTTTGCCGCTTTCTAATATACGGGACAATAAATGCAATTAAGCCACTGAAAGAAATTAAGCAACTAATCTTAAATAAATGATCATCAAGTTGAAGTTATCATACACAAGATCGCCATTCTCTTTTTTGGTCAACTGACTAGCAAAAGGAAATAAATTAATGTAATTCGTAACTACTTATTATCAGTTATAATTATTAGATATATGAATACAAAATTAGTCAATAAAATTGAGTAATCAATCAATTACTAATTGTTGAATGATAAGCTAATATTTTTATCAACTTCAATAAGATTAAACAACTAACTCCTAATTCTAGTTTTAATTTTATATTTTTCCGACAATCAATAATGTACATAAATATTCTATTAGATTAATTAATACATCTAATTAACAGTAATATTTATAGCTATTTAGTTAATTTAATAATTAGCTACTGTTAATCTTAATCAAGTAATTACAACTAACATATAATTCAACCTTCATATGAAAGGTAAAACATAGGGAAAAATGCAAGCAACTCCCTTGTGATATTGCAAATGAGCAAATTATCCCCTTATGAAAAAATAAATAGCGATTTTACCTCCCTGTAATTTTTAAAGTACGACAATTTACTTCCCTATATTTTCCAAAATGAAGCAATTTATCTCCCTATATAAGGAGGTAAATCGCTTGATTTTAAAAAGTAAAGGGGTTAAATTGCTATATTTTTTTCATAGGGAGGTAATATGCTTATTTTCAACATTACAGAGGGATAAATTGCTATTCACCCGTAAAATACAACATAATCAATTTCAATTTATATTTATAATTCAATGGATATATTGGCAATATAAACATTTTGATACATATAATTGAATGGGGTTAAATTAGATATTAACAAATTTACCATATATAAATCTAAATTGAATAAGTTGATTCAATTAATTTAATTACTATAGTATATTTAACTAATCAAGATTAAATCAACCATTTTAATTAATTAGCTACAACACAATTAATTAATTGCTCATTAAATATATATTAAGATTCAAGATAAGTGGACTTAATTAATTGCAATTAATTAATATAAGTACACTGGATAATCATTGACTTAACCTAGAATTATTCAATCAACTAAACTACTAGGGATTAATCAAGTAACCAAATTGAAATAATTAAACAAATAATTATCCTAATTAGGAAAGAGAAAAACTTGCTATGTTGCCGTTTTTGTGCAAGGGAGAAAGATAAAATATTAAAATGTTAAAGTGTTGTGCATGGTAATTTTTATATTCATATATAGGGAAAAGTATTATTTTAGTACGCTAAGTATGCCTAATTTTAATTTTAGTCTGATAATTATATTCATTTATGTTTAGGTCTATTAACTTACGAAATTGCTTACTTTTAGTCCTCTGGTAGATTTTCGGACAATTTTACCCCTATGCAACTTTTGAAAGGCAGTTTTAGTCCATATGCACTCGTAGGGGTAAAATTGTCCGAAATTCTACCAAAGGACTAAAAGTAAGTAATTTCGTAAGTTACTAAATCTAAATAAAAATGGATATAATTATGAAACTAAAATTAAAATTAAATATATTTAACGGACTAAAATAATACTTTTTCCTGCATATATATAACAATGTGAGGGTGCCGACTGCAAGGTTGGTGGCAGCCACGGTGCTGCCCTCACCAATTTCCATCTCTTTCTTTTTTTTTTTTCCTCAATAAATTATAATTTTAATCTCTTAATTTCTAAATACATATAATTTAATTCTAAAAATTTTAAAAAATTCTAATTTAGTCCCTTAAAGTTTTAATATGTTGGAGTTATACACTACAATTTATGACTCCTTTAACTCTTATAAATTAATTAATTAAATTTCATATAATTTTTTTTTATCCTAAATTAACTCATAAACTTTTTAAAAAATAAAACTTTAAGCAAAAAATAGAGGAAGAAGAATAAATCTTATGAATGATAATAAATTAGTTTGTTAAACATAGTGCATAGTATTTAATATAATAAATAAGGGACCTTACATATTGAATATAATAATATTCATCGCCTTCTTATCAAGAAAACGGACCTTACACATTGAAACCCAATTTCAACTCCAACTGAAAACGAAATGGAGAGAACACTATTTCACCAACCACTTTATGAGAAAAAATAAAAATTACATGAAGTGGGGAAATTGTAATATGAATTCGACTCGATTAAATTTGAACCAGTAATAATAAATGTAATATATTTATGGACAGTTTAACAAAAGTGACCAATCACATAATAAGTTTGATACACTTGCTTTGTGATTGATTTGGTTCGACCAAATCTGAGACGAACAAGAATTTTCTCATAGAACGACGATTCAAAATAGAATAATACGCCTTGAAGAGCCAACAACTAAGTATTTAAAATTCGACTAAATTTGATTCGAAAAAATATTTTCCCGTAAAACGACAATTCAAAAACAGAATAATATGCTTTGAAAAGCCAACAACTTTGTATTTAAAATCAAACAGAAGTTTCTATTGTTTAGTATTTATACCCTAGATTATGAGAATAAAGCAGCAAATGTTAATTCAAAGGAAAAGAATAGACTTCCTTCTGATCCTACCATCGATATGCATCTCCTAATTGATTCTGTTCTTATAGCATCAGCGGCATTACTTGCTTTATCCGTCTCCTGGCAAGTTTGGAAGCTAATCAAATCACACAGAAAACTTCCAGGCCTGCCTCCAGGCCCCGGAGGCTTGCCGATTGTTGGCTACTTGCCGTATGTTAGACCAAACATTCACATCCAATTCACAGAACTCGCTCAGAAATATGGTCCAATCTACAAGCTCTGGCTTGGGAAGAAACTGTGCATCGTGATCAGCTCGCCGTCACTCATAAAAGAGGTGCTACGTGATCACGACACGATCTTTGCCAACCGTGACAAAACTGTGACGACCCTCATTGGCACTTACAATGCCAATGACGTGGGGTGGTCCCGATACGGCCCTCAATGGCGGACGTTGCGTAGACTGTTCGTGCGAGAGATGCTGAGTGCTAATAGTCTTGATGGCTCCAGCAATCTCCGGAGAGATGAGGTTAGAAAGAACGTCAGAAGTGTCTGTTCCGAGATTGGCAGGCCTGTCAATATATGTGAACTAGCATTTCAGATAAATCTCAACGTTGTGCTGGGGATGACGTGGGGCAGCACGATTGAATTGGAGAAGAGGGATAAAGTGGGGACTGAATTCCTGCCACTGGTGGCAAGAATTTCTGAGGTGATGGGGAAGCCCAACATCTCTGATTACTTCCCAATTCTTGCCAGGTTTGATATACAGGGAGTCGGGAAAGAAATGACGCGCCTGATGCAAATTCTCGACAGGTTTCTTGAAAATCTTATAGACAAAAGTACGACTGTCTTATCTGATAGAGTGGAGAGTGGAACCAACAAGGGAAGGAAAGACTTTGTTCAAATGCTAGTGGAGCTGAAGGAGAAGGACGACGGCGGTAAGATGTCACTTACCAAGACACAAATCAAAGCCATGTTAGTCGTAAGTTACTTACATTGCTAAAAGTCAAAATGGGCACACAGTTGCTTAATTATTAGAGATACTTACACTTCTCTGGACGTAATTACATGCATAAATCATATAGTTTGAAAAATTACATATAGTTTGAAAAATTACATTTAGTTTTCATAAGGTCTGCTTCTAGCCAACAAATAAGTCATTCTATAAATCAAAATTCATAGAATTTGATGATATTAAACAAAAGAATTAGATAAAAATTCATATTTGACACCAATTGACATATTACTGATTTATTGCATGTCAAATAATTTTTTTTAGAATCAAATTACCTTTATAAATCTTCACACGTTAAATGCATATGAGAAGGTATATCTTTAGAGATATAAGGGTTAGTCTAGTCACAAAAAAATTATTTGACCTGTAAGTCAACAATTAGTCAATTAAGGGTGAATATCAATTTTCGTTCACATGATGTCTGCTTCTATCTAACAAATAAGTCGTTCTGTAGATCAAAATTCATAGAATTTGATGATATTTAACAAAAAATTTGGATAAAAATTCATATTTACCCCCAGTTGATATATTACTGATTTATTGTATGTCAAATAAGTTTTTTTTTATAATTAAATTACCTTTATAAGTCTTCACATGTTAATGCATATGAGAAGATATATCTTTAGAGGTATAAGGTTACTCTAATCACAAAAAATTTATTTGACCTGCAAGTCAACAGTTAGTCAATTAAAGGTGAATATCAATTTTTATTCAATTTTTTTGAGACGGTCAACTAATTTAGTGAATTTTAACTAATGGAGGGACCTCTTTGTTAGATAAACGCAAATTTCAAGGATACTAGATTTAATTTTTCAAATGGGAAGAAGTTTACCTGTAATTGCACCAAACCTCAAAAGTAGAGTGTAAATACCCCAAATTTCTCGTATAACATGATTATTAATGCATTTCTTCATCTTGCACTGGACCTATTTCCTATTCCAGAACGTCATAGTGGGCGGGACGCACACTTCATCAACCACAGTGGAGTGGGTTATGACAGAGCTGATCAGCAATCCAAACGTGATGGAGAAGGTGCAGGAGGAATTGAAACAAGTTGTGGGATTGAACAATATGGTAGAAGAGGCTCATATCCCAAAACTCTTGTATTTGGATGCCGTTCTGAAGGAAACATTGCGCTTGCACCCGACAGGACCCTTCTTAAGCCCAAGAACTCCAAGTGAATTTTGTACGATGGGCGAATACACTATCCCCAAGGATTCTGCAATCTTTCTGAACGTTTGGGCTATTCAAAGGGACCCTACGGTCTGGGATAATCCATTGGAATTCAAGCCAGAGAGGTTTTTGGGTAACGACGGGAACTTGGATTTCAGTGGGAAGAACTTTAATTATATTCCTTTTGGATCTGGGAGAAGGATATGTGCCGGCCTGCCGCTGGCGGAGAGAATGTTGAGCTATGTGTTAGCTTCACTTCTGCATTCATTTGACTGGAAGCTACCAGATGGTGAAAAACTTGACATGGAGGATAAGTTTGGGAGTGTATTAAGGAAGAAAAACCCGTTGTTTGCTATTCCATTTCCCAGGTTTACTGATTCGAATCTGTGCTTGTAACTTGGTGTTCGAAGCCATTTACAATAATTGGAAGATGAATAAGACTCTGTAGTTGCCTATACTGTCCACCATGATTTGTTGGGTGAGTGTGTAATCGATTAAGTGATATAACGTGCTTGTTTGACCTTATGATTGAGCAAGTAAAACCTACGGTATGAGTATAAATATCTTTTCTTGTGCCAATTTTAGTCTTCTATTTTAGAAGATTTATGCAACTAAATATGTTAATTTTCTTCAGTTTTGAGTTTACAATACTTGAGTCCACTCCTCCTATTATTTTAGTGAATTTTGTTTATTTTTATTCTAAATGAGTGAAAAATTTAAATTACACGATAAAATTATCAAAATAAATTCGTACGAGACTAAAACTGTCATTCCCCATTAGAAAAAAATCAACATTTAATAATAATTAATTGACATGATTAAAAATAAATAATCGTAATAAATAAACATTGACTACAGCTGCACAATAATTGTTGGTTGTGATTTCTGCGAATTTGGCTAAAAAATTGACATTACTAAAAGCCATTCAAAAATAATTATTGTGACTCGTGCCATTAACAAAAATAGTTTTAATGACTTTTTTTTTGTAAAAATAATAATTGAATTTCAATTTCTTAATCATCCACACACATATAGAAAAGCAAAGATCCGACTTTTAAACTTTCATATCTTTATATGAGAGTTAGGTGGAATTTCACATATGGAATGCTGTAAACACATCCATATGCAAACATGAGTGTAATTAGAAGTCGGGGTCGAGTGTGCTATGTGTTTTTAGTCCATAAGGATATTTTGGTTCAGAAAAAATTAATAAATTTTAAAAAATAAATAAAATTATAATTTTTAATTTACAAGAGTATTTCGGTCAGTTTACCATAAAAAATGAATGAAAACCTAACGGATTGGGCTAATTGTTAAACGGATATTAAAATCAGAGGGTTATTAGTAATTTTTCAAACAACGCGGTGGTATTCATAATTATGCGAAACCTCAAGAGATGTCATTATAATTTACTCTAAAAATAAATACATACTTTTTTTATCATAATAAAATTAAGAAATAAGTTTATATTAATGATTGAAACACTGGATCTGTATGTATAATTTATAATTTAAATATATGATTAGTCTTCAACAAAAAAATCAAAGATAAAATAAATAAATAATTGATCGGAATTGACAAGAAAATATTAAATGATGTTAATTATACATACATGAATAACAGTTATGGGGAGAGTTAATTGATTAAAAAATTGGATGTGATGTGAATGAATAGATAAATATGTTTAAGGAAACTTTTGTTAATAAACATTTTGTCATTCAAATCAGTTATACTGTGGATACATCTTCAAGAAATGGTACATATTAATAGGGTTGAATAGCAATTTATCCCCTGTGATATTGAAAATGAGCATATTATCCTCTTATAAAAAAATATAGCAATTTATCCCTTTATACTTTTTAAAATAAAGTAATTTAAATTGCTTTATTTTAAAAATTATAGGGGGTAAATTATTGTATTTTAACAAATATAGAGAGGTAAATCGCTATTTATTTTTTTTTATAAGGGGTAATTTGTTTATTTACGATATTATACGGGAATTGCTTGTATATTTTTTTTATATTAATTGTAGAGATATTATGTAACAAAGAAGTACGTGGTCTAAAAGGTGGAAAATATGTTAGTCACATTAATTTTGATGTTGTTGGTCCACTTTGAAAAGTTCTATGCGACCTTTGGATTGAGGGTTTGATTATTTTTTCTCTAGCATGAGTGATTTTTGCTTTTCCTTGCATAAGGAAGGCCACTTTGCTTTAGCATGTCTGCATGTGTTCTGCTCGGTGGACACTGTTGGGTGGTGACAAGCCTTTATTATGTTGTTTCTTTCCCTTCTAGTTTCTTGATTATATTTTTGAGTCTAGCTTTTCATTTGTTTTTATCTCGGTACTTCTTCCTATTCATGTTTTCCTAATCTTTGTGTTTGGGAAAAAATGTATGCCAATCCCTTGTAAAATTCGAAATGAGCGAATTACCATCCCGTGAGAAAAAAATACCAGATTATCTTCTTGTATTTTTTATAATTGAGCAAATTATCCCCTCAAAAGAGGTGGTACATTACACGCTCTTTTCCTACGAATTTGATTGTTTTTTTAAGAATAAAATATTATTTTTATATAAAAATATATTATAATAATATTATATTATATATATTATATTATTTATAATAATAAATAATTTAAAAACAAAAAACTTACCCCTCGCCACCGCCGTTCGCTGCCTGAAACCCTCTCCTTCCCCCATCACTGCCCCCATCCCCGTCGCCGCCCACGCCGCCTGAAACCCTCCCTTTTCCCATCACCGCAGCCCCCATCCCTGTCACTGTCCACGCCTGCCTTGGAACCCTTCCCCTCCTGCTAGAAACCCTCCCTTCCCCCATTGTCACCGCCTCCTTCCCCAGAAACGCATTCCTGTTGCCACCCTCTTCCCCTGAAACCCTTCCCCATCACCGCTTGCTGCTGACAAATGCTCAAACCTCACCACCCCTTCGACACTTATGGTCGCCATTGTCGTCGTCGTTGTCACCCTTCTCTTTGTCTCTCTCTCTCTCTCTCTCTCTATATATATATATATATATATTTATATATATAATTATAACTATATATAATGTATATTACATATATGTTTTGTTAAAAGTTCTATGAATATAATTTGAAAATATATTTTAAATCCAGACCGTTGATTTGAATTAAAATAAAATTCGGGCCATTGATCTACTAGTTAATTTGGACTTTAGATTCAAATCAAATTCAACGGTTCTCAAATAATGTTATAAAATTAATTTAAATTAAAAAATAAGAAATTAAAAAAAAAAAGCACGTGCACTTCACGAATCGCGTGAGGGGGGTAATTTGCTCAATTTTAAAAAATATAGGGAGGTTTGGTATTATTTATTTTTACAAGGAGGTAATTTTCTCATTTTGGATATCACAGGGGAGTGGTATGTATTTTATCCTCTGGGTTTGTGTGTCTTTCCTCTGGGGAAGTCGTTCAGACTATCAAACCAGAAGGAATGGGGTTGACTCTATCGGTGCAAGTCTGCTGGGGGGGGGGGTTCAATCAAGAGGTGCTTGTACTTGTAGGTTGGCTGTAACACCTTGGGTTGTTCCACTAGATGTGCTGAGAATGACTTTGACTAATGTGGTTCTGTCGGCGAGAGGGTTGGACCTTAAAGTACTTTAGGGAAACAGGTTTCTACTGCGGTTCAACCATGAAGTGGATCGAGATAGAGCTCCTAGAGGTGGTCCTTAGACGTTCGATCATAACGCGGTTATTCTTAATACAATGTCCATGGTTTGCGAATTCGCTTAATGAATGACGAGGTGGATGAATTGCTAGGACAACAGTTGGGCAGGTATGTGGACTCAGACCTTGCAAACATCCAGGCTATGTAGGCCTCAAGTGTGCGGGATTATGGTAGCACTTGATGTTCGCCAACTGTTGAAGAGAGTCATGAAGGTACATTTTTAGGGAAAAGAGATCACGGTATTGTTGACTTACGAATGCTTACCGAATTTTTGCTACACTTGTGGAACATTGGGTCACATAACGAGGGAATGCACTATATGAATGGCATTAGGGGCCCTGGCGACTAAACGAAAGCTCTAGATGATTTGTGGATGCAAGACCCATGATGAAGGTAGGCGAGCTCAATTTTTTATACGGGACGAGGGCTGGCGAATGGTGGTAGATGTGGTGTTGGTGGATCCCTAGAGGGGCAGGGCAAACTGACGGAGAATGGGGAGGGTTAGAGGGAGCTCCGGCTGGAGGAGGAGAAACCCAATTCTTGAAAAAGGGAGTCATAGGGGGGTTTAGGGCTAAAGACCTGGGTGCATGAGAAATCATGGGAGAGACAACAGCTGAAAGGCTATAGGTTCTTAGGAAGAAACCTGTTGGGCTAACGGAAAGGCTAAGGGACAATTATGGGGATTCATATGGGGTGGCAACCTAAGTGGTCAACACGGATCAAATTGCGAAACTTCCTTTGATCCAAATTGGAGGACCTAGTGACATTTTGTCCGACCAGGGACTTGAGCCCAATCGGCCCACTAAGTTTAGACATGACTCATCTAACTTGTCTAGTAGAGAGCATACATTAACTACTCAGCCTATTAGAACATTGGCCTATCAGGCCATATCCCTACCCAGACCATCACTAAATCTGAGCCTACTCCCGAACCCAATCACAATCCAGCTCGTTCATCCTCTTGTCTTTAGCCCATACCACAGACAGCCCATCCCACCTCACTTACTAGACCGCCCATACCCAAGTCAGCAGTGCCCCCAACCACATATCTTAGATAACTCACGCTATCACCTACTACGTATCTCGGCCGTCTCGACCTAGGAAGTTATGCTCCTATCTCAGAACTGCCCTCATCCAACCACGAAATCTCATGAAGTAGGGAAAAAGCGGCATCAAAGTCCAACCGTCTTTTACCTCATTCACTCATGGACCGCGTGGTTATGGGTGGGGCCAAACAGTGGGATGGTTGGCCAATATCATCATCGTTATCGTGGCCCCAATCAGTCTAATCTTAGAGCTCTGGCAAAGGGGTTGTTCAATTTGTGTCTATCTCCATCCAATTTCATAGTGGACTTCGCAATAAGAGAGGCAATAGGCCACGGAGGAGGGGGATAGGATTAAGTAGAAGGGATGGACTAACAGTTATAACGGGTAAGAGAGGAGAAGGTGGTGTAGGGGGAGTTGGGAGTATATATGTGATGATAGTCTTATTATTTCTACATTGGTGAAGGCTGCCAAGAGCAATGAATGCATTAGTTTGGAATTATCGGGTTTTTATGAACAGCCTGGATAGTCCGTAAGCTTGGAGAGACTCTTTGAGTTTAAGATCTACTATTCATGTTTCTGATAGAGATCAAGCGTGGTCAATGTTGCTTTGAGTGGATTAGGAATAATTTTGCTGTCTTTTAGGTCTGTGTGCGGTCAATGGACAACTAAGATGGGGGTGGCACTATTTTGGAAGAAAGATGGCATATGCCAGCTACATTCATCTTATTCATCTCACACACATGAATTTTCTTATGTATCTACATCTCAAGTCGAGCATTAAGAACTTTTGCTAATTTAAATGCATTAAAGAAAACTAAAACAACTATACATATGATGTCATATGAATTAATATCTGTTTTTAATGAACTAATCGGTTACAATTGCATTATGAATTTTAATCATCAAAAGTCAATATACATCAATATTTATATCACATATGTACGACTAACCAATAACTACTACTGTAATGAGGTCTCAGTTTCGCCAACTGAGTTAAGCCCCACTAGTATGAATGAATGCATTATTTACAACAACCATTAGAAACTGGTCAAGATAGATCCGATGTTTTGGGATGTTGGAAACCCACCATTAGAAACTGATCATGATGAATTTGATATTTTGAAATGTTCAATCCTTTCTGCTATTGCACATGATCTATTAACATCGCTAATGTCTTCAATATCTACTGAAAAATATTTTAATATAGGTGAAACGATGACCACCAAAAGAAGCAAATAAACTTCAAAATCCATACAGTTTATAAATATGAAAAAGATTGGGTTAGATCAAAGAAAAAAGACGTGGGACGTGAGAGAAACAAATTCAAACAACCATTATTTGATTCAGACAACGACAATAAAGAACCATTTGAAATTTTAATATTCTCCATTGGTCAAGTGACAAAGAAGACTATGATTTGAAGATTTGTATTTTTTGTGACATAGAGAATGTCAGTATATAGAAGGGTCTTCAAATATTTACGAGTGACAAATTACTTAAATAACATTTTGATTAAAAAACTTAGCTTTTAACTAAAAAAGCTAAAATAACCACAAAAAATGATAAGGTACTAAAAGCAAAATATAAACTAAGATAAAAATTTAACAAAAATCTTACGATAAAAAAATTACTTTTAAACAACACAACAATGCCATATTTACAAGAGGTGACTTAAGTGGAAATAACAATCAATCCGACCCAGTGGCCCATCTACCTTTGTTTTGAACGAACTCGTTGTTTATTAAGTTATGTATTATGGTCTTGTTTACTAATGACCACTCCGGCTTTAACCATCCAAATTAATGAGCCCTTTATTCGCCTACATAAATGCCGACCACTTGGGTTGCACTTTTATTCGATGGCCTATGCCCTGTCTTTTTTCCGACAAATTTTAGCTGCCAATTTACCATTAGCTCCCCTATTCCCTACCTATTGTAGTTTCTCATTCTCTCCTCCATTTTCTTTCAGAATCTTTTCATACCTCCTCCCTTCTGGAAGGAAGAATCAAGAAAAAATGAAGGAAATATTAGTAGGATCTCGAAAGTCGGCATCTTGATCTTGGATTTGAGTTTGGAGACATGGGTTGTTGAGATTTTTGCAAGAGGTTATCTCATTTTTTCTATTGAAGATTGAATTTTTTGAAGTGGATTTCTCATATTTTGTGGCAGATCACACAGTTTGTTGAAGTAGTTTATATGGTGTTGTTCCTTTCTAGCACGGAAGAGGGTAGAGGATTAATGAGGAGTATACCTTTTCTCTAACATCCTCACACATTAAAACATAATTACCGTTTATTAGCATAACAATGGTATGATAATGTGTATAATATTTAGTGTTTAATTGAAATTTTGTTGGAGTGAGTGAAAATTTGAACAATAGAAATTTGTGGGGGTAAAAATGAAAATTTGAAAGATGAGGGGGAACAAATACAATTTATATTAATATATATATATATACTCTCCTACTAGCTGTATAAATGAATGGTCTAGAAGCCAAAAGAAGAAGGGAAAAGAGAGAGGCGACGGAGAGAGAGAAGAGAAGATCAGAGAAGAGAAGAGGAAGAACTCTGGGGGTGCTCAAACAATTTCTATAACTGATTTGGTAAGTCTTTTTCATTTTCCTTGGGTAAATTCATGTAGGAGCTGGGTGTGAATTGATATTGAAGGGAATAAATTGATTAAAATAGAAGAACGGCATCGGGAGAAACCCTATTTCGATCAGCCTCTGTAAATCGTGATTATCTTGAGATATACTAGTTCAAATTTGCTAGTTCTTATTTCTGTGAAAACTTCAGAATGTCTACTGAAACTTTATGGTTTTGAGCAAGAGCTGAATCATTCGTTTTAATGGGTAACTTGGAGATAACTTTCTATTGCCCTGTTTCTGCAATAAATCAGACAAGGTGTACTTAAAACCTTGTAACCTGAGTTATAATGGTTTAATTTGTATGATTCTTTCGTAAATTGAAACCAGACATATAGGGGATTATATTCTGAAAATATTGCAATTTTTTAAAGAGTATATAAGTTTCGAGAGAATTTCAAATATTATGTCCACGAATTTATAACACTGTAAATCAGATTGTACTAAAACTTGAATAACTAATTATATATAAATCCAATTAGTATGATTCTTGTTGTAAATGAAACTAGAGATACATGAGAATATTTGATGTAAAAATGGCACATTTATCAATTGTATTTTTGCTTGAAACAAATTTATGATTTGAGACAGAGATGCTGTCAAGGAAAATCTAGTAAATGGCAAAGATGGATTTTAATAAAATTAATTCCTATAATCTGAAACAGAAAGCATACACCCTTGCAAAGCTTATTATGTCTAGTTTATAATTCTAAAACAGTTTTTAAAGTTAATGATTATGATTAAAGTTATGATTTAATTGGTGAGCAATGTTGAAGCGTCTGTTCAAGCTAACTTGGCTATAATCTCGTATTCTTTATATATTTTAGGATCAGAATCATTGCCCTATGTTATTTGTGAAAATCTTTCAGATAGATAAACCTGAGAAGGATCAGCAAAACGTTGCTTCCAATCACCCAGTTGTGAAATGATTGAAGTTGAACTTGTATATTGAATCTTAGAAATAAAGCAAATGTTAGTCTATCCTTCATTTATCCTTTCATCTTCCGGGCCATCTCGTTATGCTATTTCTATACCTTTTTACAGTAATGGGAAAGGACTCCAAGCCTAAGGATTCAGCGGGGAAAGGCAAGGGAAAACAACCAGCAGGGGGAGGTGATGACGGTGGATCAAAGGGTAAAGGAAAAGGAGGGAAGGGAGATGGTCTAGGGACTTGCACATATGTCAAAGGTTTCTACCCATCACACCTTTGTTCAATGAAACCTGTACATTATTTGAGATTTGTGATATTATATGCATTGTCACCTAATTGGGTACTAATAATTCCTATCTACCTTTTAACCTTTATTAGCTAGGCATATCTTGTGCGAGAAGCAAGGCAAGATTAATGAAGCCTATAAGAAGCTACAGGATGGTTGGCTCAGTAATGGAGACAAGGTTCCACCAGCTGAGTTTGCTAAGGTATTGATATTCGATCTTATCTCTTGCTTTCAGTATGTAGGAAGAGCAAACCAATTGGTAGTAATTTGCATCTGCAGTTTTAAAGTAAAACTACGCACTTTAGTTTATATTCAAGCAATCACATAACAAGGACCTCATACTTTCTATAGACACTTTAAATGATGGATGTTAAAGTTCTGTAATACTTAGATGCATACGAGGCATTTATTGCTTGAAATATGAGGTCTAGTTTCTATCCTTTTTTCTTTGTTTGTCTTCTTCAGTTAGCTGCGGAATATTCAGAATGTCCATCAGGGAAGAAAGGTGGAGATCTAGGATGGTTTCCGCGTGGTAAGATGGCCGGCCCTTTCCAGGAGGTCGCATTTAACACACCTGTTGGGGTGACTAGTGCACCATTTAAATCAACGTGAGTTTATAGTATCCCCAGTTCTTTCTCACCACACATGATGATATTTGCCACATGGTACCTTATAACAGTTTGAATAATACTAATTTTATTTTTCTATTGACAAATTCAGGCATGGATACCACATTATCTTGTCTGAAGGAAGGAAGAACTGAGAAACTTGATCTTATATGTGGAGCTGAATCACATGTTGCCTACAAAAAACGATAGCATATTTATGGAACCCAGCAATGACTTCACCTTCTAGATCAATGGTTGGATGATGTTTTTCCTTAAAAGATGCACGTTCTATGTTAATGTATGTCAACCGTGTAACTCTTGGGTGTCTGCCTTTTGCTAAAAATCATCCCAGATTGCAAATCCCACGTCCCTCAAATTTCCACCAGAGAATAAATTATCAAATGGAAGGCATTAAGTTGAAAGAAGCCTTATTTCCTATGATTAAACCTTCCGGCAAAATTGGAGACGCATGAAGTTAATTTTCTCACTAATCATGCGTATAATGTAATTTTGCGTATCTAATTCTATTATGGTTGTTCACCCTGCTGGTTGAATGAGAAGCAGACCTGTGATAGAGGTCTTTTAAATTTAGACATTCATGTCGTGCTTCAGCCTCTCTGCCCTATGCATACAAATCATCTTTAGCCAAGGCTTTGATGTATTGTAAGTAATCAGCCTTCAGAGTGTATCATTGCGTGTTAGAGTTCTCATTTATTGTGAATTTGGATGGTTCTATCAGTTCAAATGCTGTAACATCTTGGGGTTAGTGTGTGCTCTATGCTCTGTGGACCACCATGGTTCTGGGACCATACACGAAAAATAAAGAAAAGCTACCAAGAGGTGTAACAGTTGAAATCCAGATATGGTGGTCTTAGAAATTATTGTTCAATTGAAAGGATGATCTAACTGTTCTTGGCTGGTTGCACTCCAACTACTGGCAATCATGAGTACCAGTCCAGGACCGTAAAGAAGCTACGAGGATGGGTTAATCTTACAACCTTGGCTAGTTATAACTTTGGTTGGTTATTCAAACATAATAGTTCAGGATCAGACAATTAGAAAAGAGAGCAAGCAAAACAAGGGTCTTCCACAGCAACCTGAGAAATCTGATATACTTTAGAAACTAATGCCACATTGTAAGGCTGTAGAGCTTGAAAGCTTAACTTATACCAGCATATTTCTAGTGATAAGAAGGCTAAATTTGTTTAAGAAATGAATTATGAAGCCACGGATTCTTAAAGATATATTACAATGGAAGAATTCTACAACAGTTGGACCCTCCAGACAATGTCCATTATAACCACTTGTGGGCCAAAGCCTTGATATAGACGAAACATGTACGCCACAGACAACCTAGTATGTTTGACCATTTTTGGATACTTACGAAGAATGTATCACCTTTACCCGAATGCGTGGGGGAAAAAGCAAGCATTAATGGTTCAGAGTTTACTACATTGTTTCAACCAGCTTAAGACCCCAGCTCATATCCTCACAATGCTTAACATGAGGAACAAGAGCACCTGTATCCACACCTCTCCTCAACTTGCAATCATAGAAAGGAGGAGCATGGAAGCATGGCTCCATCGACGCTGCACGCCGACATGGTGGGTCTGGTGCCGTCCGATTTTCAGGCTTGTAGAGTATCCATGGCTTCAGGTTTCCAAGACCTTGAGCCACATAACCAAAAGTCGACCAAGAACTTGTTGCCAGTTTATCCGTTAAGCTAAGTAGATACATTTCTGCCCATGCCTTTCTATTGTGATTTTGCTTCTCGGTTTGTTGATGGCCTTCATGACTTGGCTGGTAAACTTCAATCACATCTCCTGTCACAGTTGGATGTTCCCAGTACAAGTCTCTAACTTCCTCAAAGTAACCGCCGCTTAAAGACGTCATCAGGACAGATACAGTCTTCTGCTTTCCGGAAGGTTTAATGATCGGTTCCTGCTCATTAATTTGTGGTAGTATACCTTCCTTCATGGTACAAGATAAAATCTGATCCAGGACATGTTTAAATGGACCAGTTTCTATATCAAATACCCTTATTTGGATTCCAACTTTTACATCAGCCTTAGATAAATAAGCTTCATAGTATCTGCTTATAACCCCCACACTGAATTTGTAGGATGGAACAGATACCGCCCCAAGAGGTGGAAAACAGTTTCCTTATCCGGGAAGAGATTATGCAACTCTTGCTCAAATGAGTGGATCAAAAAGAGGGAGGGGATGAAATAGTTTTATCAGTCTTCATTATCAGCCATGGTATCTTCTGCAGATATGATTGATCTTGATCGCAGAAGAAAAGTTTATCGTGGTCGTCATAATCATGAACCAGATGGAGATAGACATACGGTTGTGGTGCTGAACCAGTTATATTACCTACGGAGTTGCTCTTCAGCAAATTCCATTAACTCTGTCGTGATTTCTGGTTAAAGCCATTAAACTGGCTAGTCAATGGGAAATCCAAGGGAAGCAACCAAGAGACATCTGGAAATGGCTCGCAGAAAAGATCTGGAATGTCAATTCCAGGATCAACAAGAAGGACCCGGTCAGTGAGAAGAGCATAAAGGAAAGCTGAAGCAAGTGTCAAAATCCTGTTCCCCAGACCACTAAAGGATATCCAAACAAGGTATTTACAGTCAGATATGCTCAAGTATCTGCCCGATTTAAGATCTTCCATGGTTTTATTGCACAAAGCTGTGTAGGGTCCACATTTCTTATGCAGAGCTTCATAGCTTCGTAACATGGATATGAGGTGGGGGGAAGCTTTTCGGGGTACTCCTCAGCGATATAAGAGTGACTGATACCTACTAAGGCAAGATTTTTCATCAAATCCAGTGGGGAGAATGTCACCAAGAATCTTATCCTTAGGCACCTGAACAGGCTGAGCAAGATCATCTTCTGGTAGTATGGCTGCCAAAAGGTAAAGCGAAAATTAGAATGTAAAATACAGCAATAAGAAAGAGAGAGAAACAGAAAAAGTCGGTAAAAAATTGGAATCACCCAGTTTTCTACCCCTCCAACCGGTCAGTTGAAAATGTTTTGCAACTTGTTGTAGCATCAGCATCATGTTCATATAGTTCAAAGGGGGCAAAGTAATATTGGAAGTAGCTACTGGAGATGGGGAAAGTAGCCATTTTCTGGGGTTTTTATCTTTCTATATATATTTTCATCCATTCTCGCATTAAAATGTTTTATGCAAGCCCTTCATCTAGTGTTGCATAATTGAAATATATAAAAAAGAAATGTCTAGAAAGCAATTACTAAAGAGAAACATTTTGATGGTTTCTAAGATGGTAACCGGAAAGCTTGCTTTACTACTGCCTTACAAGTCATTGGCAATAAACTTAATAAAGCCTAGAAGGCCTAGTTCTATCTATCCATCTTAAAAGTATAAAGATCCTCATGATCAAATCCTCCAGGCATTATCTCAAAATATTGAATAAAGGAAAAGAAGAAAAAATAATCCTAGAAAGACATCTTTTTAACTATACGAGCATTACAAATTCATCTCTTTCAGATATAAAATTGGGGCATTTTCAGACAATGCTTAGCTGTAATCTTCAAAGTTAAGTGTAATTTTGCTGTTTTGAAAATGGGCTAGGCGTAATTAACCTTTTATATAAGTTTTTCGAGCTGACATGTATCATTTTCTAATGCTCCAAAGGATACTCTCATATTTGTCACATATAACCATAGGACAACTTTTCTATATTCACGATGATAGAGAATAGTTGCCTTTTCATACAAAATTTTCGATATATCCGAATGCACAAGTTCATAGCTTAGCTCCCCAAGGTACAGAGCTCAAAGCAGCACTGCATGATCAACAAAGCATACTGTGTTATATTTTAATTGAATCACACACCTACAAGCATCTTCATGACTTCCATTACAACCTCAGACCCATAAATTTTATCCTCAATCTGTCATTCCTTGTTCTCCGTCTTCTCATCACTGTATATCACTGAGTCTTCGGCCTTTGATCTTGTAGCTCTCTGTACAAATTCGGTACTCCGTATGCCATGACAAGCCTTATCAAAATTCTCACACCTCAAGTTCCTTTTATCTTTCCTAGCCTTCTTCTTATAGTTCCCTCCTTTCGGTACATTATCTTTCCTTCTCTCAAATTCCAGCAGATAGAGCTACACCTTCTTGCAATTAATTCAAGTTCATATGCTCTTGTCGATGTTTTTCCACTTGAAGTACAATTGAGTATTCTTTGTTCACACTTGGTAAATGATCCATAACAAGAATCTGGCTTCTAGCACTGGTCAAATTTATCAGTTAAACCTATAAGGAATTGCATCAAATGATTTTGCTCAATCAAGTCCAAAAGTGCATTCACGACCACATGTGCACTCAAGCAAACGTGTCAACAACACTAATTCATCCCATAGTAATTTGATTTTATTGTAATTGTCACTTACTGACATATCTCCTTGCGCTACTGAAGAGATCTCTCGTTGCTGTTGGTACGAGAGAGGTCCATTACATTTGCCATACCGTTGTTCAAGTTCGACCCATAAACTTCAAGTTGACATCAATTCATGAGCGCATTCCATAGGCTCTTCGTCGCATTAACCAGCCACAAAGTGACTGTACTATCTACACAAATCCACTGCTCTACCAGTTATGAATCTCCTACAGGCTTCACACAAGTGCCGATGATGAATTCTAGCTTCGACTTTGCACATAAAGCTCGTCGAACTGCTCCACTCCAAGCAAGGTAGTTTTTACCATCCAAAGGCGTGGAAATTAGGTTCATGCCTGGATGATCGGAGTTGTGGAGTTGCAAAATCATAGATCCAGTGCCACTCTTTCCATTTCCTGATACATCATATGCGATCCTTTCAATACCCGAACCTTCAACAGCAATAGTTTCTCCTTCCCTACGTTCACCATTTCTCTAGCTCTGATCCACTATTTATAAATATTAATTAAATTTTATTAAATAAATGGTAATACATTGATACAATACAATATGAAAGGTTAGGCAGTCACCTCGATAGACAAGGGATCCGCCATAAACGAAAAAGTGCACGAGCACTAATAGAATGAGGTAAATCAACACTAAATATCCGTTGTCGGACATCTTCAATAATAAGTTTTCCTACGGAAGGTGCCCCGCGTATTTCTCCATCAAATCATTGAAGATTGTGCTCGTGCCATATGTGGTACACAAAGGAGCCAAATAGTGAATGATAAGAAATCGAGATACAATGTTTTGCTCGTCATTTTTTTAATTTAATTTATTAAAAAGAAATTGAGATAGGGGTAGGCCGAACCTACACGCGACATTTAATGAGCTATGCTGCCTAGGCCGGACTTACCAAACGGTGCACGAGACAGAGTGAGTCCAACCGTCTTCCCCGGCCCATCGTGGTAAACAATTAAAAACTTGTAATCCTTTTCCCTTTCAACAAAATCAGAGTGGCACAGACAAAGTGTGGTGGGCCCATAACCCAAAGATCTCAGGATGGAAACTTGGCTCTGATAACTGATAAGGAGTGGCTTCCAACTGATTTTAACTTTTTTTTCACTCAATTTGTGGCTACTATTTCCTTACAGTTTTTTGTTCTTTGAATCGAATGAATTCATTTTTCCTGTTTTTAATAGTAATCGGAACTTCATAATGGCAGCCATGAAAGCTGTTGGTGGTACGATGATGCTTGGTCGATCGATATTCATGCCCACGCTTCATTCCCACATACCCGTTCGTTTCTTTCGTACTACTCTGCCGCTCACTGGTTTCGGTGGCGCCCATCTGCCGATTGAACGTTGTGTTGTGCGGTGGGCCGCGACGAAATCTGGCGGCGAGGATAAAAAGTCTCCGGCTCGGCTTGCTGAGGTTCAGCGGCTGGTGAATGAGGCCGAGGAGCGATATAAAGCTGCTGGAGGTGGTGCTGAGCCCATTCCCAAAATAACTCTCGGTAAAGTTTTATCTTGGGGAATTATTTTGTTCTACTTGTGTTTGAGCAAGAGGAACTTTTGGTTTTTGGTTATGGTGATGGTTCTGACTCTATATATCCATTAGACACTAACGGTTGATTGTGAGTTTATGAAGCTAGATTCAGCTGTGTTATTGAAGTACTGTGTCTTATTGGATGTTGAATTTGATTATGATTAGCATTAACACTGCTACCAAATTGAAGTTTTGGAATGGAATTTTAGATACTTAAATTTAATTGGAGTTCTTACTGAACAATTCCGTGAACCAACTTTTAGGGGTCCAATACTGCACTGTTAAAATGTTGATCAGGTGGCGGAACTGAAATTTTCCTTGGGGTTTGAAAGTACTGGTAATGAAATCTTATGGATTCACTGTGCAAGCTAAGCTCATTGAGTAATATAAGGATTTTGTAGAAAACATTGAGGACCTTGATGCATTATTTGGCTCATTTTTGCTCAGATTGCTCTTCTTCCTGTGAGACAACCATTGATTTAGTTTCATTTTTCATTATGTGCACCAAACAGTGTTTGCTGTGCACAAATGCTATTTGTAGTAGTCAATACAGTTGCCAACTACAGTAACGTAGTATAGTGTATAAATTTGAGCAGCACCTAGTATGTTTCTTTGCTAGAGCTCCAATAAATTTTGTATCTGTTCCCAGCAATAAATTGTTGATGTAGCTTCTAAAGTTCTAACAATGGTTACCAGCAACAAATTTACTTTTTAGGCACTAGCGATCTGTCTCTTCTGAGCTATGTTAGGATTCTTCATTTAAACAAAAAGTATTTTCTGATGGCCCGTATCATTTTTGAGTAACATCATTGGTTGTTACCTTATTCTTGTTACATCGAAAAAGTTTTACATGATCCATTTGTTCTGTGCTTCTTCCATTAATTGGGATGCTTGATTTCAGGATGTTCTTCGTATTTGCCTGCTAAAATTTACACATTGTTTTCACTCTTCCTTTTCAATTTCATATACAATTGCCAGTCATAGTCTCATTGCACTTCTTAAGGTCCGTAGGCCCTTTGTTGCTGTTTAAAATGGTTGTTCCTTATGATGTTTTATTCCTACAATATTTTCCTCTCTGTTGGTATATGTAAATTTTGTCCATAGAAGATCTCGAGCCGAAATCTGGAATTCTAGAAGTTTCTCCTATACATTGTTGATCCTTTAGAATGAAAATTGGATCTTATTCATTTTCTTTTTTGTATATTATCTATAACAACTATTATGAGCATTTCTTTTATTGTTTAATAATCTATTGCATGATATCTAGGCTTTGTGACTTGGCAACTATTGGCTCCTAAGAAACTCAGTCCGTGAAATTATTCTTCAGACTGACCGATTCTCTATCTTAATTAAGTGCTTCAGTTTAAGGAGATTTTGTTCATACTTTTTCTTTTGTTTTTGTTGCTTTTAGGATAACAGGTTGTAGAAGAGGTGGTTTGGAGATCATAATAGATTTTTATATTGTTCTACATATTGCCTAACTATTCAGCAGATGCTATTTTGGAGTTTCCTTCTTATTTTGATGGTTTTCTTAAACTTGTATGCAAAAGGAGTGAGTAGGCTATTTCTTTTCTGGCTTAAAAAATGAACACATGCACATTCTTCAAGTTGTGTTTTGCGCCTGCAGACCATGTTACCATAAGCTATGCAAGAAGTGGTGGTCCTGGGGGCCAAAATGTCAACAAAGGTGTGCGGTGCCTCATTTTTACCATATCTGTAATTTTAACAGTTAAGCTTTTGCATGGTGAAAGCACGAATTACATTTTGTTCATCTGCAGTGAACACCAAGGTTGACATGCGGTTTAATGTAAAAAATGCGCATTGGTTAAGTGAAAGAGTGAGGGAGAGAATTATGCAAATGGTGAGATATTGTTTTCTTATTTTCTGACTTGTTTATTGTTTGCTTAGTTTGAAGTATTATTTTTTCTGTTGCCATGTTCTATTTCATGCAATCTGGCATGATGATGCGTCAAGTTTATTATTTAACTGGAAGATGTATCCTTTGGTATATTACTTGACTAGAGGATGTATATGTTGCTTCTTTTGCATGATTCGCTAACTCTTGGCGAAATAGGTGTGAGAATGTTGGGACTATTGTTTCCCCCCTTCAGAGTGTAGGATCAGATGAAATTAGAAGTAAAGAATTGTTGTTCATCTTAATAAATTCCTTAAAATCCAAGTGCAACAGATTTCATTTTCTCTTATGTTTACGGGAAAAGCTTGTATATCATAAGATTATATTACAGAACAAGTTGTCTGTGCTGTCAACTGATATCCTAACTCCTTAGCAGAAAGGTATTGAGTTAGCTAGTAGAAGGTGACTCATCTCTTCTTTATGCTCCGAGTTTTACTTAAATTGATGGGCTTCCTGTTTGTATTGGTTTTATCTGCCTGCATCATTTATCCATCTTGATGCTTCCAGCCTTTTCCAACAGACTATTTCAAAACTAATCTCAAAACTTTCCTTTAAATCATCCAACCATCAATAATTTGGCTAAAGCTATTTGTGTAATATGGTGTGCTATCTTTTGCTTTTAGCCTGATTAGTACTTATTGTTAAAATGTTCTAACTCTAGGTTGATTTTTGACACTACTAAAATTAGGTTGTTACCTTGACACTTCAGTTTGTCACTCCATATCATTTCTAAAAAGAAGTCACTTACGGACATTCGAACCTCATCCAATCTCGTACATGCAGCAGTACAACCATCCTGCCTGTCAGATCCCTAACAATAAACAAGAATCAAATTTATGAGCAAAACAAAGACTTCTTCCTAATCTCATATTGTTTTCTAGGTTTTAATAATTAATTTTCTGTGAAATGATTACTTTTAGTCCTTTATGTTGTCAAGTTTATGAAGGTCATCTTAGGATATCACAATCTTCATTTGCTACAAGTTTGAAGCATGTACTTGAGTTGCATTACCGTTTATACATTGAAAGTGCTTTCCGTAACAGGAGAAGAACCGGATCAACAAAGATGGGGAGATTGTAATTTCTTCAACGAAGACTAGAACTCAAAAGTGAACACTCACACTAATTAATTATGCTTTTCCTTTTCTGTTGTGCTAGAGCAAATGCTTATGTGTTGTTTTTGTTTTTAGGGGTAACATTGAAGATGCTTTGGGGAAATTACAGGTACATGTAAAATGAAGGCATTACTCTGTCAAGTTTCTGGCTAGAAAATATGGGCTATACCATCTCATAGGAATGTCACCGGGTTAGGTGATGGTATCTGAGTACAGTCACTTCTCTAGTGATTTTCGTCATTTTTGGATGAATGAGACAGGGAATCATTGATGCTGCTTCATATGTCCCACCACCTCCCTCAGAAGAGACGGTTAAAAGGATTGCCAAGTTGTAAGAAACTCATCTAATTAAATTATGCACCAACTTTTATCATCTCTGCCTCTGTTTTTGTGTGTCTGTCTCTTTTTTCTTTTTGTCTCTTAGCTGTGAAGATAATTTTTGCCATGCATTTTTTCCAGGGTTTTCAACTTCTGTTTCTTCTTTCAAATTTGTCCTTTTCTAGCATAGTAGCAATTCGTTATCTTGTCTTTAAAAAACCATTGTGTGAAAATCTGGAGCCAATAATATATATTGGTGTTCTATTTCTTGCCTCGTAGGTCTGCTATTGCTGAGCAAAAACGACTGGACAAGAAAAAAGTCCAATCACAAAAGAAGGCTCTACGAAGAAGCAGAGATGGTTGGGACTAACTTGTGGGAGCAAAAGAGTATAGTCTATGAATACATTTACATGCTGAAGGAAACACAGTTTACTCTTCTTGACAACAGGTCTCATGCCACGTTTTTGCAGTTTCTTAATCCAAGATTCTGTCAAACAGCCAAGTAACTGTACCAGCCTTTAAAACCAATTCACAACTTCTCTCTGAAGGAAGAAACACACAATTGATGGATCTTTAAACTTTCTTGCACTAGCCTTGTTATGTATTTGACTTAGCAAGAAACTTTAGATGTACTTCATCTTGGGCAGATTCAACTCCTTGTCTACTTCATAAGTTGACAATTACCTCTATTTGAAACAATTATTATTATTGTTGTCAAGGAATTGAGTTTCCCTTTCTTCGTGCAATGCATGTTTGTTGTTCCTGTGGCTTTCATGTGACGTGCATGTTCGATGTTGCCTGTGGCTTACACTGTCATCGCCTCCTGCTAAAATGTCCCTTTCTTCATATTTTCTGTGTCGACCCCCAAATATAATTTTCCAGCTTATTAGGTTTAACAGAAAAATTGTGCGCTTAAATCTTCTTTTCTTACTCTATGGTCATTAGATAACCAACTCCACGAGCTCCAGAATATTTTTTTTCTTTTAAGAAAAAAAGAATCTCTTGATTTCAGAAATTTTGCCTGTACCTCTTAATAGTTGTGTTATAAATTATGGTTCTTTTTTCTGATCCTTCAGTTTTCAGGGTGATCTGTAATGTAAAAAAGTACTGCAGAATTTGTCGGAATCGAGGAGCTTTTTTTGATATATACACTCCTTTTTACTTTACCGTAGATTTTGGCAGCAGAATGATGCCTCGTTGAAGTATAATCATTTTAGTTTCTTTCTTTTTAAACATTGATAATGCAGGGAAACTAGAGAGACCCACTCAGTGATAATCATACGTAGCTACACCAAGATTTCACTTCTATCATATTACTCGCAAGAACCAGTATTACCTACAGTACAAAATACTGCCCATCAATCTATACACAATTTTTCACAAGTTATATGCAGAACCAACAATAAAAGAACAAAAAAATGTCACATCTAAGTCTAACTCCAACCCACTACGTGCATTTCTACGGACAAAACAATCATTTCCGGATGACAAACTCTTCACCTGAATCCTGATCAATGCGTTTTATCCACCTGCTCCGGCCCTTCTCTCTGCCGGAGCTTCCTCCCGTCGCTCCAACATGAGCTACATCCAACCCTTTCCCCACCGGCAAAAGTACCGAACGGACAACCCTCGACCTCCCATCCAGCACGCTACTCCACCTGAAATCCGAGCCAGCTCTCGAGCTTGCGTTTGTGCACACCAGAACAGCCCCTCTTTCGCCTAGTTTAGCAGCTCTTATCACCCTCCCGAACTCATTGTTTCCCTTGCAGTCCACAACAAGAAAATCAATCCCTTCTAGTCCATCCATTGCTTCTTCGGCATCCCCTACTATCGTCTCACAGGCCGACCGCCCAAATCGTCTCATCCCTTCTGCATACTCTTCCCTTGACTCTTCATCAGGAACTATACAAATGTGTTTTCCCCCTGTGTGGTGAGCAGCAACTGCCAGGCCGACGCTGGTGGCGATCTCACCGCCCCTCGACCACGTCTCCACTACTAGTCCGGCGTTCCATCCTGCTGCCATGGCCGAGACAACCTCCGCTACACTTGGTTCTTGGGAAACCTCACACTGCACAACAACTAACAGCAATTTAGTTTCCTTCCCTTTTAAAGGAACAACATACGAACTAAACTACCTCTGTTGGGTTCATACTAACCGATTTTACAGTGTCGAGGTATGCTTTTAAGGCTCTCTCCGGGGACCAAATTAGCTTCATTTCCTCCTTCAACCTTTTTCTTGTGCTTTAAGTCGTGCTTTTCTCTGCCTTGAATGCTCAAAGCGGTGCATGATGCAAATGAAATGTGGAGAAATCGGGTTTTTATATGAGACAGAGACAGAAATCCACTCGGAAAAATTCATGTCATCAAAACCGTTGACAAATTAATCCAGCCAAATCCAACGTGTGGATTGGCATTGAACTGGTTTCATGTATCCGCTATTGTTTTCCCTGTGCTGTAGCAGCCTCAATTAGAATATTATATATATACATATACACAAAATTATATTTTTGGTCCTATAATTTACTCAATTTATACATCTAGTCTTTTTCTTGACAAATTTAATCCTGAGCATCTCACATTTACTCATCTTTTGACAAATTCAGTCCTATGTTGGCAATTTTGATCCTTTTCAAACTATAATAAGTCTCATTTTTTGTCTTTTGACTTAGGTCGTTAGGAACTAAATTGTCAACACATGACTAAATTTGACAAAACATAACCAAATGTGAGATGCTTAGGACTAAGTTCATTAAAAAAAGGACTAAATGTGTAAATTGAGTGAGCTACAGGACCAAAAGTGCTAAAGACCTAAAATTACAGGATCAAAAATGTAATTTTGTCTATATATATTAGTATAATATAGCTATGTTTTTTATGCCGTATTGCTTAATATTTAGGTTATCTAATCAACGCGGTGGAGTTTATGGTGCAATCCCTTTTATTTTTCCTGTTGCAAGCAATCGTACAATAACTGTCATTTAATTATATTAAAAGACTTTGTGTCGAAAATATTAAGATATATTAATTGTCGTTCTCACATTTCATCATTATATATATGTGTAAATAATGTAAGAATAATTGCTCCCTAATTCTTATCTCTTACGAGATCATCGATTTTAAATATGATAAGTTATATGTCTGATCATAATTAAGTTTTCGAACAAAATGTGATTATTATTCTTTGGTAAGTCAAAGTATATATATATATATATATATATATACTTGTTCGATTAATCACACAAAATTCTTATTTAATATGGTACGTTACGTGTCAATCGTATTCATTAAATTTTTCTTTATTTAGGTCTAAAGTTGGATTTCCTCAATAAAAAGTAAAATATACTCGATAAAGTAAAATTTTGATTTAATTTAGGGATAATTACACCGCTCTTCTATGTAATTTTTTTTGTGCTTGAAAAATTACATCTAGTACTCCTGGCGTTTATTTTTATCTAACCAATATATTCATTAATCAGTCGAAATTCATTGCTTATATTGGCAAAAAAAAAAATTAATGAAAATTCATATTTATCCCTAATTAATTTATTACTGATTTATTATATATAGGTCAAACAAAGTTTTTATTAATCGAACTACTCTTATATTTTCACACACTAATACATGTGAGGAATAATCTTAACCCTTATGTGGGTAGTTTGGTCACACGCTAATTTGTCAAATAGAGACAAACGTTAGAAGTACTGAATGTAAACTTTCAAACCACAAGAGGTATACGTTTAATTACAACAAGAGATAGTTATGCTCCCTTCCCCTAAGATTTGGTGCAATTACACTTAGACCCCCTGTGGTCTGAAAAATTACATCTATTACCTCTAAAATTTATTTTTGTGTAACAAATAAGGCCGTCTACTAGTCAAAATTTACTGATATTTAATAAAAAAAACTGGATAAAAATGCAAATGTACCCTAATTGACTTATTTCCTATTTGTACAAGGTCAAATAAATTATTCTATAATCAAATTACCTTTATATATTTTCACAAGTTAATGTATATGACGAGGTATATCTTCATCGTGATAAGGGTAGTTTAGTTCGGAAAAAATTATTTGACCCGCAATAAGTCGGTAATAAGTCAATTGATGATAAAAATATATTTTCATTCATTTGTTTAATAATATCAACAAAATCAGTGGATTTTAAATAAAGAAGAAATGAAAATAAATCGCACGGCTACTAAATTTAATTTTCATACCATAAGAGAGGATAGTGTAATTATCTTGAACACCGAACCTCATGAAATGGATGTAATTATCCTTTTAATTTAATTAAGTTACGTGCCGTCACAATTATTAAATTTTCTTTTATTCTTTGAAACTTAGGCCTAATTTGGATATAAATAAAAGAGTGGCATGCAAAAATAATCTAAATTAAAGTGCAAACATTAGGTCAAGATTACGTAATAAGTAGGAAATTGATTGAGCATTAGCATAGTGGGATCGCATCAATTAGCCCACAGGAAACAGTTTTGCATCCAGACAGGCTGGGCCCATCAAGGCCGTCCGTGTGCATCACAGCAACTTCACCAAATAAATAATCAACGGTGTGCTGACATTCCAAGCAAAATCTAAGCGAGTATGGGCCGCCACTAGGTTGACTTCCAAATATAACTACTCGGTGCCATTGGTTGAATTGATCGCCACGTAATGCAGACGTCTGATGATAGTTGACCAGGGCCACACCTGATCTCTGAATGTACGGTCACAATTTTGGGAGAATTTTTTATTGTAAATTGTATCCCATCTTCTAATTTTTTCGGATAAATTAATACGATCACCCCTAAAATTTTGTATAATTATGAATATTTTTTATTTTTTTTAAAAAAATAATCAATACTTTCTTATTTCTAACGACGATATAACAATTAGTCCACTCTGTTAGTCTCTTTTGGACTTTCATCCCTTTTTGTGTGCTGAACTAAACAAACTGCCGTTGTGGCTTAAGAACTATAATTTTATTTATTTTTAAGATTTTTTTAATTCTTTTATAGACTAAGTGGAAAATTTTTTAAATTTTTCCGTCCACCCCGTCTGATTTTCTTATAAAGTTTTAATTTTTTTTAAAAAAAAAATACAGTAAGAGCAAAGTTGACAATATCATACCTCCATCCAATGGTTACATAATTTCATTGAGCATCAGGAGGTATTTAAAAATTTTTAAATAACAAGAAGGTGTTCGTAATTATACTAAATCTCATACGAGGTCGTTTTTTTTAATATACGTATATTATGTGTGTAATTTTTTTTATATATTAAATATAATGGGGGATAAATTATGATTTACAATAAAAAAAAAAATCCCATCCACATAATTTCTTCTCAAGTATTGCCCAACAAAAGTAGATAAGTATGAAGAATATTTCCTAACAAATTCTAAGGTCTTCCATGTTTTCTTTAGGCAAATGTGATATGGCTATTAATCAACATTGAAAGTACTGTATCTTATATTATTCATAGTATTTTTTAACTGACTCCAAATATTATTTGCTAGTTTTTGGTGAGTAGTATTTATAGTTATTATGTCAAATGTAATTATTAATTATTAGACGGGAAAAGTATTATTTTAGACTGTTAAGTATGCCTAATTTTAATTTTAGTCCGATAATTATGTCCATTTTTGTTTAGGTTCAGTAACTTACGAAATTACTTACTTTTAGTCCTCTGTCAGATTTTCGAACAATTTTACCCCTATGCAATTTTTGAAAGGCAGTTTTAGTCCATATACGCTCTTAGGGATAAAATTGTACGAAAATCTGCCAGAGGACTAAAAATAAGCAATTTCATAAGTTACTGAATCTAAACAAAAATAGACATAGTTATCGGACTAAAATTAAAATTAGGCATACTTAGCGGACTGAATAATACTTTTCCCTTATTAGACTTTAATAATTATTCTTTTTTCAAATATTTTACTGATCAAACATAAGTAGCGTCCGTGTTCAAGGTTTGGTCAACCGACCAAATTAAGCGAAATTGAAAAAAAATTGTCAAGTGTTTGACTTTTATTTTTACGAAAATTTGTATTTGATCTGATTTTAATTTTCAATATTGAATATGAATATTAGTTTTGTATATTTTATTTTATTTTATGTACATATGTTTATATCTATAATTGCTTTATACAGTATTTTGTTATTTTACTTAATAAATAAATAAATAATATAACTACAATTTTTAATATTTAAGTTTTAACTATTTTACAATTTTTTGTAAAAGAATTTATTTTTACAGATCAAATTGAAATTTCAAAAAAAAAATCAATAATTATAAAAATTGAACAAATTTATTTCAGTTTGATATTTGGTATGGTATTTTAGAGTGTCAAAGTTTTGATTTACTAAAATTTTATTCGATTTAATTTTATTGAATAAAACCCCTTAAAAGCAATATTTAATAAATGTGTCACTACAAAAAATGATCTTATAGCAACGGAATTTTTGCAATGGATACGTCCCGCTGCAAATTTACAATGGCTTTTGCCACGACTTTGCAACGAGTTGCAATTTTTTTTAATTTTCATGGCAAATTCCAGTGCAGGGAAAAACCACGCCCAGGCAAAACAAGACCATGAAAATGTACATGATCTCCCTTTTTAATTATGAATACTTTAATATTTAACACTTTTATTTGGTGAATCGTGTTGAATTATCTTTATTATATGTAGTTTTGCTTAAATATTTATCATATTTGAATTTATAAATTATTAAATTTAAATTAAATATAATTTTATTATTAAATATTAAATTTCAAAATTATGAAAAAAATTAAAATGATTATGTTGCAAATGTTATTGCAAAGAAAAACTATTTGCAGCGAATTGTCATTAAAAAAATGCATTGCAATTTTGCAATGGCTTCTATTACAAATGTCCTTGTAAACGAAAATGACTTTGCAACAGATTTAGAAATATTTCGTTGCAAAATTTGTTACGTAATATCATTGTGAAAAATGCATTGCAGTATTGCAACAACTTTCGTTGCAAATGCCATTTTAAATGAAAATTATTTTGGAACGAATTATATTAAAATATTTTGTTGCAATATTTGCAATGGACTATTGTTGGAAAAAACACGTTCCAATATTGCAATGACTCTTCGTTGCAAATATTGTTGTAAACAAAAAATATTTTGCAACGAGATGGCCATCAACTTTGCCACGAATATATCTTTGCACAATATGAAAAGTCAAAATTTTTGATTCGGATTTTGCAACGAAAGTTTACAATGGATAAATAATCATGGCAAAATTATGCAACAACCAAAAAAATTATTGCTATATAATAGTGACACCTATAGCAACGAACAACATTCCGTTGCAAAAGGCCATGGCTAATCTATTTTGCAACTAAGCATGAAATCCGTTGAAAATATATATTGCTATGAGCCTATCTTTTTGTAGTTGATGTGGTTGAGGTTTTTTGGTGTGCAATTGTGCCGAGATAAAATTCTCGATTTATTCCTTGGTAAAAAAACCTTAACCGCATCCGTAGTTGATTTGTTTTCAAGTAAAAGTCCACATACCAAATAAATTAATAACTATAATTCTGTGAGTCTCTTTAAAGTTTCAAGAAACGTTCTATAATCTAAACTATACTAGCGTAATCCCTGTGTCATGCATTGAATCGAAGTTAATTGTCATCATAAACTAAGAATATATTTATTCTAATCAGATATTATGATTTTTTTTCTCGGACACCAATATTGTTGGAAAATTTTGATGGCCCATGACCAAAAATAGGTAGGCCAAATGCACCCGCTTGAAAGGCTCATGGTTTTATGGCCCAAGCCCACAACTCAAGACCCGAGCCACCCGACCCGGTTTGACTCACTACATAAATGTGATTTACCCTACCATTTCTACCGTCCATTTTCTTCTCCCATTTTACAGCACCTTCTCCTCTGCTCTCTCTCTTCTTCATTTCTTGTGGTTTTCCCATGCTTGTTGGGACTTCAACCGCCATCATTTTACCTTGGCACCTGGAACCAAAGCCACCTTAAATATGTTGTCGCTCGTGGTTGTGGGTAACTTAGTGTGTGAATCACTAAGTGTGCGAAAAAGGGGCGTTTGTGGCCAAAGGTGTGACGCCCCAAAAATTATAATATATAATTGGAAGATTAATTGGTAAATTTTTATGAAATTTAGTTAATTAGTACATAAATTATGGGCCATAATTAGAATATAATAAAGCTTGAACGAATTAAATTGGAGTTCGTTATAATATTTTGTGACAATTTCTATTAATTAAGAAATTAGGAAGGACGTAAATGGTATTTTGAGAAAAGTTTAATTAAATAAATAAAATAATAACATTATTATATATATGTAAGTAATAATATATATATGTATATGTATATAGATGAAAGAGTAGAGAAAGAGATGAGAGTGGGCTGTGGCCCACCTGCCACCGCCTCACCCTCTCTTTCCTTTTCTTTTCTTTTATTTTGTAGTTGTATACACATACAAATATACACATAACACACACACACAAGTTCAGCGAAAAGAAAGAGGAAGAAACAAAGGTACGAATTGTAATTTAATTTTTATAAATTTATATAATTATATTATTTAATTAGTCCGTTTATTAAATATTGTTTATACTAAGTGATGTACTATTTAATCGGAATAATTTACGAGTTTGGCTATTTAAAATAGTGTCGGATTAAATATCAAATCGGATATAAAGATGATATCGTTGGTTAATTAAATTATTAAATTTATTAGATTTGAATATTGCTATAGCTAATTGATACGATTCCATCGGAATTGTTAACTAGATATGCAATTCTACATATTGTATGTAATTAAATTGTATAGTAGCGAGAAATTGATAACAAATTCATAGAAATATTTCAAAAATTATATTTAATAAATGGTATATTAATAAAGAGGAAAAACGAAAATTTGTATTTTGATAGAAATGAAATATTAAAGAATTATTAGAAATTGTACGAATAATATTTAATATTATATTTAAAAGAAATTATGATATTCTCGATATATTAACTGTATATGGTATAACTCATTATAGGATACGGGGGTAAAGTGAAAAGACCGAACCACTACCTATTGAATAGATAAAGGCGTGGTAAGGGCGAGGTAAGTAAATAATTAGTATTATCTATATATGTCTTCTTTATTTATGGTTTTACTGTTATCTGAATTTGTGGTTCATGCTGATGTTGATTTATCTGAAAGTATATGAGTGATGGATGATTTGATTTGATTAACGGTATTGTATGCGTGGAATGAGGAAATGCGTTGAAATATATGATCGTTGTCTGATATATTGTGGATGTCTGGAATGAGAATATGTTGCTATATTATTTTACGTTACTAGTTGCTTACAAGAATGGTGATATGTGGAAATGAGGGAGTGGTGAAAATTGAATATAATTGTGGTGTGAATGCTCCTTGATGTGTTGAAAAGCCTATAAGGCAATATGAAAAGTGCTATGTGCGAAAAGAAAGTGCTATGTACGAAAAGAAAATGCTATGTGCGAAATGAAGCAGCTATGTGCGAAAAGAAAATGTTATGTGCGAAATGAGATTGATGAGCCGGCTATCAAGGGGGTTCACTAAAATTTATATAACGGTGAGATTGAGTTGTCGGGAAAAACACAAATCACCTTCTGGTAAGCAAACTAGGAAAAAATGGAGTTTGATTGATTGTCTTGTTATGAGATAGTCATGTGGTGTAATAAAGATGATTATGTGGAAGCAAATTGATTGTATTCCATGCGTGTAGCATATTTATCTTGTTTGGGTTGTGTTTTATGCATCTTGCCTATTTATCTTGTTTGAGGTTATATGTGGTATACATATATAGATAGGGCTGGTTATTTGCTTACTGAGTGACGGGCTCACTCCCCTGCTGACATTTTCTTTCAGGAATAGACTTTGAGGTGTCTGACTGTTGAAGAATAGGTCCACGCGCTATACTCAGGCAGGTCGGGCCAGTATGCTGTTTTCTCCTCGTTGTCAGTTAGAGTACAGATCATATTTTATTGTATAGAGAGAGCGTAAGCATGGAGATTACCAGTGATGGACTACTTGTAGTGTTTTATGTGCATATATGATGATGTAGGTTCATTACGCTTGTTATGACGTTGGGGTTATGTATACATATGGCATATGGGTTAAATTATTATGTGCATTTATGTTTATAAATACAGGGATTACTATAAGTATGATGTTTAGCGTAGATATAGCACTTGTAGCGAAGGGGGTGCTACAAAAGGGCTTAGTACCGAACTTGAGCAACCGTGGGTGTATTTTAGGTTGCCGATCTCCGTGATCGTGAATAAAGCCAAAATACGAATTTGGCTCTCTAAGCCTCTTAGTGTTCGGTTTTATACTGCTTTTACTTTGTGTATGTAAATCTATAATTTTCATAACCATTTGTAATTTAAGGGTTTAATACCCACTTATTCTGTAATAGTAATTAGGACCTACACCCAACAGTGGTATCAGAGCCTGAGTTCTATCTCGAAGATCTTACGGTATATCTCACCTTTTTCTCGCTTAGCGCAATTTTTTGTTGTGATAAATTTGGTGCTATTTCCTTTGTTGATATTATAATATTTGCTGAAAATATTCAATAAGAACCGCCATGTTTTCTATTGAAACTTGCTGTTATTTCTGATATCGCTTTGTGCAAATTTTTTTTGAAAATTATCCTCTATAATTGTACGAAATTATTCTCGGCTTTGTGCTACTATCTTCCTGAAATTTTATTACTCTTAACTGTGGTTTAATTCCCCGTGAACTCCCACTTGGCCAGACCCTTGAGGTCGTCGGGTATTAGGTTGGAAGACCTCGATTTTTAATCTGCAAAAATTGTGTGATTTTCTTTTGAATCTGTTGCAAATAATCCGTTTTTTGTATACTTAGTATTCTTGCTATTATTGTTGTGAATAAGCATTTGCATTCTTGAAATTCTTGCTTATAACCATTTACTGTCTTCAAAATTCTTGTGTGCACTTGTGTTTAGACTAGGGGGATTTTGAATTTTCTGACTCGAACTCGAGCTCAAGATGATTTTTTTTTTTTTATTATTATTATATTAAATGAAATTATGAGAATCACCAATTTTTTACATAAATTTATAAGTAATAAAAAAGATTGTATAGTGTATACTATATTATAAATATACCAAAATATAGTATGAAATTTTAATTTATTGTTCTAAATATAAACTACTGATCAGTTTAGTACTAATATAATTAGTAAAATGTACAAAAAAAAAATCATACTGAATAATTTAAAATTATAGAAAAGTATCAATTATTTAAACTAATGAAAATTGAAATATATAAGAATATTTTATAGTTCAAATTAATATATGTTCACAATGCAGTAAATTTATATATTTATAAATGTTAGATTACATTGATGTTACTATTATCATACATTGTTGAATAACATAGGTTAATCGGACCATCAAAATTCAGATCAGACCGTTAGATATGATCAAACTTACAAAAGAATACTTTTGGTAAAGTTTTAGACTTATTGGATATACGGATATCAAGATATCGTACTCGCAACATAAGAATAATCATTCAAGTCGGTGTATCGTAGAATCAGGCCATGTAATTTTAAATCAGACTGTCTGATATGATCTAAGGACATAGTTTTATATATATTTAAATTTGGTGTGAATCGAGTGCCTAAACTTTAAGATATCGTAATTGTTGATTAAATTTTTTGATCTCATTATATATATAATAAAATAATAATTAAAATAATTAAAATTGTCCAACCATCACTATTATTATCATTATCATTATTTTTAGATTAATTAATAAAAATCACTAAATTTTGACATAAATTTATAATAATAAAATAGATTGCATAATGCATAGTATGTATCCTGATATAAATATAAAACTCAAAAATAGATAAAAAAATTAAGTAAATTACTTGTCAATTTAATAAAAGTATAATGTAATACAAATATATATTAAAATATAACATAAAGTTTATATATGTCATATGAAACAATAATTTGAATTACAAAAAATATTATAATTTACTAAGATGTTGATTAAATTTATTTTTATAGAAAGATTAAATATATAAATAAAAGTACCATAATTTATTATTATCGAAAATAAAGTATATGATATTAATTAATAATTATAATATATGGTCAATTTTTATTATAAAATTGATCAAATATTAAATATATAAAAAATTTAAACATAAAAAATATATAAAATAATAAAGAAATAGAAAAAGCTTGTAAACTTGTGAACAGAAACAATTGAGCTCGAGCTCAAAATCGAGCCGGCTCGCGAGCTCATCTACTACCCATAGTTTAGACATGCATTTTGTTTTCATTTGAATTGCCTTTAGAAAGTGCATTGAAGCTGTTGCTGTTTTTTGTCAAAATTTTTCAAACACAACTTTTGAAAGTTGTTTTTAAAGAAACTGAAACAGTGGTATTATTGCTAGTTATTGCCATTATTGTCATGAATAAGTATTATGGCTGAAAGTTGATTACTTAACAAAAAAATTCAAAAACTGTTTTTGGAAAAGGCTTTTTCGAATTTTTTGAAAACTGGTTTTGGGAAGAAAGGATTAATTTGGAAAAGTTTTTTTTTTTGTTTTTTTGTAAGAAAGGATTAATTTGATAATTTTATAAATTTAAGGGACTAAAGTGATAAAATCAAATTTATTGACCATTTTACCATCCAACGAGTCAAAATCTTGCCTTTTTCGTCGAAAAATTGTCAGAGGGACCAAACTGAGATGAAAATTAAAGTTTAATGATGCTAAAGTAAAAAATTAAATTTGAGGGACTAAAGTGATTCTAAATGAAAACTTAAGGAACCAAATATAGTATTTACCCTTAAAAATAAATATTAGTTGAATGCATTTTTTGTAATGTATAATTCGTTGTAGATCGTAAAATAATATAATTGGATGAGAAAATTAATAATATAGATGAACATATTCTTTGTCTTATACAGTTCATTTTATATTGAAAACTACATTAAGATATTTAAATCTAAACTGATATTATTTATTAAAAAAATAAAATATTAGTTGAATCATAAATATATTTACGTCTAATTAAATTTAAGTTATTTAACTCTAATTAATAATTGCTAACTAAAATAAAAATACAATTATTTGCAGTTAAAAGAAAAGACTTAAACATAAAAGTCAAACCTCAGGGTAGGGGTGGGGCAGTTCAGAGTACGGGACCGGAAAAAATTAGGCAGAGAGGGTCTTGGGTCTGGTCAGACCCATACAAAATCCAACCCGTTGCCATCACTAGGTGATGGGCAATATTCAGCAACACAAATGGCCGATCCAAAAGTATCCGTAATAACATCAAATTAGTTTAATATATAAAACAACAATCTTAATATTAATGCATCACACAAAAGATTGATAGTTACCTATGAGCTAACCATCAAAATTGATGAAGGATCCTGTATCTTTCAATCTCACAATATGCTATAAATAACGTAAAAACTCATCATTTTGTTTGAAGCTTTTTAATCTTTGCCACATAGCCAAATATCAGTTGATAGAAATGTGGTATAATTTTTATATATGAAATAACGTGTAACAGAAAAAGAAGGTTTACCTTATTATCAACAAACACCATTTTCAGACATCTATGTTATGTTATATGGCAATAGATCCACAAATCTGACCAGTTGGACTTTAATATTAAAATAGCAACAGTTTATTCATGAACTGCAGCAAGTACTTCATTATACACAATATTTTTGGTATAGTTTGGAGGTATTATTCCTTCTTTATTTCAAGTAAAGATCTTCAAGCTTAATGGATGTGTCATACGTGAATACATGATTTGGTAAGTACAATCCTACTCTATTAAATGTTTGTCCTTGACTCTTCTTGATGGTCATTGCAAATGCCAAATTTCACTGGAAATTGTCTTTTCTTGAATCGAATGCATGTTTGTGATTCTGTCGTTGTCAAAACCATGGGCGGAATCAAAACTTCTTCGCCCATATGAGATCTAGTGATGATGTGTGCCTCAAGTACTTTATCACCTATTTTCAATGATTGATTCAAATTCCGAAGAAGCATTTTAGGTGCCCCTTCCTTGGTTCTAAGTGATGATCAGATATCTTTATTGAATGTAGTAATTTCGGAGGGTTCATATGTTGTTCACAGGCACTCATTTCATTAGGACTTAATGTGTCTGCTCTACAAAATTATCCAACTTCCCTAGGAAGCATAGATAACATCATGGAATTGATCACATCGATCGACACACTGTTCTTGGGAGCTAAAATAGCTCTTTCTTTCAAATAAGTAGCGTCACTGTACATACATCCAGTTGGGGGTAAATAGAGTTCATCAGCTGCAATAAATAATTATCACCATGTTTTAGTAAGTCTTTTAAAGTCTTATTCATTGCTTCAAAATCACAACGATTAATTATGGGTGCTTCATCCAAAATTGTCATTGATGTATTTTGAATTAGATGTCCTAAATCAAATTTTGAATTGACGGGACAATGAGGTATTTCGACTAACTTAAACGGGACTTCAAATCATGAATACGTTTGTTTTGCCTCCTAGTAATAACAATGCGGACATATATCCAGATGACGCAACTGATAAGATAAATCTTGTTTTATGATATGAATTTCGCAATTATTGTTTTCGATAAATATGTCTTTCGAGTTCTACCGCTACCATAACAAAAAATAGACCTCCTCGTATTCTTTCATAAGCTTTAATAATAGCATTGTAAACCCTCAATTTATCATTGTTCAAGCCATTGAAACATGATTCGAATGATTGTTCTTCTATAATGCTATCATATTCACGCTCTTCCCTTATAAGCCTATTTGTTATGTCACTAAAGGATGAAAAGGTAGTAGAGGCATAGGAGGAAAATCTCCAAGTATCTTTCCATTTCTGTGAAGTATATACTCAATCTCATGAAGGCCCCATTCTTTCAAATTTCATCGCTTATATGTATGCTATTATCCACTAATTCTCTTCCAACTCTGTGTGTACAAAGTAATTTTTCATCAAATCAAATAATATATTAATTATCGATTATAATCCTTTTTTATTTATACTTTGGAATTTACTAAACTAATTCTAAGTATAAATAGTTAATTTAACCATGTTCAAGTGTGATCCGTCCAAGAAAAGTTTTCACGAACTCGCCCTGCGACTGTAATTAATTCTTCGAGCAGACCTCTAATCCTGAGAACACAGAAGCGATTAAGCTAGTCTGGTTGGTCCCCGACGAAAACACTCCGACGCCAAAGTTAGAGTTTAGATATCAGAAGAGTGGATAGATAGAGTGATCTTTTCAGTATATATGAACATTACCTTTCAATGAAAATATCCCAGCATATTTATAAACTATCCCCATGCATATTTGCCGCAGATGCTGATAAATAGTAATTGTGCTCAGATCATGCTCCTGGATCGCAGCTAATTGATATTCCTTGATTGGAGCTGCGTGATATCAGCCATGGGAGTACTTAGTGGGATTTTTACCTTTTTAAGAGATTTTATGTGTTGGCAGTCCAGTTTGCCCTTACTGAGGAGTAAATTTGTCTTTAGATAAAATCACCCTCATCATTAGCCCCCCCAGTTCCGCACGCACAGTTTTCTTGCGTGCAGAAGTCGAAAAATTACATCGGGCATTAATTACCTTGATCTGGGAGTGACACGCATTGTCATGGAGCTGCTTCTTCAGGCCGCATTGCCACACGTCGCTTCTGGAATGGCTTTTAATGTTCCGTACAGACTCGTTCATTACCATATATATAAGGAGTTCTCATTCAAATTTCTTACCGGCTCCATTTTCTTCAAGATAGTAGTCTTCCGCTACTCTACTGTTCGAGTTCTCGATCTCCTGCATATAAGGTACAATGTCCTCTTCCAATTCTAGTTCTGATTCAAATTCTTCTTTAGCTACCGTTTCTCATAGAATAGGATCATCTATTCCTCATGAGGGTCCATCTAGGATCAGGTCGCGACATAGGGTGCGTCGCGATCAGCATGTAGAAGAATCTAACTCTGATGATGCCCCTACTTACATTATGCTTGAACATAATCCTTGGGAGGGTATAGTAAGTACTGTTAAACAACAGGTTCACCTCATAAAAGAGAAATACTATATCCCGTAGTTTTGAGGTTATGATTCCGAGGTCCTTTGATCGCATGCATCGTCCACCCTGGGGTTTTTGTGCCTTTTCATTGAACCATTTCGACGCAGGTTCGAGATTACCGCTTGCCCCTATGTAGCTCTGATTCTTAGGCGTCTTGAAATATGCCGTATGCAGTTATCCCCAAATTCCATCCGCCATATAATTCTCTTTACAATCATAATGAGGGTCCATCAATTCGAACCCAACTTCGACAATTTTTGGACCCTGTATTCGTTTACCACTTCGGCTAGATCTGCGGATAGCGGGTTCTTTTACCTATCTGCCCGTAGGGATTGTAGGTATTTGCATCCTCTCACATCAAATGTTGGCCCTTGGAAGGAAAGGTTTATTTTCATTCGTCCTCCTCCGGGTCGAGAATGGCCTTTTAAGTGTGAGTTGGTCTTAGAAAAACTAAAACCTGTAATCGAAAGGGGTGGGTTGGAAGGTGATCAAATTAACAGTCTCACCTCCTACCGGTATGACCCGAAGAAAAATTTTGGTAGAGGTAGTCCTCAGGCTCGCGCATCTCTCTCCTGCACCCATCCCAGTTGAGGGCTCTTTAAGTGAAAGATTCACCTTTTCCTTTTACCCTTTCATGTTGCCATATTCATTCACTAACTTGTTTCAATTCCTTTGCAGACGATATGGTTACCCAAGCTTGCCTTACTCAGCGTATTCATGCTGCCCAAGCCAGAGCAGCTGCAGAATCGATCGCTCCTCCATATGCTACCTCATCCAGACCTGTTGCCGATAGTTCCATGGCTCCAGAGGGCTCTCCACCTAGGAATCCCCTTCCAATTGACATTGGGAGTGAAAACACGCGATCAAGGGGTTTACTTCGAGACGTCTCCCACGAAGTATTGGGGTTACCAAACATATCTCGCACTGATGAATCTAGTCCAGGTGGTTTACTGGGTCGAAGGAGAAGAAAAGGTAAGAGTCCGATGATAACACGCTCGATCTCAGTCTCTTAGAGTTGACCCTTAATCAGATTCTGCTGCCATTGAGGAGCGAAGAAATATGGAAATGTTGAACGATGTTACTAACTATTGGCATAAGGTTTGCGAGGATTTGCAAACTCCTAACCATCTTATTGCCGAGCTGAATGGTGAAAAGCTTATCCCTGATTGGAAGGTGTCTTCTAACAGTACTGTCTTAGGGTCTCAATCGGGTCAAGAAACTTGGGAGTTGTACAATGCGAGCTGTTTGCCTCGCGACCAGGCAACCGTGCTGCAGACCTCTTTTACTTGTCTTGAAAAACACGCTGCTCATTCGTTCATTCAGGTTTCTATTTATCTTCTGCGTTTTTTATTCTTATCTTCTTCTTCTGATGTGAGCATCTTTCTAGGCTACAAACTTTGTTCATGGTCTCTCCCTGAAATGGGCTGGGTTCTGTAGGAACCAAATCATAACTGAACGTAGGAATCACGATCTGCAAGCTAAAGTTCTGGAGGCCTCTGCTCGAGGAGAAGACTTGGAGAATCAACGTGCGACTCTGGAAGCTCGCAGCAAGAAACTAGAGGTGAAAATGTCTTCAGAAATTTCTAAAGCGACTGAGTTGGGGAAGGAAATTGGATTCGCAGCTGGTCATGCAGCCGGGAAGATCGCGGGTGCTATAGAACGTCGAGCGGAATAACTTAACTCGGATGACTTTTCTGCACGCATTCACGAAGCTCGCATCCAAGGTGCTCGTGATTTTATTAAGGCTCCTGCATTTGAAATAGCTTTGGAAATAAATGCTGCAGATTACCTGATCGAAGGTTTTGAAAGATGCAAGGCTCAGGTATCCACTTTGAACAGATTTGCCCCTGAATTTGATGAGACCAAGCTGGATCCAGGTCTAGGTGGTAATATGCAACTTTTCCCTAATGAGGAGGCCCCTCCCCAAGTTGAAGACAAGTTCACTGTTCTCTTGGTTGAGATCGAAAACCATTGATGCCTTAAATGTTGTCCTTTTGTAATTTAGATGTTTGAACTTTTCGTAATTGAATCATGCGATCTATTTAAGAATAGGTAATTATTCTTCTGGTCTTTTGCAGACAAAGTAATTTGATCTTTTAGAATGCTCATGTGTTAACTAAATATGGGAACCTTTCTCAAGCATACCTTTTGCAGGCATATATTGGCCTTTTTCAGGTAGTAAAGTATAACCCATCGCGGGTCATAAACATTTTATTAGGCCTATCAGGCTATGGAAATATGGTCGCGTTCGGAAGACCAATTTATTCAACCTTTTTCAGGCTCAAAGGAAATATGATTGCATTATCAGATCATTTACATTATTCGGCCTTTTCCAGGCATTTGCCTATGCGTAGAACTTTCTGAGATTCTGTATGTTCCAAGGTCGTGGAAGATTCCAACCTTTGGAATCTTGAAGTATGTAAAGCCCTTTTCTCTTTATCTCGAACACCTTCAATGGCCCTTCCCACTCTGGGTCCAATTTCCCTACATGTTTCGAGACCTCAACCTTTTTCAAGACTAGGTCGCCAATCTGAAATTCTCTCGGTCGCAGCCTTTTGTTGTAGTTTCTCAGCATTAAACCTTTGTGCTGGAGTATCTTCGCATAGGCTACATCCCTTTTTTGTTCTACCATGGTGAGGTCGTATGCCCTTGCTTCATTGTTGGCTTCTGGATCATAGTTTGCTATCCTTTGTGTTTCTTCACCAATCTCTGCAGGAATAACAGCTTCAGAACCGTAAACTAAACAAAAAGGACTTTCACCTGTAGATGACCGTGGGATCGTTCTGTAAGCCTATAACACTCCTGGCAGCTCCTCGTCAATATACTTTTGAGCCAGATTCATAAGCTGTTCCACATCAGATGGGGGATCTCTTGCTAAAGCTGATGCGAACGCACCTTTCTTCAAGCCGTGTGTTAAGATGCTGACCATCATGTCGATTCTTAAATCCTGTACTTTAAGCGTCTCGTTGTTGAATCTTCCAATGAAGCACTTCAACGTCTCGTTGTCTTGCTGCCTTATGGTGAACAAGTGCGTTGCCAATCATTTTTGTTTTCTCTTGCTGGCGAAGTGGAAAGTAAATTTTTGCACCAACTATTTATGTGACTCAATGCTTCCGGGTGGTAAATTAGTGAATCATTCCTGTGCTTTGCCTGTCAAAGTTGTGACAAAAAGTTTAGCGTTAATTGGGCCCGATTGCCCGTAAAGGTTCATTACCATGTTGAATTCTGCCAGATGTTCCAGCTGGTCTCTTGCTCCATCATACTTTGGCAGGTTTGGCATCCGAAAATTTGGGCTAACAATCTCCATCAGTATCTAATTGCAGAAAGGTGAATTTCTGTATTGAGATACTATCTCTCCTCGTTTTTTAAGCTCGTCAATTTTTTTCTCAGTTTAGCGATCTGTTTTGACACACTGTTGACCTCTATGTGCGAGATGGCGGGTCCCCTCATTTGGCTCTTATCTCGGTTGTTCGAACCCACTTTTGACGGGGGGCATTTACTCCTGTCTAGGTCCTTTCTGCTGGTCCCGGATATTTTTTCTGGTTCTTTTTCTCCAAACAGATTTCTTTTGGTTACTTGTCTTTCAATGGGCGTTGTTGTTCTACGCTCGTACGCCACGATCGCATTTCTCCCAGCTTCTTCCATCAGTTGCTATAGTTCTATTTTTTTCAATTGAATGACCGGCTCAATAGTCCCGATCGTCGTTTCCAAGCCAAGGATGTTCCTCCCTAGATCTCCTTCCATATTCTCAGAATGTTTCAGGAATTCTTTCCCACAGACGGCGCCAACTGATCCGTCCAAGAAAAGTTGTCATGAACTCGCCCTGCGACTGTAATAAATTCCTCGAACATACCTCTAATCCTGAGAACACAGAAGCGATTAAGCTAGTCGGGTTGGTTCTCGATGAAGACACTTTGACACCCAAGTTAAAGTTTAGATATCAGAAGAGTGGATAGATAGAGTGATCTTTTCAGTATATATGAACATTACCTTTCAATGAATATATCCCAGCATATTTATAAACTGTCCCCATGCATATTTGGCAAATGCTGATTAATAGTAATTGTGCTCAGATCATGCTCCTGGATTGCAGCTAATTGATATTCCTTAATTGGAGCTGCGTGATATCAGCCATGGGAGTACTTAGTGGGATTTTTACCTTTTTAAGAGATTTTATGTGTTGGTAGTCCATTTTGCCCTTACTGAGGGGTAAATTCGTCTTTAGATAAAATCACCCTCATCAAAGTGCAAACTCCTATGGAGAACTGTGTTCAGGTTGTCGAGGATAGTTCAGTGTTATTCATTTTGAATATGAGACACAACTCGGACGCCCCGTCACTCAGATGGAGGTGTACGAGAAGGTCTACAAAAAGAAGGACAACCAGTGTAGGGGACCAAGGGTTGAGGAGGTCGCAGTAAGTAATTAAAAATCTATACGTCGTTCATTTTTTTAATTTTATATTTGTTTTAATCTGATTATTTAACATATTCGTAGGAGACAACAGAACAATGGTGAAGAGCTTCCATTTTCCTCTTAAGGCTCCATGGTCCCGAACGAGCAGTAGGTTTGAATGTCAATAGAGGGAGACCGGAAGAGGGCCGAGTATTCGGTCTCAGCTTCGAGGCCCACCCACTCGATTGCTGGACCATCATAGGCGACCCATTCGACTGCTCCCTCACCCTTGCCACCACAGTCGCTATGCCCCAACATAGATGATAAGGTGTTGGCACTCGAGTGCTACATCAGAAGCGTCGATTCCAATTAGCCCGATTATCTAGCACTCGAGCCTCTAGCTGATCCTACGACACCCGATTGCAATGACAACAACGACGAACACTGTTGGGGATTTTTTTTTTCTATTTTGTAAAAATATAATTTTGAAATTATATTTTAATTTTTATAATTAAATTATTTTTTTATTTTATGTTTTTTTTATAAATTCGTTTACTTAATTATACCAAAAAATATTAAAATATATTAAATAAAATAATATTAAAATATATTAAATGAAATAAGTATTAAAATATATTAAATAAATTTAATAAAATTAATACTTAAATATATTAAAAATTAATAATTTTTGTAACTATATTTGTAAAGGTTTTTGTAATACACTAATAAAAGATAAAATCGTCAGGCCATTACAAAGAATGTGACAAAAACAGTTACTAATTAGAAAATTGCCGTTTCAAAGACAGTTACAAAAAAAAGTATCAAAAGCAGTGCAAAAAATATATACAAAATAGCTACAAAGAATATTACAAAAAACATTCTAGATATCTAGCAAAACCGTACCTAAATATGTTACAAACACTGTTACAATAACAATTATATCAAATCCAACCGAGCCATTAGAAAAGCGGTTTCCAAATTAATTTTTTTTCATGTCACTGGGTTTCTAACAGCTACAATAAGTCGCCACAAAAACTGTTACTAATGGTTTTTTGTCAAGCCGTTACGAATACTTTGTAACGTCTCATTTAGCTGCAGTAGGCTTTTTCATTACAAAATCCGTTATAAATAAAAAAGTCATTCCAAAATCCATTTCAATAAAATGATTTTTTTTTTTTGTAGTGGAAGACCATTGTGAAAAAGGCCTTCTTTAAAATCAAATTATATAAGAAATTTATCTAATAATATATAAATATTAAAAGAATATTATTTAAAATAAAATAAGATATTAAGATGGTTATGAAACTATATTATAACAATACAATGATATTATTTATTTTGACTTCTTGCATTTTTTAATTGTATAAAAAGTATAAAAGACTACCAATAATCAACAATTGGTTGACTAATTGATTTCATTTGCATATGCATACATATATATTATACATCATTAATAAAAAAATCTCGTAATTGTTATTATTATCTTAAATATTAATTTATGTATTATTAGTACATTTGTATAAATTTATAGAATCCTAGCTAGTGTATTATTGTTATTATTATTATCATCGTTGTTGTTATTATTATAATTATGGTCGAGAGTCCATGCAATCTGATTATTAAATTTCATTTTTTTTTCATTAGTTTAAGGCCAACTCAATCCATTAATTGCGGTGTGGTTTAAATCGGGCCGATCGATTGGGGAATCAGGTGGTTTTGTTGAACACTCTTACTACCAACTTCAGCAGCTTATTGATAAAACTATAAATGTCAAGCTATTTTTTTAAACACTCCAACTTCAATTTTTTTTTCACTTTTAAACATCATTTTCATACACCTCAAAATTTTTATTACTATTTAACTTATAAATTTATCTACAACTTATTTTCACCACAAATATAAAACTATTGCAAACACCCTTTCCAAGAACTAGAGGCCTCCCACACCTTTTCTGAACCAACTGGAAATATATATATTTTAAAAATATCACTACAAGAAAATGGAGTTTTAGAGACGGATTTTGAAACTTCCATTGCTATAGTATTAGAGACGGAAAGTTTCCATTAAAAATATATTGCTGAAAGTTGCTTGGCTAATTCTGTTGCTGAATCTGTCACTGAACTTTAAGACGGAAAGTAATCATCTTAAAGTCTGTTCAATTACCAAACAACCTTAGCCAAATCCTTTAAGTCCGTCTTTCATGTGTCTCAAAATCCGTCTTTAACACTATCCAAGGTTGTTTTGTAATATTCTTTATTTCATCTCTGTTCCGTCTTTGAATCCATCTCTAATTTTGTTGCTGAAGACAAAACTCATTCTGAATAAATTCTTAATTTACAATAAATTAAAGCTAGAACAAAATGAGTTACCACACCTAATAACAAAAGCAACACGCATCAGATGTTCCCATAGAATCTTAAAACAATAAAGAAACCAATTAATATACTTAAAATGAAAGTGAGGAAACACTATCATTGTCTACCAAAAAGAAATACAACTCTTCGTGTTCACAAGTACTATACCAAATTCAACCATAGAAATGTTTGACAAACCATAGTCCAAGAACTTGCACTCTTTACTTAAATCCTAGGATAATCACTATCAACTTCGCTCCTCCTTAAAATCGACCGAGACTTGAGAGTGTAATGACTTGGTTACAGTAGGCTGAAAATGCAATAAACAAAACACCAGTCAATCCAAATATATTTTTGATGTAATAGAAATTAATACTACAAATAGAAGTGATAGTACAAGATATTAATACTAAGCATTACATGTAATATCCCAAAAAAAGAAGGTACAAGCTCTATCTAATGTCACATATGCAATAAAAATCCAGCAGAGAATATGCAAATATACATGATAAGTAAACAAATTGAGCAAAATAAATAAAGAATTCAAAATTAGTGAAATTCAAATGGCTAATGCAGTAAAAACAAATTAACAGTATGCACTAGTTTAAAATAAGATTTCTAAACTTTACCGAAGAACACCTTAACTCATATCAAATGAGTATTACGAGGATATCAAGTAAGAATTTATGAATAAGAATGGTATCGAATTACTATCCACATTTAATTTTCTATCTTAGCCCATGGCTTATATCTTGGAGGATCTAACCATAATTTTCTAATCACTAAAGCATGCACGAGACACTAGATGAAACTAAACTGCTATGTCAACTTTTTACTAGAATCTCCTCACTAGCCTATTACTAAGTTCACAACTTAGGCACAATGCAAATGTATTTTCTCCCAAATCCAAATAATTCCCAACTAGTAGTAAAAATGATTAAACGAACATCCACAAAGCAATCCCTTTTTGGTACATGCTAACACTGTATGATTTGCCTTCAAGCTAAGCACCAAGATCCTTCAATATTCCTAATAGAAATAGATTATAAGGAAAAGATTAAAACACACTTCAATGAGGAACAATTAAAGCAATAACTATTCCCTTTTACTATTTAAGTACAATTACCTAGAAATTATAAGTATGAGGTGTGTTCTTGTTTAGTTGTTGCAACGCCGTCATGTTTGAAAACTGACCACTGGTTTCTTAAGATTTAGAACGAAGTTTACTTCCCTTAAATATAAATGCAACACTACAACAGTAAAGCAATAATGCTAATGCAGCACATTCATAACCATCCATAATCATAAAATCTAAGCAATAACACCTGCTAGCTGCTGCCCTAACATAGTCCGTCGCAAAATGCTACTGCAGATTTGCTGCAGTGTAGCTTCTTCACATTGCAATGCTAAACCCCTTGTTGCACCACCCTCCTAATTTAGACTTCGGCCATCAGTCATGAAGCCCTTCGCTTCCCATGCTCTCTTGCACAATTGAATATCGATGTAATTTGTTCAATTCAAAACTGATTAACCAAGTCCCAATTTGAAATACAAACACAACTAATACCTCGGCTAGTAGATATATATATCATTATATATATTTATATGCAACATTAAACAGCTAAAGACCACAATTAACAAAGAATACTAAAAAATACTCCCTAATGTTGTGTAAAAGTTGTCATTGCTCCTTTGCCCCAATCCCTGTATGGTTCTACATCCTTAACTCAATCCACAATTGCTTAGAGTACAAGCAGTAGCATACTCCACTTTGCAAGTTGTCTTGAGAACAATACTAGTTAGTGTTGTAAGCTGCTCAACATTTATATAATCAAAGCAACAAAATTGGAGATACTAAAAATACTCTCTGTTGTTGCATGACGTGGTCAACATCTCTGCACTCACCCAAGCCCAAAACTTGCATGCTGCAGTGCTTATTGAGAAAACACTGATTAGTGTTATATCACTTCCTCTTATTTGTTGCTTCTCCAGACTCCTAGTTGACTCTCTATTTTCTTTCGTGATTCAAAATTCTAATCTAGACACCTAATTGAGAGATCACACTGCTAGCATCAAGTTGTGATCTTTCCATTTTTCTAGTGTCATCAAAGCTAGCAGCCGAAACATTTCCTGAAGATTAATTAAATAAAATAGGATGAAAAAGTTTGTGTCTCTTCTCATGCATAAAATATTTTTTATGCAATATCGCCTTTACCCATTACACTTCGGTCTCAATTTCAACGTGTGCGAGTACAAGATTTTACGAGCATGCATGTTACTACTTCTAATCTAATAACCTGCACACTTAAATTGTCCATGAAATTTCACTAACATCATGTGTTACTATGGGATTTTCATGATAGGTTCATTAGTTTAAAGAATGAGTAAATTGTAAACAATATTTCACCTCGTGGAGAGATCTATGAGCTTAAACAATGTATTCTTGGAATTGAAAAAACAAATTAACAAATAGAAGAACTTGTACAAAATGTAGGTGAATTTATAGATTTCCTCAAGCAACGATCTTTATTAATTATCAAGAACTGCTATCCAGCAAAAAAGAGAGATGATTTGCAGGAGCCTCGACATAAAGACAGAAAATTAATTGAAATTTAAGCTTTGTGAATATTATTGCTACATTGTAGAGATGCTGTAAAGATGGCCATGGAGAAAACTAAATGTGGAATAGAAGTCAATTGAACATCCCATCGACTAATTAGGTGTATGAACAAAATCATCTTCCTCACCCAAAATAACAAAGCAACAGGAATTGGAATTGGAAATAAGCAAATACCAACCTTTGAAGGAGTTTGAGGACTGTTGCAGTCGGCGTGAGAGTCCAAGCAAGACAGGGAGATGGCCTACACGATCTGCTTTCACGGCTACGACCTCTGGCACTCCAAGGAGAGAAATGCAGTTGCCGAAGCAAGCAACGGCCTGAGAGATGAAGCGACGACCTTTGTCGCCGAAGCAAGCAATGGCGTGAGTGAGGACCTTCGTCGCCAGAGTAAGCAACGGCGTAATCATCTTCTTTGAATTAAAATGAGAGATATTAGGGCTTGGATTGAAATAAGAGAAATACGATCTTCTTTGGGGGAGAATAATTTTTTATTTATCTATAAATATTTTATTAGCATCTCTAATATATATTTTAAAAAGTTAAAAAAAAATTTATTAAATCTGTCTTTGTTCTGTCAGAATTTTTTAATTCTGAAACAAAAATAAAGACAGAAATTTAAAAAAATATATATTTCAAAATTGATATCTAATTTCACCTTAGAATTTGAAATTGAAGACGGAATTTTAAGATTGTAGGGCACAAAAGCCTAGTGATATCTATTTTACAAGAAATCACCTAACCAACTATTACAGAAATTGTGAAGTACGAAATTCCTTATGGATACAGACCAAAAAATAAACAGAAGATATAAACAAATTTAACAGAAAGAAATATGAATGAATAATAAAAGAGGCTCAAATAAAACCAGATCCAAATGGCCAACGAGCTCCAGAAGATGGTCACAAAGACTCAACCACCACACAAAGTCGAACCCACGGTTTCACCACAAGTTTCCAACTCCACAGATCACAGAGATCAGGATTTCCTTGGTCACAGAGACCCAAGGTCAAGTTCACTCAGAAACTTTAGGGGTAGAAGTAAGAATATTATATTCGATGATTGTTAAGCAAAAGGAGAAGACTCCTTTAAATAGGGATGAGAAGAATCATAAGGATGGAAGGTTAGGTGGAATGGCTTTTGGAAAGACACCACCTAAAATGATGGTGAAGAGGAAGGAAGAATCAAGGGAAATCCATGGCGGATTTAGACAGAGAGAATAGACAGGCACCAGACGGCGCAAGAAGAGGGAAAGGGAGAGAACGAGAGATTAGGGCTAGGGCTAGAGAATACATAGTAAGAGGCTTGGGTCGGGTTATTGGTTAATGGACTGAGTCGATTGTGGGTCATGCCAAGTGGGCCGACTTGTGGGCCTGTTACTTTAGTGATCATTTGGGCCATATACCAACATACTCCACCTTAGACCAATAACCCATAGGGAAACATTGTCCGGAGTTCTAATTTTGGATCTGGAATATCATCATAGCCAAGGAACCCTCCCTAGGTGTACCTGCAGGAAAAATACAACTATGACAGAGAAAAGGTTAGTCATGAATCAAACTCAAAATTTTTAAACAAGTAATGAATTTCTCCAATGGTAAGTTTTTGGTCCCCATATCAACAGGGTTTTCCTCAGTTTTGATCTTTTCCAGTTTTATAACTTTCTTTCCAATTTCCAGTTTTTGGTCCCCATGTCACGAATGAAGTGATATCTGACATCTATGTGTTTTGTTCGATCGTGAAAAATGGGATTTTTACAAAGTTGTATAGAAGATTGAATGTCCGAAAATACAACTAATTTCTCTATTAGAAAACCAATTTCCTTTATTAAACCATCTAGCCAAATGGCTTCTTTAAAAGCTTCAATTGTGGCAATGTATTTAGCCTCGGTAGTAGATAAAACAACAATGTATTGTAGTTGGGATTTTCAACTAATGCATGCACCGCAAAAAGTAAACACATAAGATGTAGTGGATTTACGACTATCCCTATCATTAGTATAATTTGAGTCCACATATATCAATAGATCCACGTAAGTATCTAAGCAACCATCTCAAAGCTTCCTAGTGGGGGGACCAGGATTAGACATATATCTACTAAGACAACTAATGGCATATACAATATCAGGTTTAGTGCACACCATAAGATACATGATTGATCCAATAATATTAGAGTCAGGAACTGATAACTCTGTAATTGTCATGATTTTATAGCGATTTAATCATTCTTTTTAAGCCAAAACATCCCTAATTATGTGATTTTATTGCATATTCAGCAAAAAAGGAAGATATGAGGCAAAGATGGCAAAAATCAAGCTAAAATCAAAATTGAAGGCATCAAAAAGAAAAAAAAAGAAAGATTACAAGGAAATTTCTGCAGAATTGACTAAGCGTGCCCACGCTTAGTAGAGTGGTCAACTCGGGATAAGGATAAGCACGAGCATTCTGCAAAAGATAAAGGAATGAAGTGTTTAGGTTTAGAAAGGATTTTTTAAAACTTATCTCTTGTGATTTATTTACCTTTTTAGAGTTTATCATATATTTATCCCCCCTCTACGTCTAGATTCATAGGAGACTTTTATTATAAATAGGGGGGAGTCTCTTCATTTGAGGGGATTCAGTTATTGATTAGAACTCTATAGAATTCTTTATTCGTCCTCTCTCTTTTGTTTTTATTTTACTACCGGAATTAATGGAATTCCACTTTCTAGTGTGTTCTTCCATTAACATGTCTGGCTAAATTCCTTATTTTTTGGTTTAGGTATGGTGATTGCTTGATTCTCATTATGTTGTGAGATCTAATCTGCATTCTACACTTGTCAAACGAATATTCATGCTATTCTCTGTGCTTTAATTACAAACGTCTGATTTATGAATGATTCGGTCGATTGTTTATTATCAAGAAGGTTTTCTTAGCTAATTGGACTTTATAAATCCGTGTAATTGTTTATTTGGTTCAATGCTTAGTAGCGACGTAGAATGATTAATTATGTCATAGTAATTAGTTATGTTATGGGGAATGCATGATCTAGTTTAAACGAATTATCCTCGTAGGAGTTTGTTAATTAGAATCAGGCCTTTCTAATTCTTAATGCTGTTAATAGATTAAATCTTGTGGATGTTCCCAGGGTTGTCTGTTAATTAGGGACCTAGCCAACGGTCGTACCTTGGCTGACGAAAAGGTAAGGAAAGGTGAGATTGGTAGGTCGTACCAACAACCATAACTGATTTATTTGTCTATACATGTGTTATTCTTGCATCAATGATCAACTCACAAGAATCAAGCATAATCCTAGCCTTAACTGAAAAATCTCCCTCTCATATCTTCACCAGGTATTTTTAATTATTTATTTAGTTTTTGATCAATTCCTTTTACCATCAATCTTCCCCCATTATTTTCTATTTCTCTAAAAGAAATTAACTTAAAACCAATCCCTGTGGATCGACCCTACTCCTACTTTCACAAGTGTAGTAGGAATTATTTTTGGTGATCTCGACACCCACCGAATTTTGGCGCCGTTGCCGGGGATTGGCGTTTTTAAGTATATTTCTTTATTTTTAGTTACTTGATTTTTATCACCATTGATGCCAAGGTCTTCTCGTACAGGTAAATTGGTATACGACCCCGAAATCGAAAAGACCGCACGAAGACTTCGTCGGGACACTAAGCAACAATCGGAAGGAACATCCGCTCCATACGAAGACGAAGAAGACATAACTTTGGAGTTTGAGGAATCCCTAAGTGAATCCGAAGAAGAGATAATGGCTTTGATTCCTGAAAGATCGATCAATGACATGACGTCGCCCGATCTGAACCAACAGCCACTGTGCATTGAGTACCCTGACTTAGAGGTAAATTTTGAACTGAAATCTGGATTAATTCATTTACTTCCCACTTTCCGTGGCCTCGCAGGTGAAGATCCACACAAGAATCTGAATGAATTCCATGTGGTATGCTCCGGATTGCGACCACAAGGTATAAGCGAAGAACAAGTCAAACTGAGAGCATTCCCATTCTCCCTTGCCGACCAAGCGAAGGATTGACTGTACTTTCTACCTTCAGGATCCATTACAAGATGGAATGATCTCAAGAGGCAGTTTCTTGAGAAATATTTCCCTGCCTCAAGAGCCACAACGATCCGGAAAGAGATCAGCGGGATTCGACAATTCGCGGGAGAGAGTCTTTTCGAATATTGGGAAAGATTCAATCGACTAGTGGAAAGTTTCCCCCATCATCAAATCTCGAACCACCTGTTGATCCAGTATTTCTATGAAGGTCTATCAAATATGGATAGGAAACTGATAGATGCGGCAAGTGGCGGAGCACTGTTCAACAAAACCCCCACCGAAGCGCGTAACCTAATCTCGATTATGGCGTCCAACACGCAACATTTTCGGGTTAGAAATGATGATCCACCAAGGACAAGCAACAAGGTAAGTAATCTTGAAGAACGTTTAAATCAACTCATGTCCATTGTTGAAAAAGTTGTTGCAGATAATTATCAACAAGTCAAAGCGTGTGGTATTTGCACTTTAACGGGGCACGCTACCGACATGTGCCCAACTCTTCAAGAGTCAACTACCGAACATGCCGACGCTGTAGGAGGATTCGCCAGACAACAACAGAGAAGATATGATCCTTTCTCCAACACATACAACCCCGGATGGAGGGATCACCCGAATCTGAGTTACGGTAACCAACACTTTCAAAAACCCCAATACAGACCACCTCCGCAACCTAATCCCATGCCTAGCCCATCTCTCGAAGACATGATGAAAGCACTAGTGACCAACACACAACAATTCCAGCAACAGACCCAGACGAGCATTCAAAACCTAGAATTTCAAATCAATCAACTGGCATCGTCTGTTGGCAAGCTAGAATCTCAAGGTAAGCTACCTTCTCAATCTGTCATTAACCCTAGACAAAATGTTAGTGCTATTATGCTTCGTAGTGGAAAAGAATTGCAGGAAAATGTGAACGAAGATGACACTAAACGTGGGCACGGTGTGAAAACAAAGCCGGAAAAGGAAATTGAGGTCCAACAAGAACAAGCCGAACCCGGACCATCCGAAGCCTTTGGTAACCAGACCCCCCTTCCCGAAAAGATTCACCAAAGCAAAAAAAGAAGAGGAGGAAAAAGAAATCCTTGAAACGTTTCGCATAGTGGAGGTAAACATCCCGCTGCTCGATGCCATCAAGCAAATACCCCGCTACGCGAAATTCCTCAAAGAACTGTGCACTAGCAAAGGAAAACTCAAGGAAAACGAACGGGTAAGTATGGGAGAGAATATATCTGCCATTGTTCAAAGAAAACTACTTCCTAAATGCAATGATCCAGGTACGTTTTCTATCCCTTGCAAAATTGAAAAGATTGGAATAGAAAAAACAATGTGTGATTTAGGTGCTTCTATCAATATTATGCCTCTTACAATATATGAATCTTTGAATAGTGGCCCATTGAAAGAAATGGGGGTCATTCTTCAACTTGCCGATCGTTCCGTAGTTTACCCCGAAGGAGTTCTTGAGGATGTACTTGTGCATGTTAATGAATTGGTTTTTCCTGCTGATTTTTATGTGCTTGATATGAGGGGGGATATTTCTCCCAATTCCACATCCATCTTGCTAGGAAGACCATTCCTTAAAACCTCAAAAACCAAATTGATGTTTATGCCCGAATTCTCTCTATGAAATTTGATAATGAGGTTATGAGTTTTAAAATTGATGGTGCAATGAAATATTCTAATGATGTGCATTCTATTTTTCTCATTGATTCTATTGATCCTTTGTTGCAAAAAAATACTATGTTCAATGATAGAGGAGCATTCAAGACAACAATTGCCAAAAGATCGAGTCGAAGAACTTACAAGAAAAAAGTCTTTCATGACAAAATAAGTTCAAGGAAGAAGTCATCCATGGACTGCCAAGTTCCCCTAAATCCACACCATCACCGGGTGCATTACATAGAAGAAGTGGATTTAGTGTGTCCAACTTATTTAAGTTGAGGAACAACAATGTCTAGCCAAAGACGTTAAAGGAAGGCGCTACATGGGAGGCAACCCATGAAATCTCTATCTTCTCCTTTCCTCTTTCGTTTGATTTTAGTTTTTACAATTTTATTCAAGTTTTGCGATGCATGTCACGCTTAATGAAGCATCCAAATCTGTTTGGATAGCTAAATTGGACAGATTTGAAGTTTCCACTAAGCGTGCCCACGCTTAGTCGATCTTTCAAAACTGTTTTACCTCACTTCACCAAAACAGATTTGGAGCTTCCACTAAGCGTGCCCACGCTTAGTCGATTTTTCAAAACTATTTTAACTCACTTCACCAAAACAGATTTGGAGCTTCCACTAATCGTACCCACGCTTAGTCGCACTTCGTAGGCTGTTATTCACTTTCATTTTTCTTCATTTATTTATTTATTTTTTTAGTTATTTTTATTTATTTAAAAAAAATCAAAAGTTCGAAAAATCAAAAGAAATAAGGAAATCAGTCAAATCTTTCCATCACACTTCAAAATGTTTGACCGATATTTTCTTTTTAACTTTCTCAGCTCATCCACAGCAACTTTAAGTCCGCCAAGAACTCTTCATCTCTGTCAACAAAGCCATCTCACCGGAAAAGCTCCCCGCCTTCGTTTGCCGTCGTCGCTCACTGGAAATTTGAACACTTTGGGCTGACACCATCTGCCACCAGCCCAACCACGCCATGAACTCTTCGCGGCATGCACTCAGGGACGCTTCCTTAAACTCTCTCTCATTTTAATTTTTAATCCTTGAGTTGCATGTCAATGTCCACATTGAGGATAATGTGAATTTTAAGTGTGGGGGTATTATTGTTGAGCATGTTTCTTGAATTGGGTGTTGTTGAAAATGGTTGTTGCTCTTGTTGATTGTTGAAACTACTTGAAAAGATATTTTTGTGCTTGATTTCCTTGACTTTTGAAGATTGAGTCTTGTGGAAATTTTTAGTTGAAATTGCTTGGTTTGAAAAAAATTTGGCATTATGAAACCCTTTCAATTTTGGACTAATCTTGGCTTGATGATGTTATGTGTAAAAAGAATACATGTTTTATGTTTGAGGATAATTCACTAGTTGAAAGCTTGTTTTTACCAAAATGACTTGAGTTAAAATCTTCTGATGTAGGATTAGTGGACTAAAACATACCTCGTGAGATTTTGAGCTTGATATGTCCATAAAAAAATCTTCATTCTTTCTTGAGATAATAACACTTCTATGGCTTTATCTTCTTAGAACTTGCCTTGAACCACATCGAGGCCACACAAATGTGCATTTATTTGGATATGATAAAGGCATTAGAAATCACTTTCGGCCTTCTTTAACCACCCAACACATTTTAACGTTAGAGAACCCCTTTGAGCCTTTTGACCTATTTTGTTGAATAACCTGTCATATACGAACCTATCCCGTTGTTTGTTTAAAATCTTGATTTTGATCCCTCGAAGAATTATTAGAGCATCAAGGGCAATGGGTTTATATTCAAAAGAACAAGTTCTCAAGATAGGAAATTGACATTTTTGATTTACGTGCTTAAAAGATGTATCTCGAAATGAGTGTGGGGGTTCTAAAATTGTGTTCTTCTTTACTTTGTGGGAACCGACATCAATTTTCTTGGTCTATGCCTATTACAAAAAATGGAGAGGAGAAAAAAAAATAAAAAAAAAGGAAAGAAAAATCCAAGTGGCAAAAAGAAAAAATGAGAAAAAAGAAAGCAATTTTCTTGCCACAAAAAAAAAAGAAAAAAAAATATATGAACTCTCCAAAAGGAATAAGAAAGGCATAGTTCAAAAAATTGTCGAAAGATCTTGAAGGGAGATGAGTAAGCTTTGAGAGCTTCGAATTATTGTTCACTCAAATTTTTTGGTGCTCTAATTAGTTTTTTGGAATTTAACCTCATTGACCTTTTATCCTACCCCAAACCAAAGCCCCATTACAATCAAAATTCAAGACCTTTTGATCCATATATGTGCATATTTCAAAAGTGGTGGAGATGTGGTGTATAGGCAAGCCTATGGTGAATCATTGTCGTGGTAAGTGTCGAGAGATACACTTGAGCCATATATACACTTGAGAGAATGGAAAGCGGAGAGAAAATAGTCCACTAGTTTTATGTGATTGATTTTGATGATGGTCATCACGTGAAAACTTGTTTGATACATGTTTAATTATCTTCTTCATAAACTATGTCATTTACTTTGCACATGATTACAAATTGCCTTGAATAGTTTAAAATTTGAAGGGAATTTTTGAATGCATCTTGACTTTGCTTGAGGACAAGCAAATAGCTAAGTGTGGGGGTATTTGATAACTCTGTAATTGTCATGATTTTATAGCGATTTAATCTTTCTTTTTAAGCCAAAAAATCCCTAATTATGTGATTTTATTGCATATTCAGCAAAAAAGGAAGATATAAGGCAAAGATGGCAAAAATCAAGCTAAAATCGAAATTGAAGGCATCAAAAAGAAAAAAAAAGGAAGATTACAAGGAAATTTCTGCAGAATTGACTAAGCGTGCCCACGCTTAGTGGAGTGGTCAACTCGGGATAAGGATAAGCACGAGCAATTTCCGCAAAAGATAAAGGAATGAAGTGTTTAGGTTTAGAAAGGATTCTTTAAAGGTTATCTCTTATGATTTATTTACCTTTTTAGAGTTTATCATATATTTATCCCTCTCTACGTCTAGATTCGTAGGAGACTTTTATTATAAATAGGGGAGAGTCTCTTCATTTGAGGGGATTCGGTTATTGATTAGAACTCTATAGAATTCTTTGTTCGTCCTTTCTCTTTTATTTTTATTTTACTACCGGAATTAATGGAATTCCACTTTCTAGTGTGTTCTTCCATTAACATGCCCGGCTAAATTCCTTATTTTCTGATTAAGGTATGGTGATTGCTTGATTCTCATTATGTTGTGAGATCTAATCTGCATTCTACACTTGTCAAACGAATATTCATGCTATTCTCTGTGCTTTAATTACAAACGTCTGATTTATGAATAATTCGGCCGATTGTTCATTATCAAGAAGGTTTGCTTAGCTAATTGGACTTTATAAATCCATGTAATTGTTTATTTGGTTCAATGCTTAGTAGCAACGTAGCATAATTAATTATGTCATAGTAATTAGTTATGTTATGGGGAATGCATGATCTAGTTTAAACGAATTATCCTCATAGGAGTTTGTTAATTAAAATCAGGCCTTTCTAATTCTTAATGCTGTTAATAGATTAAATCTTGTGGACATTCCCAGGGTTGTCTGTTAATTAGGGACCTAGCCAACGGTCGTACCTTGGCTGACGAAAAGGTAAGGAAAGGTGAGGTTGTTAGGTCGTACCAACAACCATAACTGGTTTATTTGTCTATACATGTGTTATTCTTGCATCAATGATCAACTCACAAGAATCAAGCATAATCCTAGCCTTAACCAGAAAATCTCCTCTCATATCTTCACCAGGTATTTTTAATTATTTATTTAGTTTTCGATCAATTCCTTTTACCATCAATCTTCCCCCATTATTTTCTATTTCTCTAAAAGAAATTAACTTAAAATCAATCCCTGTGGATCGACCCTACTCCCACTTTCACAAGTGTAGTAGGAATTATTTTTTGTGATCTCGACACCCACCAGGAACTTTTTCCATTTTGACCTTTTCATTGTTTGTTTTAGGACATTTGTCTTTGCAAAGTTGAATATGTGCAGCTAAAGACACTGATGTAGATTTTGCATTTTCCATAGAAAACCTTTCCAAAACAGATAAGATTTAAGATTTTTGATTTAAAAGTATAGTAGAGTTTTCTCTATTTCTAGAGATGTTCATGCTAAGGATTTGCTTTGCATTTTCAAGATCTTTCACTTCAAAAACTTTGCATAACTGTTTTTGTAAATCACTGATAAGATGAGAACTAAGGCTAGCAATTAGCACGTCATCAATGTAAAGGACAAGAAAGATAGGAGTGTTATCCACATGCTTAAAATAAAGATAGTGATCATAATGACTTCTATTGAAGCTTAAGGAAGCATGAATGAGCCAAATTTCCTATTCCATTGTTTTCGAGGACTGTTTTAACCCATAAAGTGACTTTCTAATACACACACATAATTAGATTTAGAATTATCAACAAATCCAACAGGTTGTTTCATATAAATATTTTCATCTAAGTCACCATGCAGGAAAGCAGTTTTAACATCCATTTGTTTTAATTCCCAGTTGTAGTGTGCAGTGAGAGCAAGAATGATACGAACAATGGTGTATTTTAATAACAGGAGAAGATATTTCATTGTAATCGATTCCTTCCTTTTGGGTAAACCCTTTAGCTCTAGCCTAGGTTTGTATTTAAAAGGATTTTCTTGTTTGATTTTAAAAATTCACTTGTAGTCTACTATGGAGGCATTATTCGATTTTGGAACTAAAATCCAGGTTTTATTTTCCTTTAACGACTTCATTTCTTCATTCATGGCACTCAGCCATTGTTTTGATTTCACAGTGTCATCAGTACTAGTAGGTTCAGTCAATTCAGTATTAAGGGTTGTATCAAAATCCCTAAATTTAGTACATATGTATTGAAAATAAATGAATTCATATATGTATCATTGATTATATTCATGCATCAACCAATTTTGTGTAACTAATTAAATATATTCATGTATAATATCAATTAATTCTATACAATTAACTATTATCTTCATGGACGCATGTATCATTGGAATTACTATGTTTATATTAATTCGTTGCACTTAAATAATTATTATAGCCAATTAAATATATTCATGCATGATGAATGAAACATATACTATATAAATCTCAATATGAAAATAAAATAATTCATAACACCCAACCATGCTTCTCATCTAAAAGGGATCGCAAAATCACCTATGAATGATCAAATGCATAAAGTGTTACAAACTTCATATTTTAGCAAATTACCATAATATTTATAATTGTAATATTTATGAATTATTAATTTAGAGTTTTAATGGGATCTAATATTTATAAAGAAATTTTTCGAAACATTATTATCTTATTATCTTATCGAATTTGATGATTTTTTACAAAGGCCCAAGTCGGGACAGAAAAATTTTATTATTTTAGAGAGTTTATTAATTTATAGAGTATTAATTTATAAAGGTTTTACTGTATTTTAGTCATGATAGTGAATGAGTATTTTTATTTGTACATAATTTTAAAGAATCTTATTTTCTATTTAATTTTTCTTGCATTTGAAGAAGACATTAATTATTTAACCATAATTAGTATAGTTGAACAAAATTAAGATTGCCACTGATATTATATTTAGAAATAAATATAGATTCAAGATAATATAAATTAGGTGAATAAAAATAGTCATTGCGATTAACACACACATACAAAAAAAAAATCATTTATGTATCTAGCTAGTTCATATTCGACTAGCATAATTATATATGTATACTTTTCCATCAATTTTTTAACTTTTATAGAATTTTAATTTGGAGTTAAATTAATTATAATATTTTATTAAAACACATTTACATAGTATTAATATCAAAACTAGAAACTTGCAGAATGTAAGGACACTGCCTGTCAATGTGGTTGTTAGTGATGGCAACGAGGCGAGTTTGGGATGGATTTGCCTGGACCCCAGACCCGCCTTGCTTCATAAATCCCGTACCCGTCCACCCCGCCCTTTCCCCTCAAAAATCTGGCCCCACCCCACCACCCCGCCCTAGATTTCCCTACTGCACCAAATTTGCCCATTTCGTTCAATTTAAATTTTTATTTTTTAATTAAAAATATCAATTTAAATTTAATAATTTAACATAGTCTTTTTAATCTAAAATAAATTATATAATATAAAAATATATTCAACTAATATTTTATTTTTTCAATAAGTAACATTAGTTTAGATTTAAGTACTTTAACATAGTTTTCAATATCAAATTAATTGTATAAGACAAAAGTATACACTCAACTAAATTTTTATTTTTTATTTAAGTAATATTATTTTAAATTTAGTAATTTAACATAGATTTTGGTTTAAAATGAATTATATAATATAAACAAAACACTATCTAATGTTTTAAGTTCACAATAAGTATATCCAATTTAAATTAACACAGTTTTATCTAAACTAAATTATACACTACAAATAATACATTTAATTATTTTATTTTTGATATTTTATATATAGAATTAGACATATGCAAATTATTTAAAAATGTACCTTTAATATTATAATTTTCTATTAATAATATATCACATATGAATAAATAAATAATAAAAAAGTAGAGATTAGTTACAAAATCCGGTTCAAAAGTTGTAACCCGCCCCAGACCCGATCGGGCCCAATAATTTAGGACCTGGATGCACCCTGAACTTTTACTATAAGTACCAAATCCGTCGCATTCAAAACGGGTCTGAGTCGAAAAAATTTGGATTCAATTAGGGGTGGCAGATGAATTGAGTCGGCTCGCGAATGAATTGAGTCGGCTCGCAAGCTCGCGAGCCGGCTCGATTTTGAGCTCGACTCGAGCTCAAGCTCAGTTATGGCTGTTCACCAGCTCGCGAGCTGGTGAATATTTTTTTATTTTTTTATATATATTTTTATTTTAAAATTTTTTGTATATTTAATTTTATATTTAATATTTGATCAATTTTATAATCAAATTTGACCATATATTATATTTATTAATCAATATCATATATTTTATTTTGAATAATAATAAATTATGGTACTTTTATTTATACATTTAATCTTTATACAAAAATAAATTCAATCAATAACTTAGTAAATTATAATATTGTTTATAATTAAAATTATTATTTAATATGATATATATAAACTTTATGTTATATTTTAATATATATTTGTATTATGTTATATATTTTTAAAATTGACAAGTAATTCACTTATAATTTTTTATTATTTATAAATTTATGTCAAAATTTAGTAATTTCTATGAATTAATCTAAAAATCATAATAATAATAATAATAATAATAATAATAATAACAATAATAATAATAATAATAATGATGATGATGATGATGATGATGATGATGATGATGGTTGAACAATTCTAAATATTATTTTATTATATATATATAATGAGATTAAAAAGTTTAATCAATAATTACGATATCTTAAAATTTGGGCACCTAATTCATACGAAATTTAAATATATACAGAACTATATCCATTGAATCATATCAAACAGTATGATTTAAAATAGTATACATTATACAATCTATTATATACTACTAAATTAATCAATAATTTATATTTATAACAATAAATTATAATTTCATACTATATTTTGATATATTTATAATATAGTGTACATTATACAATCTATTTTATTACTTATAAATTTATGTAAAAAAATGATGATTCCCATTATTTAATCTAATAATATAATAATAATAACAATAATATAGTATGCATTATATAATTTATTTTATTACTTAAAAATTTATGTAAAAAATTGGTGATTTCCAAAATTTATAACAATAATAATAATTAAAAAAATACAAAATAAAATAAAAAATCAAAAATATTAAAAAAAAAAAACAATTGGAGCTCGAGCTCGAGCTCAATATATAGGAGGCGAGCTCGAGCTCAAAATTCCAGAAGCAAGCTCGAGCTCGACTCGTTGCCACCCCTAGATTCAATTGCTATCCCTAGTTGTCGTGAGCCAGACAACACCTATTTTTAAGTATAAGGATATATAGATAAACCTCCATTAATTATCGGTCTACTTTTTGGCTATAATTATTTTTAAATTACCTAATTGGAACGTGCACATTTTAGGTTATAATTATATATCTACCCTATAGCTAATACATTTAATTTTATTATCTCTAGGATGGTACCTAACTAAGACTTCTTCATTTTTTTAGTTAAATTTTAATTTCTTGACTATAGTAAAATTCAAATTTTCATATAAATGTATTTTTTATATTGAATATTTTTCTGGGGTTCCATACGTATCTTTATAGTTAAGAATGTTATTAATTAAATAGTTGGTGGAAATATTTGAAATAATTTAATTTCATCTTGAGAACATGCTCATTTTTAATTATGCCCCATTTATTGGTGTTGAATTTAACATATATGCATGGTAATTGATAAAAGATCTAGATATCTTCATTTGATCATAGAGATTTATTTTATATTATTTTGATGAAGTACATACCTTTATCAAGCATATGAAATAACAACCATGTTCTATATAAAGTAATCTATATTTTATTTTTGTAGTCGCAACTTAATGTTCTATAATTATTATAATATTTTTGGTTTTTATCAATATTCAATTCAAATTATAGTTAAAATTTAAAATATAGAGATTAATTAATATATTTTAAGATTTAGTACTTTTATCCTTTATTTTTCTAGAATTACAAAAGGGTCCTGTAACTTTTTGATATTTTGCATTGTGGTCCTTCCGATGCTGGATTTTGCAAAATTGGTCGGAATAAATCACGTATGCTTTACAAGTTTCATTTAAATTGGGGCTCTTGTTCTGATTGGTTCAGTTTTACCAATATGGGCAAAAAATTAAAAATAAAATGATGTGATATACATGATTTATTTCAACAATTTTTGCAAAATCCGAAACTAGAAGGACTAAAGTTACGAAATATAAAAATGTTATAGGACCTCTTTTGCAACGCTAAAAATGATAAAGAATATAAATACCAAAATCGCAAGAAATGCATGATTTATTTCGACAATTTTTGCAACATATGGTATCAAAAAGACCAAAACGTAGAAAAAGTAGTCGTCTGCTGTTTCATGCTTACCCTCTTTATATTGTAGATAAGTTCGTGTCACAATGTTATTTTCAATAGCTGTGTGAAACCAATAAATAATGTCTTAACAATAGTGATTTTGGTTGAGTTTTGTGAATAAGCTAGAAACTATGCGTTCAAGTTTTATCAATATGTGTAAATATATCTTAATTTATGAGTATTTTTGTGTGAGTTTATTATAATTTATTTATAATTTTTAATTATATTCACGCATTATTGAATTAACTATATTGTTCAATTGATCAATTTATCAAAATACTAATATAATCATATAATTATTGCTTTTACTGAAAAAGACTATGAAAACTATAGTGAATAGAGTATTAGAACCTATTATATGGAATAGCAAACAATGGTGTCTTCTTCCTCATTACGATTCCAAATTTCTCCGAAACATCAACAGTTTCGCGCTCCGGCAGGCACCATTCAAACGTGTGAAGGAGTGTAGCAAGCAAATACATCACCATTTTCTCACCCAGAGGGAGAGCCGGACAAACCCTTCTACCTGATCCAAATGGAAGATACTGAACATTGCTCCCCATATAATCAAAATTTCCATTTTTTTTCAGAAACCTGTCAGGTCGAAATTCAGAAGGATTTTCCCAAATTTGTGGATCCATGGAAATCGCCCACATGTTCAAGAAAACTTGTGAGTGCTTTGGAATCATGTATCCGCCAACTACGCAAGATTGGCTGGGAAACCTGGGGATGAGGAGTGGAAGTGGAGGGTGAAGGCGAAAGGTTTCCTTCACGACTGCATCCAGATAGTGTAGTTTGGTTATGTGGAATTCTTCTGCGGCGTTGTTCTCCCCTATGACATCTGTTAGTTCTTCTTGCACCTTTTTCATTATGTCGGGGTTGTGCAGAAGCTCAGCCATCACCCACTCTACTATTGTTGCTGTGGTGTCGGTCCCGCCAAGGACAATGTCCTATTTGAGGAGAATTTTTTTTGAGTTAGCTTAGAAGTTTTAAGTGTTTCTGCAATTGAACTTTCCATTTTAATCCAGATGAGATTCAGGTAAATTCAACATGTCATGCCCAATTTTCCCAAATATGTATTGAAGGAAAAAACAAAACCTTATCCTAGTTTATCCTCTATTATGACTAAAACGGCATAATTTCTACGGAGACTGCAAATTTGAATTTTTCACTTATCCCCAGAACAGAAAATAAGTCCACATTGGGGGAACAGTAAAGAAAAACAGACAATAAACATGTCTATTTCTAAGGGAGAAATGAAATGTTAGGGAAGTTGAGAAATTACCATCAAGATGGCCTTTATTTGAGTAAGCCCAAATGATGATCCCTCTCCAACTTTCTGCTCCTTCAGATCCAAAAGAATTCCCAGAAAGTCCTTTGCCCTTCCAGCACTTGATTTTCCCCCCTCGGCCGCTATCATCTTCATTCGCTCATCAATAACAGAATCAAGAATTTCCTCCACGCCAGGCACAACAGCCCTCATTTTTTTCTCAATTCCCTGAACATCAAACTTGGCCAGAACTGGAAAATAATCAGAAACATTAGGCTTTCCCAACAAATCCACAAGTTTTGATACCTTATCCCGAAACTCAGCTCCCAGTCTATCACGCATCTCAGCATCGATCGTCCCACCCCAGAGCAAGCTCAGTATCACATTGAGCTCAGTTATGAAAACCATTTCACCAATTTCAATAGGTTTGCCTATCTTCTTACTCACATCCCTGACCACCTTTGCCACTTCCTCCTTCCTTAGCACGTAGGAAGCCTGGAGATTGTTGTTACTTAGCATCTGACGCACAAATAGTTTTCGCATGTCACGCCAGTAGGGTCCATAGGGCGCCCACAAGATGCCTAGCCCACCGGTGGCAGCTATTGCTGCAACCGGGGGGTCCCGATTCGCGAAAATCGTGTCTTGATCCCGAACCACCTCCTTTATCAGAGCTGGGGAGCTTATTACCATGCAAAGTTTGCTACCCAGCTGGAGCTTGTAGATAGGGCCGTATTTTTTAGCGAGTTCCGTGAATTGGTGATGCAAGTTGACGTGCAGAAATGGTAGGTACCCAAGAATTGGCAGGCCCCTGGGCCCTGGTGGATATGGAGCTGTTCCTTCTTTTGATTTCTTGAATTTCCACGAGCACCAGAAGACTGAGGCTAGAATAGAAATGACTGTTAGAGCTACAACTGAGAACCCATCCATTGTTCTTTGGTAGCTGAAAGTATTGGAAAAAAATTAATGGAGAAAGAGCTTAACTTATATTTGGTTGATAAGAGTAATTCACTAGTTCAGTAGCATAGAGATCTAGAAAATATCTACCATAATTATTACGGGAAAAATTCAAAGACCCCCTGTAATAATAAGAATGTTAAAAAAATCCCTATGAAAATTAAAGTATCAAATACCTCCCCTATAATATAAAATAAAGTTAAAAGAACCCCCTCCGTACAAAAATAAGGTCACACGTGCTTTGACTGCGATTTTCCTGTGAAAGTACCTTTTTTGACATTTTTATCCTTCTCTCACATTAATATATATATATATTATATTTATTAATAATAAAATATTATTTTTTATAATAATTATTTAATTAAAATATTATTTTATACAATAATTACTTAATTTAATTATAATATTTTATTAAAATACATTTACGTAGTATTAATATCAAAACTAGAAACTTACAGATTGTAAGGACACTGCCTATCAATGTGGTTGCTAGTGATGGCAACAAGGCGGGTTCGGGGTGGGTTTGCCCGGACCCCATACCCGCCCAGCTTCATAAAATCCTATACCCGTCCACCTCGCCCTTTCCCCTCAAAAACCAGGCCCTAGATTTCCCTGCTGCACCAAATTCGCCCCGTTTCGTTCGATTTAAATTTTTACTTTTTAATTAAATAATATCAATTTAAATTTAATAATTTAACATAGTTTTTTTAACCTAAAATGAATTATATAATACAAAAAATATATTCAACTAATATTTTTTTTTTCAATAAGTAACATTAGTTTAGATTTAAGTACTTTAACATAGTTTTCAATATCAAATTAATTGTATAAGACAAAATCTAAATTTTTGTTTTTTATTTGAGTAATACTATTTAAAATTTAGTAATTTAACATAGATTTTAGTCTAAAATGAATTATATAATATAAACAAAACACTATCTAATGTTTTAAGTTCACAATAAGTAATATCCAATTTAAATTAACACAGTTTTATCTAAACTAAATTATACACTACAAATAATACATTTAATTATTTTATATATAGAGTAAGATATATGCAAATTATGTAAAAATGTACCTTTAATATTATAATTTTCAATTAATAATATATTACATATGAATAAATAAATAATAAAAAAGTAGAGATTAATTATAAAATTCGGTTCAAAATCTGTAACCCGCCCCAGACCCGATCGGGCCCAATAATTTAGGACCCAAATGCACCTCGAACTTAATAATATAAGTACCAAATCCGTCACATTCAAAACGGGTCCGAGTCGAAAAAATTGGACTCAGTTACTATCACTAGTGGTTGTGAGTAGGGGTGTCCATTTCGGTTAATCGAACCGAACCGAACCGATTTTTCGGTTAACCGAAAATTCGGTTCGGCCATTTGGAAAACCGAAAACCGAACCGGTTGGTACCGGTTCGGTTCGGTTAAAACCGAACGGAAGTTCGGTTTTTTCGGTTTTAAAACCGAAAAAAACCGTCTTTTTATTTTTTATTTTTTAAAATAATATATTTTGATATTTTAAGTCGAAATTGTGATAATGTTGCACTTTTATCCAAAAATACAAATACCAAAATACCAAAATTAAATTCTAATTTAATAGTATAAGTCACAAGTGTAGAACAACTTCAATATGTTAATATTCAATATCTAGAAATGGTACACTTTTCTTTAGTTTTACTAATATAAATTATATAATATTAATATTATAATATATATATATAATTATATAATTTTTATATGTATAAAAAATATATATTTTTTTATTATTTACAAAATTTCGGTTTTCGGTTCGGTTCGGTTACCGAATTGGTGACTAAAAAACCGAACCGAAAACCGAATTTTTCTTTTTTAAAAAACCGAAAACCGAACCGAAAATTCGGTTCGGTTTTCGGTTCGAACCGAATTTTCGGTTTCGGTTCGGTTCGGCCGGTTTTTGGTTTTTTTGCACACCCCTAGTTGTGAGCCAGATGACCACCTATTTTTAAATGTAAGGATATATAGATAAACCTCCATTAATTATCGATCTACGTTGCGGCTATAATTATTTTTAAATAACCTAAATTGGAAAGTACACATTTTAGGTTATAATTATATATCTACCCCTATAGCTAATACATTTAATTTTATTATCTCTAGGATGGTACCTAACTAATACTTCTTCATTTCTTTAGTTAAATTTTAATTTCTTGACTATAGTAAAATTCAAATTTTCATATAAATGTATTTTTTATATTGAATATTTTCTGGGGTTCCATACGTATCTTTATAGTTAAGAACGTTATTAATTAAATAGTTGGTGGAAATATTTGAAATAATTTGATTTCATCTTGAGTTTGCATGCTCATTTTTAATTATGCCTCATTTCTTGGTGTTGAATTTAACATATATGCATGGTAATTGATAAAAGATCTAGATATCTTCATTTGATCATAGAGATTTATTTTATATTATTTTGATGAAATACATACCTTTATATAAAGTAATCTATATTTTATTTTTGTAATCGCAACTTAATGTTCTATAATTATTATAATATTTTTGGTTTTTATCAACATTCAATTCAAATTATAGTTAAAATTAAAAATATAGAGATTAATTAATATATTTTTAGATTTGGTACTTTCATCCGTTATTTTTCTAGAATTACAAAAGGGTCCTGTAACTTTTTGATATTTTGTATTATGGTCCTTCCAATGCTGAATTTTGCAAAAATGGTCGGAATAAATCACGTATGCTTTACAAGTTTCATTTAAATTGGGGCTCTTGTTCTGATTGGTTCAGTTTTACCAATATGGGCAAAAAATTAAAAATAAAATGATGTGATATACATGATTTATTTCAGCAATTTTTGCAAAATCCGAAACTAGAAGGACTAAAGTTACGAAATATAAAAATATTACAGGACCTCTTTTGCAACGCTGAAAATCATAAAGAATATAAATACCAAAATCGCAAGAAATGCATGATTTATTTCGACAATCTTTGCAACATATGGTATCAAAAAGACCAAAACGTAGAAACAAAGTAGTCGTCTGCTGTTTCATGCTCGCGCTCTTTATATTGTAGATAAGTTCGTGCCACAATGTTATTTTCAATAGCTTTTTTAAACCAATAAATAATGTCTTAACAATAGTGATTATGGTTGAGTTTTTGAAGAAGCTAGAAACTATGCGTTCAAGTTTTATCAATATGTGTAAATATTTCTTGATTTATGAGTATTTTTGTATGAGTTTATTATAATTTATTTATAATTTTTAATTATATTCAAGCATTATTGAATTAACTATATTGTTCACTTGATCAATTTATTAAAACATTAATATAATCATATAATTATTGCTTTTACTGAAAAAGACTATGAAAACTATAGTGAATAGAGTATTAGAACCTATGATATGGAATAGCAAACAATGGTATTTTCTTCCTCATTACGATCCCAAATTTCTCCGATAGGTCAACAGTTTCACGCTCTGGCAGCCACCATTCAAACGAGTGAAGGAGTTTAGCAAGCAAATACATCACCATTTTCTCACCCAGAGGGAGATCCGGACAAACCCTTCTACCTGATCCAAATGGAAGATATTGAACATTGTTCCCCATGTAATCAAAATTTCCATTGTTTTTCTAAAACCTATCAGGCCGAAATTCAAAAGGATTTTCCGAAATTTATGGATCCATGGAAATTGCCCACATGTTCAAGAAGACTTGTGAGTGCTTTGCAATCATGTATCCGCCAACTACGCCAAGATTGGCTGGGAAACCTGGGGATGTGGAGTGGAAGTGGAGGGTGAAGGCGAAAGGTTTTCTTCACGACTGCATCCAGATAGTGTAGTTTGGTTATGTGGAATTCTTCTATGACGTTGTTCTCCCCTATAACATCTGTTAGTTTTTCTTGCACCTTTTTCATTATGTCGGGGTTGTGCAGAAGCTCAGCCATCACCCACTCTACTATTGTTGCTGTGGTGATGGTCCCGCCGACGACAATGTCCTGTTTGTGGAGAATTTTTCTTGAGTTAGCTTAGAGGTTTTAAGTGTTTCTGCAATTAAACTTTCCATTTTAATCCAGATGAGGTCCTGGTAAATTCAACATGTCATGCCCAATTTTCCCGAATATGTATTGAAGGGAAAAAGAAAACCTTATCTTAGTTTATCCTCTATTATGACTAAAACGGCATAATTTCTACGGAGACTGCAAATTCGAATTTTTCACTTATCCCCAGAACAGAAAATAAGTTTAAATTTGGGGGAACAAAAAAGAAAAATAGAACCATAAACATGTCTATTCCTAAGGGAGAAAATGAAATCTTAGAGAAGTTACCATGAAGATGGCCTTTATTTTAGTCGGCCCAAATAATGATCCCTCTCCAACTTTCTGCTCCTTCAGATCCAAAAGAATTCCCAAAAAGTCCTTTCCCCTTTCAGCACTTGATTCTTTCCCCTCGGCCGCTATCATTTTTATTCACTCATCAATAACAGAATCAAGAATTTCCTCCACGCCATGCACAACAGCCCTCATTTTTTTCTCAATTCCCTAAACATCAAACTTGGCCAGAATCGGAAAATAATCAGAAACATTAGGCTTTCCCAATAAATCCATGAGTTTTGATACCTTATCCCGAAACTCAGCTCCAAGTCTATTACGCGTCTCCGCATCGATCGTCCCACCCCAGAGCAAGCTCAGTATCATATTGAACTCAGTCAGGAAAACCATTTCACCAATTTCAATGGGCTTTCCTATCTTCTTACTCACATCTCTGACCACCTTTGCACTTCCTCCTTCCATAACACGTAGGAAGCCTGGAGATTGTTGTTACTTAGCATCTAGCGCACGAATAGTTTTTGCATGTCACGCCAGTAGGGTCGATAGGGTGTCTTGATCCCAAACCACCTCCTTTATCAGAGATGGGGAGCTTATTACCATGCAAAGTTTTCTACCCAGCTGGAGCTTGTAGATAGGGCTGTATTTTTTAGCAAGTTCCGTGAATTGGTGATGCAAGTTGACGTGCAAAAATGGTAGTTACCCAAGAACTAGCAGGCCCCTAGGCCCTGGTGGATATGGAACTATTCCTTCATTTGATTTCTTGAATTTCCACGTGCACCAGAAGATTGAGGCTAGAACAGAAATGACTGTTAGAGCTACAACTGCGAGCCCATCCATTTTTCTTTGGCAGCTGAAATGTCAAATCTAGAAACTTGTGGAATGTGAGGACGCTGCCTGTTGACGTGGTTGTGAGCGAAATGATATAACCATATCATTGTGATTTTACTGAAAGAAGACTGTGAAAACTATATTAAATAGAGTTTTAGAACCTCCGATATAGAATAGCAAACAATGGTGTTTTCTTCCTCATGACGATCCCAAATTTCTCCGAAATGTCTACAGTTTCGCCTTCCAACAACTGCCCTTTGAATGAGTGAAGGAGTGTAGCAAGCAAATACATCACCATTTTCTCACCTAGAGGGAGACCGGGACACACCCTTCTACCTGATCTAAATGGAAGATATTGAACATTGTTCTCCATGTAATCAAAATTTTCAGTGTGCTATAGAAATCTGTCAGACCAAAATTCAAAAGGATTTTCCCAAACTTGTTGATCCACGGAAATCGACCACATGTTCAAGAAGACTTCTGAGTGCTTTGGAATCATGTATCCGCCAACTACGCAGGATTGGCTGGGAAACCTAGGGACGAGGAGTGGAAGTGGAGGGTGAAGGCGGAAGGTTTCCTTCATGACTGCATCCAGATAGTGTAGTTTGTTATGTGGAATTCTTCCGCGACGTTGTTCTCCCCTATGACATCTGTTAGTTCTTCTTGCACCTTTTTCATTATGTCGGGGTTTTGTAGAAGCTCGGCCATCAGCCACTCCACTATTGTCGCTGTGGTGTCGGTCCCACCTACGACAATGTCCTGTTTGTGGATAAATTTTGTTAAGTTAATTTAGAAGTTTTAAATGTTTCTACAATTGAACTTTCTATTTTAATCCAAGTAGATCCAGACAAATTCTACTTGTCATGCCCAATTTTCGAAATTCTAATCCGGATTCGGCTCGGCCAAATTAAACCAATCATATGGCAAATACAATACACTTGTCGTATGATTAGTGTTCAGTTCAGGAAAAGTGACCAACCACATGGCAAGTGTGATACACTTGCTTTTTAATTGGTTTCATTCGCCTAAACTTAGTTCGGGCAAGAATTTTCCTTTTCGAGGAGATTGCAAATTCTTACTCAAACCAAATTTAGCCGAATCTAACCACTCACAGAGCAAGTATGATATACTCATGATGTGATTGGTCTCTTTTTTTGAATTGTATACCAATCATACGATAAGTATATTGTATTTGTCGTATAATTAGTTTAGGTCCGACCAAATCGAGTTTGGTTAGAAGTTTTCTTCATTCGAAAGCATTTTTCACTTAGCCCTAGAACAGAAAATAAGTCCAAATTTGGGGGATCAGAAAAGGAAAACAGAAGCATGTCTCTCAGCAAGAAAATGAAATGTTGGAGAAGTCGAGAAATTACCATCAAAAGGGCCTTTATTTGGGTCAGCCCAAATAATGATCCTTCTTCGACTTCTTGCTCCTTCAACTCCAAAAGAATCCCCAAAAGGTTCTTTCCCCTTTCAGCACTCGATTCCCCCCTCGGCCGCTATCATCTTGATTCGCTCATCTATAATAGAATCAAGAATTTCCTCCACACCAGGCACAACAACGCTCATTTCATTTTCAATTCCCTGAACGTTAAACTTGGCCAGAACCTGAAAATAATCAGAAACATTAGGCTTTCCCAACAAATCCACGAGTTTTGCTACCTTATACCGAAACTCTGCTCCCAGCCTATCACACATCTCCAGATCTATCGTCCCACCCTAGAGCAAGCTCAGTATCACATTGAGCTCAGTCAAGAAAACCATTTCACCGGTTTCAATAGGCTTGTCGATCTTCTTACTCACATCCCTAAGCACCTTTGCCACCTCCTCTTTCCTCAGCATGTAGGAAGCCTGGAGATTGTTGGTGATTAGCATCTAGCGCATGAATAGTTTTCGCATGTCTCGCCAGTAAGGCCCATAAGGCCCCCAGAAGATGTGTAGCCCATCGGTGGCGGCTACTGCTGCAACGGAAGGGTCCCGATTCGCGAAAATTGTGTCTTGATCACTAACCACCTCCTTTATCAGAATTGGGGAGCTAGTTACCATTCAAAGTTTGCTACCCAGCCGGAGCTTGTAGATAGGGCCGTATTTTTTAGCGAGTTCCGTGAATTAGTGATACAAATTGACGTGCAAAAAATGGTAGGTACCAAGAATTGGCAGGCCCCTGGGCCCTGGGGGATATGGAGTTGTTCCTTCTTTTGATGTTTTGAACATCCACGAGTACTAGAAAACAGAGACTAGAATAGAAATGACTGTTAGAGCTGCAACTGCAAGCTCATCCATTTTTCTTTGGCAGTTGAAAGTACTGAAAGAAAGAGAGGAAGAGCTTAATTTATATTTGGAGGGTAAGGGTAATTCACTGGTTCAGCAGCATAAAAATCTAGAAAATATCCGCCATAATATTGCTGATCCATATATGATGTTCGGGAAAATTATATTTTTCGTCCAAAACTATGGCTTAAATAGTTTGTAGGATTTAAATACCTTTTTTGGTTCCGTAATTGTAGCTTTTTGACATTTTTTTTATGTTTTTAATTTTTACAATTTTAGGATAAAACTGACTGAATTATCTAAACTGGCCGTAAGTAATGAAAATTGACCAGTACATTTTGTCCTGAAATTGGGAAAATTAAAAACATAGAAGACTAAATTTAAATTCAGATAAATTATAAGTTCAAAATGTCCAATAATTGTTTATAAGACTAAAACTGCAATAAAACCTAATTTTAAGGTCAGTGCCAAATTTAAACGGAAAAGGAAAATCTAATTTTAGTTCCTTGTATTATGACTTAATTGTTGCAGCTTTAGTTACATCGATAGTTGTTTGAGTGAAATATTTTTTTATGCTTTAGAAATAAGCAACTCCCGCGTTTCTTTCTAGAAATTATGCACTTTTCGTTTATTGAGTTTGACAGTGTTAAAATTTGTACTGAGTTATCTGTTATATTCTTGTTATAATAGCCATCATTTTTAACAATTTAAAAATAAAAGAATTCAGATTTCAAATAATTTTAAAATATAATATTATTAATTTTTACATGTACAATTATATATATGCATACACCATTTATAAATATAATATATATACATTATAAATAAGTGCCCGTCATCGTGCCTCTGTCTGCTACGGTGATGCACTGCCCAAACTCTCAATCGTGGTTGTCCACGTCTGAAGGAGGCGCTGCAAGGTCATCACCCCATTTTGAATGGCCATCGCCCACTTCTCTAGGCACGACGCCTTGATGTGACGCCCTCTCCCCTTTGGACTCTGAGTAATTATGTGCTACGGCTTTGGCCGATCGCCATCACGCAGAGCGTGATGGCCGGCAGGGAGAATGATGGGAAGAAGGAACAAAAAAAAGAAAAATAGAAGAGGGAAAAATAATTTTGTTTTTAATTTTTTAATAAATTAAATAAAAATAATTTATTTTAAAATATAAAATAATACAAAGAAGTACTTTTTAAATTCATATAATAATAATTTTAATATAAACATTATTTATAATAAATGATATAACTTAAGTGTGATATAACTTTTTGGTACTTTAATATTTAATTAATATTTTTTGCATAATTAATAATATTTTAATTTAGTTAATAATACATTGTTTTTATAATTAACATATATTTATATGTACATAAATATTTAAATTTAAAAGGTGAATTTTAGTATATTAACTTTGGTCTAGTAATTTGTGAATGTAAATTGTATCTTTTAACTTTTTCTATACATTTTAGATATTTTGATGTTTAATGAATATAGTTAATTAATAAATAATTTATCAAAATATTTAAAACTAGTAACCTAAAAAATCTCAAAATACAATCTTAAAAAAAAAGATTCAAATAAGACAAAGGGGGGTATTTTAAGTCATCATAAGTTAAAAGAGTTGAGAACAAATATAAAAAAAAAAAGTTGCATTTTTGCATATAGAAAATAAATAAAGGGGGTTTCAATAGTTTTTTTTTTTTGCTTATTTTTAAAACGATTTTTTTTTTTAACTAATTTCACATAACACAGCAGATTTTATATTATTTGCCGTACAAAGATTGTGTGGCATTAACTCTGCTCATGGTGTTTTTGTAATTTAGACATTAATTTTAGTATCTTATGTGACCACTTTTTTAACAAGTTTGACTACTCAATTAAAAACAGGGTTTATACGTTTTATTTATTCCACTAAATTAGTAATATTAACACTTAATTTTTTGGGACTAAATTTTTGGACAAAATTATCCTTATAAATAATTATGTATATATATTCAAAAAAGCACAAATATTTTCTTATTTTTTCATCTAAATTCAATATAAAATATTCCTCAACTAAAAAAATAAGTTTTTAATTTTAACAAAAAAAGTTATTAGCAACTAAACTAGTTGAAACTTCAAAGACCAAAGATTAAGTAATATATGAGTAAGATCAATACACAAAAATCTCGAATGTAAAATGATATTACTAACTTTTGAAAAATTTAAACTATCAACTACACAATCTAAACATTTTTAGATAAAGATGAATAATTACATCTTGGTTTTTTGATATTGATGCCTGCGAGAATAGCACGGGTCCAATAAATTTGGACCTTGGTTATGGACTCAGGCCAACAAGTAAAAGGACTTGAGAAACAGAACCTGTAAAACAACACATTAACACTTTGATGCTCAAGTTAGTATCGAATTTAAGAGAAAATAATTGCAAAAGTAAATTATAATGAGAAATCAAGATATGATTATCAAATCTGTGAGAGAACTGATGTTAAAAGTGAAATTGGAGCGCAAAGTAAAAATTGACAGTAATATTTCAGAGTTTAGAAGGTGTCTCCCGCTTGGAGACCAAACCTGTATTTATAGAGGAGTGCCTTCCTGCAATGGGAGTCTTCAGGTTTCCCTTAATCTCGGGATAGAGAGGGTGAAGGTTGTTTGGATAAGTCTTGATTTGTTCTTATCTACTGTTAGGTCTACTTTTTGAAGACCTATATTCGAGTTGGGGGAGATTTTTCATCTGTACGGACTTCTAGTTGTTAAGAGTGTCCTTTACTGGTGAGAATTCCTGCTCACCAGAGAGTCTTCCTGGTTAAGGAGTCCAAAATTTTGACGGGTCCTCCCCTTGACTACATGATTAGGGGGTACACTTGGCGAGCTAGGAGTATGGCACGTGACGAGATGTCTAAGCATTGGCCTTGGGCCAGTCACCTTATTGGGCCATATCTTTGGGCTATGTCTGTGAGCATCTTGGCTCCTACCTCCTTCATGGGTTATTGGATTAATGTGGGAAGTTTCAGGTTCTTTATTTTTTCTTAGGTTGGTCTCCTTTTAAGTCATATGTGTCATATATAAATATGTATATACATATATATTTTACAAAAAAATTAGAATAAAAGTGTATTTACTCATATCTTTTATCTAAGTTAATCCAATATATTTATCCAATTGTCAAGAAAAGCCAACCCTCATTTTCAGTTCAAATGAATTAAATAAATTCGGCTTATTAGTATTTATCTGGTATATATCATACTAATTTATTTTTAATTTAAAATATAATGCTCAAGTTATTAATTACTTTTTCTATATTTCAATTAAGAATATCTCTTTTTCTTGTATAAATAATCTGATATTAAATTAATTTACAAAATATTTAAAACTTATGATGGATGTATAAATATGTATAGCATGTATAAGGGGTATTTTTGTCCAAATAATTATATCAAGAGGATATATTACATATATTAGTTTAGGGGTGAACGAGACTTAAAGTACAGCTAAGGGGGTAAAGTGTAATTACCTTAAACTGATATCGAATAAATCGCATTTACACTTCTTGAAGTTCTCATTTATAAGACGTGTTTGAATAAAATAATATTTTTGTATTATTTTGACCTCCATATCTTTAGTTATAAAAATCAACTATTTAATTATTATAAGCTCAATTAAATCCTTGTCCAAATTTAATTTTTAATTAAATAGACATTTATTTATGTACAATATTTCTAAAAAATACAACTCAGACATTTATATATCTAGTTTATGAAATAGAGTTAAATACACCTTACTTTCTTCAAATATCACTACAAAAAAACGACTTACTAATTAATTAAAAAATAATATTAAAATCAACACCGAGCTAATTAGTAAGTAAATATATTATTAAATTATCTATTAGCATTATTTTTTGTAATGTGTACTTCAGGTATATAGTACGATGATTGTATGCAGTATGAGTCGCAATAATTAATGTATTTTTCGATCCAACTCAATGTTTACAATTCTGAAAAATCTTAAGTCAAGTCTTCTTGGGCTATGGTGAGTTGGGGCACTCAAGAAAATTTGAAACTTTAATTTTTCCAAATACATGAAATATGGTCTCAAAATACATATTTTGAAGCCATAAGTAAAACTTAGATACCAAGTAAATTAATAAAATTAATTATGTGAATATCTCTCAAATCTCGAGAAATATTCTATCGTCATGTACTAATTATTTACTAATTTATGAAGTTTCAATCTTCATTCGGGTCATATAAATAGTGCAGTGTAAATTACAACAAATTTTCTTTCAATTAAATATATACTTTAAATATTAAAGTTATTTTGATAATTTTTCTTCAATCGTGTTAATTATTTTACTCTATTTTGATAGATAATTTACGCTTCTCATCCATAACGTAAAATAAATTATTATTACAATTATTTACAAGACCAACCGTTAATTAAATATATCATGCAATTAAGATACTGTTGGGAATTTATCCCAAAGTGAGCCCACAAAAAAATACAATTATTATAGCATAATACAAACCAATGTAACAATGATTACATATTAATAGGAACAATGAAAAAAACAAATATGATAAATAATTTCGGCTAAATGAGCCAGATCCGATGGGAAAGCCCACAAGCACAAAGGCTGGCAACCCAACCACCAGTTGCTCAAACCCACCAAGGGACGACAGCCACCAAGGTTAACCCACGCCACCAAGGCACACACACGACCACCAAGATACCATCGAACCACTCAAGTTTACCTATCTCTTTTATTTGTTCCTCACTTGTTTCTCTCTTCTTTTTCTTCCTGAAGGTAGTGAATAAATAGGGAGAAACCATTGATGATGCAGGAAAAAATCGAGAAAGAGGAAAGAATAAGGAGGGTTAATAAATTCGGCCAAGGAAAAATAATAAGAATGCGAAGGGTTTCAGTCATCTAAAAATGGGAACCGAGTCAAGTAATGGGTGGATCGGGATAGACCTTCTAGGTGGCGGGTTGGGGTTGTGAGCTTGGGCCTATCGAATTTGATCCTAGGCCAATTTTCCAACATATACAGAACTCTTAAGAATTTAATTATGCTATTGCGAAATTCAGCTATATACATATGTAATCATTATAAATGGTATAAGGTTGTGACCTATATAAAATAAAATAAATAATTCTTTAATTGCTTCCAAATATATTTAATTGGATACCAAAATAATGTAAATAATTCATATTTAATTGCTTCCAAACATATATTTCTTTCAATCATATTTTACTAGTTCATCTAGGTATATTATGTGCTACCAGTATTCATATTTTTGGTCAATTTTCTTTTTTGCAAAATGATGTACTGTACAAGCTAAATGCTCGGAATGTTTGGCTTCGGTTTGAGATGGCTCAAAATCGAAGCAATGTTTTGCATTGCTTATTTAGTCATATTTTTGTCTTGTTTAAAAGTATTTGATTTTTAAATACAAATACATTTTATTTTAACCACTTAATATTTTATACATAATATTTTCTACATCATTGGAATAATTAAAAAATTTAAAAAATATAAAATAATATAACTATTCTACGCGGTTAATTCATATATTACATTATTTGAATAATGTATTTGAATTTATCACCTCGAATAGAATAACTAACAAAAAATATTGTTAATCCATTATTAGAGTGCATTTAATTATTTTTAAAAGTGTATTTACATAAATTATTGTTTTTCATTTCCATACATATATAATTAGAAAATAATATTTATCTTAATCCACTCACAACTAAATTAATTATATATATTTTTATACATATATATAAATATATATAAAAGAGACATACACACTATCTCTAAAGAGACATGATTTGATAATTAACTGTACTTTTTGTCTCCCCACTATCCAACATCAAACATACCATACTTATTTTATATTATCTCCAAAAACAAATCTAAACATACACACTATCTCTAACTTATTTTTATTTATCTTTATTTTTCTCTCTCTATCTCCACAAAACACCCCAAAACAAGTTAAAAATAAAATCAAACATTATGTATATTTTTTTTCCCGTCCTATAGTAGGAACAAAAATAGGTTATTTTTAGTTTAAATACATACTTTTTATAATTGCGACAATTTGATATTTTAATTCTGTAATTTATTAGAACAACAATTTAGTCTGATATATTTTTAATGCGATATCAAAATTTGTCAAAATTTTCAAAGTTGATCGAGAAGTGGCATTACTTTTCTATCCCATAATAGGAACAAAAGATGGTTAACTTTCCTAATTTTCTAGTACCTATTTATTGTCCCAATTATATATCATCTTTTAATAACCAAATTGTAGAACTTTAGGTACTAAATTTAGAATTTTTTAGATTTGGTACTAGCCTTGTGAACGAATATTTGGATTCTAATTTTGTCAAAGTATAAACGAATTTCGACTTATATAGAATAGTTAGTAAATTAAATTTATTTATTAATTTATATATAGTACTGGATTTACGAAACACCAAGAAGTAACACTAGAAAAGATTGATTATTCAAATCATAATAAATTAATACTATCTATCACAGGTCAAATAAAATCGAAAAACTTAAATTTTGTCCACGATTAATCAACGTTGATCTCTATAATTTTGTTTACAGCCAAAATATTTTTCAGAATGTTTAGCTGTAGAAAATATTTTTGCGTCACTTACAGACAATGGTTAATAGTTGCTCAACCGTGTTTAATTAATATTAGTAATGCTTTTTTAACAATAGTTACTAATCGTTATGAAAAATCATACTTTTTCATGAGTAAATTACAGCCATATATGCTTTCGTTTGTTTAATCAACTAAGAACATGACTTATAAAGTTACACTAGACGTTCCGTACATAAGGGACTGAAATTTACTATAGATTTCTGAAAATTTTGTTTTAACCTTGCAAATTATCTTATAATTTGGGATAAAAATTGTAACTTTTTTCATGATTTTCGGTTATAATTGTGATTATGAATATACCTTATATTCAGTAACATAAATTTACAAAAATATAGCTTGAAGTAATGTTGAGAAACTGAATTGCAGACATGAGTAGGAAAAGAAAACAGAGCTTTTGTATTTCTTGGGAATTATCAGAATAGTTCGGACTTATTCACAAGAAGAAAACGGAACAGTGTATATATACACTATTGGATATAACTAAACTAACAACCACTAAGTTGCAAAATAACTAAAACAGAAACGTAATCACTAAAACACGACTACAACACAAAGAAAGGAACACTTCTATCAGAAACAACACGCAATGTTGCTCTGTCCTCTTTCACCTGAACTGCTCACCTGAATTGCTGAATTTCATCACCCCCTCGCAAGCTGAACTTGGACTAAGATTCACCAAGGACAGCTTGGACCTGAGATGCATGAACAAATTGCTAGGTAAAGGTTTCGTGAATAGGTCTGCCACCTGTTGTTTAGAGGCCACATAAGTTGGCATTATGATACCTTCCTTAAACTTGTTCCGAACTACGTGACAGTCTATCTCGAGGTGTTTTGTTCTTTCGTGAAACACCGGGTTCGCGGTTATGTGCAACGCCGCCTTGTTGTCGCAGCAAAATGGTATAGGGAGTTTCACTTGGATGTCCAAACTTTTCAAGAGGTAAACCAACCATGTCACCTCACATGTGGTGGTTGCCATGCTCCAGTACTCAGCTTCAGCTGACGATCTTGCCACTGTAGTTTGCCTTTTAGTTTTCCAGGATACAGGAGTATGCCCAATGAAAATGCAGAACCCGCTTAGTGACTTTCTTGTTAGATGGCATGCAGCCCAATCTGCATCACAAAAGACACGAAGTGAGAAATCAGTATTAGAAGGAAAATACAAACCTGTAGAGGCAGTCCCTTCAAATAGCTAACGACATGAGTTGCAGCATTCCAGTGGCTTTCATAGGGATGCTAAAGATACTGGCTTAATTGCTGCACAGCATAGCACAAATCTGGTCTAGTGAAGGCTAGATATAATAGCCTTCCTACGAGCCTTCTATACTTGGAAGGTTCAACAAGTTCAGCCCCTGTTTCTGTGGATAACTTCAGTCCCGCAGGTAGTGGAGTGGTGGCATGTTTACCTCTGCTTAGTCCTATGTCTTTGATGATATCCTGTGCATATTTGTGTTGTGTGACCACCAATCCTTCAGCTGAACGAGCAAACTCCAGTCTTAGGAAGTATTTGACAGTTCCCAAGTGCTTCACAGTGAACCATTTATTAAGATAGTCCTTAACACTTAAGATTTGTTCCTCAAAGGCTGCAGTGATTAGTATGTCATCTACATACACTAGTAAAGCAGTTAAATTCATACCTGAGCCTCTTATGAATAGACAGTGATCATGATCACATTGTTCGAAGCCATAAAACTTCATTTTGTTAGTAAACTCCTCATTCCACTTTCTGGAGGCTTGCTTCAAGCCATACAAAGATTTTTCCAACTTGCAAACCTTTCCCAATGGTACTATGTAACCTTGTGTGCTTCCATGTAGATGTCTTCATCAAGGGTGCCGTGCAGGAAGGCATTATCGACATCAAGGTGGTGCAAAGGCCACCCTCTTCCCACAGCCACTGTAAGGAGAAGTCTCAGAGTGACTGCTTTTGCAACAGGTGCAAAGCAGTCATTGTAGTCTTCTCCTTCTACTTGACTGTATCCCTTCGCCACTAATCTGACTTTGTACCTTTCAATGGTTCCATCAGGGTTGAGCTTTAGCTTGTAGAGCCATTTTCATCCAATGACTTTCTTGTTTTGAGGAAGATCTGTCAGCCTCCATGTTTTGTTTCTCTCCAGGGCATTGATTTCCTCTTTCATGGCTTGCTTCCATCTTGGATTGTCTTGAGCCTTCATGTAGCTCTTTGGTTCCTGCAAGTTAGAGACATTTCCCACAAAACAGCTATGTGCAGGGGTCATTTGAAGGTTAGTGGGGTCATCAGCATTGCAACATTCATAGTCCTTCGTCCACACAGGTTTTCTAACAAGCCTAGTGGATCTTCTAGGTGCTAAATCATCAGTCTCTTGTTCTTGACTAGCAGCAGTAGGTACAATGTCAGTTTCACTATCATTATTAATCTCATTATGCTCAGTGATGATAGGCAATGGACACACTATGTCTTTGTTTTCTACTTCCACAGTGTCTTCAAAAGGAAATGAGTCTTCATGGAACACAATATCCCTGCTAACATGTATGTTACCAGTGGTTAAATCCATAACCTTATACCCTTTCATACCCTGAACATACCCCAGGAAGATACATTTTTGAGCCTTTGGTTCAAATTTCCTTTTAAAAGGAAGCACATTGGTAATATAGAAGAGGCAACCAAAGACTCTAATATGATCATACATAGGTTTCCTGTTATATAGAAGCTCATAGGGGGATTTCCAATCTAAGTTTTGAGCTGGCAGTCTGTTAACAAGATATGTAGCCATAAGTAAAGATTCTGTCCAGAATTTGGAAGGGAGACCAGCATGAAACATAAGAGATCTGACAATTTGCAGAAGGTGTTGGTGTTTTCTTTCAACAACACCATTCTATTGGGGTGTGTGCACACATGTTCTTTCATGTATTATCCCTCTGTTATGCAGAAATTTTTGACATTCTTTGTTAACAAACTCAGTCCCATTATCGGTTCTCATCCGTTTTATTTTGACATCAAATTGTGTTAAAACCATATTATAAAACTGTTCCAGTTTTGATTGAGTTTGTGATTTGTGAACCATTAGATAAGTCCATGTGCTTCTACTGTAATTGTCTACAACTGTGAGCATATATTCATAGTTATTGATAGAGTAATTTCTGTAGGGGCCCCATACATCTACATGAATCAGCTCAAAAATAGACTTAGTTTTGATCTCACTAGTAGGAAACGGCATTCTGTGCTGTTTTGCTAAAGGACATACATCACATTTAATATTGCCATCAACATTAATAGTACATAGTTGCATATGTTTCATAACATTCAGGCTAGTTTGACCTAACCTATTGTGCCACAGCCTTTCATCACAATTAGGCTTTCTCTTGTTTACATTGCATATATCAAAATCTACATTTTCAGTATCTAGAGGAGTGGTCATTCTATATTCAGTAAGTATGTGAGCTGGTAGGTCCTTCGCTAACACATAGAGTCCTCTCTGTTGTTTACCTACAGCCACCACTCTTCTAGTCCATAGGTTCTGCACAATGCAAGTTTGATTTGTGAAACTCACACTATAATGTTCATCTCTACATAGTTTGCTAACAGATAGCAGGTTGTGTTTGAATGTGGGCACATATAAGACATGCTTCAGTGTAATATTTTCAGAGATATGCACTTCTCCTGAGATCTTAACAAGTTGGGTAAATCCATTAGGTAATTTTACAGAAATTTCATTGTGAGAATGTGAATATTTGTAAAGACCTTTATGGAAGCACACATGTGGGCAGAAGCCCCACTGTCAATAATCCACACATCATCAGTAATGGGAGTCATACCTGCATAGCTTTGATGTTCTGAAAAATTTGAACTTATCTGGCTACCGCTTTGATCTTGTATGACCTTGAGGGCTTCCTTTTTTATTATTTCTGAGAGACTCTTGTCATTGGAAGTGTTGAATGCAGCCTGTAGATCATTCATTTCTTGTTCAGTCCTAGCATTCATAGCCCTTGGATTCAACAATCTGCCAGCAGCTTTCCTTTGGTCCAGAATTGCTTTATACCAGTCCGGGAAGCCTATTAGTTCAAAACACCCTTCTTTTAGGTGCCCTTTCTTCTTATAGTAATCACACTGCATTTGTCTTTTATCCACCGATGGCCATTTCTTGAAATTTCGTTTTGTATCACCTTGCTTTCTTGGTTCAAAAGTCCGCACAGCCATAGCTTCTTCCTTTTCTAATTCAGAGATGCCAGAGTTGACTTGCCTTTGTTTTTCAACCCTGTGCACCATAGAATAGTCCTTCGCAGCTGTTGCCAGAGGGTTCATGAGCAAGATTTGATTTCTAACATGGTCATAGGCATCGCTAAGATCCATGAGGAACTGCATTAATTGATAAGAGGCCGCCCTATTGGACAACTTCTTGCTTGCCCCGCAGGAACACTCAGGCAGAGGGTCTAACGGTCCTAATTCATCCCACGGTCTTTTAAGCCTTGTAAAATATACAGCTACTGTCATGTCCTTTTGTGAGATTGAGGCAATTTCTCTTTGAATCTGGTAGAGTAGGGGGGCCGTTGCTGTCACCAAACCTTGCTTCAAGTTCTGTCCACAGGTCCTTCGCTGAGTTTGCAAACAGAAAAGCCTCTGCAATTTCCTTTGAAATGGAACTCAAGATCCACGAAACCACCATGTAATCATTCCTTTTCCAAGCCTCTATGGCTTCTTTGCCTTCTGTGGGTTTCTCGTATGATCCACGAAGCCCAATTTTTGTTTTGCTCCTAGGGCTATCTTGATGGATCTTGCCCATGATACGTAATTATTTCCGTTCAGAGGTGCCAACACAAAGTTCATTCCAGGTTGATCATTTTCTTGTGATTTCAAGTTGGTGAAATCAGAGGAGTTTTTCTCTTCCATGGTAGGATTCTGCAGGTTTCTTGGTTAAAAAACAAATAACAATGGCGCAGCAATTGGTGGTTTCAAGGGGTTTTAGAGTTTCACCCGCTCCGATGCCATGTTGAGAAACTGAATTGCAGACATGAGTAGGAAAAGAAAACAAAGCTTTTGTATTTCTTGGGAATTATCAGAGTAGTTCGGACTTATTCACAAGAAGAAAATGGAACAGTGTATATATACACTGTTGGATATAACTAAACTAACAACCACTAAGTTGCAAAATAACTAAAACAGAAACGTAATCACTAAAACACGACTACAACACAAAGAAAGGAACACTTCTATCAGAAACAACACGCAATGTTGCTCTGTCCTCTATCACCTGAACTGCTCACCTGAATTGCTGAATTTCATCAAGTAAATTACACAAACACTCTCAAATGAAGTGTACCGTATAATTTTATAAAGGATAGAGAATATTTGTATATTTTGAGGGTAAAATGCAATTTACACACTTGTGTTCGTAACATTGTTTGAAATACCCTCTAAGAAAAATAAGACACTAAAAACTTTCCATAATTTTCAAAATATAGCAAAACATCCCCTCTCATGCCACAGGTGCATTACGCGCTGTTTTTTATTTTTTATTTATTCGTAAGTAGAAATGAGAGTTTTACGCTATATATGCACCCTAGGGCCTCATCTTAATTATATAAATGAATGGTTTATATCTTATTAATATTATTTAAATTTATAAATATATTCTAAAATTGTGTGTATTTTTATTTATTTAATTATAATTTTATATATCTTTAAATTGTAGATAGTTAATTATATATAAATATTAGATATAAATATAGAAAGAGAGGGTGAAGAGACACGGATCGTTGCCCGGCCATCGCCAAGTAAGGAGGAGGGGGTGCACGGAGGAGCCTGAAGGGGAGGAGGCGTATGGGAGGGGAGCACAAGGTGTGAAGGGGAGGGGGCGATGGACAATGATGGGTCATGGAGGAGGCAAACAATATTGGAGCATCAGTCACTATGAGGAGGAAAACGACGAGGGTTGTCGACGGCTTGAAGGGGCGGTGGTGAGAAGCCGCCGATGGGTTGGGGAAAGGTGGAGGGATAGGAAAGAAGACTACATTTTCTTAAAATATATTTCTAATATATTTAAATATTTTATTCATATTTAATAAATAAAAATAAGACAGATATTTGTATATTGAATCTGAACCGTTAATTTAAACTAAGTGAAGTCTGGACCTTCATTTCATTTAATGAAATTTAGCTGTTGATATACTTTTTGCAAAATTCCAACCATTAGATGTATAACAAGTAAGATCTTACGGTTCATATATTAAGAAGCAACATTAATTTATTATTAAAAATTAAGATGAAGCTGCATCAAAGGCGTGTGTGCTACATCGTCGGGGCTGAAGGGGCTATTTGTTATGTTTTAAAACTCGCACGAAAACTTTTTAGTATTTTATGTTTTCCGAGATATTTAAATATTTTTACTAACACCGGGGAATTAATTGCAATTCTATCCTATTTCAATTTAAATTCAAAAAATATAAATATAATTTAAGAAAAAAAGAAAAAAGTATGATAAAAGAATATTTTGTCACCTTCCAAAATTTTGGAGGATATGATGATATTTATAGGGAGGAGAATAATACAGTTCGTTACGGGAAGAGATATATGTCAACGAATCCTTTGTCGTTTCGGATTAAGCATATGTTGCCCGAGAGTGCACGATTCTGCTCTTGGATCAATTCCTATCCATGTAAAAGGACACGGATTTGGACATGATCTTCAAATTCCCACATCGCATAAGACAAATAAAATTGTTGGTAAATTACAATGATTTTTTCTAAAATTTGGTATAGTTATCAATATTTTTTATTTTTTGAAAAATTATCAATACCTCCATAATTTTAACGATCGTTTAACAATTAACCTATTCAGTTAGTCTCCATTAGATTTGCATCTATTTTTTATGGTGAATTGACCAAAATGCTCTTATGGACTAAAAATTATAATTTTTATTTATTTTTTGAAAAACTGTGATTTTTTTATAAACTAAATGCATAATTTTTTTTATAATTTTTTAAATTTTTACATCCATCTCGTTTGATTTTTTTTTTAAAAAAAAATACAGTAAGAATATAATTTTTTGTTCAAGTTCTTATAATTTTTGTATATCTAGTATTTGTTTCATGGGAAAATAATTAGCGCAAATGTAAAGATATAGACATCAATTACATCGTGTAAAATATAAACACTTATACATGATTATATATTTATGGGATAATTACAATCCACTCTCCTAACGTTTGGTATAATTACATATAAATTCACTGTGGTTTGAAAAATTATATCTAGTATCCCTAAAGTTTTGCTTCCGTTTAACAAATAGGTCCTTTCGAAAATCAAAATTCACTGAGTTTGCTTTTTTAACAAAACATTGAATAAAAATTGATATTTACACTCGATTGACTTAATGCAGCCGAAATAATTTTTTTCTAACTAAACTACCTTAATAACGGGGAAGATTACCTCATCATATGCATTAACACATGAAGATATACGAGGATAATTTGGTTATAAACAAATTTATTGAACCTGCAATAAAAAAATTTATTTAACCTGTAATGAATCTTACAAGCTCTTTACAAAGAATTTAATATCATCCAACTTCTTTAAAACATCTTATAAACTTTATAAGTTTAATATTTCATACGAACAAATTATCCTTATTATTTTGTCTATATTCCATTTCTTTTCGACTTCTCAATAAATTTATGATTCATATGTTTAAACTTTTGTAGTATATTAAGTTTTAATGGCACTTATATATTTACATGGATTTAAGATTTTAGTCATAATAGTGAATGAGTGATTTTTATTTGTACATAATTTCAAAGAATTTTATTTTCTATTTATTTTTTCTTGCATTCAAAGAAGACATTAATTATATATAACTATAAATGATTATAGTTGCACAAAAATAAAATTACTATTGATATTATATTTAAAAAAATATATAGATTCAATACATATATATGACTAAAAAACTAGTCATTGCAATTAACAAAAAAGAAAAAAAATCAATTATGTAGGTATTTGATTATCATGAATGTACATGTACACTATTTTTGTCGATTAATTTTTATAAAATTTTTAGTTGGAATTAGACTAATGCATATTATTTATAAAAGCATTTTAGAAAGATTTAGATTCATGATATGTCAATTCTTAGCTACATATTTGATCCTAGCTAATTGTATAATGTGTTTTTTGGTCGTGAACAATACAAAGAGCTTATTATATAAAAAATTTAACATCTTATAAGATACGAAAATATCTTATTAATTTTACCATCTTATTCTATCCAATTATTTTGAAAGAAAATCCAACATTATATAAACTTCCAAAATATCTTATAAGTTGTAGGTACTTACAAGACATATACTTTTAAGTAAACTTAGCCACATACCCTCTCAATTCAAAATATTTTAGGTGAAATTCAATCAAAAACTAGTTAAGTTGGATGAAAATCATGAGTTCAACCCACACCGTCAGCCTTGTTCTCTTGAGGAGGATAGTCTAATAATTTGAACTCAAAAATTTTGACCAGAGTTTTGTGTTCAAAGTTAAGTGTGTCTATGATTGTGTTAGGTGTTTAAGTTAAATAAAAATGAAAAAGAAAAACCTATGAAGAAAGGAGAAAATAAAACCCATTTACATATTATCAATGTCAAAACTAGAAACTTGCAGAATGTGAGGATGCTGCCTGTCGACGTGGTTGTGAGCCAGATGATATAACCATATACTTATTGCTTTTATTGAAAAAAGACTGTGAAAACTACATTGAATAGAGTATTAGAACCTCTGATACGGAATAGCAAACAATGGTGTTTTCTTCCTCATGACGATCCCAAATTTCTCCAAAAGGTCAACAGTTTCGCCCTCCGGCAACTGCCATTTGAATGAGTGAAGGAGTGTAGCAAGCAAATACATCACCATTTTCTCACCCAGAGGGATACCGGGACACACCCTTCTACCTGATCCAAATGGAAGATATTGAACATTGTTCCCCATGTAATCAAAATTTTCAGTGTGCTTTAGAAACCTGTCAGGCCGAAATTCAGAAGGATTTTCCCAAACTTGTGGATCCATAGAAATTGACCACATGTTCAAGAAGACTTGTGAGTGCTTTGGAATCATGTATCCGCCAACTACGCAGGATTGGCTGGGAAACCTGGGGACGAGGAGTGGAAGTGGAGGGTGAAGGCGGAAGGTTTCCTTCACGACTGCATCCAGATAGTGTAGTTTGGTTATGTGGAATTCTTCCGCGATGTTGTTCTCCCCTATGACATCTGTTAGTTCCTCTTGCACCTTTTTCATTATGTCGGGGTTTTGTAGAAGCTCGGCCATCACCCACTCCACTATCGTCGCTGTGGTGTCGGTCCCGCCTACGACAATGTCCTGTTTGTGGAGAAATTTTGTTGAGTTAACTTAGAAGTTTTTAAATGTTTTTGCAATTGAACTTTCTATTAATCCAGGTAGATCAAGACAAATTCTACTTGTCATGCCCAATTTTGAAAATTCTAATCCGGATTTAGCTCGGTCAAATTAAACTAATCATATGGTAAATACAATACACTTGTTGTATGATTGATGTTCAGTTCAGAAAAAGTGACCAACCACATGGCAAGTGTGATACACTTGCTTTTTGATTGGTTTGGTTCGCCTAAAATTAGTTCGAGCAACAATTTTCCTTTTCAAGGAGATTGCAAATTCTTATTCAAACCAAATTTAGCCGAATCTAACCACCCACAAAGCAAGTATGATATACTTATAATGTGATTGGTCTCTTTTTTTGAATTGTTTACCAATCACACGATTGAATTTATCGTATATTTAATTTAGGTCCGACCAAATTGAGTTTGGGTAGAATTTTCCTTCATTCAAAAGCATTTTTCACTTATCCCAAAATAAGTCCAAATTTGGGAGATCAGAAAAGAAAAATAGAAGCATGTCTCTTAGCAAGAAAATAAAATGTTGGACAAGTTGAAAAATTACCATCAAAATAGCCTTTATTTGGGTCAGCCCAAATGATGATCCTTCTCCGACTTCTTGCTCCTTCAGCTCCAAAAGAATTCCCAAAAGGTCCTTTTCCCTTTCAGCACTCGGTTCTCCCCCGTCGGCTGCTATCATCTTCATCCGCTCATCTATAACAGAATCAAGAATTTCCTCGATGCCAGGCACAACAGCCCTCATTTCTTTCTCAATTCCTTGAACATCAAACTTGGCTAGAACCGGAAAATAATCAGAAACATTAGGCTTTCCCAACAAATCCACGAGTTTTGATACCTTATACCGAAACTCTGCTCCCAGCCTACCACGCGTCTCAGCATCGATCGTCCCACCCCAGAGCAAGCTCAGTATCACATTGAGCTCAGTCAGGAAAATCATTTCACCAATTTCAATAGGCTTGCCTATATTCTTACTCACATCTCTCAGCACCTTTGCCACCTCCTCTTTCCTCAGCCCGTAGGAAGCCTGGAGATTGTTATTGCTTAGCATCTGGCGCACGAATAGTTTTCGCATGTCGCGCCAGTAAGGCCCGTAGGGCGCCCAGAAGATGTCTAGTCCACCGGTAGCGGCTATTGCTGCAATGGGAGGGTCCCGATTCGCAAAAGTTGTGTCTTGATCACGAACCACCTCCTTTATCAGAGCTGGGGAGCTTATTACCATGCAAATTTTGCTACCCAGCTGGAGTTTGTAGATAGGGCCATATTTTTGAGCGAGTTCTGTGAATTGGTGATGCAAATTGACGTGCAGAAATGGTAGGTACCCAAGAATTGGCAGGCCCCTGGGCCCTGGTGGATGTGGAGCTGTTCCGTCTTTTGATTTCTTGAACATCCATGAGTACCAGAAGACGAAGACTAGAACAGAAATGACTGTTAGAGCTGCAACTGCAAGCTCATCCATTTTTCTTTGGCAGCTGAAAGTACTGAAAGAAATTAATGTTTTTGAGAGGAAGAGCTTAATTTATATTTGGATGGTAAGGGTAATTCACTGGTTCAGCAGCATAAAAATCTAAAAAATATCCGCCATAATTATTGCAGATCCTTACATGACTTTTGGAAAAATTATATTTTTAGTCCAAAACTATGGCTTAAATAATTTGTATGATTTAAATACATTTTTCAGTTTCGTAATTATAGCTTTTTGACATTTTTTGTAGGTTTTTTATTTTTACAATTTTAAAATTGACTGAATTATCTAAATCGATCGTAAAGTGATGAAAATCGACTAGTCTATTTTTTCTTGAAATTGCGGAAAGAAAAACGTACAAGATGAAATTGAAATCCATGTAAATTACAAGTTCAAAATGTCCAATAATTATTTATAAGACTAAAACTGCAATAAAACCTATGTATTATGACCTAATTGTAGTTGCTTGTATTATGACCTAATTGTTGCAGCTTTAGTTACATCGTTAGTTTTTGGAGTGGAAAAAACACCCCGTCTCTTTGTTTATCTGTAAAATATTTTCTTATGCTTTAGAAATAAGCAACCCTGATAAGGCACATTGATGGAGATATCAAGAAATGAAATTGTATTTTTAATATATTTTTCTTAAAAGGAAAGAAGACTACATTTTCTTAAAATATATTTCTAATATATTTAAATATTCTATTCATATTTAATAAATAAAAATAAGACAGATATTTGTATATTGAATCTGAGTCGTTAATTTAAACTAAGTGAAGTCTGGACCTTCATTTCATTTAATGAAATTTAGCTGTTGATATACTTTTTGCAAAATTCCAACCATTAGATGTATAACAAGTAAGATCTTACGGTTCATATATTAAGAAGCAACATTAATTTATTATTAAAAATTAAGATGAAGCTGCATCAAAGGCGTGTGTGCTACATCGTCGGGGCTGAAGGGGCTATTTGTTATGTTTTAAAACTCGCACGAAAACTTTTTAGTATTTTATGTTTTACGAGGTATTTAAATATTTTTACTAACACTGGGGAATTAATTGCAATTCTATCCTATTTCAATTTAAATTCAAAAAATATAAATATAATTTAAGAAAAAAAGAAAAAAGTATGATAAAAGAATATTTTGTCACCTTCCAAAATTTTGGAGGATATGATGATATTTATAGGGAGGAGAATAATACAGTTCGTTAAGGGAAGAGATATATGTCAACGAATCCTTTGTCGTTTCGGATTAAGCATATGTTGCCCGAGAGTGCACGATTCTGCTCTTGGATCAATTCCTATCCATGTAAAAGGACATGGATTTGGACATGATCTTCAAATTCCCACATCGCATACGACAAAGAAAATTATTGGTAAATTATAACGATTTTTCCTAAAATTTGGTATAGGTATGAATATTTTTTTATTTTTTAAAAAATTATCAATACCCCCATAATTTTAACGATCATTTAACAATTAGCCTATTCAGTTAGTCTCCATTAGACTTGCATCTATTTTTTATGGCGAATTGATCAAAATGGTCTTATGCACTAAAAATTATCATTTTTATTTATTTTTTGAAAAATTTTGATTTTTCTATAAACTAAGTGCATAATTTTTTTTATAATTTTTTAAATTTTTACATCCATCTCTTTTGATTTTTTTTAAAAAAGAAAAAAAATACTGTAAGGACATAAATGACAGTTTCATACCTCAATTCAAAAATTACATAATTTCATTAAATATTAAGAGGATATTTGTAATTTAACAAATAATAAGGGATATTTATAATTTTACAATATTTCAAGAAAAATCGTTGTAATTTACCCTAAATCCAAGGAGATTGCCAAACTTGAAAGAGCAAATATTATTAGAGGCTCATTTCTTTATGAGGATATATATATATATATATATATATATATATATATAGCACGCATTAATTAACCTCTCAAAAATGATATATACATACAGCAAGCATTAATTGACCTCTCAAATTAGCTCCAATGTCAGGGAAAATTATAGTTTTAGTACTGTAAATTAAAGAGTGGGATTTTTAGTTCTACACGAATTAATTTTCATAATTTAGTCTTTTCATAATTTTGACAATTTTAGTTATTTTTTCGGCCAATTTGATCGGAAATCGGAATTTACTTATAATTTTAGTCTTATAAACAAATTCATACAGAATAAAAAATGTCAAATTGAGTTGTAGGATTAAAAATACCAACATTCCCCAAGTTATAAAATTGATTGCAATTTAATTAGGTTATGTTCAAATCACATGTAATTTTCCACCCAAATTAATCAAAAAAAGATTCAATTACCAAATTATAAACAGTCCCTGTAAAACTAAAAATACTAACATTATAATTTACAAGATTAAAAGTATATTTTTTCCGTCGAGTCAGCCTGGATGTGTGGTGGGATTGAAGGGCTTGGGCCCATAAATTCCTTTCGTAGAGTACTAACGTAGAACTCGTGCTATACATGATTATAATTTTTTTTAAATATTTAAATAAAATATTTTATAATATATTACTTAATAAAGGAATCACTTTCGTAAAATAAACTTTTTCATTTTTAATAGATAAAACATAATAATTTTGAATTCTTTTATTTAAGTATTTATCCCCCCTCCCTTTTTATAATTATCTATTATAATTACATCCATTAAAATTTTATTTTATAGTTTAATTTTATTGTTGTATTTCAAATTTTATATTTTTTGGATTTTTGTTTACTACAATGATAAACAGATTTATTTACCGTTGTTCGATATATATTTTATTTAATATTTATTTGTATAACTCTACTTGAACTATGATTTAGTTTTTATTACTGTTTAAAGTTTATTCCTTTTATATTTTTTATAAACCATTTTTTTGAATATTACGGTTCAGTCCGTATATTAAAATTTTATTTTATAGTTTAATTATTTTTATTTATTTTTAGTTTTTTTACAACAAAAGGGAACAAATTCTTTTAGTGCTAATAGGTTATTTAATATTAGTTTGTAATAATTCTACTCACACTACAATTTAGTTTTTATTCCTGTTTAAATATTTACCCTGTGAATTTTTTATACACCATTTTTTTTAATATATTATAGTTCAGTGCTAATAGGTACATATTTTAATTAATATTTATTTGTATTATTCTACTTAAAATTATATTTTTAGTTTTTATTTTTATTTATTATTTTTTATATTTTTAGACACCTACTTTTTTATATATATTATAGTTTCATCCATTAAACTTTTTTATAGTTTAATTTTTTTATTCTTTTTTATTATTAATAATAATAATTATTATTATTATTATTATTATTAATTATTATTATTATTATTATCATCATCATCATCATCATCATATTTTAATTTAAATATAATTTGTTCCTTGGACTATCTAAATTTGATCCAACTAAATCTATAATCATATGCTTTATTTACATTTATAAAATATATGTATTTTCATGTCTGTGTAATTCGAGTTATTTTTTAAAATATTCTTATTTTATGAAAATCTTATCTTATATTAATGAAAGTCATTTTGTTCTTTTATGGTCATTGACAATGTTGCTATGTTTATGATTTTAATTAAACTTACCCATTTTATTTTGATTTGTACTCCTTATATTTTTTTTATTCAAATTTCTGAAATAATATTGAGCTTTTGAATTTTTTTTTTTATGATCCATCTTTTTTTTGTTTAGTTGTCTTTCTTATAACTTATCTAAGTAAGTTTTTATTCTTGCTTTCTATTTTATTTTATTTTTTAAAAAGTAAGATCATTTTTTATAAATGGTGAATTATAAAAAATAATACATTTAATTAATTGTTTTTATATTTTTCTATAGAGTTGGATATTTGTAAAATTATCCAAAACATTATCCATCATATCCATAAAATAATGAAGGTTTCTAGGGCGGATTTATCACATTTATATGGAGTTAGCAAAATCCTTTTTCCAACTTGACATTATGGATCTGGTTAACATTTAAATCAATGAAATCACCCCAACACTACCACCGCCGGAGGGAAGTGTAGGTTCAAATGATCCTTCACCAGATCATCCATTGTGAGAAAGTACGAATTTTCACACCCACGCCACCCCGATATTTATGGGAACAGATTAAGAGAAAATCCAGGACAGAACCCAAGAAGAATGCTTGAAAATACACCTTGGGTAAGGACAATGCTCCAGCCTTTACATCCATACGACACTATACTCAACCTGGATGTTATTGACTTCCAAAACATCGAGAATCTGATAGATGAATGGGTTGCAACCATTAAAATAACAACAAATATCCTAGAACTCGATAAAAAAAACTTCATAAGATTATTGGAGCTAAGCTTTTAAGGTTTTGTGAAGATCGGATCGGATAATATCTCACAAGATACCAAAGCGAGTATCCTTACTAGAGAATCTAAAAGTGCAATGGAAAAAAAGACTAGAAAGACTTATCAAGATATATTTCATTGGAGATGGATACTTCGAAGGAAGTAGAACTAACAAGGCTAGAGAATACAGACAAACTCTTTTTGGCCTTGAATTGAGGAGTATTTGCGCAGTGGATAAACATATCTATTCATTTCGCAAGTATTTCTTCTAGAATGGAGTAGCAACAGAAGTAGCCACTTCCATGTTCTTTGCAAAGATCTACAGTTCATGGAGGAAAATGTTAATCCGATCATACAAAATACGTAAAGAATAGTTAGATTCAAGAGCAAGGAGGATGTCTTTCCTGAAAAACAATATAAAGTATTGCTGCTATCAAACATCTGTCCAAAAGAACATGAAGAGGATGAAAGTTAAGATCAAAAGAACCCCTCTCTGTTACGATAATAATGATTTTTCCACAATTATAAAAGAATCAAGAGAGCCAAGGAAGAGGAAGAAACAAAGCAGTGAATCCTACTCTAGGAGTTCCAAAAAAACCTCTTTTAGAAGGAGATCACGATGGTTGAACTCAAAGGTCCGATCATACAAATCTGGACAGAAAACAGGACGAACAATGGTTTCATCTCAAGATCGAGACGAACAGAGGCCAGATCCACGGGAAGAACTACAAAGAGAACTTTCAAATGAGCCCATACGAGAGCCAAATAAAGCTTCAAGGATCGTAACTGCTGGACATGCAGAGCAAAGGGACATATATCTTCAAACTAACAACAGAAATGTGGTCACTTACAAAAATTTGAAGCCATGGATGACACCCTAGATACAGTTTACTATGGCGACTTGGAACCCATATACCAATTCGAGGGCATTCCTTCACATGAAAACATCTATAAGGAAGAAATAGAGACCGATTTAGTTGGATCTTCAACTGAGTCAGAATAATTAGAACGAAGGAGATTAGCTTCAAACCTCGAAGAGCCTATCTGGACTCTTTTCAAGGATGACGGTGTAAAAAAAAACCATAAAAAGAATCATGCATCAAGATTCTAATATCAACCTATTCGATGGATTTAGGATCAGAGGAATCAATAGAGTCCTCAGCCAAATATGGTTGAACTAAAGAAAGCATCACATAATCTGCAAAGTAAGTTTAGGTGAGTTTGCTATTCATATGGAACTTACAAGAAATGTGATAGAAATGCAACTTATTCCTAAAGAAGAAATTTTTGAAAAAATTAAGTAACCTTAGAGAATAAACTATATAAATGAATCCACATAGTAACTATTGAAGTAGTAATAAAAGCAACCTTTAAGGAATAAATTGATTCAGAAATACATTTATCATTAATGGATAGAAGAATCAATAACTTGAGAGATGGATGCCTTGAAACAATGATAGAAAATTTGTATGCCGGTAAATTAATGTTTGATATTCACCCTAGAATTGCATACAACCTACCTGACCAAGATATCAGTCATGTCATGACCCTTCATTAGGATTTTAAGAGAAAAGATCTTACAAAAGAAGAAAATCGACCATATTCTATAACATATAGAATATCTTTTGCTTTTTCCAACACACATTATTCGGATTTATTTAAAAGAAAGAGTATATTGAGATTCCTAAAATTTTCAAGAAATTTGCTAAGGTAATGACAGGAGATCCAATTAGGATCCCTAGAAAAGGTGGTGTTGATACCGTGATAAAGGATCACCCAGTTTTAGAGAGAACACTTAGCTCTAGAATTGAGTTTAGTAGCAGGATGTTCCTTTCGAAAGATAGGATTGTAGGTTACAAAGGGAAAGACAATGAGTTGTTAAAGCTTTAACTCCACAGGCAATTAAGGTTGATAATGTAAAACTTAGATGCCCTGAAGGATGGAAACAAATTAAAGTTGTGTTTGACTTTACTGAGAAAGAAAATTATTTTTCCTATGATGACTTATATCATTTTGCAACAACTATTGTTGGTAAATATGAAGGCATTGCTAGAAATAGCAAGCCATGATATCATGGTTGCAGGTGTTGCAGGAAGTATGACTTTGGGGTTAAGTTTTCTCGAAGATTGTAACCATGGGAAAAAAGGGTAAAGATATGAAATTTAGTTTAGACAGTGTTACCATAAAGATTGAATGACCAATCCCTTTTCTATATACATAAAAGTACGTATGTTATACGAGCAATATATTTCAGAATATTTTGTAGCTTATATTGATTCAGAATCAAGTATTTGTACAGCAAAACCTAGAATTTTTTCTAGAGAAGCTATGAAAACCTTACCCATTATTGCAGGAGGATTTTTCACAAAAAATCCTAATACTCAATAAGGAAATACGAGAAGCCAAAATCATGACTGAAGGAGCATTCTAAACACCTTGATTCAGGGTAAAAACATCTCGTATCTACTTTCATGATACAAGTGCAGATATTCTGCTAGGAAATAACATTATCCATACCTTTGAAACGCATATAGGATAACCACAATATTCTGTTGATTTTTACTACTAACTGTGATAGTGAGATACAGGTTCTGCGAAGAGAAAAGACATTCAACAGGATAATGCCCATATATTTTTGCAGCAAGCATGGTGATTATGACGATGCCAAATTAGCTCATATGAAAATATAGGATAAAAGAAATTTGGTAAAACTCTTTTATCTTTCAGGCAACGTGGTCTCAAGCGTCAGTGAATTTTCTTACGAGGTTTTTGAAGAATAACTTAAAATTCTCAAGGAAGCCATATAGGAGTTAAGATCACCAGACATAAAGCAAAGAAATCAAACTCTCTCTTGATAATGTCAAGAGATATTTATCCAGAAAAATTTCAGTGAGACCCCTCTGGCATTGTGTGATAGGAACAAAACTGAAGCAACTCTGAATGTCAAAGAAAACTGGAAGTAGGAGTATGTTCGATACAAGCCTATCCAAACGAATATAAAGAATAAGAAAGATATACAGGAGATTATCGAGGAGCATATCAATCTAAAACTCACCGAGCCTAGAGTCTTTGCTTATAGTACTCCTGGTTTTTTGATAAGAAATCATGGTGAGATAAAGAGAGGTAAACCCAAGTTAGCAATTAACTATCAAGGTATCAATAAATATTAAATAATAGAATACAATAAATATAATGAAATATGAATAATAAGCGAAAAATATTATATTAAAATAAAAATTATCCAGTTACCAAGTATAAAAAAATATAAAATCTACTCTAAACCCTCCTCATCAACGACATCTACATCTTCCTCGCTCGGGGCAAGGGTCCTCGCACCACCGTATTGATGCACTCAAAGAATTTGCGGCTACACCTGGAAGAACATGTTAATTAGTGATTTTTAAAATAACATAATATTAAAATAAAAAGATATTGTGATTCTTGTACTAAATATGTTCTAAATTACACAAATTTCACATTAAATTACAAAAAATACAGAATAATTACAATTACATATACAATAATTACATAATGTTACGAATAATGACAGAAGATTACATAAATAATTTCACAGAATTACACTCAAACTATTGAAAATTACACAATAATTACATAAAATAATAAACATCATAATAGAAAATTACACAGTAATTATAGAAAATTACACATTAAGTACATAAAAAATTTTCTAAAAATTACACATTAATTACATAAAATGTTTTTTGAAAAATATTTAGGAAATATATTTTCAGAAAATATTTTTCCAAATACTTTTCAAAATTTTTTTTACATATATTTACACATTATTTCTGAAATAAGAAAAAAAATAACAAATATATGTTAACATATATTTTCACATCTATTATCACAAATATTTACCAAAAAATAAAAATAAATAATTATCAAAAAAATAACAAGAAATCTGTCCTTTAGAAATGACGGAGCTGGCGGCGGGGAGAGGAAGGGACGTGCGTGGGAGAAAGGAGGAATAAAGAAGGAGAAAGAGAGAAAGTGGGGGAAAAGTCTGCTACGTGTTGCTTATATATTAAAATTTTGGAAGGGTCTTAGAACAGTCAGGTACTAAAAAATCATTACTAACTAAGTAATACGTCATCATTTTATGTAGTGTGGACAGTCACATTTTGAATTCACTTTGGAACGATCATATATTAAAATAACAGTTTCTACAACCATTCCTACATTTGAAGATGATATCATTTATAGAGGGTATTTAAATGACCATTCATATATTTAATAAATTATTCCAATTTAAGTGCCAAATATATATTTCTTTTTAACTGAAAAACTTAATAATGAAGGAAAAATCATTCCAGACATGTTAATTATAAAAAAAAGTAGACCATAAATTAATATAAACCATTGAAAACATATAATTCTTTCTTAAAATTGATACATGTTCATAAGGCCAAGTATATTTTGTATATCCGAAATTATTAGTCTTACATAGATGTAACTAGCATCTTAGACTATTATACTGCATCGCCTAATGAAACTGTTAAAATTTGATCAGACTGTTAGATATGATTAAATTATCAAAAGACTATATTTGATGAAATTTTGGACATTTTTGTTATACGGATATTGAGATATCGTATCTGATCATAGTCAGCGAGGTTCAAAATGGTGCAACCTTCAATTAGCTCATTTGATTTAAATCAGAATGTCAGATGTATTCAAATATAGAGAATCTTATAAGTGTTTAAGTTTGGAACTAATCTGACAAGTGGATGTTGAGATATTTTAATCAAAACGTACACTAGACATTTTCTATACATATTTTGGAATGGTTATCAACAACATTTGGAATGGTTAACGATAATTTATAATTAGGAACAATAACTGAATATAGTTAGGAACGATTTTTTAGAAATATAATTAGGAACGGTTATTTAATATATAACCATTCAAAGTTTTATTTTTGGTGCTTTTTTTTTTTTGCAAGAGGTGCCAAATGAAATTATGTTAGAATTCATCTTGGAATGGCCAAATTGAAAAATCGTTCCAACGAATGAATTTTCCTCCATTTTTTGGCAGGAGTGGAACGGGTATTGAAATTGTAAAATTGAAAACAAATCATTCTAAATTAAAATTTCACCAATGCACCGTACATTTTGGAACTGTTTGTGGTGGAACAGTAATTTTAAGAAAAAAAATTGGTCCTAGTGAAAAAAAAACTAAAAAATTTTACAAGTGAGGCTAAATGAAATGTAAAAAGCATATATCTATAGGAAAATTTGAAACGGGCATTAGAATGGTGTTTGGAACTCCAAAAATAAGCTTTATAATATAGCTGTTGCAACACATTTAGGAACTGGTCCTGGAACATGCGTAGGTACGGCAAAGTTGTAACGCCGTTGGAATGGTTATTATAATACCATATTTTCTATCCATCAAGGCCATGACGAATTGTAACTCACTTTGAAACGGTTCTTCGAATACATACAGTTTCCCACAAATACTATATGTAGGAACGGACATTGTAATACAACTTTTTCTAAGTACTTAAACCGTTTCAAATTGTACCTCATTTTGAAATTAATTTTTCAACTTTCTATTTTTCAACGGACGTTGGACCTTATTTTGGAACGGTAATTATGTGCAATTGGTGGGTCATTCCAGTGTTTATGCAACCGTTCCAAACTGTGTTGTAATATATTATTGTTCCAAAGTTGACATGACCGTAGGAACACAACTTGTAACACTAAATCTGGAATGGTTCTAGTAATGATCTGGCTGTTCCAAAAATATGTAGCACCCCCTTTGCTACAAGGGCTATACCTACCCTAAACGTCATACTTATTGTAATCCCTGTGTTTATATATATAAATGCACATAATAATTTAATTAATGTGTATACGTAATCCTAACGTCATAATAGGTATTATCAACCCACAACATTATATATATATACATATCACACACCACAAGGTGATTCGTCACAAATAATCCGTACGCTTATATTCTCTGTGTACAAACAAAATGTGGTTTGTACTCTAACTGACAAAGAGGAGAAAACTGCATACTGGCCCGACCTGCCTGAGTATAGCGCGTGACCTATTCTTCAATAGTCAGACACCTCAAAGTCTATTCCTGAAAGAAAATGTCAGCAGGGGAATGAGCCTGCCACTCAGTAAGCAAATAACCAGTCCTATCTATATATGCATGTCAACCATAGCCCAAACAAGATAAACAAGCAACACGAATGGAATACAATCAATTTAGTTCCAAAATAATCAACTTTATTACACCACATGACTATCTCATAATAAGACAACTAACCAAACTCCATTTTTCCTAGTTTGCTTACCAGAAGGTGATATTGTGTTTTTCCCACCAACTCAGTCTCACCGTTATATAAATTTAAGTGAACCCCCTTGACAGCCGGCTCATCAACCTCATTTCGCACATAGCATTTCATTTCGCATCAAAGCTCTTTTCATTGCGCACATAGCATTTTCTTTTCGCACATAGCACTTTCTTTTCGCACATAGCACTTTGTTTTCGCACATAGCATTTTCAACACGTCAAGGGGTATTTACACCACAATTATATTCAATTTCCACCACTCCCTCATTTTCACATATCACCATTCTTGTAAGCAACTAGTAATGTAAAACCATATATCAACAAATTCTCATTTGCAGACACCCACAACACAACATACAACAAACATGATATTTCAACGTGTCTTCGCATTCCACGTACACAGTATCGTCAATCAAATCAAATCATTCACCACGCATATATTTTCAGATAAAACAATATCAGCATGAACCACAAAGTCATATAATAGTAATACCACAAATAAAAAGAACATATATAGATAATACTAATTATTTACTTACCTCGACCTTACAACGTTTCTTTCTACTCTGTCACTAATTGTCAGTCCTTTTACTTCACCCCCGTATCCTATAATGAGTTATATCATACACAATTAATATATCGAGAATATCGTAATTTCTTTAAAATATAATATTGAATATCATTTGTACAATTTCTAATAATTTTTTAATATTTCATTTCTATCGAAATACAAATCTTCGTTTTTTCTCTTTATTAACATACCATTTATTAAATATAATTTTCGGAATATTTCTACGAATATTCTATCAATTCCTCGCTATTATATTCTTTAGTAGAACAATAATACATGTAATTGTGTATTTGGTTAACAATTCCGATGGAATTGTACAGATTAGCTATATTAATATTCAAATCTAATAAATTTAATAATCTAATTTACCAACGACATCATTTTTATATCCAATTCGATATTTAATTGGACACTATTTTAAATAGCCAAACTCGTAAAATACTCCGATTAAATAATACATAACTTAGCATAAATAATATTTAATAAATGAACTAATTAAATAATATAATTATATAATTTAATAGGAATTAAAATCACATTATTCGTACCTCTGTTTCTTTATTTCGCTTTCGGCCGAGAGTTGCAAATTTACACAATTGCATTGTGTGTGTCATGTGTATTTATATGTTTAAAGAACAAGGAAAGGAAAAGAAAAAAAAACAAAGAGAGTGAGGCGGTGGGAGGTGGCCCCCACTTCCCACTCTCAAGTCTAGCTCTCTTTCTACTTTTATATATATATGTATATATATTATATTACTTACTTAATATATATATATTATTTCCATATATATATAATATTATTATTATTTTATTGATTTAATTAAACTTTTATCAAAATACTCATTACGTCCTTCCCAATTTCTTAATTAATATAATTAGTTCTCAAATATTATAACGAATTTCAATTTAATTCGTTCAATATTATCACATTCCAATTATGGCCCATAATTTATTTACCAATTAACTAAGTTTCATAAAAAAAATTACCAATTGATCCCCCAATTATATATTATAATTTTTGGGGCGTCACAAAATAAATGATGGAATTTAATAGGATCCTGATGTCAACGAATTGATTCCGTTACTCAAGAGTTCCAATGACCATTCCAATTAGAAATGATTTTTGGAACAATTGCGCTAACTGCCCGAAATCCCGTATCTTTTTGTAGTTTAAGGTACTACTCTAATTTCCTAATACTATAATTTAAACTATTTTATTTATACGTGACATACTAACCATTCATTTATCTTCTTCTCTTGCAGGACGTATTTTAGTGGGACTGCCAGGATCTATCGATGAAGACCTACTTCAACCGCTACACATCATTTTCGTTGCGTAAAAGATTCAATGAAGCCCGTACAATAAGTTTGCAATCCAAATGGTTGGCGGATTACATTTGGGCTATCCTCCAAGCGTACTGGAACATAAACAACTTCAAGGAGAAGTCGGCCAAGAACAAGGTCCAACCGAATGGCCAACCTTATAGTGGCCAGCATCGTTTACTGTGGGGAGTCCTCCTTGATTAACATGTAGAAGAGTAACTAGCATGTAAATCTAATTTATTACAAGTTTAATTATTTTAAATAATGATTATTTACAAATTTTCAAAATATTAAAATATCTCTGCAGGAGGCTCAACTTTGCCACCTACCTCAATAGAATGAGATATTTACTGACTACTACAAGAAGAAAGCAGCTGAAGCGGGCATGGGCAACGGAGGTGGCGGCAAGTGACAAGAACTTTTTTTAAAAAAATTAAGTTACTAATACATCTTATTTAATTTAATTAGTTGGCAAATCAAAAGCTGCTTGATAAATGTGTCACGCAGCCCTCATAGGGGGAGGGTGCCTCATCAACCGTTAGTTCCACAAATGTGCATGAGGACCAATTGTCAGCTGAGGCAGCTAGAGAGAGAAAGCAAACCCGAGTCTTTTGTATGGGATTCGAAGCGTACACATCACATGCGGCTCAACCATGGACCACATACACCAAACCATCTGTGTCCACTGTTGCTCCGCCGCTGATAGACGCTCACGTCTCATCACATTTTGATCAAATGAAATATATTTGAGTGTGATGTGCTTTTGGATGGAGCTCTGGTTGATGTTTCCCGACCTACAGCCGACAGCCATATCCCTACCCCTACCCTCGGCCAATGATGCCCCGGCCAATAGATCAGGGCAACAAACAATCAAAAATGTTGTGCAGCTTGAGTCCACCGATGAGCATCCACCTAATCCGTTAGATAAGAATTTCTTATGTATTCTTTTTATTTTTCATATTCTAAAACATACACTATATTTAGATTTAGTTTAATTGATTCAAATTTATTTTTTTCTCAAAATAGGTGTCTCCAATATTAAATTTGATAAAATATTAAAAACATTAAACATAAAAAGAAGCAAAAATAATTTTCTTAAAAATATACCAAAAATAGGGACGATTTTTGTGATATGTTAGAAATTCCATCCTAATTTCATATAATGTATCAACTTTTGTGGAACTAATTTTTTATGACTATACCGACCGAAATTTAAAAACTACAGTAAGGATGAATTTGTGACAAGATATGTCCCAAAAATAATATCACCTTCCAACACAATTTAGCACAATTCTCCATCGAAAACACGCGTAATGGAATAATCAACATATTTTCTCATTATTCATCGAAAGTTCTATCCCAGCTTATAACGTCAATACTTAAACAGCCCATTCCAACTCTGTCCATAGTCCCATCTAAAATCAAGTATTTTTTCACCATCACCTAGATGGATTTTTCGCCTGACACAGCGCGCCCGTCAGAAATCCATAGCAAATTTTCCACCATATGTCATCTTCTGTCGGAATTCTATGCGAAATATTTTCGTCCGTCGTAAATGCATCGGTAATTCCATCAAAGGAATGACATACGGTTGGAAATTCCATCGCTAAAAGACTTATTTTTTTTATAGTGTACGTATGTTACATTATTGTCGTTTACAAAACTAATATACACTAAGTGACTATTCATACTTATAACTACGTTGTTGTGATCATCTATCAGTACACTGCATTATTTGGTCGAACCATTAGATATTAAATCGCGACTGTTATAATCACATTGAAACGATCTTATTTGCCTTGAAGTTTTAGGCAAATTCAATTAACAGATCTAGAGATATTGTATTTGAAAAATTGTGCTGGTTTCTATTCACAGAATGTTCAAAGAGACGTCTGATGATTATTGGAAATGAATCGGAAGGTTTTTTGAATTTTTGGAATTTTTCCTCCAAAATTAGGGTATTTCCAAAGTATTTTTCAATTGTTATTTTGAATTTCAATTCCCACAAGTGTTTTTATTTTTGCGCCAAGTTAATTTTCCCCAAATTTGTTTTAAAAAGTAGTCCCAAAACCTTAAGAAAGATACCGACAAACAGACCGTCAAAACCTGACATCTCCAATGAATTTTTATGACACATTCCGGATAGTTTAGTGCGTCAAGACCGACCATTTCAAAAATAAGTAAAAACTATCAGTCAGAAACTTTCGACAAATATTATTCATAAAAATCATTGAAAAACTTAAACGCATTAATTTTACAACATATTTTGCAAAGATTTCTGACCAAAAATATTTCGCGATCAAATTTCCAATGGATTTTCCGATGGTTGTTTAATTTCTAATGGATTTGTCAGGTTAGCAACTGATTTCCATTGAAAATTGCAATGATTTTTGGCCCTCAGTATTAAACTACTTTGTTTTTTTAATAATGAAACCCCAACCCCAAGCAAAGACATAAACACTCAATACAAGACTATATGTTAATTCATCCGTTATTCTTTTATCATATATAACAACCCTAACCCCAAATTAGAATTTAATCCCTTTAAGTTTTAATATATCTAAATTATAATTATATTTTTTCAACCATTATACGTTGTGTTTTATAATTACTAGTTAGCCCCTCAAATTTTTATATAATTCCATCTCATACTAAATTAAACCAAATAAGTTTTTATAAATAGAAATTTAATGAAGATAATACGTATCATTCATTATTATAAATAGGGAAAAAGAAACTTTTTTTCCTATAAATTTGGTTTGAAGTCATTTTTGTCTTTTATTTTTCGTAATATTAAATTTAGTCTTTTATCTATCAATTTAGTCTTTAACCGAATTTATGATTCTTTTATCGTTTTGAAGATAAAGGCTAATATTTCATCCTAATGCTCAAGTGTAATATAAACAAATATTTTTCAATAAACTTAAACTCTTTACCATTTTAGGCGAGTATATATTAGATACGAGATGCAAAATGAATGGATATATATGGATTAAAATTGCTCTTGAGAAGCTGTGTATGAGTAAAATTATTCGAAATTGGATCAAAAAACTAAAATTAAGCAATTTTGAAAGCTAGCAAACTAAAATTAAAATAGATAAATTTAAAAAACTAAAATGAATAGCAGACAAACTTAAACCACTAAACAGATAATTTTTCCGAAAAAATATGATACCAAGATGGCTAAGTCCTATATTCTAGTACCAAAAGTATAATTTCTCTTGATGAAATATACAATTTTATTAATATACTGTAAATATGTGAACTTTATTTAAATTATATTTTCTTGTGCATGAGTTAGTAGGTAAAATTATACTTTTCGTCCTTCTAACTATGCATCTCTACTAATAAATACAGTCTTGTAACAAGATGCATCCACACTTTTATAGTAAAAAACAAAATACATAGATAAATATAGATAGATAACTAGAGGGAAAAATGCATTTTACATCCCAAAAGTTGGTCTTTTTTTTTTTTCTTCTTGATTTTGATCTTATTATTTTTGAATTCACTATATTGTATCCCTCAATTCCAAAAAATTATTGTTGTAATTATGTAGCCGAAAAGACTTTTAGTCTGACCCATCACGGAAGCCCACAATGACCCGACCCACTTTGGCAGCCCACTACCCGACCCGGTAACCGACCCACTTCTACCCACTTATATTTTGCCCTAATCTGATTCCTCTCTCATTCTCTACTTCTCCTCTCCTCTCTCTGTGCCGACAGTTTCTTCCCCTTCCTCTCTATGAAATCTCCTCCTATTTTGTCACCGGATTTGATGGAGCTTTTCCTTCGTCAAGTCGATGGCGAAAGGAAAACTTCTAGTGCTTTCCTTCTTCGGCCCTATTTATAGGGAGTCTTATGCCCTCTTACATACCAGAAAATTGAGAGTTATTTCTTGAGATTTCTTCGTGAATCTAACGAGTCTAAGTGACTGAAGTGATACAGTGATCTAAGTGATCGGAGTGTGGTCGGTATTCTAACTTTGTGGTGTTACCGTGGGTCGGTGATTTCTGGGAACAGTACTATCTCTGTGACCGGTTTTACCTCAATTGGATCTGGCAGATTCTGAGCCGAACTATCTTACAGAGTTTGATTTCTGTTATTACATTTTTATTCTTTAATATTTCTGTAATCTTGGGTTGTATATATAAAAGGAGTTTCGTACTCCAATCGTTTGTAATAGTTTGGTTAGAATGTGTCTGATATCCACTTAACAGTGGTATCAGAGCCACTCTTTTGATCTGTCAAAGCTCCGGTGGTGGTAACTCGCTTAAACCCCTCCTTTTAATTTCTGCACTTTTATTTCAGTTATATTATCTCTCGTATTATTTTGTTGAGGTGCTTATCCCCCTGATTGCCCTCCTGGCCGGACCCTTGTGGTTGTCGGGTATCTGGATTGGGTTTTAGACTAGAGAGGCCTCGATCTCGTACTTATTCTTGATATACATATACACTGTCTCGAGTTGTCTTGGATATTATTTAAACTGCCGTTATATTCACGTTATCTTGTGAGATCTTGGGCATATCTGTTGTTTCGGCTTCATGCTTGATTCTCAGTTCTCATTGAACTCATAATCTGTGGTACCCTATCTTGGAACTATATTCTGTACCATGGACTGTGATATAATTTCTTGAAATCTGCTGATATATATATCTCTGTGAACTCATAACTGGTGAAACCTGTGATATACATTTTGTTGGCATATATGTTGTGACTATTGCTGTGATCTGTTGTGAATTTCTGTGATTCGTGATACTCTCTTGCTCAAATCCGTTGCAAAACGTTTTCTGAAAATCTTTCTTAAAACTATTTTTCGAACCTTTTTCTAAAACAAAAACCTTTTTAATGGCCGGATACAATTTATAACCTTTTGATGGAAAGAGTGATTTTCAATTTGGCAGCCAAAAATGAAGGGTATTTTAATTCAACAAAAGGTTTTTAAGGCCATTGATGGTAGATACACTGATTCTATTTCTGAAGAAAAAATTTTGGAAAACGATGAATATGCTTATTCTTCTATAATTCTTAATCTGTCAGATAATGTTTTAAGAAAGGTTGGTAAATACAACCTTGATTTATCGAAAAACATTGATGAAAACTTGGATGATTTCACTAAATTAGTTCAAGATATCAAATTGACTGGTGATAAGAATACTGATGAGTACTCTCCTATTGTGCTTCTAAATGCTATACCTGATACATATTCTGATGTGAAAGCTGTGATTAAATACGGTAGAGATAGTGTGAGTCTTGACACTATTGTTAATGGATTAAAAAAATAAAGAGATTGATCTAAAAACGAATAGACCTAGTAATAACCAACATGAGATAAACTCTGTGAGAGGTAGGTCCAAATTTAGGAATTCTAGCTATAGATACAACAGTAGGAGTAAAAACCGAAATAGAAACAACAATAGGAGTAAATCTAGGACCAGAGATCATTCACATAGAGATGATAAAACCAAAGAGAGAAGATGTTATAACTGTGGCATAAAAGGTCATTATATCAAAGACTGTAGAAAACCTAGGCGAGATAATAGAGATAACAACGGAGAAGAAAAAGAAAGAGTGAATAATGTTGCTGATGAATCTGGTGAAGTGTTTGTTGTTTCTGATGTGAATTCTCTACATTCCATGAGCATGTATGAATGGCTTGTTGATTATGGGTGTACTTTTCGTATTAGTCCTTTTAAAAATATTTTCTCAAATCTCAAACTTGATGATTTTGGCTTCGTATCTATGGCAAATGAAAAACGTTGTGAGATTAAAGGCATTGGTGATATTTGTTTGATTTTCAATGATGGTTACAAAATGACTCTTGAGAATGTTAGATATGTTCCTGAACTTAGTCATAATCTCATTTCATGTGCTGCATTGGAAGATGAGGGTTTAGAAGGTAGGTGGGGAAGGGGCATCATGAAAGGTTCTCTTGTTGTTTTCAAAGTAGAAAAGAAACGCAATTTGTATTTATGTTCAGTTACTTATGATTCTATGGCTGCATCTGTGAGTGTGCATGACAAAACTTTTCTGTGGCATAAACGTTTTGGGCATATCAGCTAAAAAGGACTTGAATTTCTGAACAAAGAAGGCATTTTGTGTGATAAGATTGACAAATTGCAATTCTGTGATGAGTGTGTTATGGGAAAACAACATCGTGTGCATTTTCCTACTGCACCCTCCCCAAATCCCTCTATGTCATCTTGCATGTTAGACTACGTTCATGTTGATGTATGGGGACCTTCTAAGGAACCCACCCATGGTGGAAATCGTTATTTTCTTTCCATTGTTGATAATTTCTCTCGAAAGATATTTGTTATCTTGCTAAAGCACAAATCTGAGGTCTTTGAAAAATTTGAAAAGTAGAAAATTCTTGTTGAAAACCAAACGAGTAAGCGGCTTAAATCTTTGCATACTGATAACGGTCTTGAGTTTTGTAATAAAAACTTTGATGATCTTTGTGATAAATTTGGGATTAAGAGACATAAGACCAATCCTTACACCCCACAATAAAATGGCGTTGTTGAACGCATGAACCGTACCTTACTTGAAAAAGTGAGATGTTTGCTGATCAGTTCAGGTTTACAAAAAATCTTTCTAGGGTGAAGCAGTTTTAACTGCTGCTTACTTGATGAACTTGTCTCCTTCTGTGCCTCTATTAGGTAAATCTCCTGAAATTGTTTGGAGTGGTAAGAAACCTGATATTTCTTTCTTACGTACTTTTGGTTGCTTTGCATTCATCAAAGTTCTGATAAACTTAAACCTCGCTCTATGAAATGCGTTTTTATTGGTTATCCTGTTGGGGTTTAAAGGGTATAGATTGTGGGTTCGGAGCCAACCTGGGTATAAAGTGATTATTAGTAGAGATGTAACCTTTAACGAAGATGAAATGCCCTGTCTCTCAAAACCCGAAACAACAGAAAAAGACTTAACCTTTAATAAGGTGGAGGATAACCAAGAAGAGGGAGAGTATATAGAAACGAATAATAATGAACAAAACATAGAAGAAGAAGAACCTATAGAAAATCCCAATCCCTTAGAAGATTACCAACTAGCACGAGATAGGAATAGAAGAGAACGTAGGATTCCCTTTAAGCTAAACGATTTCCAACTAGCCCGAATGTCGAAAATTCTGAACCTACAAACGTAGACGAAGCCCTTAAGTCTAAGAAATGGCTTAGTGCCATGAATGAGGAGATGAAGTCCTTGAAGGATAACCACACTTGGGATCTAGTGCCTAAACCAAAAGAATGTTCCTTAGTGGATTGCAATTGGATCTTTAAAATCAAGCAAGAAAACCCTCCAAAATACAAAGTTAGACTAGTAGCCAAAGGGTTTACTCAAAAGGAAGGGGTAGACTATAATGAGATTTTTCACCCGTTGTGAAATACACTACTGTACGTGTTATTTTTGCTCTTACTGCTCATTTTGATTGGGAGTTAAAATAAATGGATGTTAAAACTGCTTTTTTGCATGGTGACCTTGATGAAAACATTTATATGCAGCAACCCGTCGGCTTTATTGATAAAAACAAATCCAATCATGTTTGCTTGTTAAGAAAATCCTTATATGGCCTAAAGCAATCTCCAAGGCAATGGAATAAAAAGTTTGATACTTTTATGCTTTCTCTTAACTTCAAAAGAAGTGATTATGATCATTGCTTATATTTCAAATTCTTGAATGATGTTCCTGTCTTTCTCGTTTTGTACGTTGACGACATGCTTATTGCTAGTCCTAGCATAAAATTTGTTGAAACTTTGCAAAATGATCTTTCCAAAACTTTTGAAATGAAAAACCTTGGTGACGCAAAAAGAATTCTTGACATGGATATTTGTAGAAATTGAAAAAGGTTTTCCGTACTCTTAAGTCAAAAATATTATATTCACTCCATTTTGAAAAGGTTTTCTATGGAAAATTCAAAACCCACTTCTGTGCCTTTAGCTGCCATTTTCAATTATGCAAGGACCAATGTCCTAAAACTGCTTCCGAAAATCAGAGAATGAGTAAGGTTCCTTATTCTAATGTTATTGGGTCTATAATGTTTCTTATGGTATGTACTAGACCCGATATTGCATATGCTATAAGTTGCTTGAGCAGGTACATGTCCAATCCAGGACCTCCCCATTAGGAGGCTTTAAAATGACTTCTAAGGTACCTACGTGGTACTGATAATATAGGTATAAATTTCTCCAAATTCTCTGACTCTATTAATCTTGTTGGTTATGTTGACTTTAACTATGCTAATGAGAAAGACAGTAGGAAATCTACTACCTCTTACATTTTCAATTTGTGTGGATCATGCATTAGTTGGAAGTCTCAACTATAACACATTGTTGCACTGTCTACTACTGAGGCCGAATACATTGCTACTACAGAAGCTTTCAAAAAAGCAATTTGGCTTGAGGGCCTTATTAAAGAAATTGGTTTTCTTAAAAATCGGCTTGTTATTTTTTCTGACAGTCAATCTTCTATTCAACTTTGCAAAAACCCCATTTTTCACGATAGGACTAAGCACATTGACGTTAGATTCCATTTTATTCGTGATATTGTGAGTAATGAGGTTATCAAATTAGAAAAGGTAAGAACTGAAGAAAACCCAGCTGACACGGGTACAAAGAGTCTTCCTGTTGAAAAATTTGTTAACTATTTAAAAATTTTAAACTTAGCCCCTGACTAACTTTGCTACTCTTTCTTGCAGGTACACAGGGGTAAGCCCCCTCTAAGGCAGTGATGATAATGCCAGATCCAAGAAAACTCCAGACCAATTTCCCTTCAACGGGATATTTTGGTCCAAGGTGGAGTGTGATATAATTATGTGGCCCAAAAGACTTTTAGTCTGGCCCATCTCTGAAGCCCACAATGACCCAACCTACTTTGGCAGCCCACTACCCGACCCGATAACCGACCCACTTCTACCCACTTATATTTTGCCCTAATCTGGTTCCTCTCTCATTCTCTACTTCTCCTCTCCTCTCTCTGCACCGACAGTTTCTTCCCCTTCCTCTCTATGAAATCTCCTCCTATTTTGTCACCGGATTTGATGGAGTTTTTCCTTCGCCAAGTCGATGGTGAAAGGAAAACTTCTAGTGCTTTCCTTCTTCACCAGTTTCCTCGGTCCAATTTATAGGGAGTCTTATACCCTCTTACATACCAGAAAATCGACAGTTATTTCTTGAGATTTCTTCGTGAATCTAACGAGTCTAAGTGAATGAAGTGATGCAGTGATCTAAGTGATCGGAGTGTGGTCGGTATTCTGACTTTGTGGTGTTACCGTGGGTCGGTGATTTCTGGGAATGGTACTATCTATGTGACCGGTTTCCCCTCGCTTGGATCTGGCAGATTCTGAGCCGAACTATCTTACAGAGTTTGATTTCTGTTATTACATTTTTATTCTTTAAATTTCTGTAATCTTGGGTTGTATATATAAAAGGAGTTTCGTACTCCAATCGTTTGTAATATTTTGGTTAGGATCTGTCTGATATCCACTTAACAATTATAATTTTAATCCCAAATCATAATTTTATTAAATTCTTGATGGAAACATCAATCAACGCATTTCAGGACTTAACGAATTTCGTGTCATGCACGTGATGCTTCCATTAAGAATTTAATGAAATTGCAAACTTATTTAAGTTATGGGTGCAATGTTATGAGTAAAAATTAGTAGGATCAAAATCACAAAAATACTAACTTAAGGGACGTAAAATGCAATTCTTCCAATAACTATATAAACATATAGATAGGTTACGACTATGCATACAAGTTCAAATATGGTAACCTCTGAGTCTCCGATATGGAGTAGCAATCAAAGGAGTGCTTTTCCTCATGACAAATCCAAATTTATCCGAGAGGTCAACTGTTTCGCCCTCCGGCAACCGCCACTCAAATGAATGAAGGAGTGTAGCAAGCAAATACATTACCATTCTCTTAGCCAAATGGAGACCTGGACACACCCTTCTCCCTGATCCAAATGGAATATAATGGAAATTGTTCCCAATGTAATCAAAATTTCCTGCATTGTCCTTCAGAAACCTGTCAGGCCGGAATTCGAAAGGATTCTCCCAAACCTGTGAATCCATACATATCGACCACAAGTTCAAGAAGACTTGTGAGTGCTTTGGGATCATGTATCCGCCAATTATGCAGGATTGACTAGGACACCTGGGAACAAGGAGTGGGAGTGGAGGGTGCCGACGGAAAGTTTCCTTCAGGACAGCATCCAAATAGTGTAGACTGGTTATGTGGGATTCTTCGACAATGTTGTTCTCTCCGACAACATCTATTAGTTCTTGTTGCACTTTTTTCATTATGTCGGTGTTGTGCAGAAGCTCGGCCATCACCCACTCCACCATCGTTGCCGTGGAGTCAGTCCCGCCAAGGATAATGTCCTGTTATACAAAGGTTAGCTAAAGAAATTTAAAGTGGGATTCCGACCCTTATATTTCCCATAAGGGCAGAAGTTACTAGCAATATTTAAGATAAACATATATATATATATATGTATATACGTATCGTACTCTATCGAGAATGTTTTAATATTCAAAATAATAATCCAATTGACATAGTCCTCTATTTTAGAAAATTTGGATGGTTCCAAAGAAAGAATTTTGTTGGAGGGGATGACTGTCATATCTCACGAGGTAGATTTAATCTATAATAAACAATTTAAATTCTACATTTTGGGTTATACATTTAAGCGTGCCACGACGTAATACTCATATTTCTTATAATAGAACATTTATGAGTTTGATAAATAAATAAGTTAAAATTTTCACTTAGATCATAAAATTTATTAATTAGCACCTATTATAGACCTCTTTTTATTTCATAAACGAATAGAGAAATATGGGTGTTCTTAGGTACTTAGTTTATATAAAAGGAAATTAGGGTAAATACACTATATATATATATATACATATACAAAAGAAAGAAATATATATATATATATATACAGCGGCCGAACGAAAAGAAAGGTGAAACAGAGCATCCGCCGTAGTTGTAGTCAGGCATTTGGCTTATTAATTTGATGAATTGTATCAAGACAAATATGTGAATTTGTGTAATGATAATGGGTTGATTAATCAAAAGAGATGTAGATCAATGCCATTATGCTTAGGGAATTTGTGCAATTAATCTAGGTTGAGCATCAGTAACACGAATTCCTTCTTTGAGCCTTGATTTTTTCTTTTCTTTTTTTTTTTTTGTTCAGTAATGACAAACTAATTAATTATTATATATTTGTCGGCTTATTGAGTTGTTAAATGGTTAATAATAAGATAATTCACCAACGCAATTGCCGTAGAGTAGTTAGATTATGAGAAGAATGCTAGAATATACATAAATAATATATATGTACGTACATAAATACAATAATACGAATAGTAATCATTATGTTAGTAACAGTAATAATACGATTTTATTTTAAGATACGGGTCATTTGGACTAGACGATCTACTTAGACGAATAACGAAATAGGTAAGTGGGTTTTTCATTCTACTCTTTTCATTTTTAAAATTTTATTCAAATCAAAGGATTTTCTCGCAAATAACTCTTTTATTTATACATATATACATACTTTGTTTTGAACATGCTTATTATATATGTGTATCGATATTTTCGCATTCTGTAGAAATATGCCTTTATTTTTTTTCAATATATGTATACAGTGTTGGAATCATGAAATTTTTTTATTTTTATTTAGTAGAATTATAAATAAATTATTGCTCAGAATTTACTAAGATCAAGTTTAGGGGCTAGCCTTGAAATTTTTCCAACCCATCTACTAGTGTTAAGTGGGATACTACTGTCACTACATTAGTGTTAAATAGGACATGGTTCTGGCTATGATACTATGTTCTGACCCGCCTATTAGTGTTAAAGTGTGGCCTGGCTATAGGCTAAAACGGCATCTTGCCCACCTTAACGTGATCTAAAATTAAGAAACTGATCTGTTAAACTAATTTATTTTAATACTTTTGAGCATAAAAGAAATCTTGTTTAGTCGAATTATAATCATTTTGCCACATCTGAACCAAACTAAGTGATGCAAATTCACATCTCTTTGGGTCCAATGAAATCGTACTTTGTGCAGGAGATTGAAATGTTTAACTATTTTCATCTACTCGTTTCTTGAAACTTTCGATAAATGAATTTTACGTGTTTTATGACATTATATAATTGTGCATGCTCAAGCTAATAAAAGGAGAGTCAGTTACTGAGTGATTAGTGATGCTGCCGTGTTACGTCTCAAATTTGGGGCGTGACATGAAGAGCTTCAGCAGTTGAGCTTCTTCACTATTCGCCAGGTGAGATTTAGGGCAAATTCAATCCTTCGTACCCCTAGTTAAGATTTTAAGGGCAAAAAAGACAACAACAAAAAAAAAAATTCCCTTTTAAAAAAAGTAAGTATTTGTTGTTTATGGTTTTTTAAAATTGTATAGGAGTTTTTTTTTTTCAATTTTAATAAATGAGTAGAGGTGTACGATCAAATTCCCGTTTAAGAACAAGCGGCTTTTACCAAAAAAGAAAAAAAAAATTGTCTACAATGATTAGAAGATCAATTTGAAATTTTGTTATTGTTGCAATTGAGCCCGAACTACAAATAAGAACCAAAATATAATCTTTATTCCAGAAGAATCCTTAATATTGGACATATATTCTAAATTTTGTATATAAAAAAATAAAAATATAGAGGCTATTGAAGTAAGAGTAATATATGTGCATATTAGTCTAGTTCATTGAGTTTATTTGTCCATGTAAAAAAGTTTTTATTTTATTTAAATTTAGTAAGTATGAGATTATTTGTCTGTATTCAAAAGATTCCCAGATTTATTTAAATAAATTGGTTAGTAATATATTTTAAAATTCACTTTGATATCAAATATTTTATATTTCTATATGCTATTGGTTATTATATTTAGATTTAGATAGTCTATCGTTGTTTGTATTCATCCAGAAGATTCATTAATATTTTTATGTATATGGTTAGTAAAATAAATTTAATTTATTTTTATATAAAATATAACCTTTGTATTTTTATGCTTACGAATCATTTTGACTTTAATTTATTTATTATTTACCTATATTTATATTTAAAAGTAAATTATTTACTTGCTATTTAAGAAAATATATATTTCTTCCGTGCCTAGCACGGGTACTAGCTAGTTTATATAGATACAAATTATAGAGTAAAATACAATGAGTTTCCTTTAGGCTTGGTATTATTATAAAGTTCCCTAATTGTTTGAAAAATTATAATCGCAATGAATTTTTCAAACAACAAAAAAGTGTTCATAATTATGTCAAACTTTAAGAGAACTTGTTGTAATTTATCCTAAATGAAATGAAATTCAAAATGTTGTTCTCCTTTAATGGAACAGATTGGCAGTTGAGTATCTTCTAAGATCCGGGACCGTAGATCAGGAGACCCTCAACCTATATAATTAAGGGATAATTACTCCGTTCTTTCATGATGTTGATATAATTATGTAAATATTTTGTGGGAGAAATTTTATTCAATATTCTTGAAATTTACTTCTGTCCAACAAATAACCATAGTAAATAGTTATTAACTACGGGCATGCCATATTTAATGCCGTGTTTTTTTCAAAGTTGACTCAAATATTTACCATGGCAAATACTTTGGCCATGGTGAATAAGGTAAGTTTTTGCATCAAATTTATTTAATAATAATTAATAATAGTGATTTACTATGATTTTTAGCTCATAACAATCAAAATATAGGTAATAATAAAGTTTTTTTTAGTTATACGTCTCACACGCTAATACAAGTTAGAAGGCAACACCCCTTATTGTTTGAAAAATTATAAATACCCCTTCCAAATGGAATAATATTTAGTCCACAGACAAGGAGTTGAAAATTACAACTTTTACTCTTATTTACTTTTTTATTTTTATTTCTAAAAATATTTGAAAAATATATGAATAAAAAGGTAAAGTAAATATTCTATTGGGCATATTTAGTCCATAAAAATTTAATTATAAATTATAATTCATAAGGCATTTTGGCTAGTTTACTGTATGGATGAAAATCTTATGAAAAATAACAAAATGAGCTTATTATTAAATAAAAATTAAAATTATTAAGTAATTATAATTATGACAAATTTTAATAAAGACGGCTGTAATTTATCATTGTGGTTTAGTCCAAAACAGGAATGATATCAATAAAGCCCAAAACAGCATATCCATAAACATGTCTATGTCTCAGGGACCAGAAAATGAAATGTTCGAGAAGTTGAGAACTTACCATCAAGATGGCCTTTATTTGAGTCAGCCCAAACGATGATCCCTCTCCAACTTTCTGCTGCTTCATCTCTAAAAGAATTCCCAGAAAGTCCTTTCGCCTCTCACTCTCATGAGCAGTCAAGTCACCCTCCTCAGCTCCCATCATCTTCGTTCTTTCATCTATAACCGTATCAAGAATTTCGTCCACGCTTCGCATAAGAGCCCTAGTTTCTTTCTCAATTCCCTGAACATCAAACTTGGCCAAAACCGGAACAAAATCAGAAACATTAGGCTTTCCCAGCAAATCAACTAATTTTAACACCTTATACCGAAACTGAGCTCCCAATTTATCACGCTTTTGCTCGTCGATCGTCCCACCCCAGAGCAAGCTTAGTATCACATTGAGCTCGGTCAGGAAAACCAGTTCACCAATTTCAATGGGCTTGCCTATCTTCTTACTCACATCCCTGACCACCTTTGCCACTTCCTCCTTACGCAGCACGTAGGTACCCTGGAGATTGTTGTTACTTAGCATCTCGCGTACGAATAGTTTTCTCATGTCACTCCAGTAGGGCCCATAGGGTGACCAGGCGATGTCTACGCCACCGGTGACGACTACTGCTGCAACAGGAGGATCTCGATTTGCAAAAATCATGTCTTGATCGCGAACTACCTCCTTTATCAGAGCTGGGGAGCTGATCACGATGGAAAGTTTGCCGCCTAGCTGGAGCTTGTAGATCGGGCCGTATTTTTGAGCGAGTTCTGCAAATTGGTGGTGCAAGTTGAGTTGCAGAAATGGTAGGTATCCAAGAATTGGCAGTCCCCGGGGCCCTGGCGGGTATGGAGTTGTTCCCTTTTTTGATTTCTTGAATATCCATGAAGACCAAAGGACGGAGGCCAGAAGAGAAAAGACTGTCAGAGCTGCAAGAGCAAGGTCGTCCATTTTCATTTTGGTAGCTGGAATTATTGAAGAAACTACTGCTGGAAGGCAAGAGCTTTATATGTGGTTGATGAGATAACGATCAAATGGCATGATATATTCTCTACCATCATTAATGCAGATCCGCTCACTAACAGTTTTCTATCACTGGTCGGTTTGCTCTTTCTTTGCAAAAACTGTCCAAATCCAGAAAGGGTGAATTTGTACAGTACCCTAGAATCTAGAACAATGGTCTAAAGAGAAAAAATAAAAGTGGCTATTACAAGTTAACTATTAACAACTATTTTTTCCATAGCTAAAAATCATGACAAATATTTATTAATCGTTGTAAAAATTTAAATTTATATATTAATTTTATTTGACCGTAGAATATTAATTTATTATGATTTCTAAATCGTAATAATTATAGTGTAGCGAAAAATCATTTCTTTTTTTTTAAAACATGCATATCATTCCTAAGCTAGGGTATGATAAAAAAAATAAGAAAGAAATGGAATCAACTTTTCAAATCACTCATTCACAATAGCCCTGCATAAAATCTGTAATTAAAAATAGTTTTTTTCGAATATTACAGTGAATATACACTTATATTATATTATCTTTCTATGTTTCCATATAATAAATCAGAAATCAAATAAATACTTTACATGCATAAATTAAAGAATACAGATCATATACAGTATACCGATATTGTTACATATATAATATTTTGTTACAGTAAATATTTTGTTACACATTTGATACTGAATTTACAAATTTGTCCTCTATAGCTTTTTTTGCGAAAAAATCTTAGCGAAAATTGAGACATGAGTGCCATGTGACCAAACATATTATTTCGACCACTTTTTGATATTACGACCTTTAAACTTAAATTATATAAAAATTTATATTAAGAGTCTAAAATTGCTACCCTGTGATGATAACAGAAAATGGAAATTTTGTCTGAATGAAATATGTACGGAGGATAATCAGTAAGAACATAGTTAGCAAAATCTCCAGATCGATTCCCCTCTATTTAGCAACATCGACGCACTCCAGCAAAATTATCCAATTTCGGAAGATAATTTTGAATCAATTAATTATAATATGAATTTACTTAGTTGACCTTCAAGAATTACAAATAAACAGAAATACTATTTTATATACGTATCATAACAATAACAAGATACGTTCACACTTCTATAATATAGAAAAAAAAAATACATCAATAGATATAGATAGATAACTAGAGGGAAAAATGCATTTTACATCCAAAAAGTTAGTTTTTTTTTTTTTATAAAAATTTTGGTATTATTATTTTTAAATTCAGTGTATTGTATCCCACAATATATTCAAAAAAATTGTAATTTAATCTCAAATCATAATTTTATTAAATTTCTTATAGGAACATCAGTCAATGCCTCTCAAGACTTAACGGAGTTTTTCATTAGAAATTTAACGAAATTAAAACTTGAACTAAAATTGCAAAATTTATGAAGTTATGGGATGCGATGTGATGAGTTCAAAAATAATAGGATTAAAATCACAAAAAAACTCAGTTTATAGGACGTAAAATGCAATTTTTTCAGTCACTAGAAGGACAAATAGATAGATTATGATTATGCATACAAGTTCAAGTATGTCAACATCTGAATCCTTGATATCGAGTAGCAATAGAAGGTGTGCTTTTCCTCGAGACAATCCCAAATTTTTTCGAGACGTCAACCATTTCGTCCACTCACAACCGCCAGTCAAATAAATGAAGGAGCGTAGCAAGCAGATACATTACCAATCTCTTAGCCAGAGGGAAACCTAGACACACCCTTCTTTCTGATCCAAATGGAATACATTGGAATTTGTTCTCAATGTAATCAAATTTTTCTGCATTATCCTTCAGAAACCTGTCAGGCTGATATTCAGAAGAATTTTTCCAAACCTGTGTATCCATAAAGACTAACCACAAGTTCAAGAAGACTTGTGAGTGCTTTGGGATCATGTATTCACCATTAATGCAAGATTAGCTTGGACACCTGGGATGAGGAGTGGAACTAGAGGGTGACGATGGAAGGTTTCCTTTCGGGACAACATCCAAATAGTGTAGCTTGGTTACATGAGACTCTTCGACAATGTTGTTCTCTCCAACATTTGTTAGTTCTTCTTATACCTTATTCATGATATCGGGGTTGTGCAGAAGCTCGGCCATCACCCACTCCATCATTGTTGCCGTGGTGTCAGTCCCACAAAGGATAATGTCTTGTTATACAAAGGGTAGCCAAAGAAATTTGAAAAGCTTCTGCAGTTGACCTTCTCCATTACACCCCATATCAGATCTAGGGCAAATTCGGTCCTTCATACCCTAGTTCATAGTTTAAGGGCAAATAAGTAAAAGAAAATACATTTTTCCCTTGAAATCAAAATATAATACGAAAAATGATAAAAAGATCCCTTACAAACACACAGGCTTGTTTTCCCTAGATCTATTCCCAAGCTTCCGATTTTCAAGTGATGATTTTGTATAAGTAGACCCTTCTTTTATTACCTAGATATTGGTGTTTGAAGTAAAGGGAGTTATATTTTTTATTTTTAATTTTTTAAAATTTAACTGAAGCTTTTTTCGATTTTAATAAATGGGTAGAGATCTACGCCACACTCCCTTCTATGCACAGGCGGCTTTCACCATAAAAACAAAAGAGAATGTCTAGAAAAATTATAAAGATCAAGTTAAAGTTCTATTATTGTTGTAATTGGGTTAGAACAATAAAAAAGAACCAAAATATAATTTTTATTCGAGAAAAATCCTTAAAATTGGACATATATATTCTAAAGAGATAATTATATTTACACTCCTTCAGCTATTGTCCATTAAACCATCCTTATCTTTTAAAAAATTATAGAAACCATCCTAGCAGCCTTTAAAACTCAAAAATACCCTTGTTGTCCCGATAAAACTTTAGTCTAATTTTTCAACAACAGAAATGCCCTCAGGGGTATTTCTGTAATAATCAAAAGAGAAACGGGGTGTCAAAGTAGTATTTATAGAAATGAATAATATGATCCTCTATATTTTTTCTATTATTTATACTAATTTTAATTTCTATTTAAATTATTTTATTGACTTTTCCTTATTCAATCACTATATAAAATTACATCTTTTAATAATTGAAATGTCAAATAATTCAATTAATATATTAATAAAAATTAGTTACTAGGTTCAAAATTTAAATTAAAAGATTATCACACTTGTATAAATTATTTTAAATTTTTAAAATTAAAAGATTTATTTTTCATTTTATTAAAAGTAATAAATTGTACATGTATGTATATATATTTATATTATAAATATATAAGTATATATGAAATAATTGAACATATTTAATTATTAATACATATATATTTTAATGCTGGACGATAGTAGAGGCGGGCGAAGAATGGATGCAAGTGGGGCGAGGCCGTTGGGCACAAGCGGTTGAGAATGGGCATGCTGGTAGGGTTGTGAAGAGAGGATAATTTTTTTTAAAAAAATTAAATTAATAATTTAAAACATTTTTAATAACTTATTTTGAATTATAGCTCCCTACCTGCACCTTGGGACCAGGAAGGAAGCGTACTCTTTCGACAGTTGTAAATTAGATTGACTGTAGGTTGTAAACTAGACTGACCGATCGTAGAAAAAGAATTTAACATTTATCGAGCGAACAAAGTTCACTTTAGTGAACGATAGTGAGCGAGGTAAGGCGCATGCTTGAGAAAGTAACATAAACTAAACGCATATAGGCTCCAAATATTACGAACTAATGAGCTAATAGGAGTGAAAGCCTTTGTTAGCTAGGAGGCTCCGCTAGGGCCTTGTTGAGCTTTGAGTAAGTGGCTAGGAGTTGCTCTTTAGATGCTAGAACTAGAGCTAGAGATAGAGCTATAGCATGCAGCTAGATTATGGCATGTAGAGCAGGTTATAGGGGAATTAATAGACTAGAAAGCAATGGAATTAATTGAGCTATTCGACCAGCGCGATCCTAACTGAAAGGAAGAATAGAATAAGTTGGTCTACTGCCCTATGAGTTAGCCGCTGAAGACACAGCTGCAAACCTGTCTACAAGCTAAAACTACTGGCCTGCCTATTCATTATTTATTAATTTTAGTAAAATTTAATTACAAACAAAAATAAAGGATATAAATAATCTTTTAATTGTAATAATTTTAAACAATTTATTAAAGTGTGATAATTTTTTAAATTTAAACTCATAATTTAGTAAGTGATTTTATTAATATATTAATTGAATAATTGAATATTTTAATTATTAAAAGGTGTAAACTTTATATAGTGATTTAATTAAAAAAAGTTAATGAAATAATTTAAATTTGAATTAAAAGATCAATATAAATTATATAAAAAAAGATCTATCAGATCATATTAATCATCCCCATATACATTACTTTGACACCTCCTCTATCTTTTGGTAATTAGAGAAACACCCCTGAGAACATTTCTGTCCTTGAAAAATTATAGTAGAGTTTGACCGGATCAACAGGGGCACTTTGGGATTTAGAGGCTATCAGAGGTGATTTTTTATAATTTTTCAAAATGTAGAATTGGTTTGTGTAAAATGACAATAGGTGAAGGGATGTAGATGAATAATTATCAATAGGGCGGGGAGGGGGTGGGGGGCAGGGGGTGAGTGGGGGTGGGGGTTATTTTTTTATTTAAATTTATATTATAGAATATAATAATTTTCTTTTTATAATCTGTAATTATTTATAAAATAATAATTTTTTGTATTATATGATATAAAAATAAGAATTTACTTTTTATAAATTATAAGTATTTATAATTCCCATATTTTTTATGTATTTTAAATAAATTTATAATTTCCTTATTTTTATCTATAATTTTATAATTAAATAAAATAAAAAATTATCTATAATGACATTATGTATATTTATCAATAATTTTATGCATTTTTTTTATCTATATAATCTATAATTATTTATAAAATATTAATAATTTTTATAATTTATATTTTTTAGGATTAAATACACTTTACACCCCTAAACTATGCATAAAGTGCATTTACACCCCTGAACTATAAAACGTAACAAAATAGCCCCTTGTGATATGCACTAAATTTTTTATGATGAAAATGCCCTTATTATTTACACCTTTAAAATATCTCTATTACAATCATCTTTCCTAAATATAATATGAATTATTATATATTTTTTATTTAAAATAAATACTACCCAAAATTTATGATTTTTATACTAATTATAGAGTCTGTATAAACTCCATAAATTTATAGTTTTAATATTTTTTAAACAACTGGTAAAAGATTTACATAATTTTTGCCTGTGTTGTTATCATATTGATTATTTTTTTAAAAAATAAATTATCAATACAAATTTAAAATATTACATCGACCATATATATTCTATAAAACATGAAAATCTATAATATAATTTTAATATATGATATTCTATATTTTTTTTAAGTAATGATATGATATATTTTTATTATATTTGACATGTTATTTAATAAAATTTTATAAGTTATATAACATACTTTTTCTATAATATTATATGAATTATGTATTAACACATATTTATATGTACTTTTTAATATAATTTACTTTATTTGTAAAATATATTTGCATATATTTAGCCTATAAATATTTTTTGTGTTCCATAATTAATAAAAAAAATGTAAATGTCATTTTTAAATAAAATATGAGCAAAATTTTAAATCACTAAAAATAGTTTGGGGGACATACTTTTATAAAATATATTTTAGGAAGTAGAATAAAAAAATATAAGGTTAGTGAGAAAAGTATGTTTGTCTTATCAATATCAAATTATTTTGTTAGGGCAATTTTTGTTGTTTTTCATACTTTAGGAGTGTAAACGAGACAAAATGCATACTTCAAGGTTGCAAAGTGTATTTAACCCCTTTTTTTTATAATCTATAAGTATTTATAAAATGATTATTTATAATTATATATAATTTTATGGATTTGTATATTTTTTTAGATAATATATATTTTTTAAAAGTTGATATATTGAGTTATATATTTTATTATAATTTATAATATATTTTAACGTGTGTAAGATTATTTATTATATGCATGTACAAATGATGTGTCATGGATGCAAGTATAAAATATAAATTCAAAGCATATTTTTATCCAATTTGATATTTTTTTTATTTAAGTGTTTATGTGGGAGAGAAGAGATAAAAAAAAAAAAAAAATCCACTTAAGCCAAAGTACTTTTAGTGTCACATGGAATAAATTAAATCATGAACAAAATTAATTGAAGCAACTCAGGAGAAAATTAAAAAAATCAGCCACCGAAGTATTTAATTGAACTATTTTTTAATATAATATATAAAATGTAATAATTATCGAAATTAGTGGACTAAAATTGGATGAGAGCATAGTTAGTAGACTATTTTTTTTTTTTTTCCAATCTTTCTATAATAAAATAGGAATATAGAAGCTATTCAAGTAAGAGCCATATAACACATATGAGTCTAGCTCTTTGAATTTTATTTGGCCATATAAAACAATAATTTTTACTTTTATTTAAATTTAGCAAGTATAAGATTATTTCTCTTTATCCCATAGATTCACAAATTTATAAAATATGGTTAGTAATATAATTTAAAATTTGATATCAAATAAGACTTTTATATTTCTATATACTTATAGAAATTGAATTACTTATAAATTTATTTATTTATTTTTATACACACAATTATACTTACTATGATGGCTATATTTCCATACTCTCTTTGAATTTTAATTTGCTAGTTAAACATTATCATTTATTTTATATTTAAAAATGATCTATAAATCCTGACTTATAATAATAGGGGCCACCGCCATAATAATATAAAGAAGGATCTGCATCAACAGGGCAAGACGTTGTACCATCATCAGGCACAACATCATGAGAAGAAGAAAAATAACTCGACCTAACTGCATAAAAAACCATCTGCTCCACCTAATCCAATGTGAATAATTACCCTCCACATGTGCAGCTGGGGTTTGCTCCTCAGGCACTGGAGGGACAGTCATATCGTCAAAGTACTCCTGCACCCTATCCTCGCCATGAGAAGTCCAATTATAATATTTTTGGCATAAACCCTCACATACACAAGTGATAACTGACATCATCGTTTGTTCTGTTTTTGCATTTTCAGCAAGGACACCTAATTTTGTCTCTATCCATATGTCCACGCTGACCCATGGAACATTTTATGAAGGTTTTAAGTCCATCTTCAAACTCTGGGGGTGTCAGACCTGCCCTCCCTAGGAGGTTCTTATTATACATCCATCTCCACAATTCGTATAATATGATATATATATCACTGTATTCATACATAAATATATGTATATATATCTAATTAATTTTTTAATTTGACTACCTACATATTTGTAAATATTACAGTAATATGTACATTGTTTAGGAAAATACATATATTAACACGATATAAGATTAATAAAAAATTATAAAACTAAAAATAATAAACTACAATTAATTGATTAAATACAATAAAGTATTAAATTAGTCTCTGTTACCTGGTCAATCATCTTAAGTGATGATCAGCACTAGTGGACGGTCCAAAATTTGAGTAATAATCTACAAATCAAATGTATATACACGAAATTAGAGTGTTGAGAGCGTGTGTGGTTAGTATAAGAATTTTTACAACAAATGAAATGAAATGAAATGCATATATATATAAGTTGTTTTGTAATGGCTTTTATAACAGCCTTTGGAATGCCCAAAATAGCCGTTGAAAACTAGCCGTTAGAAAATGTAGCTGTTATTTTGTAACGGTTCTTACAAAAAAAATCGTTCCTAATGTAACAGTTCTTGTAATACTGTCTTTTTGTATACTTTGCAATGATTTTTGCCACTATCATTGTAACGGTTTTAGAACACATAAACTTCGTAAAGATTTTTGTAACAGTTTTTCGCTATTACAAAAGTCATGTAAACCTCCATTACAAAGCTGTTATCATTATCCTCTCAATGATGTCAGCAAGTCCACTCTGTTATAAAAGCCGTGTAACGGCCGTTCCAAAAAAATCTTTACAAATTCCGTCTTTTTTTATAGTGGAGTGTTCGTACTTCTAACTACATTGTTGTGATCATCTATCATTACATTGCATTATATGGTCGAACCATTAGATTTTTAATCCAACCATTTTAATCACACTGAAACCATCTTACTTGCTTTAAAGTTTTAGACAAATTCGAGTAACAGATTTAGAGATATTGTATCTGAAAATTGTGCTTGTTTTTGTTACAAAATTTCTCAAGAGATGTCGGACGGATTATTGGAAATCCATTGGAATTTTTTTAAAACTTTTGGAATTTCGCTCCAAAATTAGGGTATTTTCAATGTATTTTTTAATGGTTATTTTGAATTTCAATTCCCACAATTTGTTTTTATTTTTGCGCCAAGTTAATTTTTCCCAATGGATTGAATTTGTTTAAGAGGTAGTCCCAAAACCTTATGAAAGATAATAAATAAGAGATGTCTCACTCTCCTCCATTAAAATAATTCATTAAGAGATGTCACACTTTTCATTTTTTTTTTTCTGGTAAATACTGCATTTGATTCGTTAAGTTTTCGTTTAGAATCATATTAGTCCCTCAAATTCATTTTTCAAGTTTAGCATTCTTAAACTTTAATTTTTGTTTCAATTTGGTCCCTCTGACCAATTTCCTGCGAAAATATGGTCGGAGTTTGACTTTTTGGAGAGTAATGATCAATTTAAGTTTGATTTATCACTTTACTCTCTTAAATTTGTCAATTGTCAAATTAGTCCTTTTTTAGAAAGAAAATCATTTTTTTTATATTTTTATATGGTGAATATGATGTAATTATCTTGTATGAAAAATAAAAATTTTAAACTCTTGTCAACATAATAATAACATATTGTTTTATTTAAAATAAAATAGTCTCTCTCTCTTTTTTGTTTTTCTCAAATGTGAAAGAAAAATTCAAAGTTATGAATAAATTTTATAAAACTTATCTAATCTGAAAATATAATTAAAAAATCTAAGTTAGTTTTTTAATGTTACGAGTTAAAGACAAGTCCAACAAAATTAAATCTTAATAATATTTATTAAATATGAACAACTATGATTTTGAAGAAAAAGTTGGTGAAATCTATTTTTAACTAGATTATTTGGTGGATTTCAAGTATATCTAAAAGTCATTTTAAGAGGTTTTTATAGAAATTTTTCTGTAAAATGGAACTATATATTTAGAAAATCTTGAAAAATGAATTACGTATCTATGAAATCCACCAAAATCTAGTTAAAAAGTATAATCTATCAATTTTTTATTCAAAAACCTAAAACATTTAATAAATATTATTAAAATTTAACTTTTTCAAAATCATTAACTCTTAGTCAGTAACTTTGTTTCCCTCTTAATCTAACCCTAACTCCAACACATGAGGCTCATATGACATTCGGCCGCTAAAACAATAATTTTGACAGCTATGTTCACCGTTCTGTTAAAAACTTAATCTACTTTGCGTTTATGTCCACCTTATATGGTATATGTTCTTTTGTGTAAACTTTGGTATATAGTACAAAAAATGTAATTAAGTGCTTTAGATTGCATATGGCCATTTGTTAGAAAACTATAACTGTAGTGTATAATGTGCAAATGAATGCATTAATATGGTAGCAAACTCGATCATTTGGAACAATATGATACTGAGATGGCCATTTCCTATATTGTGGTACCAAAAGTGTAATTTCTCTTGATGAAATATGTGAACTTTATTTAAATTATATTTTTGTGTGTATGAGTTAGTAGGTAAAATTACATTTTCGTCCTTGTAAATACTGGAGTAGGATGTGTTAAGCTATTGCATCTCATAAGGGAAAAATTTACATTTTCGTACATGAGGGAAAAATGTAATTTTAATTCCAAATCATAATTTCATTAAATTTATGATGGAAACATCAATCAACGCCTTTCGAGATTTGACGGATTTCGTACCATGCATGTGGTATTTGCATTATAAATTTAATAGAATAAACTTTGGGCTAAAATTGCAAAAAATTTGAAGTTATGGGATGCAATGTGATGAGTTAAAAAATAATATAATCAAAATCACAAAAAGACTAACTTGTGGGACGCAAAATATAATTTTTTCAGTAACTATATGAGCAAATAGATAGATTATGACTATGCATACAAGTTCAAATATGGAAACCTATGAATCTCTCATATGGAGTAGCAACCAATGGTGTGTTTTTCTTCATGACAATCCCAAATTTCTTCGAGGTATGCTATTTAACCCTCCGGCAACCGCCACTCAAACGAATGAAGGAGTGTAGCAAGTAGATACATTACCATTCTCTCAACCAGAGGGAGACCTGGACACACCTTCTTCCTGATCCAAATGGAATATACTAGAAATTGTTCCTAATATAATCAAAATTTCCTACATTGTCCTTCAGAAAGAAGGACTCTGTAAATTTGTACAGTAAAGCCACGATAGTGCATCCATGATAGGGTATTCTGGAGGGAAAAATAGTACTGTATTAACCAAAATCAATCAGGAGTGAACAATGAATGACCAGTATATATACAAGAGAAACACTAATTACCCTAACAACCTGCCTAACTGTGAAACAAACTAACTGATTAATTATAACAAGAATGTAAAAAACTAACTGACTCCAAACACAGAACGTATAAATACTAAGGATAAATAGGTCGCTGGTAATGAGGTCGTTGTGTGTGAGGTCATGTGGAGGTTGTTGGAGGTCGCGATGTGTGGATGTCGCTATATGTGGAGGATACTGCTCGCTACAGCCCCCCTCAAGATGGAGTCGAGGAAGAAGGGCCCAGCTTGCAAAGTAAACGACTGAAATCATTGGCATGAAGAGACTTGGTGAAGAGGTCAGCGACCTGATCAGAACCACGAATGTGAGAAGGGGAGATGAAATCGAGTTTGAACGTATCACGAACGATGTGGCAGTCAATTTCAAGGTGTTTGGTGCATTCATGAAAGACTGGATTGGCAGTGATGTGGAGGGCAGCATTGTTGTCGCACCAGAAAGAGATGGGTAGTGGAACCGAGACATGGAGGTAGCGCAGTACATAGGAGATCCAGAGAAACTCGTAGACGGTAGAGGCCATGCTCCGATACTCAGCCTCAACGGACGACCTGGAGACAGTGGCTTGTTCTTGGTCTTTCAAGAGATAAAGGACTACCCAAGGAAGACACAAAACCCAGTGCCTGAGCGGCGAGAATCAGGGCAAGAGGCCCAGGACGCATCTGAGTAGGCACTAAGCGTGAAGGAGCTAGTGGAGGAAAAGAACAAACTAGTGGATGACGACCCCTTCAAATAACAAAGGACGTGAAGGGCAGCGTTCCAGTGAGAAGAGCAAGGTGCTTGGAGGAATTGACTGAGCTGCTGGACATTAAAAGAAATATCTGGACGAGTAAACCAGAGATACAAGAGGCGACTAACGAGTCGCCGAAAGCGGTCTGGATCAGGGAGTAAAGAGCCATCATCCAACACTAATTTGAGTCTCAGTGGCAATGGGGTAGAGGTAAGTTTTGCATCAAGCATTGAGGTGTCAGCCAGAACATCCTGTAGGTATGCATTGGGTCACCTGCAAACCATGAGAGGAACAAGCGAGCTCGAGCCCAAGAAAATACTTGGCCATGCCAAGGTCTTTGATGCTGAGAAAACGATTAAGATAGGATTGACGAAATCCAGAGCAGAGGAAGACGACCCAGTGAGGAGGATGTCGTCCACATAAACTAGCAAGACAGTGAAGTCGCTGGAAGACCTCTTAACAAAGAGACAGTGCTCGTGGCTGGACTGATGGAATCCGAAGGCGAGTAGTTGGGTAGTGAGTTCTAAATTCCACTGCCTAGAGGCCTGTTTGAGTCCATACAGCGACCTCTGAAGTTTGCAGACCTGGCCAATGGGAACGCCAATGAGGCCTTCAGGGGGATCCATATAAAAATCTTCCGTCAGGAAACCGTGGAAGAAGGCATTGTTAATTTCAAGTTGCAATAAGGGCCAAGAGTTGGATGTTGCTAGCGCGAGGAAAATGCGAACAGTGATAGCCTTATCAACTGGAGAAAAGGAGTCAAAGTAATTGACACCCTCGAACTGATTATAGCCTTTCGCCACGAGACGGGCTTATAGCGATCAATGGAACCATCGGGATGGACTTTCAACTTGTAGACCCAACGAGACCTAACAGTACGTTTCCTGATAATAGAGGGGTGAGGATCCAAGTTTTATTCTCTGCAAGTGCATCTAATTCTTTAGACATAGCCTCTACCCAATTCTTATCCTTGCAAGCCTGCAGATAGCTTTTAGGCTCCTGCAAAGTAGATAAGTGTGCAACAAAACCAGAATGTGCAGAAGATGCAGAGATGCAAGAAAAAGATGAAGGGACGCAATGACAGTCATAGTCTGACAACCAGGTAGGCCTAATGTGAGGTCGCCGTGACCGGTGAAGTGGGACAGAAGGTGGCACAGGAGGAACAGAGGAAGGAGTGATCGCGGCAGGAGGAGAAATAGGGTCGCTCATGGGGTTAAGGGGATCTAGGTCATCAAACAGGAAGGGGCAAAGCAAAAGGTGCCGAAGGCGAGGTGAGGTCGCGATATGGAAAGGAGTGCTCATGTAAGACAACATCCCTAGAGGTAAACATGACATGAGAGGTAAGATCATACACCTTATAAGCTTTTTTTGTCTGGAAGTAACCAAGGAAGATGCACTTGGAGGCTCTCTTGTCAAACTTTCGTTTATAAAGTAAGGTGTTGGCAGCAAAGGACAGACACCCAAATGTGCATAGCCTCGTGAGGTCGGGTGGTTTGTGGTAGACAACTTCATATGGGCTTTTCCAATCAAGCAGAGGAGTAGGTAATCTGTTTGAGGAATGTGGCTGTAAGAATGGCTTCCCCCCAGAACTGAGTGGATAAATGTGATTGGAAAAGAAGATCCCTGCCCACTTCTAAGAAATGTTTATGTTTTCGTTCTGCGACGTTTTGCTGAGGGGTGTAAGAACATTAGGTTTGGTGGATTATCCCAAGGGAGTGGAAGAGTGAACTACATTGCTCGTTAGTGAACGAATGTATTTTACTATAGCTTGAAAGTGAACTTTGATCATATTTAGAAAATTGGTTAAAGTTTGAGGGACATGGGTTTTATATTTAAGGATGAAGGTCCATGTCGCATGACTAAAATCATCTACGATTGTAAGGAAATAGTGGCACCCAGTCAACGAACTAAGGGAACAGGGTCCCCATAAATTTGTGTAAAAGTTCAAAAGTTTTAGTGGTGCTAGTCGTGCTAGGAGTGAAAGGCAGACGATGTTGATTTTCCATGGGACATAAATCACAATATTCATCTACTGAAGCAATGTTATCTTTGATAAATGGGATATGTTTGAGTACATTAAAGGACGGATGACCTAGCCTCCTGTGCTATGGTAAAGTGTTACAAAGTTGAGATGAAAGATAAGAGTTAATGACAAAGGAGTGAGAAGATGAATCGTCTACATAGCATAAGCTCCCAATTAAATTTCCTACCGGAATGGTCTTCTTAGTCCTCTAGTCTTGAAACACACAACAAGAAGCATGAAATACGACCTCAATGGTAGTGAGAAGCAAATTTAGGGATTGAGAGTAAATTACACTTGAAGGAAGGCACCGGCAGTACATCAGTGAGGGTGAAGTTTTTATGCAAAGTGATAGTCCGGGAGTGGGTAACCGATTTGGTGGATCCATCAGGGAGATTTATTTAGGTTGGTCGAGATAGAGGGGTTAGGTTTGCAAGGGGACAAGAATTACCACACATATATTTCTTTGCCCCTGTATCTACAATCCAAGAGGATAAAATGTTAGCTCTAGAGCTCATAAGGGAAGTGTCCATACCTGCAAAATTATCGATGCGAGCTGAGCCTCCATGCTCACTAGGCTGAATTCGAGCTCGCACAAGTTTAAGGAGCTCCTACAGTAGCTCCTCCTTCACGTTAGGTTGCTACTGAGTCTCCTTCGAGGTCGCTACTTCCATAGTGAGCCAACGCGCTGCACTTGCATCCCGTTTTCTTTTATCCACCAGCTCTTTGTACCACTCAGGGGTGCAGTGAAGTTTGAAGCAGGTCTCTTTGTTGTGCCCTATTTTGCAACAGTGCATGCAGTATTAAGTGCGTGTTTATCTGGGATAGATCTTTTTTTGTCATATCGCCTCCCCTTTTACAGATAGGGCTCATTCTCAACGTTGTCTGCAAACTCCATCTATTCTATTTCTCTACGCTCTGTAGCATGGAGTAAGTTTTATTGATAGAGGGGACAGGATCCATGACTAGCAACTGGTGTCGCACCCCATCATAGACTTCGTTGAGTCTCATAAGGAACTGCATAAGCTGCGTGAAAGCTACTGCCTCTGCTACTGCTCCTCAGGTACCACAGGTGCACCCATTGCAAGTGCATTGTGGTAATGGTTTTAACTCACCTATCTCATTCCACAGTCGCTTCATATTTGTGAAGTATGTTGACAACGATAAGTTTCCTTGAGTCACAGAACATAGCAGTCTCTGCAATTGACATAATTGTGGCGATTGCATTCTCCATATCGTTGTTCTAGATTCAACCAAAGACTTTTGGAAGATTTAGTGTACATGAAGGCCTCCACAACATCTTCAGAGATAGAATTGAGTATCTAGGTAGTCACCATGCTGTCCACCCTAATCTACTGTTCAAAGTTTGGATCGCTAGTATCCGGTTTGACAGAGGTTCCATCAATGAACCCCAACTTCATCTTAGCACGCAAAATTGCTTAATTCCAAAGCTCCAATTTAGATAGTTGTTCCCAGTAAGTGTGGCACTCACCAACACCATCCCAAGATGGTCAGACCCATGAAGCTGCAATCGTTTGGGTAGAATGTGCACTCGCGTCTCTCTCGTCGCCGATATGTCCTCCATTGTCAACGACATACTTGAAAGCTAAAAATCGATGATCCTGGGTAAGTAGAGTCCTTCAAAAGAAGGCTATTGATACCATGTAAATTTGTACAATAAAGCCACGATAGTGCAGCCATGATAGGGTATTCTAGAGAGACAAATAGTAGTGTATTAACCAAAAATCAATCAGTAATATACAGTGAATGACCAATATATATACAAGAGAAACACTAACTACCCTAACAACCTGCCTAACTATGAAACAAACTAAGTATTAGTTATAACAAGAATGTAACAAACTAACAAACTACAAACATAGAGCGTATAAACACTAAAGATAAATAGGTCGCTTGTGGTGTGGTCGTTCTGTGTGAGGTCACGTGGAGGTTGTTGGAGGTAGCGATGTGTGGAGGTCACTGCTCGCTACAGATTCTCACAAACTTGTGGATCCATACAAACCAAACACAAGTTCAAGAAGACTTGTGAGTGCTTTTTGGATCATGTATTCGTCAATTATGCAAGATTAACTTGGACACCTGAGGATGAGGAAAGGAAGTGGAGGGTGACGATGGAAAGTTTCCTTCAAGACAACATCCAGATAGTATAGCTTGGTTATGTGGGACTCTTCGACAATGTTGTTCTCTCTGACAACATCTGTGAGTTTTTCTTGCACCTTTTTCATGATGTTGGGGTTGTGCAAAAGCTCGGCCAATCACCCACTCCACCATTGTTGCAGTGGTGTCAGTCCCGCCAAGGCTAATATCATGTTATACAAAGGTTAGCTAAAGAAATTTGAAGAGCTTCCGCAATTGACCATTTTCATTACACCCCAGGTGAGATGTAGGGCAAATTCAATCTTTAATACCATAGTTCAGAGTTTAAAGAAAAACAAGAAAAAAAAGAAATCCCTTTTCCCTTGAAATTGAAACGTAACACGAAAATATGGTAAAAGATCCAATTACGAACACACAAGCTTGTTTTGCCTAGATCTTTTCCCAAGCTCCCGATTTTTAAGTGATGGTTTCATGTATGTAGATGCTTCTTTTATTATCTAGTTAAGGGAGTAAGAACTTTTTATTTATGATTTTTTTAAATTTAACGGAAGTATTTTTTTATTTTAATAAATGGGTAGAGGTCTACGCCACACTCCCTCCTATGCATAGGCGACTTTTACCATAAAAACAGATAAAGGAATGTCTAGAAAAATTATAATATCAAGTTAAAATTTTGTTATTGTTGTAATTAGGCTCGAAGAATAAAAAAGAACCAAAATATAAACCTTATTCCATAAAAATGCTTAAAATTGAATATATTCTAAAGAGATAATTATATTATACCCCTTCACCTATTGTCCTTTATATAAACCACCTATATTTTTTTAAAAAAATTACAGAAGCCACCCCTTCTAGCCTTCAAAATCCATGCTGATAGTTGTCCTATTCTATGAAAGTTTTAACACCATCCTCAAAATCAAAACTTGCCCTATCCAGGAGATTTTTATCATGCACCTATCCCCTTAGTTGTCGTAACTTGATTATCACTACATATTCACACATATATATGTAATTATATATATTTCAACTTATAAATTTATAAATATTACATTGCACTAATAATACATAACAAATAAGATCACAACATCAGAAAACTAAAACAATTAAATTGCAATTTAATTAACAAAAAAGGTTAAAGTTGTTACCTGGTCAACCACATAAGATATCAACAGTAGCCGGTCTAAATTAGCAATTCTAGCTGCTCAAGTGTATACGCGTGAAAATCGGGGAAAGGTTGAGAGTGTATGTGGTTAATAATCAATTTTAGAAGAAATAAAATGAAATAAAAAAACCATGCAACACACATATATATAAGCTAAGGTGTACCAACTTTTGTAACGGCCTTTGGATCGTAAAAACTAGTCGTTATACTTGTCTCGAGTTGGAACGACCTTTGTAAAAACATCGCAGCACAAATCCATTCCTAGTGGTACAACATTTGTATTATCACTTTGTAATACTACGTGTAATGGTCTTTTATTTGCCACGTGGAATGGCTTTCCTTCTTTTTCTTCGCCCGTTACAAATGAATATAGTCATCCCAAAAATCATAATAAATTTGTATTGGCCAATGCTTATTGACGGCCTTTCTAACGGTTGTCATCCTTTAAACATTAGGACCGACTTTAGGTAAATATTTTGGAACGGTTAACATTTGAAGAAAGATTGGCCGTCCGTAATCTTAGAAGCAATTTCAAAAGCCATTACTACTTGTGACGGCCATTTAATTGTAACGGTGTTACGGATACACATGTGTAGAAATGACTTTTGTAACGATGGTAGCCGCTACAAACAAATAAAATTTTTATGGGCTCAGAAACGACCTCATCAAATCTTGTCTGTTCCAAACTTGTATTCACTCGCCCTGATATCTCTTTTGCTATTCAACAGCTCAGTAAGTTCCTACAATCACCTTGCACCTCTCACTGGTCTGTTGCGCTTCACGTCCTTCGATACCTTAGGTACATCCCACACTAGTCTCTTTTTCCCGTCCTCTGGTTTGGGACAACTTTGTGCTTACTCTGATGCATCGTGTGTGTCGTGCTTGGATTCTCGCCGTTCCATCACTGGTTTTTGTATCTTCCTTAGGTCATCTCTCATCTCCTGGAAGATTAAGAAGCAGGCCACGGTTTCCATATCCTCTGCCGAAGCGGAGTATCGTAGCATGGCTTCCACGGTCAGAGAGCTCCGTTGGATCTCTTTCCTACTCCGCGACCTCGACATTCCTGTTTTGCTCCCGATCCCATTTTGGTGTGACAACAAGGCTGCCCTTCACATTACTGCCAATCCTGTTTTTCATTAGCGCACCAAGCATCTGGAGATCGATTGCCACCTTGTTCGCGATCAGTTCAAACTTGGCTTCATTGCTCCCTCTCACATTCCCGATTCTACCCAGGTCGCCGATCTCCTCACTAAATCTCTCACTGCTGCAGATTTTGCTCGCTTCCTTCCCAAGCTGGGCCTCTCTTCCTCGGCTCCATATTGAGGGGCGGCTGTGAAGAATATGCAAGTCCTCGAGGTCGCATCGCTGCTCCTTAGACCGCAGAAAGTCCACCAGATCGCAGGCTGGATCGAGGTCCCATCACTATCTAACCAGATCATCGCTTGCGACCTTATGATTTGTTTTTTGTCCTTTTCTGTACAATTTAGCTATTTTTTCATATTTTGTAATTTGTTACAATTTTTTCGATTATTTCATAAATTTTATTAGTTAGCAATCGATTAGCTAGATTTTTTCTTGTTATATTTATACAAGTTTCTCATTGTATTTTCTTGATGACAAAATGAATACTAGTTTTTCTCCATATTGATTTGAGAATGGAGGCACTACTCTTCTTCTTCATTTTTAGTGTGCGTATAATAAATCAGAAATCGAATAAGTACTTTTTACATGCATAATTAAAGAATACAGATCATATACAGTACATCGATGTTCTTATATAATATTTTCTTACACATTTGATACTGAATTGTCAAATTCTGTCACTTATAAATTTTCTGGCGAAAAAATCTTGGCGAAAATTGAGACATGAGTGCCATTCGATCGAACGGATTATTTCGACGACTTTTTTATATTACGACCTCTAAATCATATAAAAATTTTATATTAAGAGTTTAAAATTGCTACCCCGTAATGGATTGTCTTGAAAATGCCAACCCCATTCTTATAGCCCAGAAAATGCAATATGTACGGAGGATAATAAGTAAGCACATTGTTAGCAAAATCTCCAAATCGATTCCCCTCTATTTGGCAACGTCGACGCACTCCGCCAAAATTAGCCAATTTCGAAAGATAATTTTCATCAATTAATCACAATAATTTACTTAATTGACCTTCAAGAATTACAAATAAATATAGATATTATTTTATATACGTATTATAACAATAGCAAGATATGTTCACACTTCTATAATATAGAAAAAAATACATAAATAGATATAGATAGATAACTAGAGGGAGAAATGCATTTTTACATCCCAAAAGTTAGTTGTTTTTGTGATTTTGGTGTTATTATTTTTAAATTTAGTATATTGCAATTAAAAAAAATTATAATTTTAATCCCAAATCATAATTTTATTAAATTTCTGATGGAAACATCAATCAATGTCTCTCAAAACTTAACAAAGTTTGTATCATGCACGTGATGTATCCATTAGAAATTTAACAGAATTAAGACTTGGACTAAAATTGCAAAGTTTTTGAAGTTATGAGATGCAATTTGATGAGTTCAAAAATAATAGGATCAAAATCACTAAAAGACTTATAGTAGGACATAAAATGCAATTATTTCAGTCACTAGACGGACAAATAGATAAATTATGAATATGCATACAAGTTCAAATATGGTAACCTCTGAATCTCTGATATGGAGTAGCAACCAAAGGTGTGTTTTTCCTCATGACAATTCCAAATTTCTCAGAGAGGTCAACCATTTCGTCCTCCGGCAACCGCCACTCAAACGAATGAAGGAGTGTAGCAAGTAGATACATTACCATTCTCTCAGCCAGAGGGAGACCAGGACACACCCTTCTCCCTGATCCAAATGGAATATATTGGAAATTGTTTCCAATGTAATCAAATTTTCCTGCATTATCCTTCAGAAATCTGTCAGGCCGAAATTCGAAAGGATTCTCCCAAACTTTTGGATCCATACAAACTGACCACAGGTTCAAGAAAACTTGTGAGTGCTTTGGGATCATGTATCCACCAATTACACATGATTGGCTTGGACACCTGGGGATGAGGAGTGGAACTGGAGGGTGACGGCGGAATGTTTCCTTCAGGACAGCATCCAGATAGTATAGCTTGGTTATGTGGGACTCTTCAACAATGTTGTTCTCTCCAACAACATCTGTTAGTTCTTCTTGCACCTTTTTCATTATGTCGGGGTTGTGTAGAAGCTCAGCCATCACCCACTCCACCATCGTTGCAGTAGTGTCAGTCCCACCAAGGATAATGTCCTGTTATACAAATTAAAGGTTAGCTAAAGAAATTTGAAAAACTTCCTCAATTGACCTTCTTCATTACACCCCAGGTGACATTTAGGGCAAATTCAATCCTACCTACCCTAGTTCAAGGTTTAAGGACAAACAAGAAAAAGAAAGTAGATCAAATTCTAACACGAAAATATGACAAGAAAAAACATTAGTTTTAAAAAAAGTAATGAAATAATTTAAATTTTAATTAAAAATTAATATAAATCATGAAAAAGATATATTGGATCAAATTGCTCATTTCTATGTACATTAGTTTGACACCTCTTTTGTCTTTTCGGTAGTTAGAAAACAACTCTAAGGACATTTATATCGTTGAAAAATCATATTAAAATTTGACCGGATCAATATAAGCACTTTGGGTATTTAAGACTATCAGAGGTGGTTTGTATTACTTATAATTTTATTTATTTATTTATTTTTATAAAACAATTATGCTTGCTTTGATTGCTATATTTGGATATTCTCTTCGAATTTTAATTTGCTACTTAAACATTATTATTTATTTTATATTTAAATTTGATAATTTTTCGTTGTTTGTCTTCATTTAGAAGATTCACTTATTTCTATATAAATAGTAAGTAAAATAATTTAAATTTATTTTTATATTAAATGTCCTTTTTTATTTTTATATTTATAAATTATTTTGCCTTTGGTTTATTTATTATTTACTTATGGTAAATTATTTATGATTTAATTATTCATTTATTATTTAAAAAAATATATATAATTCTTCCGTGTCTAGCACGGTTACTAACTGAAATGAAATTCAAAATGTTGTTCTCCTTTAATTGAGCAGACTGGGAGTCGTTTGTCTTCCTAGATCCGGGATTGCAAGTCGGGACACCATCAACCTATATAATTAATGGATAATTACACTATTCTTTACTGAGTTTAATATAATTATACGTAAATTTTTTATAATTTGAAAAATTATATTCAATACTATTTATATTTATTTTCATTCAGCAAATAGATTTATATTGCCCATAGTTTTAGAAAAAGGATAAAATGTAGACCTCCCGACATATGGGGTCATTCGCACTTTGTCCCCCAATATTTTTTTTTTTAGACTCCTTCACCCAACCTTTTGATTTTATTTTACTTTACATGTTTTTAGAGAATATTGATGGAATATTCTGTCCAAGTGTGTGCACTAGCCTGAGGGAGATTTTGCGTTCAGTAAACTTATAAAGGTTAAATGCAGATAACCCCCTAACGTATAGAATCATTTGCACTTTTTGCAATATCAGATGTGTGAAACTCCTAAACTAAACAAGAAAACTTTAAACTTAAATTCACAAATAGGAGTTTCAACACAAACACAATAAGTAGAACATTGCAAAAATTGAAATAAACCCACATCAGAAAATAAAAAAGAAAAACTCACCGACCCGAATGAAGAGATTGAATTTCAACAACCCAAATAAAAAAATTATGAAAGATTGCAACTTCAAAATGAAACCAAATACCCCTCCGTGCCAATATTGTATAGAAAGAGGAAAAATTAATTGAAAAATAAAGGAAAAAGATCATGTATTTCTGTTTGCGCTACCATCAACCATATATGTATTATTTTCTCTGTACCAATATTATATTTGGCTTGTAATGTGAATTAGTTATCTGCAGATCAAGCATTAAATTTTCTAAAAAAAATTCTCCATTTTCCAAAACTTTTCTTCATAGTTTCTTTTAATTTTTTTTTTATTTTGTAAAAAGATTGGGAGGCAAAGTGCAAATGATCTATATATTGAGGGGCTATGTGCATTTAATCTTTACAAGTTTACCGAACCAATATCGCCCTCAGGCGTGTATACACGCGGGAACAGAATATTCTGTCATTATTAGGTGGGAAAGTGTAAAAAAGAAGATTGGGGGGCAAAGTGCAAATAAACCCAAATATTTCGGGGGTGTCTGCATTTTACCCTAAAAAAAAACTGTAGTGACTAGTATTGACCACGGTCAAAAAACTTTTATTGGCCATGGTTTTTTGCAAAGGGCCATGGAGAACACTTTTGTCGTGGTGAATAATGAAAGTTCTTGAATCGAACTTATTTAATGATGATTAATAATAGTTATTTGTTATGACTTTTAGTCCATAGCATTTAAAATAAAGGCAATAATAATTTATTTTTAATGTATAGACTTATTGCAGGTCAAATAATTTTTTTCGATTATAATACCCTTATACCTCTCACATGCTAATACATGTGAGCATGTGCCCCTTATTATTTGAAAAATTACAAATACCCCTTCAAATGGAATAATTATGTAACTCATATATATGGAGGTGAAGTTATTACTTCACCTTGCTGATTTTTTATTTTTCAAAACATTTGAAAAATATAAAAAAAATAGTAAAGTAAATGAGGCATAGGGCATGTTAATTATAAAAATATGTTAAAAAATTCTACAAATTTAAGATAAAAAAATATAATTCATAATTCAAAAGGCATTTTTGTCGGTTCACGTTAAAAAATTGGATAAAAATCTCATGAAAAATAAGAAAATAAGCTTGTTGTTAGACGAAAATAAATATTATTGAGTATTTATAATTATGATAAATTTTAATAAAAACTACTGCAATTTTATCCTTTTGGTTTAGTCCAAAACAGGAATAATATCAATAAAGCCAAAAACAACATAACCATAAACATGTCTACTTCTCAAGGATCAGAAAATGAAATGTTTGATAAGTTGAGAAGTTACCATCAAGATGGCCTTTATTTGGGTCCGCCCAAATGATGATCCCTCTCCAACTTTCTGCTCCTTCATCTCCAAAAGAATTCCCAGAAAGTCCTTTCGCCTCTCACTCTCATGAGCAGTCAATTCACCCTCCTCAGCTCCCATCATCTTCGTTCTTTCATCTATAACCGTATCAAGAATTTCCTCCACGCTTGGCATAAGAGCCCTCGTTTCTTTCTCAATTCCCTGAACATCAACCTTGGCCAAAACCGAAAAAAAATCAGAAACATTAGGCTTTCCCAGCAAATCAACTAATTTTAACACCTTATCCCGAAACTGAGCTCCCAGTTTATCACGCTTTTGCTCGCCGATCGTCCCACCCCAAAGCAAGCTTAGTATCACATTGAGCTCGGTCAAGAAAACCAGTTCACCGATTTCAATGGGCTTGCCTATCTTTTTACTCACATCCCTGACCACCTTTGCCACTTCCTCCTTACGCAGCACGTAGGTACCTTGGAGATTGTTGTTACTTAGCATTTCACGTACGAATAGTTTTCTCATGTCACGCCAGTAGGGGCCATAGGGTGACCAGGCGATGTCTACGCCACCGGTGGCGACTACTGCTGCAACAGGAGGGTCTCGATTTGCAAAAATCATGTCTTGATCGCGAACTACCTCCTTTATCAGAGCTGGGGAGCTGATCACGATGGAAAGTTTGCTGCCTAGCTGGAGCTTGTAGATCGGGCCGTATTTTTGAGCGAGTTCTGCGAATTGGTGGTGCAAGTTGAGTTGCAGAAATGGTAGGTATCCAAGAATTGGCAGTCCCCGAGGCCCTGGTGGGTATGGAGTTGTTCCCTCTTTTGATTTCTTGAATATCCATGAATACCAAAGGACGGAGGCAAGAAGAGAAAAGACTGTCAGAGCTGCAAGAGCAAGGTCGTCCATTTTCATTTTGGTAGCTGGGATTATTGAAGAAACTATTGCTGGAAGGCAAGAGCTTTATATTTGGTTGATGAGAGTAAGTAACGATCAAATGAGCACCACATGATTGATAAATTATCTACTGTCATTAATGCAGATCCATGCAGGACTACCAGTTTTTATCACTGGTCGGTTTGCTGTTTCTTCGCAAGAACTGTCCAAATTCGGAAAGGGCGGATTTGAGCAGTACTATAGAACAAGGAGACTTTCCTTTTATGCATATATTTCAGTTATCTTCACCTGGGGTCTACAGACTCTACACGATTGAGAGGGCATGGATAATTCCACGTGGGCCAATTTTTTGGAGATATATATCTATAATATATATAAAAAAAAATTACTTTCACTTACAAATAGAAATTTCTTACACCACGATACTAACTTTTTAAAATCATTAATAATGTCATTATATATAATATCCCTAGATTAGTTTTATTTTATTTATTTATTTTTTTTAAATATAATATATTAGTTTATATATCTTACTTTTATTTATAATATATTTAAAAATATAAATAATAATTTATTATATACATAAAGAAACGAAAAAAAAAACTTGTGTTAGGCATGACCAGATGGTGCTACAGTAAATCAAGATTGTTCAATGTTGGAATAGGCATGAACGAATTTAGATGGGAAAGGAATCGACTCAGCAATGGAATGAAGATAAAAAGTAAAATGATCAATTCATGCCAAGAGATCCAACAGGACTTTTTACTAGAGTTAATTACAGTGCTCAAGAAGAAAATCATTACTTATACAAATTAATCACTCTTCCGCAACTGTCATTATAGTCTTTGACGAACAATAAGGTAAGCACAAAATAGTTCAGCCATTGTAGGCTATTAGGTGGAATAGTATTGATATTCACAACAAAATCAAACAATAATGTATAGTATTGATTGGTATATATACACTAAGCAAGAAAGAGAAAAGTTAACCTGTTAGAAAATATGGCCCAAAACCGGAGCCCAAAACTAAATGCCCACAAACCACTTGGAGGCCCTCCACCCGGATCGATCCATCTCGGTTACCCGACCCGGTTTGCTCACTTCATATACCTCTCTCAAACCCTAATCCGCTAACCTCTATCTTCCCCTCTCTTTTCCGCCGACTTACACCTTTCGCTCTATAACCTCTCCTATGGCTGTTACAACTTCTCACCTTCTCAACATCCGGCAGTTTTCTAAAGCCAATCCGATGGCTTTAAGAAAATCGCCCAACAGATTTGTTCCATGGACGGTTCCTTGAGTTCTATATTAAAAGGGGGTTTCATCCCTGTTCACGGGCGCGAACTAGAAATCTGTTTTCTACCCTTCTTTGCTTCTCTGAAAATCTCTATGATCACACTGTGTGTGTTGGGTTTACGGTGACGAGTTTATTTCAGATCTGTGTGATCTGAGTCCCTTGGGTGATCTTGTGGAGGAGCAACCGTGGTTTGTTAGGGTTTTGGTTTGGGTACGGTATTGTGGTGATCGTGTCCCTTTATATTGGATCTGGCTTAATACCTGAGCCATTTTCAAACAAGTTTTGATTTCTTCTGTTTTATTTTTTGTATTATTCATTTATGTATTTTTCATTCGGTTTGTAATATTGAGGAGTTTATACTCCATATCAGTTGTAATAGTTGGGTAGGTTTTCATTGTGAAAGAAATACTACTGGAGAGTTATTCCCTACAATGGTATCAGAGCCTGCATTCTGATCCGTGCTGATCCTTGGTGGTGGTAATTTCTGATAAACCCCTCCTCTGGTTTTTTTTTATTTTTTTTATTTTTCCGTTGATATTACTGTTAGATCTCATTACTTTCGATTATCTCTGTTTACCGTGGTAAAGCCCCCTAATATCCCTCTTGGCCGGACCCTTGAGGTCGTCGGGTATCTAGACGGGACTTAGGCTGGTGAGCCTCGGTTTCTGTTATAACTGCTTCATTATTTTTTGATTCTTGTTATTTCTGATATCACCTCTTACCTGTGTATTTGATAACTAGTTGTGGTTTAATCTATGTGAAATTCTCTCTGTTCTTTGTCTCTGTATATATCTGTCTACTGTCTGTGTGTATTTCTTTGTTACTCTTATATCTCTTTAAATTCATTGACCTGTTGTCTGTTTTCTGAAATTTGCCTTGATTCTGTAACCCTGATTTCTGAGTGCTCTGTAGTAATCTGTTTGAATCTGTTTTTCTGGGATCTTCTGTTTGTTTTATAATAACCCGAATTTTTTTTTAAAATCTTTTAAAATGGCTGGTTATAGTCTTCAACCCTTTGATGGAAAAAGCGATTTTTCTATATGACAACAAAAGATAAAAGGCATTCTTATTCAACAAAAAGTTTTCAAAGCCATTGATGGCAAGTATGTTGAAAATGTTTCCGAAGAAAAGAAACAAGAAAACGATGAATTTGCTTACTCCTCTATTATTTTATACTTGTCTGACACTGTCTTGTGAAAAGTTGGTAAACTAGAGTCTTCAAAAACTTTATGGGATAAACTAGAAGAACTGTACACTGAAATCTCTCTACCGAATAAACTATTTTTGTTAGAAAAATTCTTCCGTTATAAACTTGATCTGTCTAAAAATATTAATGAGAATCTAGATGACTTCACTAAACTAATTCAGGATATTAAACTTACAGGTGACAAATATATTGATGAATACTCTCCTATTGTATTCTTGAATGTCATTCCTGAATCCTATTCTGATGTAAAGGCTGCTATTAAATACGGAAGGGATAGTGTTAACATAGAAACTGTTGTTAATGGGTTAAAAAGTAAAGAATTAGACCTTAACACTAATAAACCTAGCCAGAACCAACATGAGATTAATTCTGTTAGGGGTAGGACTAAGTTTAGGAATTAGAACTCTAGGTATAACAGCAGAAGTAGGAGTAGAAATAAAAACAGTAGGAGTAAGTCAAGACCAAGAGAAAACAACTTTAAGGATGATAAATAAAAGACAGATGTTGCTATAACTGTGGACTAAAAGGTCATTACATAAAAGATTATAGAAAACCTAGACGTGAAAACAGAGATAGAAACTATGATGATAAAGAAAAAATCAATAATGCGTCCATTGAATCAAATGGTGAAGTTTTTGTTGTGTATGAAGCAAACTCTGTGAATTCTTTTGATATGCATGAATAGTTGATTGATTCTGGTTGCACATTTCATATGAGTCCTTTCAAAGATATGAGCAAAAAATTTGAAATATGAGCATATTGATTTTGTTTCAATGGCAAATGAGAAAAAATGTGAAATCAAGGGTCTTGGTGACATCTCATTATGTTTTGAAGGTTATAAAATGATTTTGAAAAATGATTTTGAAAAATGATTTTGAGAATAATATGAGGTTATAACCTCATATTATGTGCTGCATTAGAAGAAAATGGTTTACAAGGTAGATGGGGCAAAGGCATCATGAAAATCATGAAAGGCTCGTTAGTCGTTTTCAAAGCAGAACGAAAACACAATCTTTACATATGCACTGCATCTTATGATAATCTTGTTGCATCTGTCTCTGAATATGATTTAACCGCTTTATGGCATAAGAGATTAGGTCACATTAGTCAAAAGGGTCTTGATCTTTTAAAAAGAGATGGTATTTTAAATGATAAAGTTAACAAAATGGAATTTTGTGACGAATGTGTTATGGGTAAACAACATAGAGTACACTTCCCTGCATCCCCATCCCCAAATCCGTCTATGTCTCCATGTATTTTAGACTATGTTCATGATGATGTTTGGGGTCCTAGTAATGTACCCACTTATGGTGGAAATCGTTATTGTTTGTCTATCATTGATAAATTCTCTCGTAAAGTTTTTGTCTTCTTGATGAAGCATAAATTGAAGTTTTTGAAAATTTTAAGAAATGAAAAATTTTTGTTGAGAATCAAACTGGTAAGAAGTTAAAATCACTTAGAACTGACAATGGACTTGAATTCTGCAACCAAATTTTTTCTGATATGTGTGAAGAATTTGGTATAAAAAGACATGAGACTAATCCTTATACTCCACAATAAAATGAAATTGCTGAACGTATGAATCGTACGTTACTTGAAAAAGTTAGATGCTTATTGATTAGTTCTGGTCTGCCTAAATCATTTTGGGGAGAAGTTGTTTTAACTGTTGCACATCTTATAAATATGTCTCCTTTTGTGCCATTATTTGGAAAAACTCCTGACTTTGTGTGGAATGGAAAATTACCTGACTTATCCTCCTTACGTGTATTTGGTTGTTCTGCATTTGTTGACCAAGATTATGATAAACTTGATCCTAGATCCCTTAAATGTATTTTTATTGGTTATCCTGAGGGTATTAAAGGCTATAGACTATGGGTTAGGAGCCAACTAGGTTTTAAAGTTTTAATTAGTAGAAATGTTACCTTTAATGAAAATGAAATGTCATGCTTAGAGAAATCTCAACCCATAGAAAGGAATCAACTTTTAATAAAGTAGACTTAGAGGATAACCAAGAAGGGGAGGAATTAGGGAACAATCAGGAACAATTAGGAAATAACGAACAACTAGGAAATAACCAAGAAGTAGAATATTCATAAACTCAAAATCCATTAGACAATTACCAACTTACTAGAGATAGAGATAGAAGACAATCTAGAATACCTACAAAGCTTAGGGACTTTCATACGAGTTTTAATACCGAACTTGTAGAACCTTCTAGTGTCGAAGAAGCCTTAAAATCTGAAAAGTGGCTTAGTGCTATGACAGAAGAAATGAAATCCTTAAAAGATAATAAACTTGGATTCTTGTCCCTAAACCGAAAAATGCTTCCGTTGTTGATTGCAAATGGTTATTCAAAATAAAACAGGAAAATCCTATAAAATATAAGGCTAGATTAGTTGCTAAGGGGTTCACACAGAAAGAAGGTATAGACTATAATGAAATTTTCTCACCAGTTGTAAAATATACTACACTTCGCATAATACTTGCTCTTACTGCACACTATGACTGGGAATTAAAGCAAATAGATGTTAAAACTGCTTTTCTGCATGGTGATTTGGATGAAAACATTTACATGAGTCAACTATTTGGTTTTACTGATATGTCTAAGCCTGACTATGTGTGCTTGTTGAAAAAATCTCTGTATGGACTGAAGCAATCCCCTCGTCAATGGAATAAAAAATTCGATGTGTTTATGCTATCCTTAAATTTTACTCGGAGTCATTATGACCATTGTCTCTATTTTAAGAATGTGGATAACACTCCCATTTTTTTGGTATTATATGTTGATTATATGTTAATTGCTAGTCCTAGTTTACAACTCATATATACCTTACAAAAGGATTTATGTAAAGCCTTTGAAATGAAAGATCTTGGCAATGCCAAACAAATTCTTGGTATGAATATTGCTAGGGATAGAAAACAGTTTTCCATTTCTCTAAATTAGAAATCGTATCTTTTAACAGTTCTTAGAAAATTCTCCATGGAAAATGCAAAACCCACCTCTGTGCCCCTGGCTGCCCATTTTCAATTATGTAAAGAGCAATGTCCCAAAACTGTTTTTGAAAAACAAAAGATGGATAAAATTCCTTATTCAAATTTGATTGGTTCAATTATGTTTCTAATGGTATGCACAAGACCTGATGTTGCCTATGCAATTAGTTGCCTTAGTAGATTCATGTCTAACCCTGGTCCCCCTTACTGGGAAGCTCTGAAATGGTTGCTTAGATATTTGGGTGGGTCTGATAACATTGGTATTACTTTCTCTAGATATTCTGATGATACACGTCTTGTTGGATATGTAGATTCGAATTATGCAAACGACAGAGATAGTCGTAAATCCACCTCATCTTATGTGTTCACCTTTTGTGGTTCATGCATTAGTTGAAAATCCCAACTTCAACATATTGTTGCATTATCTACAACCGAAGCCGAATATATTGCTACCAAAGAAGCTTTTAAAGAAGCCTTATGGCTTGATGGGCTTATAAAAGAAATTGATTTTTTGAAAGAAAAACTTGTGATTTTTCTGATAGTCAATCCTCTATTCAATTGTGCAAAAACCCCGTTTTTCATGATAGAACAAAGCACATAGATGTTAGGTATCATTTCATTAGAGATATTGTAGGGAGAGATATGATAAAACTTGAAAAAACTAGCTCTGAAGAAAATCCTGCAGATATGGGCACTAAATACTTACCTTCGGAGAAATTCAGTAAGTGTTTAAATATAATCCATTTAAATTCTGACTAACCAAAGTCTTTCTATCTATAGTTTTTATTCTGCAGGTACACCCACGGAGTATTTTTATGGCAATAATGAAAAAGACCAGATCCAACACCCCTGACCTACCTTAATGGGTATTTGGTCCACGGTGGGGTATGTTAGAAAATATGACCCAAAACTAAAAGCCCACAAACCATTTGGAGGCCCTCCACCTGGATCCGACCCATCTCGGTTACCCGATCCGGTTTGCTCACTTTATATACCTCTCTCAAACCCTAATATGCTAACCTCTCTCTTCCCCTCTCTTTTCCGCCGACTTACACCTTTCGCTCCGTAACCTCTCCTATGGCTGTTACAACTTCTCACCTTCTCAACATCCGGCAGTTTTCTAAAGCCAATCCGATGGCTTTAATAAAACCGCCCAACGGATTTGTTCCATGGACGGTTCCTTGAAATCTATATAAAAAGGGTGTTTCATCCCTATTCACGGGCGCGAACTAGAAATCTGTTTTCTATCCCCCTTTATTTCTCTGAAAATCTCTATGATCACACTGTGTGTGTTGGGTTTACGGTGACGAGTTTATTTCAGATCTGCGTGATCTGAGTCCCTTGGGTGATCTTGTGGAGGAGCAACCGTGGTTTGTTAGGGTTTTGGTTCGGGTACGGTATTGTGGTGACCGTGCACCTTTATATTGGATCTGGCTTAATACCTGAGCCATTTTCAAACAAGTTTTGATTTCTTCTGTTTTGTATTTTGTATTATTCATTTCTGTATTTTTCATTCGATTTGTAATATTGAGGAGCTTATACTCAATATCAGTTGTAATAGTTGGGTAGGTTTTCATTGTGAAAGAAATACCACTAGAGGGTTATTCCCTACATAACCATCCCTAACAACCTGCCTACGTAGATAACAATCTAGCAAACTACTAACTGGCTATAACAGAAAACGTAACAAACAAGCAACAATAAAAAAAAAAACATCAAGGATAAATAAGTTGCCGTGTAGAGGTCGCTGATCACTATGAGGAGATCGCTGGTGAGGATCGATTATCGCTCTAGAGGTCGTTGTGTGGAGGAACCTATATGTCGCTATAGCCCCCCCTCAAGATGGAGTCGAGGAAGTAAGGCCCAGCTTCCAAAGGAAGCGCCCGAAATCAGCAACAGGTAGAGATTTTGTGAAGAGGTCAGCGACCTGATCAGAACCACGAATGTGAGAAGGGGAGATGAAAATCGAGCTTGAACTAATCTCGAACAATATGGCAGTCAATGTCGACCTGTTTGGTGCACTTATAAAAGACGGGATTTAGGATGATGTGGATGGCAGTATTGTTGTCGTACCAAAAAGAGATAGGTAGCGGAACAGAGACATGGAGGTCGCGCAGCACATAGAAGATCCAGAGGAGCTCGCAAACAGTAGAGGCCATGCAATGATACTCGGCCTCAGCAGATGATCTCGAGATGGTGGCTTACTTCTTGGTCTTCCACGAGATAAGGGACGACCCAAGAAACACACAGAATCCAATAACTGAGCATCAAGAGTCATGTCAAAAAACCCAGGACGTATCAGAATAGGCACTAAAAGTTCGAGAGCTAGTGGAGGAAAAGAATAAACCAGTTGACAACGACCCCTTCAGCTAACGAAGGATATGAAGGACAACATCCTAGTGAGAAGAGCGAGGTGCTTGGATTAACTGACTTAGTTGCTGGACAGCAAAGGAAATGTCTGGACGAGTAAAGTCGAGATATAAAAGGCGATCGATGAGCCGCCGAAAGCGATCTGATCAGTGAGTAAGGAACCGTCATCCTGCACTAATTTGATTCCTGGTGGCAACGGGGTAGAGACAGGTCTGGTATCAAGTATTGAGGTGTCAACCAGAATGTCCTGTAGGTATTTACGTTGGTGACCTGTAAACCATGAGAGGAACGGGCGAGCTCGAGCCCAAGAAAGTACTTAGTCGGTTCAAGGTCTTTGATGGTGAACAAATGATCAAGATAGGCTTTGATAAAGTCCAGAGAGAGGATGACGACCTAGTGAGGAGGATGTCATCGACATAAACCAATAAGGTAGCAAGCTCGCTTGAGGCTTTCTTAATAAAGAGATAATGTTCATGGCTTGATTGATGGAAACCAAAAGCGAGCAGCTGATTGGTGAGCTCCAAATTCCACTGCCTAGAGGCTTGTTTAAGTCTATCTAGTGACCTTTGTAGCTTGCAAACCTGTCCATCGGGAACGCCAATGAGGCCCTCAAGGGGATCCATATAAACATACTCCTCCAAAAAACCATGGGGAATGCATTGTTAATGTCAAGTTGTAACATTGGCCATGAATTGGAGGTTGCTAACGCGAGAAAGATTCGTACAGTAGTAGCCTTAGCAACTGGAGAGAACGAGTCAAAATAATCCACCCATCGAGCAGATTATAGCCCTTTGCCACCAAACGGGCTTTATAGCAGTCAATGGACTCGTCGGGATGGAGTTTCAGCTTGTAGACCCCAATGCGAACTAATAGTGCATTTCTCAGGTGGTAAGGTTGTTAGAATCCAAGTTTTGTTCGCAGCAAGTGCATCTAGCACCTTAGAGATAGCATCCACTTAATTCATATCCTTACAAGCCTGCAAATAACTGTTAGGCTCTTGCAAAGCATATAAGTGGGCAACAAATGTAAAATGTGGGTGTAAGATGCATATATGCAAGAGGGAGAGGTGAGGGTGCAGTGATAATCATAATTAGACAACCTAAAAGGTCTAGAGTGAGGTCACTAAAATCTACGAAGTGGAACGGAGGTTGGAGGGCTCGGCACAGGATCAGCAGAAGAGGGAGTGGCCATAGTAGGGGGGTAGCTGGGTCGCTCAAGGGAGCAAAAAGGTCCAAGTCATTACAGTAAATAATAGCATGTACACTTGTATAGGAAAAATATAAAATTTTAATCCTATAATTTATGGGGTGGTATTTTTTATCCTGCGTTAAATAGTTTTTGCAATTTAATCCTATAACATTAAAATTATGGAAAATTTCATTCTTTTTTGAGTAATTTGACAGAAAAATTGCATGTAACTTGTACATAACTCAAATAAATTGCAATTTTAGTGTAACTTAAGGAGCATCATCAATTTTGATCTTGTGGCTTAAGAGACTTGACAAATTTTGTCGAGCACGAATTGATTTACAGGACTAGGATTACAATTTAATTGTGTCATGTGCAAACCACATGCGATTTTTCAATCAAATTGTACGAAAAAGAAATAAAATTGTAAAAATTATAAAGTTACAGGATTAAATTATAAAAATCAATTTGTACAGGACCAAAAATGGCACACCCATTGTGTTACTGAACTAAAATTATAATTTTTCCCATTTATATATATGTTGTAAGCGTTAATTTTATCGTATCTAAAAAATTGAAACACAGATAAAAGAATATAGATAAAAATGTCAAACTGGGTACAATCTCTATTCAATCCCTTGATTCTTCTCTTTCAAAATATCTTTGACATATCTGACAAATTCAAAGGGTAATCTCTACATAGATCTCATTTGAACTTGAATTAGAATTTCTATAACGTTAATTCGGCGACTTAGGCCTGTGATCCCGAATTAAACAATATAGTCTTGGCTTGGAATTTTATGATTTGAAAGTGGATTTTCCATTTGGATCTTCTTGAGAAGATACTTGAATATTTATAATGTTAACTCGAGACTTAGTGCTTATAATATCAAATTAAACGCTCTAATTTGTGTTGCACCTTTGACAAAAGAGTTGATCTCTGCCTTGAACGCCTTTAAATATTCTTGAGCTCGAAAAACTTCCTAGAGATAATTATTTGGCTTTCTTTCCTTCCTTTATTGTTCATTATCTCTTTATATTTTAATTTAAAGGGATAAATATATCAAATATTTGGAATGATATGATTGGTTAATTTGACATTATCTCTTTAATATTTATATTTTTTTTAAAGTGATGAACATCACAAATATTTGTCTTGATTTGATTAGAGGGTACATGCAATTGCTCCACATTGGCCTATCTGATTGGCTGAAATCTTTGATTGCGAAGCATTATTTGATTGGTTGAAATACATTTCGCAACGCGAGAGTGTCCCGTATGGTTTCCTTCGTGAAGGGTCATTTTGACACTTGTCGGCCATTGATTTGATGACAAAATATATATTAAAATGTCAATTAAATTAACTATTTATACTTAAAATTAATTTAGTAAAATTATAAAATATAAATAGAAAATAATTATAATTAATTAATTTGCCTACATATGAATAAGTATGTAAGTGCCTTTATATTATACTTCATCAAACAATTGAAATTTTAAATTACTCATGAGATCTACATACTTATCTAAGCACTTAATTGATTTCATTATATAAAGATAAGAATACATTTATATATGTGTGTAAAAGTATATGAATATTTTTAATGTATTAGTAACATGAATATATTGCACGTATTTAATATAGATATTATTTGTCATATAATTAAAACAAAGTATTATTTGTGTGTGGTAAATAAACATATATATATATATGTATTGTATGTATTACATATAACTTTCTGTATATTTATTGTATTACAATTACAATATTTGTGAACTAATCTTTTATAACTGTAACTTTGTAGAAGGTTATTGTAGTAAAGTATAAAAAAAATAAAAATAAATAGTTCATTCCGAATGTTTTAATTTGGGAAATTATTAAAATTAACCAAGTGTCCTGAGCGAAGGAATGCCTAATCTCATAAGTCTAGAAATTGGCATTTTGATGGGAATATATAGGGCTTCTTAGTTCTAAATTAGATTAAGTATTAGGGTAAATTACAATCACCTTCGAAATTTAACGAATTTATAAATATTTTCTTATTATTTAAAAAATTTTAAAGACCCCCAAATTTTAATGTCCGTCTAACAACGAGTCCAATCTGTTAGGTTTACATTCAAGTTTTGTGGTGAACTCGCCAAAATGCTATTTTGTATTACAAATTATAACTTTATATACATATATATATATATTATAATTTTCTAAGATATTTTTGAACTAATATTCACCCTGAATTATTTATTTTAAACGCCCTCAATTTTTTTTATATTTTTTCAAATATATATTTTTTATTTTTAAAAAAATTCAACAAGGGTAAATAGTAATATCTACTCACTGTTTTAGGGCTACATAATTATTTTTTATTTGATGGGATATTTGTAATTTTTCAAACAATGAAAAAATATTAATAATTATATCAAACTTAAAAATGAATAGTTGTAATTTACCCAAAGTATTACGGAATATTTGAGAATACTCGTTCAATTTCTCGAGCTCCATTCACTATATATGGCAATCTTGCCAAGAGTTCCAAAAAGGGTGAATAGCAATTCACCCTCATGTAATATTAAAAATTAATAGATTATCCTCTTATAAAACAAATAGCAATTTAGCCTCATATGTTTTAAAAAATGAAACAATTTACCTCCATGTCTAAGGAGGAAAATTACTTCATTTTTTAAAACATATGGAACAAATTGTTACATCTTGAAAAATATAAACAGATAAATTACTAATTTATTTTTCATAAAAAATTGCTTGTCTATTTCTATAATACATATAGATAAATTGAAATTTACCCATTCAAAAAATCATTCCAAACAACTAAAAAGGCAATGGCGGAGAATGTCATGAAGGAAAATCATGCATTTGATGGGTTGGTGGGGGGTGGGGGGGCCTGAAGACATGTCGTCAATCATATCTCTTGCCCAAGATTGTCCGGTTCTCCTCTTGGATGGATTTCCATTAATGTAAACGGACAGGCTCTGGAGATCTGAGATCTTCAGTCAGATAGTGGAGGCATTTCCTCCATTCATCCAGATTTCTTCCTCACATACGACACAAAGTTGTTATGAACATTGATTAATCATGTTAAAATTATAAGAAAATATTTTAATTATAATTAAATATCATAAAAAATATTAATTAATCATAATAAAATTTTAAATTTTTATTTTAATATTATTGAACCGTGATTACTGTAGCAAAAACACAATTATCGCCTAGTCATGGATCTATCTCCATTAATGTAAAAGGATATGATTAGGAGATTTTCGGCATTTTGGTCCATTCATCCAGATATCTCTGCCCCACATACCTTCAGATGGAAAATTGTTGCCAAATCAATTTTCAATCACTGGGGAGTATTTTAATGTTTTTAATCCAAAAACGAGAAAAAAACAAATAATGAAAACGGTAGGCTGCATGCCATACTTGGAAGAGCAATCACAGCCACATGTGTGGAGGATATATAGCAACCAGAACATGTAGTTGCTTTTGTAGCGACCAAATCGGATTATAAACAATTCACCCTCTGTGTTAATGAAAAAGTATAAAAAAATTCCTGTAAAATAAAGTAAAAAAAAATATATTTTGTAATTTAAGAAATAATGCAATTTACGTCTCTCTATACATAAGGGGATGAATCGCACTTTATTGTTTTATAGGGACTTTTTTACACTTTTCAATTAATACAGGAAAATAAATTGTACTTAACCCTAAGGAGATCAGCAAGAATTGAACTCTTATATTACAAAGGGCTCAAGGGAGCAAAATTGCATTTTTCCCTACCATACTCTTATATTATTTTTTGATGGAAAGTAGCTCTTGATAATAAACGTGAGAAAAAATTGAAATGTGAGGGTCAAAAGTGTAAATCGTTTTATTATGTAGGACGAAAAATGCAATTTTTCGCTACCTATTCATTATTGGTTGATTCTTTGTTCATTTTCATCAATGGTCTTAGTTTTCTCAAACTACAAATCTGGATGTCATGCCTTTAATAAATTATTTTATTATTTAATCTTAAAATTAAATTTAATTTCGTGAATGTATAGTCTAATGAAAAGCTTATCCATCGTTAACTTTTTGTATTACTATATGAATTTGCCAAAATTATGCGTATATTATTTATGACAGGTTAAGAATGCTTAGAAGTAAATGCCATACAACCAATATAATGTGTTTGGATTAATATCTATACTAATATATATATATATATATATATAAGAAAAAAAAGAAAAGCTCCTCCACACTAAAAAATGGCGGTTAATGACAAGTGGGAGTTTAGGGGAATTTACCGCGGCTAAATAATAACAGTAATATGACAAAAAAAAATTGCAGAAATAAAATAGGAGGGGTTTAGAAAACATTAACACCACCAGGATCACCGGACTTCAGAGACGAGGCTCTGATACCACTGTAGAATGGTAACCTCGTATTTCAGAGAACCCTATTCAACTATTACAGAAATAGTGGAGTACGAAACTCTTTAATACAACTAATATTGCAGATAATTAATGAATGAACAAATCGTAAATAAAATAACAGATTTATGAATGGTGGCTCAGGAAATCAGATCCTACAAACTCGGTCACTAAAGACTCAACGACTCACAAAGGTTCAGACCACGGCTGCACCACCACCAAGATCCCACGGAAACCTCAAGATCACTCAGATCTTTTATCAATATTAACGTCACAGAAACCCAGATAGAGAAACCAGTTCACTCAGAACACGTTTTGGCTTAGTATATTTCTGATTCAACTGATGTCCTTCAACCGAAGGGGAGATCCCCTTTTTATAGGAGTAGGGGATCAAAGAAAGATAAGCCTCGAGAACTTTCATTGATTTAGTCAGAGAAGACTTCCATTTCTATGAGAAAACAAACAGAATAAGAAGTTTAAGGAAAGAGGAGAGATTAGAAATAGTCAACCGTCGGATTTTGGTGGGTGGGCCTCTTAAGTGGGCTTTTTTAATTTGTAGTCTTTTTGGACCATAGAAATATAACATGCTCCACCTTGGACCAAAAACTCAAAGTCAAAGGTCCGGAGCTTTTTATGTGTGGATCTGGTTTTTTATCATTGCAATGTCGTCCTCTATGCGTACCCGCAACAACAAAAGACTAACAATTCCAACAGTAGTCAGTCGGGAACAAGATTTCGAATTTTCAGACACATACAAAACTTTTCAGTAGGCAGACATTTAGCACCTATATTGGCTGGATTATCATCAGTTTTGATTTTCTCAAGTTTTATAAGTTCTTTACTAACAATATCACGGATAAAATGATATCTAACATCTATATGCTTGATCCTATCATGAAACACAGGATTTTTGCAAATTGTATAGATGACTCTTTAATAGAACCAATTTCTTTAATCACACCTTCCAATCATATAGCCTCTTTAAAGGCTTCAGTGTTAGCTATGTATTCGGCTTCAGTTGTGGATAATGCAACTATATTTTGTAATTGAGATTTCCAACTAATGCATGAACCACATAAAGAAAATATGTAAGATGTAGTAGACTTTCTACTATCCCTATCGTTAGCATAATTCGAATCCATATAGCCAATTAAATGAATGTTATCAGAGAATTTAGAGAAAGTAATAACGATATCAATAGAACCACGAAGGTATCTAAGGAGCCATTCAGGGCCTCCCAATGTGGAGGGCCTGGATTAGACATATACCTACTGAGATAACTGATGGCATAAGCAATATCGGGTTGGGAACAAACCATAAGAAACATTATGGACCCAATAACATTCGAATAGGGAACTTTGCTCATTTTCTCTTTTTCAAATTCGTTTTTAGGACATTGATCCCTGCATAATTGGAAGTGAACAGCAAGAGGGACAAAAACAAGTTGGCTATTTTCCATAGATTTTTTTTTCAAGATAGACAAAATATAAGTCCTTTGATTTAGAAGAATTTTTTATTCTTTTCTATCTCTAGTAATATCCATTCCAAGGACCTTTTCGCATCACCACGAATTTTCATTTCAAAAGTTTTACACAAATCCTTTTGCAAATCATCAATCAATTTAAGATTAGGACGAGAGATAAGCATATCATCCACATATAGCACCAAGAAAATAGGTCACTCATCAATATACTTAAAGTAAAGACAATGATCATATTCACTTCTTTTGAAGTTAAGAGAAAGTATAAAAAGATCAATCTTTTTATTCCATTGTCGGGGGGACTGTTTTAAACCGTAAAGGGATTTTTTCAAAAGGCACACACAGTCCGATTTTGTTTTATCAATGAAGCTAAAGGGTTGATGCATATAAATATTTTCATCCAACTCCCCATGAAGAAATGCAGTTTTCACATCCATTTGTTTTAACTCCCTATTAAAGTGAGCAATAAGAGCAAGTATAATGCGAACAGTAGTGTATTTCACAACGGGAGAAAAAATTTCATTGTAGTCGATACTCTCTTTTTGTGTTAATCCTTTAGGTACTAACCTAGCTTTGTATTTTAGGGATTCTCTTGTTTATCCACTTACAATCTACTAGAGAACATTCAGAGGGTTTTACTACCAGAATTCATGTTTTATTATCTCTAAGGTATTTCATTTCTTCCTCCATGGCACTAAGCAAATTTTTCGATTTTATGGCTTCTTCTATGCTCGAAGGTTCAGGAATTTCAGTGTTTAGAGCAACTTGATAATCTCTAAGTTTTAAAGACATCCTAGTTTGTCTCCTACTTCTATCTCTAGCTAATTGGTAGTCATCAAGGTTTGTTTCTATGTTTGTATTTTTCGGGTATTCTAAGTGTTGTTCTTCTAAGTGTTCAGGATTTTGTGCTTCTATCTCCCACCCCCTCCCCCCCTCATGGTTATCCTCTATGCTATCCTCCACCTTATTAAAAGTGGTGTCGTTTTGGGCTGTATCTGATGTTTGAAGGCAAGGCATCTCATTTTCATTGAATATGATATCTCTACTTATTAACACCTTAAAACCCAGCTGGTTTCGTAGCCACAGCCTATACCCTTTGACCCCCTCGGATAACCAATAAACACACATTTCACAGATCGAGGTTCTAACTTATCAGAATTTTGGTGCACAAAAGCATAATATTAGAAAACATATAAGGCAGAAACATCAGGTTGTTTACCATACCATACAGTATCAGGAAACTTACCAAGCAAAGGTACAGATGGAGATAGATTAATCACATCTACAGCAGTCAAGAGGGCTTCACCCTAAAAAGATTTTTGTAAACCAAAACTTACTAAAAGACACCTTTTCTAGAAGAGTGCAATTCATCCATTCGGCCACGCCGTTTTGCTGTGGGGTGTAGGGGTTGGTTTTATGTCTCTTTATGCTAAACTTTTCACACAAATCAGAAAAATTTAGGTTACAAAATTCAAGACTGTTATCGGTCCTAAGATATTTGAGCTTTCTACCGGTTTGGTTTTCCACCAAAATTTTTCATTTATCAAATCTTTCAAAAACTTCGGATTTGTGTTTTAATAAGAAGACAAACACTTTTCTTGAAAAACTTTTCTTGAAAAATTGTCAACAGTAGACAAGAAATAATGATTACCACCTGGGTGGGTTCCTTAGAGGGACCCCAAACATCAACATGCACATAGTCAACAATGCAGGATGACATGGAGGGATTTGGAGAAGGTTTAGCAGGAAAGTGAACACGATGTTGTTTACCTAACACACAGTCATCACAGAATTTCAAATCATCAAGTTTATCATGTAGGATTCCTTCTCTTTTTAAAAACACAAGTCCTTTTTGACTAATGTGACCAAAACATTTATGCCATAACGATGTCTTATCACATTCATTCGCAGTCGCAGCAAAAGAATCATTGGTCACAGAACATAAGTAAAAATTTCTCTTCTTTTCATCCTTAAAAACGAGCATGAAACCTTTCATAATTTTCATTTGCCCCTTTTCCCATCTTCCCTCTAAACCCTCTTCCTCAAGTGCAACACAAGATATGAGATTATGACTAAGATCAAGCACATATCGAATATTTTTCAAAATCAGTTTATAACCATTGTTAAAATTAAGAGAAATGTCACCAAAACCCATTATCTCACATCGCTTTTCATTTTTCATAGAAACAAAACCACAATTTTCATTTTTGAAATTAGAAAAAATTTCTTTAAAAGGGCTCATATGAAACGTGCAACCAGAAATCAAGTAACCACTCATGTTTGTTCACAGAAAGCACAGAGTTCATTTCACATACCACAAAGACTTCACCATTTTCTTCCGATACATTATTAGCATGTTCTCTTTCATTGGTTTGTCTTTTTCTATTATTTCTTTTACGCTTTCTACAATATTTTATGCAATGACTCTTTAAACGACAATTATAGCAGTGTCGTTCTCTAGTCTTGTCATCTCTATAGTGATTACCTCTAGGTCTAGGTTTACTCCTCCTAGAACTCCTGTTTTTACTCTTGCTCCTATCATTAGACCTAGATCCAGAATTTCTAAACTTAGACCTACCTCTTACAATGTTAACCTCATGTTGGTTTTGTGTTGATTTATTAGTCCTTAGGTCCATTTCCTTGCTTTTTAGACCATTAACAATCATTTATAGATTAACACTATCCCTACCATATTTTATAGCAGCCTTGACATTAGAATAGGAATCAAGAATAGCATTCAATAAGACAATAGGACAATATTCATCAATGTTTTTATCTCCTGTCAATTTAATGTCTTGTATCAGTTTAGTGAGATCATCTAAGTTATCTTCTATGTTTTTAGACAAGTCCAATTTATACCTAAAGAACTTTTCAAGCAAAAAGAGTTTACTAGGCAAAAAGGTTTCTGTTATATAAATCTTCTAATTTTTCCCGGAGTTCTTTAGCAAAGTTTTGTTACCAACTTTTCTAAGCACAGTATCAGACAAATTCAGTATAATCGAAGAATATGCATACTCATTATTTTCCAATATTTTTTCATCCGAAATAGTATCAGAATACTTGTCATCTATGGCCTTGAAAACCTTTTGTTGGATCAAAATTTCTTTCATTTTCTGTTGCCAAATCGAAAAATCACTTTTTCCATTGAAAGATTGAAGATTATAATCGAGCATTTAAAAAATTTTGAGAAATCAGTTTTTAACAGAAAATATGAATTTTTAAAGAGAAATATAGAACATTGATTTTTGGCACGATTTCTTGATAACAAAATTCACAGAAAAATGGAGAAACAAATTTCAACAGTGAATGTTTTGATAGTAATATCACTAAGGTTTTGACATAGAAAATCACAGTTTTCAATTATGCAACAACCAATTTGCAGATGAAAACAAAATGTATCAAGGATGATATTTCAAGTCACGCAAATAGAGGTATGTGGATTTCAATCACCAAAACAAGGTTATTTTATCAATGAATATCACAATTCACATATCACTCAAATACCAACAATTGTATGGAATATTAGAAATATTTAAATCACACAGATTGCAATATCTCAGATATATTTAAAAAAATTTAGCGGATTGAAGAGAATAAATTACCCGGATTTCAAAAACGAACAAATTGTAGAAACAGATATCAGAGATATAATAGTCGAACAAATGCAGAAACAAGTATCACAGAGATATAATAACAATAGATATCAAAATATCAATAGACCGAGGCTTCCAGCCTAAGTCCCGACCAAATACCCGACGTCCTCAGGGGACCGGCCAAGTGGGAGTTTAGGGGAATTTACCGCGGCTAAATAATAACAGTAATATGACAAAAAAAAAATTGCAGAAATAAAATAGGAGGGGTTTAGAAAACATTAACACCACCAGGATCACCGGACTTCAGAGACGAGGCTCTGATACCACTGTAGAATGGTAACCTCGTATTTTAGAGAACCCTATTCAACTATTACAGAAATAGTGGAGTACGAAACTCTTTAATACAACTAATATTGCAGATAATTAATGAATGAACAAATCGTAAATAAAATAACAGATTTATGAATGGTGGCTCAGGAAACCAGATCCTACGAACTCGGTCACGAAGACTCAACGACTCACAAAGGTTCAGACCACGGCTGCACCACCACCAAGATCCCACGGAAACCTCAAGATCACACAGATCTTTTATCAGTATTAACATCACAGAGACCCAAACAGAGAAATCGGTTCACTCATAACACTTTTTGGCTTAGTATATTTCTGATTCAACTAATGTCCTTCAACCGAAGGGGAGATCCCCTTTTTATAGGAGTAGGGGATCGAAGAAAGATAAGCCTCAAGGACTTTCATTGATTTGGTCAGAGAAGACTTCCATTTCTGTGGGGGAACAAACAAAATCAGAAGTTTAAGGGAAGAGGAGAGATTAGAAATAGTCAACCGTCGGATTTTGGTGGGTGGGCCTCCTAAGTGGGCTTTTTTAATTTGGAGTCTTTTTGGACCATAGAAATATAATATATTCAATGGGGAAAATGCAAGCAACCCCCTTGTAATATCGCTAATGAGCAAATTATCCCGTTATGAAAAAGAACAAATAGCAATTTACCTCCATGTATTTTTAAAAATATAACAACTTACTCGCCTATGGTTTTTAAAATAAAGCAACTTACCTCCCTGTATAAAGAGGTAAATTGCTTCATTTTAAAAAGTAAAGTAGGATAAATTGCTATATTTTTTTCATAGAATGGTAATTTACTTATTTTCAATATCACATGAGGTAAATTGCTATTCACCCGATATTCAATTCTTACCATCTTTATTAATTTAATTTATATCTAGCATTGTGGTTTTGTGGATAACAATTTTCTTTCTAAATACACGTAATGGCTACAACCACGATCTATATATAGTCACAAGGTTTGTTAAAAAGGCTAGCCAAATAAATGGACTTAATAGTTTTCTGCCAAAAACTTATAATAGGATCCACTTCACCAAATATAATGCAACTTCTAAAAAGGTTATAAATGCATGGATGGAGATTGCCTATTTTTAAAGTCGTTACATCATTGCGACTATCATTTGATGATTAAATAAAAAACGTGTTTCATTGATTGCTCAATTATGTAGCCCTTTTTCATCGGGCAATCCCTTGGCACCAAATCATAATCTAACAAGAGCGTGTGACGATATGGATTTTAACAAATAAATCCAAGCTGAAAATTTATATCTAGACAGTAGTTTGATATTAATTTCCCATACAAAATACAATTTGATCCGTCAAAAGATCATTTTCTATTTTTATTCATTAGTTTTCTTAGGATGCTACGAAGTTAATTATTTTTATTGCATTCAAGTCTGAAGTCTTGCATAAAAGATCATTAAGCTTTGAAGCACATAAACAAGCCATCTGTACTTACAGTTTCAATAACAGTTGCAGAAAAATTGCATTTTTGGTCCAACGGGCACTAGAAGAATTATAACAATTAATTATGGTTAATAATAAATAGCCGTAGTAAATAGTTATACACCACAACCACACATTAATTGTTGGTCGTGGTTTTTACAAGGGTGGGCTATAACTAAAAACCATAGCAAATGTTTTCACCATGATTCTTGGCTGTACGTGGCAAATAATTTTTTCATGATGAAAAATTTAATTTCTTTGCTTTGATTTTATTTAACTATAGTTAATAGTAATTATTTACCATGATTTTAACTAGAACTATTAATATTGTAGCCGACAATAATTTTTTCCAGTGGGGATAAGGAAATTTAAACTTTTAATCCAGACATTTTACTTTTTTCTCACTTTTAGTCCCAACAGCCATTTTTTTACCGAAAAATAATGGTTATGTATAGGACACATGATTTTTTCATTTACTTATTTATTTTTTATGAAAGTTGAACTATGGAATTAAATATGTCCAAAAATCCAATTTTGAGACCATTATTTAATCCGCGTACGTATAGCGAATCACGGAAAATATTAATCCCTATCATATGCAGTTTTGCTGTCTCAATGAGATCGTAGGAGCTGGCAAATTGAAAATTACAATCTTCATTGGAGGGATAATTAAAGCTCTAAGTTAGAAATCACGTTTTATGAAGACGCCTCTATTAGTATATTAGTAATTTTTTCGTTATTAATTAAAATTTATGGTATAATTACACTCTCTCTTCCTGAAATTTAGTGTAATTATATGTAAACTTCCTGTAGTTTGAAAAATTACATCTAGCACCTCTATGGTTTACTTCTGTCTCACAAATAAGTCTCTCCATTAGTCAAAATTTACTCAATTTCGCTGATATTAACAAAAAAAAAAAGAATCTACACTAACCAGTGATTGACTTATTACTGGTTTATTGAAGGTCAACTAAATCTTCATATTATCAAAATACCCTTATATGTCTTCGCATGTTAATGCATATGACGATGTATACCTTCACCGTCATAAGGGTGATTTAGTCCGAAAAAATTATTTCACGTGCAATAAGTCAATAAATCAGTCAATCGAGGGTAAATTTCAATTTTCATTCAATTTTTTCATTAATATCAGCATGCTCTAGTAAATTTTAACTAACGGAGGAATTTTTTGTTAGATGAAAGTAAACTCTAGGGGTGCTAGACGTAATTTTCCAAATCACAATAAGTCTACGTGTAAATATACCAAATCTTAAGAAAAGAGAGTGTAATTATCTCTTAATTTTTTGTTTCTTGATCAGCTAGGAGTTAGCTCGTAGTAATTAGGTAGGTTAAGTCATAGCAAATAGGTTAGATGATATGAGTTAAGTGGTTTAGTCCAACTACCTTATTTAAAGCACGAGTACTGTATAGCTTCTAACCAATTAATATAGGTTTTAATGGGGCTTAGTGAATGTGTTTCGCACAAAAAAAGGTTTGAATGGGGCTTAGCTTCAAACCAATTATTAAAAGTTAATGTGTTTCGCACAAAAAAAATCTTAGATATAAAAAAAAACGTCTAGAAAATATAGTTAGAAAATAGGGAAAAGTATTATTTTAATCCGCTAAGTATGCCTAATTTTAATTTTAGTCCGATAACTATGTCCATTTTTGTTTAGATCCAACAACTTACAAAATTGCTTACTTTTAATCATCTGACAGATTTTCGGACATTTTTATCCCTATGCAACTTTTAAAAGGCAGTTTTAGTTCATATGCACTCATAGGGGTAAAATTGTCCGAAAATCTGTCAGATGACTAAAAGTAAGATTTATTTCGTAAGTTACCGGACCTAAACAAAAATGGACATAATTATCGGACTAAAATTAAAATTAGGCATATTTAGCGGACTAAAATAATACTTTTTCCTAGAAAATATCTTAAATAAATCTTTTAGATTGCTCAAAGTTTATGACCAAGCTGTTAATCTTAACCACGAATTCACGTTCAAGACCGTTGTACCAACTAGTATAAATAGGCTTGTAGGATGTGGATTAAGAGTAAACTTTGCAATACAAACTACTAACTATCCATTTTCAAGTTCACTTAGCTTTCATGCTCTTTTTTTGTTGATCTAGCCAACACCTTCCGATCTAATCTTGTGCTCCAAATCTCAAACTAATATTTTTTCAATCACCATTAATCTCCTTTTCTAAAATAAAATACTAATAGTGGTATCAGAACCACGTCCGATTATATACTGGGCATGTACACTTATTTTTAAACACTTTCTCATCACACTAATTTTATTGTTCAATCACCATGTCCTCATTAGCCAATCGAATTTAGTCCCCGTTTTCTCCGGCCAAAATTATGATTATTGGACCATTAAAATGAAAACTTATTTGCAATCTAAAAATTTATGGGAGATAGTAGAAAAAGGGGTTACTCTCCCGGAAGATAGTTCCATTTCATCATCTGCCGAGAAAGGTAAATTGGAGAATAAGATGTGTAAAGGATTCAGAGGCTTTACACTGAATCCATACAACAGTGGTAGATCATATTTTTCCAAATAGTGTTGCTACATCGACAAAAGAAGAATGGAGCATTTTGCAGAAGGAATATCAAGACAGTGCCAAGGTTCGTATTGTTAAACTTCAAACTCTTAGAAGAGATTTTGAAAATATGAAAATGAAGGATTATGAGACTATTGATGAATGTTATACAAAACTACGTGAATTGGTGAATCAATTAAAAGCCTATGGGGAGGATATACCAAAAAAAAGGGTCGTAGAGAAACTGCACATAAGCGTCAATGAAAAGTATGAGCCAATAGTAACAACTATTGAAGAAACAAAAGATAGCACTACGTGTAATTATGGCTCAAATGCAAATACTGCCCCGTATCTATAGGGTAGTGACGAAACAAGGACCGTATAAACACGATCACAATTTATGCCCTGTATCTATCAAATTGTGCGCGATTTATACCCTTTGGCCAGATTATGACCAACTTGCCCTTCTAGGGGAGCATGCTCAAGAATATGCATTAGAATGCAAAATAATTAAAAATAGACTAAACTGCTCATTTTAAAGTTGTTGAGGGGTAAAATTATCTAAATTTTGTTCAGGTTTGGAAGGAGGGCAGGAATTGCCTCATTTTTTAAAGCTAGGGGGCATATTTTGTCAGGGTCTAAATTGTAGTCCTTAAAATGCTACCCCCCTTTAGTTACGGGTCAGTCTTTGCAATTTACCCGTGTAATTATCATAGAGTTAGTTCGATCACTTGAGGCATACGAAAAAAGGTGAAGTAGGCGAGAAGGAAATTCATCTAAAAATGCTTTTAGTCTAAATTAAATATTAGGTCCCAAATTCTAATAGAAAAGAAGGAAGTCTTAAAAGTACAATGGGAGACAAGAAGAAGCAGAATAAAGGAAAATATATGCTATGTTGTATTTGCCACAAAGCAAATCATCTTGAGAAGGAACTTTACTTCCCTGGGAAACCACAATGCTGAAATTGCAAGAGGTTTGGACACGTCGAAAAAGATCGCAGGCGTAAAGGGAAATCATCTAGCTAACTGCATAGAAGAGAATCATAGTAGTTATCAATTATTCTACATATGAAACTCAGTAGCTGAAACAACGAATGCTACTTGGTATATTGATAGTGCCGCTAGCAAGCATATAACATATAACAAAGGAGCTTTTCAGAAAGTAGGCGAGTCATTCAAGACAAACGTCAAATTGGGAGATAACCACATTGTGAAGGTCGAAGGAAAAGGATTTGTCGATATGGATGCTACTTGGTATACTGATAGTGCCTCTAGCAACCATATGGCATACAACAAAGAAGCTTTTCAGAAATTGGATGAGTCATTCAAGACAAACACCAAACTCAGGGATAACCACATTGTGAAGGTCGAAGGAAAAGGATCTGTCGCTATCAACACAAGAAAAGGTACACGCGCCATTAATGGTGTTATGTACATCCCTAACATTGGAAAAAATTTGTTCAGTGTTGACCAGATGATGGAGAAGGGATACACTGTACACTTTGGAGGAGATTCTTGCACTATTTATGAAAACAATGATAAAAATCTATATTTGGTAAAATAAGAATGAAGGAGCACGGATGCTTTCAAATACAACTTCAATATTTGGCAGCACAGCTATGAAAACACAAGAGGATCAGTCATGTCTACGGCATAGGAGGCTCAGTCACTTCAACTTCCAAGGCTTAAAAATACTACATCAAAAGAAGATGACGACAGACTTACCACAAATCCAAGCTGTGGAGGGAGCTTGTGAAGCCTACAAGGGAAACAACGCAAGAAGCCATTACCTTCCGAAACATCCTATAGAGCTAAAGCAACTTTGGAAATCTTTCATACTAACATCTGTAGACCAATGAGCAAAAAACAGATGTTTCATCCTATTCATTGATGACTACTCATGAATGACATAGGTTTACTTCATGCGAGAAAAGTCCGAAGTTTTTAAAATTTTCAAGAAGTTCAAAAATCTAGTGGAGAATCAAAGTGGTTGAAACATAAAAGTCCTTATAAGTGATCGAGAAAAAGAATATAACAATTCAAAAATTGACAAGTTCTATGAAGAAGAGGGTATAGAACCTCAAACAATTTTCAGTTATAATTCTCAACAAATGGACTCTCAAAAAGAAAGAACAAAACAATCATGGAGATGGCAAGATCGATACTGCAGGAGAAGCACTTGCCAAGAGCTTTTTGGGCAGAAGCAGCCTACACTGTAGTCTATCTGCTCAACAGGTGTCCCACTAAGGCTGTTCAAAACATGACTCCAATAGAAGCATGGAGCGACAAGAATCCTTCAGCTAAACATCTTATAGTATTTGGCAATATCTGCTATGTACATATTCCAACAGAGAAAAGACACAAGCTGGAGGAGAAAACAGAAAAAGGGATCTTCTTCTGCTACAACACACAGTCATAAGGCTATAGAATCTACAACCTAAAAACCAAAAAACCAATCATTAGCAGAGATGTTGAGTTCGACGAATATGCTATGCGGAACTGGGATGAACAAAAAGTAGAAAGACAAACTGTAATTATTCTTAAAGTGACACCTCCAGAACAACAACAGTAAGAAGGCATAGAGTAAGCACAGATGTAGAGGAGGAACCAACAAGCACCAGGATCACCCAAAAGGCCACCATGATCAGAAGAGACTGAGGAAGAAACTCCGCAAGAAAGATAAAGCTTTTAAGCAATATATATGAAACATGCAAACTTCATCATGGAGGAACTAGAGAATTTTGAGGCCGCGGCAAAACATAAAGTATGGGTCCAAGAAATAGAAGAGGAAATCAAGATGATAAAAAAGAATAAGATATGGGAGCTTACAGACAAGCCGAAAAACAAAGAAGTAATAGGAATAAAGTGGATCTACAAGACGAAGTTGAATGCTGATGGATCAACACAGAAAGCACAAGGCTCGACTCGTAGCAAAAGGATATTCTCAACTGCCAGATATTGATTGTATTGAAACTTTTGCTCCAGTAGCTCGTTTAGATACCATAAGAGCTTTTGTTGCAATAGCGAAAAATAAGAAGTTCAAAGTATATCAAATGGACGTAAAGTTTGCATTTCTAAATGGTTATATCAACAAAGACGTTTTGGACTAATTGGGCATACGGATGCCGAGATATCGTATCCGGAATATAAGCGTAGTCTTCTTAATCTGGTGCATTATTGAATCAGGCCATGTGATTTTAAATCAAATCGACAAATGTGATCAAATGGGCATAGTCTTATATATATTTAAGTTTGGTTTGAATTCGATGTACGGATTATAAGATGTCGTATTTGAAAATATAAATTTTGAAATTTAAACACAAATTTTAATGGATTTTTACACGGCGTTCGAAATTAACATAATTGAACGACTTTTGGTACTAAACCTGGAACTGTCGATCAAAAATTGGACTTTCCTAAAATTTTTATATTTTTCCGCTAAACGAATATATTAGACTGGTTTGTGGAACGACTTTATATTGGCCATTATAAGTTTTCAATTTCCCTCCACATTTTGAGCCGACACCAAAATAGATCGCCAAATATTGTAAATTTTGGAATTGCTCTTTCAACTCATTTTTAAAATGTTGGCTTTTCCAAATGTTAATTTTTACTTTTTTTAAAAAAACTTATTCATATAATATTATAAACTTAAATATTTCACAAAATATTTGATAATTGGAATGGCTATTTGAATGGCTTTTGAACCGTTCAAGTGTATTACGTTTTGTAACGGCTTTATATTCGATTGTTGGAACGAAAGTTCTATTTTTTTAGTGGTCATTACAACCACAGTAAATCTGTAGTGGGAAGAAATTTGTACCAGTGTTTGGAATGGCTATAGCAAATTATATATTTGGAACGGCCTTTTGCCAAGTTTTGGAATGGTGAGCTTTCACAGAAAGAGAAGCTGTTTTAAATTTTTATAGCAATTCTAAAAGTCGTTGCAAATTGTAACGGTTTTGTAACGGCTTTACAAATATAATTGTGTAGGAACGTCCTCTGTAACTATTTTGCCATTCCAAATGTACAAAATTCTTCTGGCAAAAAATATGACGTCAGCAAATATTTTTGGTTCCAAAGTTGTTAAAAAGGTCGTTCATATAAGGCTGTTCCAAAAGAAATGTTACAAACCCAGGATTTCTCTGTAGTGAATAGTGTAGTGCACAGCGGAAACATTGAAGGCAGCATAAGTTGCAGAGTTCAAAAGGAATGAAAATGAGAGAAAATTGATAGCAGAAATTTGTGTTATTTCTTGAGTTTCAGTTGTACAGAGTTAATAAGGAAGAAGACCCCTTCTTCCTTTTATAAACAGCAATCTAAACTGCCTTCCAACTAACTCGTGCTTCACTTATAAAAATGCGTTATATGAGCAAAGGCGACTTATTGTAACGGCTAAAGAAAAACGTGCTTCATAACTAAAAGAAAAGCACTAAAAATTTAAACACAACTGAAGCTCCTTTCTCCTTCCTCTATTGTTGCTCTGTTCAGCAGCAGCAGCTTGCAATTAAAAGATCAGCAATATCAACCATCTTTAACACTCCCTTCTCAAGTTGAATTCTCTAAAATGTTCATCAAATTCAATTTGGATAATAGATACATAAACTTGGGACCTGTTAAGACTTTAGTAAAAAGATCTGCTGGTTGTTCCTTTGAAGAAATATGCTTAGGGAGAATGAAGCCCTCTTTGTATTTGTCCCAGAATAAATGACAATCAATCTCAATGTGCTTAATCCTCTCATGGAAGACTGGATTAGCAGTGATGTATAGAGCTGCCTGATTGTCACAGAAAAATGGAATTGGGGTCTGTATGTTGATTTTCAAGTCATTAAGCAAACTATGAATCCATATAAGCTCACAGGTTGTAGAGGCCATGCTCCTGTACTCGGCTTCTGCAGTGGACCCTGAAATAGTAGTTTGTTTCTTGGTTTTCCATGATATCAAGCTTCCTCCTAAGAATACACAATAACCAGTTAAAGATCTCCTTGTTTCTTTACAAGTAGCCCAATCTGCATCACAATATGCTTCAAGGTTGAAGTTGTTGTTGGAATTGAAGTGTATTCCTCTGTAGATTGTCCCTTCAAATATCTCACTAAGTGAAGTCCAGCATTCCAGTGTTCTTGACAAGGAAATTGCATGAATTGGCTCAACTGCTGAGTAGCATAGCAAATATCAGGCCTTGTAAAGCCAAGATACAGCAACCTACCTAGCTGGCCTTCTATAAAGTTCAGCATTGCTCAATTGTTCTCCTGCAGTAGCTTGAAGTTGCAGGCCAGCTGGTAAAGGGGTATTTATGGCCGTGCTGTGTGTTAAGCCTGTATCAGCTATAATATCCCTCACATACTTGCTTTGGGTGATGATCATTCCTTGTTCTGACTTGCCAATCTCTAAACCAAGAAAAAATCTGGCCTTTCCCAGATTCTTAATAGTGAACAGGTTATGCCGTTTGGTTTTAAAGTCATTTATAGTGTGTTCACAAGGCCCTGCAATAAGGACATCATCCACATATACAATGAGGCAAAAGAAACCAGTATTTGTAAGGATAGTAAACAAGCAATGATCAGCTTTAGATTGTATGAAACCAATCTTTTCTAATTATTTTGTAAACTCTAAATTCCATTGCCTAGAGGCTTGCTTAAGGCCATATAAGGATTTCTTTAATTTACACACATGTCCATTAGGGACATTGTATCCTTCAGGAGGTTTCATCTATATATCTTCATCTATAAAACCATGTAAGAAAGCATTATTGATATCCAATTGATGCATAAACCAATGTTGTTTACAGACAACAGCATGGAATATTCTAATAGTAACAGCCTTAGCAACAGGAGAGAAGTTGTCATTATAATCAATTCCTTCAATCTGATTATAACCCTTTGCAACAAGTCTAGCCTTACATCTATCCACACTACCATCAGGTTTTAGTTTCAGTTTGTATACCCATTTACTGCCTATAGCTTTCTTTCCTTCAGGTAATTTTGTAACATCCCAGGTATTGTTATCTTCCAAAGCTTGTATTTCTAAGTTCATAGCTTCCATCCATTCCTTTTTCTTTACTGCCTCATTATAATTCCTTGGTTCACTAGGTAAATTCATAATAGCACACATACAAGTATTCATGTCATTCTGTAATTTAACAGCAAGTATATCATTATCTTCTTTCTTACAGATACAAACATAATCTTGCAACCTAGAAGGCTTAATAATTTGTCTTCTTGATCTTCTCAAATCTATATTTTCTGATATTTGTTTTTGTCTTTGTTCTTCATTATCAAGGACATTATCTTCTATAATTTCAGCATCAGGTTCTACATTAGAGATTTGATTATATTGATCATCTATAATATGAGTAGCAAGTTCATTATAAGTCTGAGTAACAACAGAATTAATGGGATCAGTATGTTCATCAGCATAAGGAAAAATGGTTTCTTTGAAAACTACATCTCTAGATATGATAATGGTTTTCTTATCTATATCATATACTTTATATCCCTTCTGATTGTGGGCATATCCTAGAAATATACATTTAACAACTCTAGTGTCAAACTTAGATTTATGAGGCAAGATGTTGGTAGCAAAACATAAACAACTAAAAGTTCTAAAATAAGAATAATCTACTGTCTTCTTCATATGAACCTCATAGGGAGTTTTCCCCTTAAGAACAGGTATAGGAATTCTATTTATAATGTAGGTGGATCTTAGTATAGCCTGTGACCAAAACATTCTAGGTAAATTAGCTTGGAACATAACGGACCTAGCAACTTGCAATAAGTGTTTGTGTTTTCTTTCAACAATGCCTTTTTGTTGTGGTGTTTAAGTACAAGTAGTTTGGTGAATAATTCCTTCTTCTTTAAAGAATTTTTGGCATTGTTCATTTAAAAATTTCAATCCATTATCAGTTCTTATTTTCTTGATCTTCTTATCAAATTGTGTCCATATCATTTTATGAAATTCTTTCAACAGGTTAAAAGTCTGTGATTTTTGTTGCATCAGAAAAATCCAAGTACATCTACTAAAATCATCAACAACAGTTAACATATAAGTGCAATTGGAAAGGGAGTATTCATTGTAAGGCCCCCACAAATCAACATGAATCAATTCAAAACATGAGGAAGTATAAAAGCTGCTAGAGGCAAAAGGCAATCTTTGTTGTTTTGCCTGTGGACAGATTTCACAGGTAGAGTTATTGTTTTGATTTTTATGAATAAGACCTGTATTGATCAATACATCATGTGAAAGGTGTCCTAGTCTCTTATGCCATGTTTGAGGTTCTATTCTAGAAGCTATGAAACCAGTGTTTCTAAAATCAGTAAGAGCTTCTTCTATGAATCTTTTGTCAAATGATTCATTCTTGATGACATAGAGGTTTCCTATTAAGAAAGCTATTCCAATGACTTGTTTAGTCTTGTGGTCCTGCATAACACAGTGGGATTTAGAAAATTCAAATCTTATTGAAGAGCAATTGCATAATTTACTGACAGAAAGTAAGTTGAATTTCAAATCAGGAACATGTAGAGTGTTCTTCAAAACTAATTTGTCACTAAGTCTAATATTTCCAGAGTGTTTGATCAAATGTTTACTGCCATTAGCTAGATGTATATAAGTGTTTCTAGCATGTGTTTCAGTAATATCAAAAAGGGAATGGTTATTGCACATGTGGGTTGTTGCCCCACTATCAACAATCCATAAATCAGATTCTCTGAAATTTAAAAGATTGTGTTCAAAACTTTTACCTAAGAATTCATACCTATCCGGATGCATTGCTCCTGTGCCTTGAGATTTTAACTCTTCAAAGAGCTTCTGAAATTCTGTTCTTATTAGGTTGGACATAGTTTTTCCATCAGCAATGTTGTTGGCCTTTTCAATTTCAGTATTCATGGAAACAACTGATCTGCTGGGAATGGCAAGATTATTCTTCTTTTGTTCTTGGAGAGGTTTGTACCAATCTGGATAGCCAAGAATCTCAAAACACCCTTCTTTCAAGTGCCCAGTTTTCCCACAATGTTTGCAGATTTAGGATCTTTTGTCCACTGGAAGTCTTCTTTTCTGAAAATTTCTTGGACCTTCTTGTTTCTTGAAGGCTTGCATTGCCATGTTATGAGTCGTTTGTGGCTGTCTAAAGTTGACTTCCCTCTGTTTTTCTACATTCAAGACCACGGAGTAAGCTTTGTTAATATCTGGCCGTGGTTCCATTTCTAGAATCTGACTCCTCACACTGTCATACCCCTCATTCAATCCCATAAGGAATTGAATGAGCTGGTCTTTTTCTTTAACATTTGCAGTCTCCTTTGAGGCTCCACAGGTACAGCTTGGTATGGGAGTGATGCAGGCCAATTCGTCCCATAGCTTCATAAGTTTATTGAAGTAAGCTGATAAAGACATTGTGCCTTGAATGGTTGCACCTAATTCTTTCTTGAGTTAGTATTCCATTGGCTCATTGCTCTGGCCAAATCTGTTTTCGAGTTCCTTCCATAGTGCCCTTGAAGTATTCGTGTACATAAAGCATTCTGATATTTCCCTTTTGATGGAATTTAGAATCCATGAGGCCACCATGGAGTCTGTTCTTATCCACTGCTCAAATTCTTTTACATTCTTCTCTGGTTTCTAGCTTTCTCCATTGATAAAGAAGAGTTTCATCTTTGCTGTCAAAGCCAATTTTATGGAATGACTCCATGACAGAAAATTGGTTCCATCAAATAAATTTGTCACTAGACTAATCCCTGGGTTATCTCCTGGTTGCAGCTTCAAGACTTCTGGATTTCTGCCATTCTTGAAGACAATTCTGATTCTTGGTTTCAAGAAGTTTGATGATGTATTCTGTTTGGCGAGGAGATATCAGAGTCCATCAGTTGATGGCTCTGATAACATGTAGAAATGTGCACAGCAGAAACATTGAAAGCAGCATAAGTTGCAGAGTTCAAAAGGAATGAAAATGAGAGAAAATTGATAGCAGAAATTTGTGTTATTTCTTGAGTTTCAGTTGTACAGAGTTAATAAGGAAGAAGACCCCTTCTTCCTTTTATAAACAACAATCTAAACTGCCTTCCAACTAACTCGTGCTTCACTTATAAAAACGCATTACATGAGCAGAGGCGACTTATTGTAACGGCTAAAGAAAAACGTGCTTCATAACTAAAAGAAAAGCGCTAAAAATTAAAACACGACTGAAGCTCCTTTCTCCTTCCTCTATTCTTGCTCTATTCAGCAGCAGCAGCTCGCAATTAAAAGATCAGCAACATCAACCATCTTCAACAAATAGTTATTGCATTAACAAAAAAAACATATCATATACATATCTATGTACGACTAGCATGAATAGACATATATATTATTTTTATTCAAAAGTTTAGATAATAATTCGTCATTTTTTTTAATTTTTGTAAAAAGGATTATCTATAAAATGTTTATTTGGAGTTAAGCTAATGTAACTATTTATTAAAGTATTCCAAAAATATCTAAATACAAAATGTGTCCCAAAAACAACAACTTATTTAATTCTAACCATATCATGTTCTTTGTAGTTATTTTTACCATAGAAAATATTATTATGTCAAACATTCTAATATCACTACAAAAAAATCATTTTATTGAAACAGCTTTTGTAATAGTCTTTTTATTAATTTGTAATGATTTTTTTAATTTGTAACAACTTTTTAAACGAACTGTCTTACCACGGCTAAATGACGCGTTACAAACTATTTGTAACGGCTTACAAAAAGCCATTGCAATTTATAACTGTCTTTATATCCGCCATTGTAGGCTGCTACAATCCTAGTGACACGGAAAAAATGAATTTGGAACTACTTTTGTAGCAGTTCGATTGAATTTGATTTAATTATTTTTCTAATGGCTTTTGTAACACATTTAGGTATGGTTGTACTCGACATTTGGAATGATTTTTGTAATACTCTTTGAAATGATTCTGAATTATATTATATCTATTTTTTCCACTGCATTTGTAACTGCTTTTCTCACAGATTTTATAGCGATTTTTTAAACGGTCACGTTTCAAATTGATAATTATTTTTGGCATAGTCTTTGTAACGGCCTGATAATTTTATCTGCTCTTGATGTATTAAAAAAGTCGTTACAAATTCAGTTACAAAATTATTATTTATTTAATATATTTTTTAATATTCATTTTATTTAATTTTATTAAATATAATTTAATATTTATTTTTATAAATTTAACTAAATGAATTTATATACAAAACCCACAATATAACAAAAAATTAATAATTTAATTAAAAAAATAAAAATGTTATTACAAAACTGTATTTTTACAAAATACAAAAAAAGTAATCCTAATCTATATTATTATACCCGGCAGTCGCGTGTTCGTCGTCGTCGCGATTGGGTGCTGGGGGATCAGTTGGAGGCTCAGGCGCTAGATGATCGGGCCAGTTGGGACCGATGCTTCTGATGTAACACTGAGGGCCAACACTTAATCATCTAGGTCAGGGCTCTGCGGCTATGGTGACGAGGCCAATGGAGCAGTCGGACGACTAGCCTGTGATGGTCCAGGAACTGCGTAGTGGGCCTCGGAGTGAGACCAAATACTCGGCCCCTCTTCCAGTCGACCGCTACTGACATCTAACCTGCTGTGCGTTCAGGGCCATGGAGCTTTAAGACGACAATGGAGGCTCTTTATTGTTGCTCTGGCGTTCCTCCATTATCCTCAAGAACATCTCCTACGAACATGTTAAATAATTAGATTAAGGAAAAGAATTTAAAATTAAAAGAATAAATTATGTAAATTTTTTTAATTCCTTACAGTGACCTCCTCCGCCCTCGGGCCGCTCCACTGGCCGTCCTCTTTCTTCTTGTTGACTTTCTTGAACAGCTTCATCTAAGTGATGGGACGTTCTAGTTGTGTCTCCAATTCAAAAATTAATTTAAAAAATATTTAAAAATATAAAAAATTAAATGAAATTACTAATATACGTTAAAATACTTACTATCTTTCGTTTGTGCCCCAGCGGTACACAGTTGCAGTTGTTTTCGGGTTGGCTGCTCGATTGGCTTTATTTTTTACTGACTGTGCCTGGATTTCTGGGCTCGACCAGAACCCCAAGAGCTTGCGCCAGATCTCCTCGCCAGCCACAATGGCTGGGCCAACTAATTTTGGGCGTCAGCGAACCGTTTCCACAGGAACTTCCCTCTTGCGACTTGACAAGTTTGAACATCAACTCGTCGTTGCAGTCCCACCAGTATGACATCTGCAAATTTGACAAATTAAAAACAAATATAAATATTAATTAAAATTAAAAATATTATTATTACCTTCAGTTTTTTGAATGGGATCTGTGATATGTTGGCCCAAGAATGCAGATAATGCCCTTTAACTATAGCCTTGATTGCATGTGAAAATCTAGGTCGGACCTGAAAATAATAATTAAATATTAAAATCAATTTGGAAAAAGTTATAAAATAAATGAATAAATTCTTCTACGTACCTTGTATCCCGAAGGCTGATGTAATGCCTCTGGGCCACTAGGGGTAGTAGAGGTTGGTGGTGGTGGTGCATCCCATGGTCCGGCCAGGACCTTTGAACTGCTGGCCCCCGTCGTATCTGACCCCATTGCGGGGGAGTCTGCAGGTATTAACGGGGCCTTGGACACTCCCTACGAGGATGAGGCGGCTGGAGGTGTATTCGCTGGTTTATCCCAGGGAGGGCTGCGAGGGCCACGGTCATAGGTGCGACCATAGCCCGAGCCACAACCTCGTCATAGGGATGGCAGAGCACCGATTGTCATTATCTACATTTGAAAAAATTATTAGCATTAAAATCACGTAATTTTATTTTATTATTGATTAAATTATTTTTTTATAAAATTCATACTATTAAAGTCCAAATTTATCCTAAATTTTGCATTAAGGTCCTAATTTTTTCCTTAAAACATTTATAAGAAATTCATTAAATATCATTTTTTTCCCTTAAAATTGGCATTCATTATATAAGGACCATTAATTAATTTCCTAAAATTGCATTTAATTAGATAAAGATTCAAATATTTCCTACTAATTGCATTTAAGTAAATTTTGTCTAAAATTACATTAGGGTCCAAATTTTTTTTCCAAAAATGCATAATATACCTTTAAATTGCAATTACGTCCAACTTTTGTGTAAAATTACATTAACGTTCAATTTTTTTCCATCTAATACAAATTCTCCTAGAAATTGCATATAGGTCCAAATTTTGCCTAATATTACATTAATGACCAATTGTTTTTTCTAAAATGCATAATTTTCCGTAGTATTGTATTTAGATCCAAATTTTGCATAAAATTACATTAATGTCCAAATTTCGCCTAAAATTACATTAAGGTCGAATTTTTTCCTAAAAGTTTCATTAAGGTCGAAACTTATGCTAGATTTTTATTATGTTACGTTTTTCCCAACAAATTGCAATAAGGTCCATATTTTCCTAAAATTATCGAAATTACAGAAATTACAAAAATTTCAAAAGAAATTCAGAAATTATGAAAAATTTCGAATTTTTTTTTAAATTATAGAAAATAAAAAATTTCATAAATTATGGAAAAAAATTTGAACTTTTTTAAAATTATAGAAAATGAAAAAAAAATTCAGAAATTATGAAAAATTTCAGAAAGAAATTCAAAAAAAATTCTGAAATAATGGAAAAATTTTTATTTTGTTTTTTAAAATTAAAAAAAGAAAAAATTCAGAAATATAAAAAAAAATTAATTGTAGAAATTGAAAATTTTCAGAAATTTACAATAATTAAAAAAGAATTCAGATTTTTTTTAAAATTACAGAAATGAATTTTTTTTAACTTGCTTTTGTAAAATTTCACAAAATTTAAAAATTACAGAATTACACAACAATTATACAAATATTTAAAAAATTACATAATAATTATATAAATTTTAAAATAAATCAAAGAAAAATAAATACATAAAATTACGGGGGGACTTACCTTGTGATAGGGGCGGCTGACGACGGCGATGGGGGTGAGGGGAAGGGAAGAGAGAGATAGAGAGAATGAGAAGTAGGGAGAGAGAGAGAGGGAGGGGTAGTGGAGGGGGGGTGGCGACCTGAGAGAGTAAGAGAGAAATAGGGAAGAGAAGAGAAACTAAGAAAAAAATTTTACAAGTGTTGTATATATATAATTTTGAAACGGCCATAGTCGTTCCCAAAATCGTACCAAATAGAGTTACAACAATTGAAAAGTCATTACAAAAGTCACTACAAATTATACAGTGTATGGTAATCATTTCAAAAGTCGTTACAAAATGTAGTACAAAATACGGAGACGACGTCGATAAAATCCGTTACAAAGAGTGGTACAAATAATAATTATTTTCATTGAATTTTTTTTAAAAAAACACCATTTTCGACGATTCAATGCTGTAGAAATGTATCATTGTAGCAAAACAATATAATTGAAATACACTAAACAAACAAAATTTTTATTTGACATTGATATATGTACGCAGTATGCAATAAATTTGTATATTCATAAATATTAGTATTACATTGATGTAACTATTATCTTACAGTGTCGAACTACATGGGTTAGTCGGACCGTCAAAATTAAGATCAAATTGTTAGATATGATCACACTTATAGAAGAATTCATTCGACCAAGTTGTAGCCTTATTGGGTAGACGGATTTCGATATATCATTTCTGAAATGTAATATTAATCATTCAAAGTGGTGTATTTCTAAATCAAGCCATGTGATTTAATATCATACCGTCTGATATAGTATAATGGATACATACTTGTATATATTTAAATTTGGGATAAATCGGGTGCCAGGATGTAAAGATATCGTATTTTTCAATCTAAAATTTTAAGATGACTCATTTTTTGTAACTGCTTTTGTAACAGCTGGTACAACTTATCTTTGTAATAGCCAATCAAAATCAAAATTCTCATCTCTTCTTTTTTTATTTTCATTTCAAAAATTTTAGTTTGTAACGGCCTTTAGCATTTTGGCCTTTACAAAGTTTCATTTCCTGCCTGGCGCCAAAAGTTGGCTGACTTACATTGTAATGGTCTTTGCAATAATTTCTGAATTAAATTGGCCATTCCAAAATAAATTCTTTTTATAATTTTTATTTATTTTACAACATTGCAAAATAAAAATATTTTATTAAAAAAAATATACATTATGTAGCCTCGTATGCATCCTCGTCAGTCTCGTAGTCTTTGAAGCTGTCCTCATCATCCTCTTCATCTTCATTATCAATTTACCAGCTTGAGTCCACGAAGTATCTGCACCCTACTGATGTGCAATCAAAAGATCGACTACAATTTGAAAATCATTGGGATCACGTAGATCGTACGACTGATTGTCCATAGCAACTTTAGAGACTGGTATGACTTACTCCGGCTGATATGCCATCTCACTCCACTTGGACTCATCGATAACTCTCTGAGCCTTGTTTTTTCAAATAGACATCTAATCTGCTTTGTCCCTCTTCATACTTGGGTACTCAGCGTAGTACACTTATACTGCTTGTTGTGAAAGTATGAATGACTTATCCTTTTGGTACATCTTTTTGAACTTTACATCAATGAGGTGACAGTGTGGGTTACCTTCATGCCTCTTACTAAATCGACACAGCGAAACTTGAACAGAACGATGTGCAAGTTCGGAATAAGTGGGTATGTCAATTGAATGATCTCTTTGATGATTCCATAGAAGTCATTATCCTCGTTTGTATACGATGAACTTTTGACACACCCCACAATTCATGGTTGACTTGCTGACGTTGTGATGTTTTGTGTGGAAGTTGTACCCGTTCACAACATAACAAGGGGCCGACGTTAATTTTGCACTTTGACTCGAATAATGACACTTCAGGAGCTCATTGTCTGTGTAGTTCAACTCGGGATGTACCTACCCGTTCGTATATTAATCAGATTTTTGAATTTGGACATAACGTACTTTTAAAAATTAGAAAAAAATCTATTAACTTACACGTTGTTTGAACGAATCCTTGAACTCAGTCGATACAAGTCGATCAACAATTGGGTCGGCAGAATGTGGTGCTGGTACAGTTTGTTCACGTATGATTTATACATATATTAATCAGATAAATTATATGTGTATATAAATACATGAATACACTAATTAACATATATGTATATTGAAAATAACAACTTACTCATAATATGGCGTAACTACTTCACAGTTGATCAAAATGTGCATCTTCAAATGAGTTCATCCACCTATATTGCACTAGTCCCCCTATGCAAGATTCATACGATAGGTGAACAATGAGGTGCTTTATGAAGTTAAAAAAAGTTAGAGGAAATATCTTCTCAAGGTTGCACAGTATGATGGCACATAGTTTTCTAGTAGCTTGGCAACATCAAGCGTGGTCGAGCATATGCTTTAGAATAAAAGACTAACCTCCATTAATGCGCTCCATACATGCTAGGGAAGCATCTCAGGAAAGGTTATCGGGATCAATTTCAGCATTAATACGTGACAGTCGTGGCTCTTCATGCCATGCATCCGCAATTCTGTCATATCAACGCATCGAGCAAGGTTAGAGGCATAGCCATCAGGAAACTTAAAGTCATGAATCCATTCATATATCGTCTTCTTCTGCTCTTTCGTCAGGGTATAGACTCATTTAGGTATAATGTTCGCTCTATGTGTATCCAAATGAAGCTCCGGGAGATTACAGATGATCTTCAAATCCTTGCGTGCATTCAAATTATCCTTAATCCTTCCCTTAATGTCCATGATCGTGTTGAATATATTATAGAAATATATTTTTCTCAATGTGCATGACATCAAAGCTATGTCAGAAGATGTGTACCCCGGTATGGAAGATCGCAGAAGATGCTTTTCTTCGTTCACTTGTAGTCGCTACCATAGTCGGAAAGGAGTATCAACGGCATTTCAACTGTAGAACTAATGTCTACAAACCAATCCAGGATCTGGTATCCTGTCAGCCTCGAGTATGCAACTTTATATTCAACACAATTCTTCATGAAAGCTTTTCTTGTTCCTTCAATAGGAATGGTGCTCAAGTAGAAACCATCTGTGGCAATTAAAGTAGCACGCCTTCCTGCTGTCTGTAGATAGAATGCCCGCGTGTAATCTATACAAATTGGACAACCCATAACATCTTTGGTACTCCACCCAAACGCCATCCCATAGGTGGGTAGGTTGTTCACAGTCCACATCAACGCTGCCCACATGATGAATATCTTGTCCGTGGCATTGTCATATGTTCGAACATGCACATTCCACAACTACAACAACTCTTTGATCAATGGTTCCAAGTACACATTGATCAGATGCTTCATATTAGAAGGGTCAGGGATCACCATCATCAGAAACATTACTCAAAACTCATGCGCATACCAGGGGGGAGACTGTGTAGTGTAATAGTAACGGGCCAACATGAATAATTACGATCGTACTAACCATGTGCAAAGATGCAGCCGAACATTACGCGGCTCTTTTGCAAAATCGAGATACGTCTGGTCAAAATGCTTTCAAACCTCAGCATCAGATGGATGACACATTAACCCCTCATCGGTTTGATGTGTGGCATGGCACTTCATGTGCTTGATAGAGTTCCTCGAAGAATACAACCTATACAGAAGGGGAGTAAGCGGCAGGTACCTAAGGATGGCATATGGGGACTTCTTGCAGCGTGGGTCTCGCACTCGGTTCGGCTTGTACCTGGCGTCTCCACAAAATTTGTAGTGCCCCAAATCGACGTCGTCCTTCTAGTACAACATGCAACCATTCTTACATGCATTGATCTTCTCAACGAGTAAACTCAAATCTATTATCAACTTCTGCGTGCTGTAGTAATCTCTCGGCAGGGTATGAACCAGGGGCAATATTTTATTAGCCTACTAGGATATTCGATCATATGATCGCTCAGAAATATGGCCGTCCACCTTGATATCCACCAACTCAGCAAAAATATGGCTGGTTGGCAGCATGTACTATATTGTAAAAATGGTCTGCAAACCCTGACCAATAATCGTAGAGACCACCGCCATAATAATATGAACTAGGATTGGCATGAATAGGGCAGGACCTCGTATCGTCATCTTGCACACATCGTGAGAAGAAGAAAAATTACTCGGCCTTGCTGTATAAAAAACCATCCTCTGCGCCCAATCCATATGTTGTTCTTCACACCAATGTGAATAATTACCCTCGACATGGACAACTTGGGTTTGCTCCTCAGACACTAAAGCGACAGTCATAGCCTTAAATTACTCCTACTCCCTATCCTCATCATGAGAAGTACTATTGTAATATTTTGGCACAAAATCTCGCATATACAAGTGATAACTGACATCGTCGGGTTTCCTGAACCTTGTGTTTTTGCATTTTTGGCAAGGTCACCTAATTTTATCTCCATCCCTATGTCCACGCTAATCCTTTGCCCATTTAAGTCTCAAGGCCATCCTCAAACTCTGGTGTAAAACCTGCCCTCACTGGGAGGTTCTTGTTATACATCCATCTCCTCAATTCTCGTAACATGATGATATATATATATCACTGTATTCACACGTATATATATCTAATTAATTTTCTAATTTGACGACCGACGAATTTATAAATATTGCACTATACTTTTTAGGAGGATACATATAATTAACATGATAGAAGATTAACAAAAAATTATAAAACTAAAATAAATAAACTAAAATTAATTTAATTAAACACAATAAAATATTAAATTAATCTTTGTTACATAGTCAACCAACTGATCAACACTAGTTGACAGTCCAAAATTCGAGTAATAATCTAAAAACCAATCAAATGTATATGCGCGAAAATTAGAGTGTTGAGAGTATCTGAGGTTAGTAAGAATTTCTACAACAAATGAATTGCAATGAAATGAAATGAATATATAAGTTTTTTTGTGGCACCGTCTTTTTGTAAGTATTCCAACGATTTTGCCATGGCCATTGTAACGGGACCTTGTTCACCAAAAAGCCATTACAAAAATAACTAGCCATTACAAAAATCATAGCAAATTAGTAACGACCTACAAATTGTAACGATTTTAGGCACACAAATTTTGTAATGGCTATTGTAACGTTCTGGACGTTACAAAATTATTTCTTTTTTATTACCCCGTCAACAACGTCAGCACATCCATTTCATTACAAAAATGTTACAAAAGCCGTGCGTATTGGAACGGCCATAAGGCCATTACAAAAAAACCGTTACAAATCCTGCTTTTTTTGTAGTGTATTTTATAAGATCTGAAACTATCTTATAAGCTTTAATATCTTGTTTTATCTAAACACTTTAGGAACTTATTTCTAAATAAGATTCAACATTTTATAAGCTCTTAAAACATTTTATAAGATGTGAAAATATCTTATAAACTTTAATATCTTATTTTATTCAAATACTTTAGCAACTTATTTTAAATAAGATCCAACATCTTATTATACGACATTTTAGAAAAGTTTAGCAAACATCCTCTTAGTTATATTCTGTTCATGTACATTTAAATTTAACTTTTTTATTTGTAACCAATTATTCATTTTATCGTCCTTCTATCACATTTAATAATACAAATATAACAAAATTTTAAATTATACATATACAGACTTGTAGTTTCTTTACTAGTTTAATAATTAAAAGTGTGACGGTTTGCAAAAAAATAGTCCCACACTTTTCTATACCAAAATCCAGAAAAATTGCAAAGTTTGTCTTAAAATTGAATTTTCATTAATTTCTTATATTGTTGTCAATCCAATTGGGTAAGATCTTAATTTTAGTCCCATGTAATAAGAGTCTTCATATGTAGTCTCAAATTTTAGGAACTCAACATTCTATTATCCCAAATTCAAAATTTATGTATTCAAAATTGTCCTCTTTCATATATTTCTTCAAAGACAAACAACATAATATGTATCTGTAAGTTCACTGTAATAAATAAATAATTACATGTGCTTGACACGTGAAGGACTTTAAGTGGATATTTCCTTATTGTTGGCAAAATAGGAGTGATAAATATTAAACAAAATTAAATTCCTATGAGAAAGATTTGCAGGGAAAGTGATAAATATTAATTGAACTTATACACAACTTATATTTAAGTATATTATAAAATTGTACATAATATATAATCAGTAAATGCATTGCATAATAGAAATGTATATTAATATTTAATATATAAATAGGCCGTTCTTAGTTAACTATTAAATACGTTGACATAATTTTAAATAAAACTTATTATTATTTGAACGCAATAGTCATGCATATTTTCCCTCAATTATATTGTAATGAACTGACAGTGATATATGTCTGCATATTCAAATTTCATTACCTATTTAACTGAATATTTTAAAGAGTACAATCAATGCATAATTTTTAAAAATTTGAACCTGAAATTTGAGACTATCTAAGAAGACCGCAAATGGACTAAAAGTGCAATATTGTTGGTTGGGTTAAACAGCCAAGTGTGAAATTACATGTGCTGGCTGTGTTAAAAACTAAGGTACTTTTGGGAATAACTTTGCTATTTTTTTTTTTTTTTTGAAAGATTTGGTACCAAAACAAAATTTGGGAAAGTATAGAGACCAATATTACAATTTGCCAAGAAAAATGTTGACACAACAGTTTGCATTACTGTTCTTAATTTATGTTGAATCCCTGCAGTTGTAAATTCATACATAAAAATGCTTAAAACTCATTACAATGATGAATCTTTCACCTCAATATAAATACAGTAAATTCATTTAGCATTAGTCATTCAGCATTATGACTTTAATTCAATTACAAACCAAATCTAAATTAGAGTTTCTGGGAACTCAAATGGCCAACACTTAAGAGATGTGTACGAGACACGAAGTTCTATGATCTTATAGCAACGGCAACTTCCAGTTTATTCAACAATGTCATAAACACTAACATAATATGAAATTATGCATACAGGTTTGGTTCAGATAACCTGGGCGAGGGTGTAGCAAGCAGTGGTGTAGTTTTCCTCAGGACAATCCCAAATGTGGCCGACATATCGACTGTTTTCCCATCTGGTAGCTTCCATTCAAATGAATGCAGAAGTGAAGCTAGTAAATACATGAGCATTTTCTCAGCAAGGGGCAGGCCAGGACAAATCCTTCTCCCTGATCCAAAAGGGAGATAATGAAAATTGTTACCACTGAAATTATATTTTTCGTTGCCATCTAGAAACCTCTCGGGCTTAAATTCAGAAGGACTATCCCAAATAGATGGATCCCTTTGGATCCACCCAATGTTTATGAAGACTCTGGTTCCTTTTGGGACAATGTATCCCCCGACTACGGAAGTTTTGTTTGAAGACCTTGGGACCAAGAGGGGTACGGCTGGATGTAAACGCATTGTTTCTTTAAGAACTGCTTCCAAGTACTTCAATTTAGGAGTATGGAACTCTTCAACTATGCTGTTCAATCCCACCACTTCGGATAATTCTTTTTGTACCTTTTCCATGACCTCTGGATTACTCAAAAGATCAGCCATTACCCACTCAATCATTGTTGCTGAAGTCTCACTCCCACCTGCTACAACATCCTGTCACACAAAAATAGTCAATGGCCAAATTTTGAGTTTAATGACTTAGAGGTTGTTTAGCTAAATTTTTTAAAACATCTTATAAGATGTTTTAGAAGCTTATAAGATGTTGAATCTTATTCTAAAAGTAAGTTCCTAAAGTGTTTGGATAAAATAATATGATGAAGTTTATAAGATGTTAGCGTATTTGGCGTAATAAGGTCTTTTATTGGTAAAATGACTAAAATGGGCATGATACTATTAGTATCATATAAGTTGTTACTTCTTGACATATTTTGCTTTAAATTTTTTTAAAATGCTTTTATAAATAGTACATATTAATTTAATTTAAAATAAAAATTTAATAGGTAATCTTTTTACAGTAAAAAACATGACGAATTATTACCTAAACTTTCACTGCAAAAAAATGTGGTATTTGGCACGGATCAAATGGCCGTTCCAAAACCCGTTCCATATTGGATCAGGTAATAGAACACAATAGGAATGGAACTTGGCAGATGACGTCATGATCCCCCTTTCTTATGGGTTGTTTTTTTGAAACGATCAAACGGTGCCAAAATGTATTTCAAAATAACAATTACAATATCCGCTCCCACAAATTAAATGAAGAACAATATCATTTTTCCACCACCCTTCAAGCAAAATGACTGTAAATTTGAAAGATAGATTTTTATAATTAAAAAAAGGGAGGGGAATTTAAAGTAATTCTGCTGATTTTGTTGAAAGTAAAGCAAGAATAAAACAAAGCTTACCATCAATATGGCCTTGATTTGTCTGAGACTGATTGGCATCTCAGGATCTTCTTTCTCTTGTAACTCTAACAGGACTTGAAGTAAATCCTTCTTGCCATCTCTCTTGATTTCTCCAGATGACATCTTTCTACGTCTAGCAATAATGTCGTCGTAAATCCTCTCCCTAGATTGTACATAACCCTCCGTTTCTTTCTTCACTCCTTGAATATCAAACCGGGCAAGGACTGGAAAAAAGTCGGAAATATTTGGCTTTGCCAGCAGATCCACAAGCTTCGTGATAACTTCCCGGACCTCTTCTCCAACTCTTTCGCACTCTTCCCCTTCGACTATGCTGCCCCACAGCAAGTTCATTATGATATTAAGTACAGTTCGAGACGATAGCTCACCGAAGTGGACAGGCTTTCCGGCATCTTTGTAGACACGGTTGATGGCCTTTCTGACCTCTTCCTTCCGAAGATTGTACGACCCCTGGAGACTGTTGTTACTGAACACCTCCCGGGCCAAGATTTTCCGCATGGTCCGCCACTCGGAATTGAGTGGCGAAAATACTATGTCCTTTCCACCGTAGGATGCCGCTAGTGCTGCAATGTTGACGTCGCGGTCAGCGAAAATCGACTCCTGATCGCGAACCACTTCTTTAACGAGGGATGGTGAGTTGATCACGACACACAATCTGTTCCCAAGGTAGAGCTTGTAGATTGGACCATATCGCTGTGCCAGATCTGCAAACTGATGGAGTAAATTGTTGTCCAGAAATGGCAAGTACCCGAGGATGGGCAAGCCCCGGGGGCCTGGTGGCAAGGGAGGAGTTCCTCTTGCAGGGTTGAGGGAGATTTTTATGCACCAGATGATGCAAATTACCAGTGCTGTAGTGATAGCAGTATAGTACTGATCCATATTTTTGGGGGCTAGTGATTCTACTGCTTCTTGGATTATTTACTCTCAATCTCGCTCTGCTAATGGAAGCTTTCAGTCTGAAGATATAATCATATAATGATAGCTTTAAGAGGAACCCTCTATCATAGTAATATGATATTTCAGGAATTGAAATTTTTTTCATATAATTGATATAAGTTGGATCGAGTCAGATTCGAGTTATATTATTACGTGTGATGCCTCGGATATATCTCATCCTTGTTTATATAACCTAAGTCTCATTACTGTTTCCAATTGACTTGAGCATTATCAGCTTTCTACATCTATATTAATATAAAAGAATTTTTTTTGTCCTATCAATATTTGAATATCCAAATTTATTCTTTATTTATTTCTTTTCTTTAAAAAAATTTGGTTAAATTAATAATTTTAATATTTTTTAATAATTTTATAATTATAATTTTTTCTTTTAATGACCCACGACTCCACATTTCCCTCTCACCTTACTTCTTCACATTTATTATAATTTATTCTTTTCACAAAACTTTTTTTTTTATCATTTTATACCAAGATTCTTTTAGATACGAGTAGAAATTGTGTACGACCACAACTAATTAATGAATAAACAAAGATCGTTTATCTTGTGATGAGGTATATCTCTTTACTATAGATGATAAAATATATTAAGGAAGCTTTGAATTGAAAATATGGGCTTCCCATTAATTAATAAGGATACTTGCCCCACTTGCTAAACTGCGGAAAAATCGCGAAGAAGAAAGACGAGATGTCGTCCGAGAAGCAACGATAGGTGGTGGGTCAAGGTCTAGTTTATATAAATTACTGATGGGTCAAGGTCCAGTTTATATAAATTACTGATAGGTGGTGGGTCAAGGTCAACGATAGGTGGTGGGTCAAGGTCAACGATAGGTGGTGGGTCAAGCAACGATTAGTAAATATAAATTACTAATTCGTTTAGGTGGAATATAATTCGTTAAAGTTCATAAATATATATACATCAAATTATCAAAATACTTGCATATAATTTTATATGATTATTAATATTAATATAAAAAACTATACATAAGTTATTTTATAAAAGTTGTTAATCATATTATATACAAAGGAAATTTAAGAGACGAATTTTTAAATCAAAGTACAAAATTATAATTTATCTCATTAAATATAATAAAATAACAATAAAAATAATTAAAATTATTCAACCACCACCACCATCATCACCATCATCGTCATTATTATTATTATTATTATTATTATTATTATTCTGATCTTTAGATCAATTTATGGGAATCGCCAAATTTTGACATAAATTTACAAGTAATAAAACAGATTGCATACTGTATATCTTGATATAAGCATAAAACTCATAAATAAATATAAAAAATTATAAATTATTTGTTAGGAACTTTTCAATTTAAAAAAATATAAAAGATTACAAATAGATATTAAAATATAGCATAAAATTTATATGTGTTATATTAAATATTATTTTAAAAGAAGTATTAAAACTTACTAAATTATTGATTAAGCTTGTTGATCTCGTTACATACAAAAAAATCTAAGAAACAATTTTTTTAACCAAAGTACAAAATACTAATTGATCTCATTGTATATACATAATAAAATTATAATAAAAAATAATTAAAATTGTTCAACCATCATCATCGTCATCATCGTTGTAATTATTATTATTATTATTATATGATCTTTAGATTAATTCATAAAATAGAATTATAAGTAATAGAATAGATTGCATATTATGTATCTTGATATAAATATAAAATTCGGGCAAAATCTTATTTTGGTATCATTAAAAAAGGTCAGTTTTATTTTTGGTACCACACATTTTGCAAGTTCGAGTTTGGTACCATTAAACCAAAAAATGAACATTTTTGGTACCAACTTAACAGTAGAGCCCATGTGTACCTTAACGGCCGTCAACCGCACAATTTTGACGGGAAAAGTCACGTGAGGCTGAGAAAAAAGAGGAAAAAATGGTCTTCCAACATTCCTTTGTATTTTGGTACCATTAAACCTAAAAATAAACTTTTTTGGTACCATAAGTAATACAACACATTTCAAAAGAAAGGATAAAATCCATAAATCTGAAGCAAAATATATTGATTATAAATGCACGATTTGAGCTCATTAAACCTGATTTGGCAAAACTCACTTGACAAAAGAGATGCATTGCAATGCACAATTTTTCACTAATAACCTGCCAAAAGACTTCAACCTATACAAAAAGTCTCTACTTTTTTGTCTACATCTTTCTCTTTCCTTTATCCATAGATTGTGCCTTCTGAGATGTCATTACACTGCGCAAATTTGATAAAGTGACATATTTTATACCATCCTGTATAATGATATCTCCAATAGGACCTGTCATATTCAAGTTAAGGCTGATTAGATACGAAACAGAATTATGATAGCATGATAAAATTTAATGTGAATTATTTACCTTGTGTGGGATGAGAAACAAAACCAGGAGGGTGTCCTACCATTGGTGGTGGTGCCCTAATGTTGACTCTTGCATGCATGAAACGTGGTGTTGGTACTAATACAAGGGCATTAATTTGATCTTGTCCATGTAATATGAAACAACATTAACATCAACACTAGAATAGAAACAACAACAACGACACTAACACCAACACCAGTATAGAAACATGAACAACAACACTAACACCAACACCAGTACCGAAATAGGAACAACAACACTAACACTAACACCACACCAGTATAGGAACATGAACAACAACACTAACACCAGTACCGAAATATGAACAACACTAACACCAACACCAGTACAGTAGCATGAACACCAACACCAATATTAGAATAGCATGAATAACAACATTAATAGTAACTACTTAATTATAAAAACTTAATACCAACAGTAGAATAGAAAAATAAAAATTCATAATTTTATATTAATAGTAAACAAATAAAAATAATGAAAACTTACAGAACCATCAGTTTTAGGTTGACTAACTACTTCAGGTTGGCTTATTGGGGGGCAATCTTCATTCACAATCACCTCATCTTGTTGTACAGGTGCTGTTACATGTTCAGTTGCTGCAGTCTACTCAAACCCATCTTCGACTGGGAATTCTTCAGCAAATTTCTTCCACTTGCAACCTTTTGTCGTGTGTCCTACTTAATGACAGAATTTGCATATCCTTTTTCCTCTTTGCCTTGGCAATTTGTTGATTACTGTTGCAGGTTTCTTGCCCTTCCGAATCTCGTCAGGTTCCAATCTCCTTGCCCTTGCAGGCCTCCCCTTTTTCCTCTCAAAATTTGGAGGCACAGGTGGAATGTAACCAGCTTTTTCCCACATTTTGAGTCCATCAAGAGGCATGATTGCTGGTGCATATACCTTGCAGAAAGGGTCAACATGATAACACTCGTGCACAAAATTATCAGGATCCAAAACTTGTGCAGATATTGCACTCATTGTATGGTTGCATGGGATACCTGTCAAATCCCATGATCCACAAGAACAAGTTTTTTCCTTCAAGTCAATTGTGTATCTTGCACCATCAAAATATTGTACCTCATAATGTATGTCGTCAGACTTCACTGGGATGCAATCAGCGGCTTTTTTCAAATTATTATCCACAATCTTCTTTATCTTTGGGCATAATTTCCTGCCTTCCCACAACCTCTCAGCTCTATCCCTAAGTTGTTGCATTCTGGTCATTACATACTCCCTTATCTCACCATCCTCACTCTCTTCTATTATCACACCCTTCCCTTTGTCTCTATTATATGGCACAGATTTTTCCTCTGTCACAGTATTTTTTTTCTTATCACCCTCAATCACAGTTTTTTTTCCTTATCACCCTCAGTTATAGTATTTTTTCCCTTATTACGCTCGATCACAATATTCTTGCCCTTATCACCCTCAGTCGCAATATTCTTACCCTTATCACCCCCCTGAATTTCAGCAGCAACAATGGGGCTTCTAACTGCTTCAAGGTATACCCTAATCTCACCCCCATGGCCATCTATAGGTTGAAAAAGGTCTGCAAATGATAAATTCGTAAGCTGATAAGAAATTTATATTTACCTGCAAATATAAATAATAGCACCAGTCACAAATAAATAAATTAAACAATTCTCAACTTCTCATGTTTAAATATTAGCAAAAACATCTAGCCTACCATGCTACTATAAACGAATGAAACTTGGTAACATCACCAGTTAGGAGAATCCAATAGTTGTATAGCTAAAATTGCATTAAAGCACTATAATTATAACCCATTTTAGAAATAATATAACAAATTAAAATATTTAAACATAAGATGCCAAATTCCAAACAAGTAATTGCAAAACTGGAATGACTTGTAAAACTTACAATACAGAGCTAATGAAGTTCTAATTAAACCAGAAAAAATTTATCAATCATAGGATAGAGACAACAATAACAATTCACAGCACTCACTACTGCACTCTGATTCATGATTTACTATTATGCTATAGAATGTAATTCTACAGAGTCCATAACAGACAAAAGCATTTGTCATATGATAACTTATGATGGACAATCCAAAACAACCAATGTTATAATTGTACTTAAGTGTTGTTGCTTACAATTGTAATGCCAATAGAAAAATAATTAATACATTAAATCGCACTTTTTAACAAAATAGGATTTCAATTTCTTGTTGCAACAAATGGAGTAAAAGCATAACACTATAGGTAAATATACACTTTCCATTCTCATCCTCCACATCAACTCCCCTAAAAGCAGAACACGATATGTAAATATACAATTTTCAATTTCTTGACATTTTGCAATAAAACTTCTGTTTCGGTTCGTCTGAAGACTTTGAGTTACCTAAAAATAACTCTTCTTCTAAAGCCAATGGTACAATTATTTTTTGTTGGACTCCAAATCCTACTTTAGAGACAAAAGAAACTATTATCTAATTTAACTACAAAAGTTTAGAAGAAGAAAAAAAACTCACCATAATCGGGCACACCATCTGACACCAATGAATTAGGTCGAAGGATGGGCGTCAATGCCATTTCTTCAAATCAACCACGAACACTAGCCTCCTCGCTCTCGAATTCAGATTCTCAACTTCGAATTTATCTTCTATTTTGAGGTTAGAGTTTTTTTCAAAAGGGGAAAGTTTCTTCTTTGGAGGAGTGAAAGAGGGTTCTGTATTTTGCCCGTTTTTTTGGTCTTTAGAGGTCAACAAAATTGGCACGTGATTTAATGGGATTTAACGACCGTTAAGGCCCATGTGCATGGCACATGGGCTCTGCTGTTAAGTTGGTACCAAAAATGTTCATTTTTTGGTTTAATGGTGCCAAAACCCGAACTTGCAAAATGTGTGGTACCAAAAACAAAATTGACCTTTTTTAATGGTACCAAAACAAGATTTTGCCCTATAAAATTCATAATTAGATATAAAAATTATAAGTTAATTTTCAGGATTGTCAATTTAAAAAAGTATTAGAGATTACAAATAGATATTAAAATATAACATAAAAATTATGTATGTCATATTAAATAATTATCTTAAAAAAATATTAATACTTATTATATTATTAATTAAGGTTGTTTTTGTATAAAGATTAAATGTATAAAATAAAAGCGCTATAGTTTATTATTATCTAAAATTAAAATGTATGATATTGATTAATAATTATAATCTATGTCAATTTTGAGTATAAAAAATTGATAAACTATTAAATATAGATGTAAATATATAATAATTTTAAAAATAAAAATATACATAAAACAAATTAAAAAAAACTCACGAGCAAGAACAAAAGAAATTAAGCTCGAGCTCGTGCTCGTTAGAAGCCCGAGCTAAAATCCCTCCCGCCCAAATTTTTTCATTTTGCCACCAATAATTTCATATGGATCGACATTTCTAATGGCTATTTAAAATTTTCCATTACAAAACATCATTCCCTCCATTTTCCATGTTGGCGCAAAAAGTTTGCCGCCACACATTGTAACGGCCCTTGTAACGACCTGATTAATTTTTGGCCATTACAAATTAATTTTTTTAAAAAAAAAATTAATTTTTTAACACGATATTCCAAAATTGTAATATTTCATTACAAAACTCTAGATTATGTAGCATCATATTAATCAATCTTGTAGTTGTCAAAGCCATCTTCATCATCCTCTTCTTTTTCATTATTAGTTTGAACATGTTGCGTCCTTGATGTACCTGCCCCTACTGGTGTGCATTCAAAAGATCAACCACAATTTGTATACCATCGGGATGATGGAGATCGTAAGTTTGATTGTACGTAGCAACATCAGGGTTTGGGACGACTTCTTCGAGTTGATATGTGATATCAGTGCACCGAGACTCATAACAACTCTTCAAGCCTTTGTTTTGCAAACAGTCATCCAATCCGCTTTGTCACTCTTCATACTTGGGTATTAAGTGTAGTACACTGTACTGCTTGTCAGTATGAATACTTTACTCTTTTGATACACCTTTTTGAAGTTTACATCAGCAAAGTGATATCGTGGGTATACCTTCATGCCTCTTACTGGATCTACCTAACGATACTTGAACAAAAATGTGCAGGTTCGGAATAAGTGGGTACTTCACTTGTCGACATTGTGACGTTCTGTGTGGAAATTGTAATCATTGACAAAGTAGCAAGGAACATTGTCACCTCTGCACTAGGACCCCAATAATGAGATTTTAGGAGCTCGTTGTCCATGTAGTTAACTCGGGATAGACCTGGATGTTCATATATTATACAATTTTGTATGTAGCATAACATATAGTGTCAATTATTAAAAAGATGCATACACTTACACACCGTTTGGACCAATCCTTAGAATTGGTTGATACAAGTGGATCAATAATTAGGTCGTCCGACTGGTAGTGCTAGTATAGTTCATTCAAGAATGATTTGTGTAAAAATTCAGTTAAATAATATATATATATATATATGTACACTTAACATGTAAATTAAAATTTCAAATTATGACAATAACAACTTACTCATAATATGGCGTGACTACTTCATAATTGGTCAGTATGTAGATTTCGATTATGTGTTGTTTTGATCTACTAAGCCATCTCTTATTTGAGGCACAAATAGCTCAATTGGGGTAGTTGAAAATAGAATGTTGGATTCCATCTTCGTTGCTTGTGAGATCACCATTTTTACAAGGCATACTTCATTCTGTGAGATCATCCACTTGTGGTAGCTACCATAGCCAAAAGGGAGCATCAATGATATTTCAACTGCAGTACTGTTGTTTGCAACCCAATCGCAGATCTGCTCTCCTGTCAGCCTCGGACATGCAACCTTATATTCCATAGATTCTTTATGAAGGCTTTCATGTTCTGTACGTAGGGATGGTCCTTAAGGAAAAACTATCTGTGGCAGTCAAAGTAGCACGCTTTCCTAGAGTGCTGCAGATGGAATGCCCGTGTGTCATCTATACAAACTGGACAACCCATAACACCGATGGTACTCCACCCAGAGGTGGGTAGGTCGTTCACAGTCCACATCAACGCAACCCACATAATAAATACCTTGTCCGTGGCATTGTCGTATATTCGAATACCCACATGCCACAATAGCAGTTCTTCAGTCAGAAACTTTGGATTAGAAGGGCCAGGGATCATCATTGTCATGACATGTACTTAGAACTCATGCACATACCAAGGGGGAGATTGTATGTTCTAATGATAACGAGCCAACATGAATAATTACGATCATACTTACAATGAGGCGCAAAACCATCTGTGCAAAAGCCCAGCAAAACATTACGTGATACTTCTGTAAAATTGGGATACATCCGGTCAAAATACTTCCAAGCCTCGGCATCGAGATGGATGACACATTGACTCCTCTTCCTTCTGATGTGTGGCATGTCACGTCCTGTGCTTGGATGTTGCCCTAGAAAAATTCAAGCTCTGCAGTCAGGGAGTAAGCGGCAAGTACCTAAACACGGCATATGGAGACTTCTTCCAGCGTGGGTTTCGCCCTCGGGTCAGCTTTCCACAAAACTTGAAGTACTCCAAATCAACGTCATCCTTCTAGTACAACATGCTGCCATTCTTACACTTATTCATACAATATTATAAACTTAAATATTTCAAAAAATATCAGATAATTGGAATGGCTATTTGAATGGCTTTTGAACCGTTCAAGTGTATTATGTTTTGTAACGACTTTATATTCGATTTTTTGGAGCAAAAGTTCTATTTTTTTCAGTGGTCATTCCAAAAATCATAGTAAATTTGTAGTGGTAAGAAATTTGTACCAGTGTTTGGAATGGCCATGGCGAATTATAGATTTAGAATGACCTTTTTGCCATGTTTGGAAGGTGAGCTTTCGTAGAAAGAGAAGTCGTTTTAAATTTTTATAGCAATTGCAAAATTCGTTGCAAATTGTAATGGTTTTGTAACGAATTTACGAATATAACTGCATAGAAACGGCCGTTGTAACTATTTTTCCATTCGAAACGTACGAGATTCTTCTTGCAGAAAATATGACATCAGCAAATATTTTTCGTTCCAAAGTTGCTAAAAAGTCGTTCATATAAGGTCGTTCCAGAAAAAATGTTACAAATCCAGCATTTTTGTGTAGTGAATAGTCATTGCATTAACAAAAAAGTATCATATACATATCTATGTACAACTAGCATGAATAGACATATTATTTTCCTTCAAAAGTTTAGGTAATAATTTGTTATTTTTTTAATTTTTGTAAAAAGGATAATCTATAAAATGTTTATTTGAAGTTAAACTAATGCAACTATTTATTAAAGTATTCTAGAAGTATCTAAATACAAAATGTGTCCAAAAATAACAACTTATTTAATTCTAATCGTATCATGTCCTTTGTAGTTATTTTTACCATAAAAATATATTATTATGCCAAAACTCCTAATATCACTACAAAAAGTTATTTTACTGAAACAGGTTTTGTAATGGCCTTTTTATTGATTTGTAATTATTTTTTAATTTGTAAAGATTTTTGTAACAAACTGTCCTATTGTGGCTAAATGAAGTATTACAAACTATTTGTAACGGCTTAACAAAAATCCATTACAATTTGTAACGGTCTTTGTATCGGCCCTTGTAGGCCGTTACAAACCTAGTGACATGAAAAAAAATAAATTTGGAACTGTTTTTGTAACAGTTCAATTGAATTTGATTTACTTGTCTTTGTAATGGCCTTTGTACTCGACTCCTATATGCTAAGCTCGAGCCAATCTGACGAACTCAAGCTCGAGCTCGAGCTCGAGCTCAAGCCGATTTTTTGTTCTTTTGTTTATTATTATTATTATTATTATTATTATTATTATAATATTGTGAGTGTCACCAATTTTTTACATAAATTTATAAGTAATAAAATATACCAATTTTTTACATAAATATACCAAAATATAGTATGAAATTCTAATTAATTGTATAAATATAAACTACTGATTAGTTTAGTAGTAATATAATTAGTAAAATGTATAAAGAAAAATCATACTAAACAGTTTAAAGTTATAGAAAAGTATCAATTATCTGCAATAATGCAATTGAAATACATAAAAATATTTTATAGTTGAGATCAATATATGTTCACAATCTGCAGTAGATTATATATTTATAAACATTAGTATTACATTGATGTAACTATCATCTTACATTGTTGAACAACATGTGTTAATCGGACTATCAAAATTCAAATCAGACCGTTAGATATGATCAGACTTACATACACTTGGTAAAGTTTTAGACTTATTGGATATACGGATGTCAAGATATCGTACTTGGAATATAAGAATAATAATTCAAATAGGTGTATCGTAGAATTAGGCCATATGATTTTAAATCAAATCGTTCGATATGATCTAATGGACACGGTCTTATATATATTTAAATTTGGTTGAATGGGGTGCCCAAATTTTAAAATACCGTAATTGTTGATTAAATTTTTTGATCTCATTATATATATATATAACAAAGTAATAATTTAAATAATTAAAATTGTACAACCATAACTATTACTATCATTATCATTATTTTTAGATTAATTCATAGGAATTACTAAATTTTAACATAGATTTATAAATAATAAAATAGATTTCATAATGCATAGTATGTATCCTGATATAAATATAAAACTCAAAAATAGATAAAAAAAATCATATGTGTATTGTTTGTCAATTTAAAAAAAGTATAACGTAATACAAATATATATTAAATATAACATAAAGTTTATATATGTCATATTAAATAATAATTTAAGTTAATAAAATATAATAATTTACTAAATTATTGATTAAATTTATTTTTGAATAAAGGTTAAATGTATAAATAAAAGTACCATAATTGATTATTATCCAAAATAAAATATATGATATTGATTAATAATTATAATATATGGTCAATTTTGATTATAAAATTAATCAAATATTAAATATAAAATTAAATATATAAAAAATTCACAAATAAAAATATATATCAAAAAATACAAAAAAAAATTAAAAATAAGAAAAGCTTGCGAGCTGGTGAACAGACACAATTAAACTCGAGCTCGAGCTCAAAATCGAGCCGGCTTATTTGTAATACATTTAGGTATGGTTGTGCTCGATATTTGAAATGATTTTTGTAATATTCATTGTAACAGTTTTGAATTATATTCTATCTGTTTTTCCCATTGCATTTGTAACTGCTTTTGTAGCAATTTTTTAAATGGTCACTTTTGAAATTGATAACTATTTTTGACACAGTCTTTGTAACGGCCTGACGATTTTATCTGTTCTTGGTATATATTACAAAAGCCGTTACAAATGCAGTTACAAGAATTATTATTTATTTAATATATTTTTAATATTTATTTTATTTAATTTTATTAAATATAATTTAATATTTATTTCTATAAAATTGACTAAATGAATTTATAAAAAACACATAATCTAACAAAAAGAATAATTTATATACAAAATTGTATTCATACAAAATACAAAAAAAATAATCCTAATCTAAATTATTTTATCCCGCAACTGCGTATTCGTCGTCGTACCCGTTGAGTGCCGAGGGATCAGTTGGTGGCTTGGGCGTTGGATAATCAGGCTAGTTGGGATCGATGCTTCTGATGTAGTGCTCGGGAGCCACACCCGATCATGTAGGTCGGAGCTCTGCGGTTGTGGAGCACTTAAGATAACCGTTGAAAACTAGCTGTTAAAAAATTTAGTCATTACTTTGTAACAGATTTTGTAATTGTCATTACAAAAGAACGGCCTCTATTGTTACGGTTTTTGTATGTTTTCCAATGGTTTTTGTTACAGTCATTGTAACGGCTTCTTATTTCATCAAAAAACCATTAAAAAAATAACTAGCCATTACCAAAATCATAGAAAATTAGTAACAACCTACAACTTTTAATGGTTTTAGGCACACAAATTTTATAACGGCTATTGTAACAGTTCTTGATGTTGCAAAATTATTTAATTTTCATTACCCTTTCAATGTCGTCAGCACGTCTAATCCTTTACAAAAATGTCACATAGGCTGTGTGTATTCGAACGGCCATAAGGTTATTACAAAAAAAACTGTTGCAAATCTTGTTTTTCTTTATAGTGTATTTTATAAGATGTGAAAATATCTTGTAAGCTTTAATATCTTGTTTTATCTAAACGTTTTAGGAGCTTATTTTTGAATAAGATCCAATATTTTTTAAGCTCCTAAAATATTTTATAAGATGTGAAAATATCTTATAAATTTTAATATCTTATAAGAGGTTGGAACTTATACGATATTTTTAGAAAAGATTAGCAAACGTCCTCTTATTTATATTCTATCCGTGTACATTTAAATCTAATTGTTTTATTGCAATCAATTTTTCATTGTATCGTTCTTCTATCACATTTAATAATACAAATATAATAAAATTTTAAATTATGCATACACAGGCGTGTAGTTTTTTTTACTAGTTTAATAATTTAAAGTGTGACGGCTAGGAGAAATAGTCCCACACTTATCGATACCAAATTCTAGAAAAATTGGAAAGTTTGTCTAAAAATTGAATTTTCATTAATTTCTTATGCTGTTGTTAATCCAATTAGGTAAAATCTTACTTTAGTCCCATTTAATAAGAGTCTTCGTATGTGGTCTTTTTTACTAGTTTAATAATTAAAACTAGTGGCACCTAAAACGGCCCAGCCCGAAACTCAAATATACCAGCCCAGAGACTAAGAAGTCCAAGCAAAAGGATGGAGGCCCATGGCACCGCCGAACATGGGCCGAAGTTGTAGCCTAGCAAGATTTCTAGCCCAAAGAAACCACACCAATGGCAGCCCCTCACCTTGTGGTGCCTAATTGATCTGCCAGTTAGCTGCCACCTCAGACGACATCAGCCTAGAAAGATCAAGTAAGTAAGGACTTGTTGACCACTGTGACTCCTTGGCAGCTATGACTTACTACGGGTGAAGGGTTTCTCGGGACTGAAGGAGTCTTTTACCATACACATTCAGCCGTGGATATGGATAACCTACGAAAATCAAGGGAGTGAGATAAACCCCCAGCAAACTGGTCACTCCCATATATATATAGGTTTGGTCCCCCAGGCAGGGGACGACGCTCGAACTCTATAAGCACTCTATCAAGCATTCTTTTATGAATTCATGCATTTTTCTTGAAATTTAATCATCATATCTCAACGTAGAACTATATTTATTTACTTTTCTGCTTTATTTTCATTTCAAATCTAGTACTAACTTGAGCGTCGGAGTGGCTAACATATTTTTTTGCAAGTCCTCCTTTTTTGGATTTACAATCGTTTAGGCCCAAGCTTTGAGAGACAGTCCAGATCCATAGGACTCGTGCTATTTTCGCATGCTTTATCTCACTTTAATCCTTAGGTTTGTAAAATAATCAAATGTATTCTTTCTTTAGGCATGAAAAGTAACTAGGTTTTTTATATTTTTGTATGTTGAATATGATGTAATTATCTTATGTGAATTATGAAAATTTTGAACTCTTGTAAACATAGTAATAAATAATTCAAATTTAAAATAAATAGTCACTTTTATTTTTTATTTTTCACAAAGAAAAATAAAAAGAATTAAGTTTGTAACGAACTAGATAAATTGAAAAGCGGTTGGGATAATAAAAATAGAAATTAACTTCAAATCATAGGATAATAAAAGATTAATAATAAGTGCAAAAAAAAAAAAAAAAAACACGTCTCCTATTCCTTTCATTGAACTTTCAATTGATGATTGAAAAAAAAAAAATAATTCAAACAATGCCTTAATTGAGATCATATGATTGGATCGGTTTATGAACAAACGCACACACAAAATCAAATGTGTCATTCTTCTGCAAGTGACAAGAATACTTATAATTTTTATCAATCGAACCAATAATTTGAAGTTTAAATTCAATTATGGTGGTATCTTTTTCAAGTATTTATGTTGATAAAAGGATGTATTTCAAAATATACATATCCAAGTATCCATCTTGGCATTAATTTGTGATGGTGATTATTAACAAAAGAATCGAATAAAAGATTTATATTTAGCGCTTATTGACTTATTACTGATTTATTGCAGGTCAAGTTAATCTTTTTATGATCAAATTACCCTCATATGTCTTCACGTGTTAATATATGTGCTGAGGTATATATTCACCGTTATAAATATAGTTTAGTCAGAAAAATTGTTTGACTTGTAACAAGCCAGTAATAAGTAAATCAATCGTAAATATCAATTTTCATTAAGTGTTTTTTTGTTAATATCAACAAATCTAATGAATTTTGACTAACAAAATGACTTATTTGTTAGATGAAAGTAAACCTTAGGGTTGCTAGATATAATTTTTCAAACCACAGAACTCTACGTGTAATTACACCAAACCTCAGAGCAAGTGAGTATAATTATCCCTTTTATTATGTTCACGAGAGTACAAAGTTTTAGTTATTTATATAAGATAATTACATCATATTCAGTATAAAAAAAACACAAAAAATTATTTTTCAATCTAAAAAATGATTAATACTGATATTTTATAAACTTAAGGGACTAAAGTGATAAAATCAAATTTAATATAAACATTTTACCCTCCAAAAAATTAAATTTAAGAAAGTTATAGATAATTATATTTATCTTACTAATTTTTTTTTTCTTATGACCTACTTGACTTTTGCAACGGATGGTTATGACCAGGTTGTAACCAAATGTAAGTCAGGTAGGTCATACAAATCCACACCAATTTAAGATCAAATTTAAGAGAACTGTCGATAATTAAAGTTATATTTGCAATTTGGTTAATTTACACTACCAAAAGAATAATAAGACCCAATGATGTTAGAGATTTAGGTTTGAACTCCGCTATATGTATAGAATATTATTTCCACCGTATAGTGTGTATTTATTTTATAATAGTATATGTTAATAAAATTTAATTTATTTGATATTATTGATTAATATATGATTATTGTAATATTCTTTATCGAATATTCATATTCGACTGAAGTAAATGTAATTCATTTATTTTAATTAATAATAATTTATCCTTTCTACTAAAAACAAATATAATTAGACTTCGGAAGTCAATAATGTTTAAGTTGGATGTGCATGTGCAGTTAGATCGTCTACAAGGACAAGTGGTTGATAAAGAAAACTATACTTAATTTTGAGATATGATTTGTGGTTGACTTTCACAAATTAAATATGCGGAGAAGTTTCTGACGCCGTATGGGTGCTTGCGATAGATTAATTTAAGTACTTATTAATTTTTTCCTGAAAAGTAAATTAAAATAATATTTTAAATCTACACTCACTACATGAAAATAAAAAATTAAAGACAAAAAAATTTAATGATAATTTTAATAATCGCTAATTATATATATTCAATGACAAGAATTCTTTTTGTCAATGAATTTCAAAGCTTTAGTAATTATAATTATTTGGCAATATTGCAATTTTCGTCCTGTATTTATAGGGGTTGGCAAATTTGGTCCTCTAACATTCGTGGTGACAATTTTGGTTTGGCATCTTCCAAATGTTCGTGATTTTGGTCCATCAATCCATTTTATAACCATTTTGCCCTTCTAGCAAAAAATTAAACATAGTCCACTACATGCTCTAAGTTAGGCCCAACATGCTCCCAAAATAAATTAAACCCTCACAAATTCGTACCATTACTCGACCGCCTTGTTCCCAAGTATTTCAAGTTCTCGACTTTATGGACTTGCTCCAACATCACTACCGCAGCGGTTAGTCCGCAGGTACTTGACTCCTTCAGCAACAAACAGCATAATCTATTTTGTTTCCTACCTTATGGCGTAGAAAAGATTTCAATTAGGGACTTAATAGAATTTTGTACAACATTAAAGAAATATAAAATATTACATAGATATCATTTTCTCTGTTGGAGGAGATAACTGTTTATCCTCTCATATGATAGAGGACTTAACTCACTTGGTTAACCCCCATAAACTAAGAAATTTGAAAATACAAAGATTCTGAATTCGAGATATTATACTTTGAAGAGTTGGAGAAGATTTCTGATGATCCCATCTGCTTCATTGCTCCCTTATTTATAGGCGTCCTGGGACTTCAAATTCAGACTCCAAATTTATTTTTGATGACATCATTGCGTTCGTCATCATCTTTTCTCTTTTGGATGATGTCATTGCGTTCGACATTATCGTGTCCTTTTTCAGCTGTTGGTCATAATGGCTTGTCGACCATGTCATTGCTAGTTGGCTTTCCTGATTTGCTGACTGTTGGTTTTTGTTGTTTTCGATCGACACTCTTATTCTCAACTTTTTATATTTTTTAATTTTTACATTTTCTTGTAAATTTTTTTTCGTTTTTTCTTGTCCTGGTTTGGTTCGGGTTTATTTTAAGTGACTCAAATTTTTGTCTGGAGCAAGGGCTTATCTTGTTTTACGCAGCAAGGGCATAAGTGGTTATGCCATTGCCCAACATGTAACATATTGCGGGTATCTAAGCACAACATACGGGGATTTCTTGCAGCGTCGTCTCGCCCTCGATCAGCTTGTACCTAGCTTCTCCACAAAACTTGTAGTGCTCCAAGCTGACTTTGTTCTTCCAGTTCAACATGCAGCCATTCTTACATGTATTAATCTTCTTAACGGGTAAACCCAATTCCGTTATCAACTTCTGTGTGATTGAGTAATCTCTCGGTACGGTGTGAGCTGGGGGCAATATTTTATTAGCCCATAGGGATATTCAATCATATAATCTCTTAGAAATATGGTTGTCCACCTTAATATCCCCCAACTATGGTGGTCCAAAATTCGAGTAATAATCTCCAAGCTAATCAAATGTATATGCACGAAAATCAGAGTGTTGAGAGTGTGTGAGGATAGTAAGAATTTCTACAACAAATGAAATGAAATAAATATATAAATTTTTTTATGGCGGCTTTTGTAATGGCCTTTGAGCGCTTAAGATAGTCGTTGAAACTAGCCATTAGAAATTATAGCCGTTATTTTGTAACGGCCATTACAAAAAACCATCTCTAATATCACGATTTTTGTAACACCGTCTTTCGTAAGTTTTCCAACGATTTTTGCCATGCCATTGTAACGACTCCTTATTTCACCAAAAAGCCATTACAAAAATAAATAGCCATAGCAAATTAGTAACGGCCTACAAATTGTGACAGTTTTAGGCACACAAATTTTATAACAGCTATTGTAACGGTTCTGGTCGTTACAAAATTATTTCATTTTTACTACCCCATCAATGATGTCATCACGTCCATTCCGTTATAAAACTGTTACAAAGGCTGTGTATTGAAACGACCATATGGCCATAACAAAAAAGTTGTTATAAACTTTATTTTTTTATTTATTTTTTGGTAGTGTATTTTATAAGATCGAAAAACATCTTATAAGCTTTAGTATGTTGTTTTATCTAAAACACTTTAGGAGCTTATTTCTAAGTAAGATCCAACATTTTATAAGCTGTTAAAATATTTTATCAGATGTGAAAATATTTTATAAACTTCACTATCTTATTTTATTCAAACACTTTAAAAGTTTAATTTTAAATAAGTTCAACATCTTATAAGATGTTGGAATATACTACATTTTAGAAAAGTTTAGCAAACATTCTCCTAGTTATATTCTATCTATGTACATTTAAATTTAAATTTTTTTATTTGCTTCAACCAATTATTCATTTTATCGTTCTTCTATCACATTTAACAATATAAATATAATAAAATTTTAAATTATGTATACACAAACTTGTAGTTTTTTTGACTAGTTTAATAATTAAAATTGTGAGGGTTTGGAAAAATAGTCCCATACTTTTCGATATCAAATTCTAGAGAGATTGCAAAGTTTGTCTTAAAATTGAATTTTCATTAATTTCTTATGTTGTTGTTAATCCAATTGGGTAAAATCTTACTTTTAGTCCCATTTAATAAGAGTCTTCATATGTAGTCTCAAATTTTACGAACTCAACATTATTTTGTTCCAAATTCAAAATTTATGCATTTTTTGTCCTCTTTCATAGATTCCTTCAAAGACAAACACCATGGTATACATCTGTCCGTTCACTATAATAAATAAACAATTAATTCTTTAGAATAGGAGTGGTAAATATTAAACAAAATTAAATTCCTATGAGAAAGATTTGCCGGGAAAGTGATTAAGTATATTATAAAATTATACATAAATATATCCGTGTGTCTATATATGTATAATCAGTAAATGCATTGCATAATCTAAATGTATATTAATATTTAATATATAAATAGGCCGTTCTTAGTTAACTATTAAATAAATTGATATAATTTAAAATAAAACTTTTATTATTATTTGAACTCAATAGTCATGCATATTTTCACTCAATTATATTGTAATGAACTGACAGTGACATATGCAATGCATATTCCAATTTCATTACCTTTTTAACAGAATATTTTAAAGAGTACAATCAACGCACAATGTTTAAGATTTTGAGCTTGAAATTTTGGGACTATATAAGAAGACCTCAAATGGACTAAAAGTGCAATATTGTCCGCTGGGTTAACACCCAAGTGTGAAATTACATGTGCTGGCTGTGTTAAAAATTAAGGAAAATTTACTTTTGGGACTAACTTTGCTATTTTTTTAAACATTTGGTACCAAAACAAAATTTTGAAAGTGTAGAGACCAATATTACAATTTGTCAAGAAAAAAGTTGACACAACAGTTCGCATTATTGTTCTTAATTATGTTGAATCCCTGCAGTTGTAAATTCATAGGTAATAAATGCTTAAAATTCATTACAATGATGAATCTTTCACATCAATATAAATACAGTAAATTCATTTAGCATTAGTCATTCAGCATTGTGACTTGAATCCAATTACAAACCAAATGTAAATTAAAGTTTTTGGGAACTCAAATGCCAACACTAAGAGATGTGTACGAGACACAAAATCCAATGATCTTATAGCAACGGCAACTTCTGGGTTTATTGAACAATGCTATAAACTCTAACACAATATGAAATTATGCATACAGATTTGGTTCAGATAACCTGGGCGAGGGTATAGCAAGCAGTGTTGTAGATTTCCTCAGGACAATTCCAAACGTGCCCGACATATTGACTGTTTCCCCATCTGGTAGCTTCCATTCAAATGAATGTAGAAGTGAAGCTAGTAAATGCATCAGCATTTTCTCGGCAAGGGGCAGGCCAGGACAAATCCTTCTCCCTGATCCAAAAGGGAGATAATGAAAATTATTACCACTGAAATCACATTTTTCATTGTCGTGTAGAAACCTCTCGGGCTTAAATTCAGAAGGACTATCCCAAATAGAAGGATCCCTTTGGATCCACCCAACGTTTATGAAGACTCTGGTTCCTTTTGGGACAGTGTATCCCCCGATTACGGAAGTTTTGTTTGGAGACCTTGGGACCAAGAGGGGTACGGGTGGATGTAAACGCATTGTTTCTTTAACAACTGCGTCCAGATACTTCAATTTAGGAGTATGGGACTCTTCAACTATGTTGTTCAATCCCACCACTTCCCATAATTCTTTTTGTACCTTTTCCATGGCTTTTGGATTATTCAAAAGATCAGTCATTACCCACTCAATCGTTGTTGCCGAAGTATCAGTCCCACCTCCTACAACATCCTGTCACACAAAAATAGTTGATGAACAAATTCTGACTTTAATAACTTAGAGGGTGTTTGGCCGGCTATACTTTTTTAGAACATCTTATAAGATGTTTTAGGAGCTTATAAAAAAAATATGCTCCTAACGTGTTTGGATAAAATAATATGATAAAGCTTATAAGATCTTAGGGGGTTTGCCGTAATAAGGTCTTTTATAGGGAAATTACTAAATGGGCATGATACTATTAGTATCATATAAGTTGTTATTTCTTGACATATTTTACTTTAAATTTTTTATAACGCTTTTATAAATAGTACATATTAGTTTAATTAAAAATAAAAATTTAATAGGTAATCTTTTTACAGTAAAAAATATGACGAATTATTACCTAAACTTTCACAAGAAAAAAAGGTGGTATTTGGTACGGATCAACTGGCCGTTCCAAAACCCGTTCCATATTGGATCAGGTAATTGAACACAATAGGAATGAAACTTGATAAATAACGTTATGATCTCCTTTTCTTATTGGTTATTTTTTTTAAACGATCAAATCATGTCAAAATGTATTTCAAAATAACAGTTATAATATCTACTACCACAAATTAAAGGACGAACAATATCATTTTCCCACCACCCTACAAGCAAAGTAGGTGACTGTAAATTTGAAAGATAAATTTTGATAATTGAAAAAAAGGGAGGGGAAGTAATTCTGCTGATTTTGTTGAAAGTAAAGCAAGAATAAAACAAAGCTTACCATCAATATGGCCTTGATTTGTCTGAGACTGATTGGCATCTCAGGATCTTCTTTCTCTTGTAACTCTAACAGGACTTGAAGGAAATCCTTCTTGCCTTCTCTCTTGATTTCTCCAGATGACATCTTTCTACATCTAGCAATAACGTCGTCGTAAATCCTCTCCATAGATTGTACATAACCCTTCATTTCTTTCTTCACTCCTTGAATGTCAAACCGGGCAAGGACTGGAAAAAAATCGGCAATATTTGGCTTTCCCAGCAGATCCACAAGCTTCGTGATAACTTCCCGGACCTTTTCCCCAACTCTTTCGCACTCTTCCCCTTCGACTATGCCGCCCCACAGCAAGTTCATTATGACATTAAGTTCAGTTCGAAACGATAGCTCACCGAAGTGGACAGGCTTTCCGGCATCTTTGTAGACACGGTTGATGGCCTTTCTGACCTCTTCCTTCCGAAGATTGTACGACCCCTGGAGACTGTTGTTACTTAACACCTCCCGGACCAAGATTTTCCGCATGGTCCGCCAATCGGAATTGAGTGGCGAAAATGATATGTCCTTTCCACCGTAGGATGCCGCTAGTGCTGCAATGTTGGCGTCGCGGTTAGCGAAAATCGAGTCCTGATCGCGAACCACTTCTTTAACGAGGGTTGGTGAGTTGATCACGACACACAATCTGTTCCCAAGGTAGAGCTTGTAGATTGGACCATATCGCTGTGCCAAATCTGCAAACTGATGGAGTAAATTGTTGCCCAGAAATGGCAAGTACCCGAGGATGGGCAAGCCCCGGGGGCCTGGTGGCAAGGGAGGAGTTCCTCTTGCAGGGTTGAGGGAGATTTTTATGCACCAGATAATGCACATTACCAGTGCTGAAATGATAGCAGTATAGTACTGATCCATTTTTTGGGGGGCGAGTGATCCTACTGCTTCTAGGATTATTTACTCTCAATCTCGCTCTGCTAATGGAAGCCTTCAATCACACAACATATATAGCACATTTATCATACGGTCGAGTCAGATTCAAGTTATATTATTACGTATGATGCCTCGGATATATCTCCTCCTTGTTGATAAAATTTTAAGTCTCATTGCTGTTTTCAATATGGCTAGCTATACCAAACAATACGCTTTCTAATTGACTTGAGAATTATTAGCTTTCTACATCTATATTAATATAAAAGAATTTTTTTTGTCCTATCAATATTTGAATATCCAAATTTATTCTTTATTTTATTTCTTTTCTTTAAAAAAATTTGGTTAAATTAATAATTTTAATAATTTCATAATTATAAAGTTTTTTCTTTTAATGACCCGCGACTCCATGTTTCCCTCTCACCTTACTTCTTCACATTTATTATAATTTATTCTTTTCACAAAATTTTTTTTTTATCATTTTATACCGAGATTCTTTTAGATACGAGTAGAAATTGTGTACGACCACAATTAATTAATGAATAAACAAAGATCGTTTATCTTGTGATGAAGTATACCTCTTTACTATAGATAATAAAATATCATAAGGATGCTTTGAATTGAAAATATGGGCTTCCCATTAATTAATAAGGATACTTTCCCCACTTGCCAAATTTTTTTGTTAGGTCGAGTTCGATCCCATCGTACACCCCAACGTGAATGGTTGTGCGCCAGTGAATGGCTGACGAACGACGAAGAAAAAAGGAGCAGAAGTCTGATGAAAAATCGCGAAAAAGACGGGATGTCGTCGGAGAAGCAACGATAGGTGGTGGGTCAAGGTTCAGTCGACTCGCCGGAAGGAGAGGAGTGGATTGGTGGTGGACTCAGGCAGAATGTTAGGTGAGTTTAGATCTGGGAACTGGGGAAAAGAAAAGAGTGGGAAGAATTTAGAAAGAAATGAGAAGAGTGGGAAAGAAATTTGGATTTTAGAATTTAGAGAAATGAGAAGAGTGAGAAGAAATTGGGGTTTTAAAATTTAGAGTTGTGAGAATGAGAGAGAATGTATATTTTTTTAATAAAATTGTTGGTGAGATTTAAAATTTTTCGATTTTATATTTTTTAATAAAAAATATTAAACATATGGTACAATATTTTAATTTATTGTTATAAATATAAATTACTAATTAGTTTAGTTAAAATATAATTCGTTAAAGTTTAGAAATATATATACATCAAAATATCAAAATACTTGCATATAATTTTGTATAACTATTAATATTAATAAAAAAAACTATAAGTTATTTTATAAAAGTTGTTGATCTTATTATATACAAAAAAAAAATTTAAGAGACGAATTTTTTAAACCAAAGTATAAAATTATAATTTATCTCATTAAATATAATAAAATAATAATTAAAATTATTCAACCACCACTGCCACCATCATCATCATCATCATCATTATTATTATTATTATTATTATTATTTTGATCTTTAGATTAATTTATGGTAATCGTTAAATTTTAACATAAATTTATAAGTAATAAAATAGATTGCACACTATATATCTTGATATAAATATAAAACTCATAAATAAATATAAAAAATTATAAATTAATTGTTAGGGACTTTTCAATTTAAAAAAATATAACAGATTACAAATAGATATTAAATAGAGCATAAAAAATTTATATGTGTTATATTAAATATTATTTTAAAAGAAGTATTAAAATTTACTAAATTATTAATTAAGCTTGTTGATCTCATTATATAAAAAAAAATTAAGAAACAATTTTTTTTAACCGAAATGAAGTAATTCATCAAAAATTGTATTGATCAAACTGAAAATGCTCACAATTCTCACAAAACTTATAGAACAAAAATTCAATTATTGTAGAACATCTAGCGTCCAATTCCAACAGTTTTTACATCCATATATATTTAGCTGTGGTGAATAGTACTAATTGTTTATGGATTTTAAATGGTAGCTATTATAATGTAGGGAATAGTTAAATTTTTTGTAGTGTGTCTTTATATTGTGTTGTTACTTTTGATGTGTCACTAATTAAATTATTGGAGTTAATTATTTTTTTATTATAAAAAAAATATATTTTATTATAATTTTTTTTAAAATAATAACACAAACATGACGAGTCGCGATTTCAAATCGCGACTCGTCATTAAATTAATGGCAAAAAATGCAAAATTCCCCAAGTCGGGAAACAAAATCCCGACTTCAAGTCGGGATCCAGGATCCCGACTTGAAGTCGGGATTTTGTTTCCCGACTTGGGAATTCTGCTTTTTTTTTTTTCGTTTAAATTATTATTATATAATTTAATTTATATATAATTAATTTTAACAATATACTAAAATCCAAAATTAATAAAATTAACATTGCATTAACTTAAAAAATTACAATTAAGGGTACAAATGTAATAGTTATTTATTTTGTACAATTGTAAAAAATTACATTAAATGTATATAATTACAAATATAAAAAATGTCCACCCGTTCCACAATGTCGTCTGTGGCGTTGACGTCGAGGTCTTCTAATTTCCTCGCCCACATTTTGAACTGGCTCATTTTGCGCCTCATTTTCTTCACCAACAAACCGACTTGATGTTTCAGAACTTGACTCCACATTGTCATGATATGCACCAAATGATGGAAATGGAATTGGTGAAATATTATATCCTTGTGTATATGGTTGATTAAAACCAAGACCAAGGTCAAGAGAAAAATCTTGTGTTTGATTTGACATATATGGAGTCGATTGAAACCAATCACCTTGAGATGGTTGAGGCATATAATAATCTTGAGGCGGTTGAGGTACGTAATAATCTTGAGGTGGATATACTGTAGAAGGACCAGCTATATCCATCCCAATATCATGACGTTCAACTGAACCAGTTGACATTGCGGCATGTGTGTTCCAATTTCAACAGTAAATACAAAAATATTGTGTTGAAGGATCTTTGTTGGAGAGCTGGCTCTGAATATCAGATCAGAAAATTCAATCGCATTATGGAGGAGATAAAGAGTCAGTCCCTCGAGGCGTTTCAGTGGTTAGAGAGGATCGACAAGAAAAAATGGACAGCATCACATGACGGTGGATGGCGATGCGGAATTCTGACGACAAATATGTCGGAATGCATAAATAGAGTATTGAAAGGGGCTCGCCGCCTACCGTTGACAGCAATTGCTGAGATGACGTTTCAGCGAAGTGTCCATTATTTCCGTGAGAGGTTAGCAAGAAGTACTGTAATGTTGACCAACAACCAACTGTGGACGGATTTTGCATATAAGATGTTCACACGTTGGCATCAAAATTCTGTTGAACATACCGTCACCAAATACCATCAGTTCCAACAGTCCGCCTCGGTTGTTACAAGACATCACGGTGGACATGGAGTCAACACCCATGTTGTCAAAATTGCGAACCGAGAATGTTCTTGCGGCAAATGGACTCAATTATACCTTGCAGTCACGCTCAAAAGGTATGCGCTGCATTCATGATTAATGTTGCACCAATGATGAAGGATTATTACGATATAATGACTTATAAGAATACAAATTCTAAGTCATTTGAACCTGTACATTCCGAAGATTATTGGGATGTACCGGGATTTGAGTTGATCCACGATCCTACTATTCGCATCTCTTCGCGCCCTGGTCGAAATCAAACAACACGTATTCACAACGAGATGGATTGGGCGCAAAGGCGTGCACGACAACAAGCACAACAAAGAAATTCTTCAACACAATCGGATGTGCCAGTACCGGGTAGCCAGGATTAATTGTATATTTTTTGTATTTTTTACAATTGTACAAAAATATACACTTTTACATTTATACATTTAATGTAATTTTTTACAATTGTACAAAATAAATAAATATTACATTTGTACCCTTAATTGTAATTTTTTAAGTTAATGCAATGTTAATTTTATTAATTTTGGATTTTAGTATATTGTTAAAATTAATTATATATAAATTAAATTATATAATAATAATTTAAACGAAAAAAAAAAGCAGAATTCCCCAAGTCGGGAAACAAAATCCCGACTTGGAGTCGGGATCCAGAATCCCGACTTGGGAAATTTTGCATTTTTTGCCATTAATTTAATGATGAGTCGCGATTTGAAATCGTGACTCGTCATGTTTGTGTTATTATTTTAAAAAAAATTATAATAAAATAATTTTTTTTTTATAATAAAAAAATAATTAACTCAAAATTACTGTCACTTAATATATATTTTTATTGGTTATATTAAAATCGTCACTTAATATTTCATCCATAATATCATATTTTCTTGTAATGTCTTTGAGGAAGAAAAATGCAATTTCACCCCATGCAAAACCATTTAGCAATATATATATATATATATATTGCACTCGAGAAGTTTATCATATTCCTGGGTCGATGGGTGTTAAACAAAGATTCTTGTGTTCAACCGAAAACAAAATTCAAGTAATTAAAAATTCCCTGGAAGTCAAACCACAACACATACAGATGTCTACGTATAGGAAGTCCTATGATCTTATAGCAACCGCAACTTCTTGTTTTATCAACAAGGCCACAAATTCTACTTACATGATATGAAATAACTATGCATACAAGTTTGGTTCGGCTAACCTGGGGGTGGGTATGGCAAGCAACGGTGTACTTTTCCTTCAAGACAATTCCAAATGTGTTCGGCATATTGACTGTTTCACCATCTGGTAGCTTTCATTCAAAGGAATGCAGAAATGAAGCTAATAAATATATTAGCATTCTCTCCGCAAGGGGCAGGCCAACACACATCCGTCTTCCGGATTCAAAAGGGAGATAATGGAAATTGTTACCACTAAAATCACATTTTTCATTTTCATGTAGAAACCCCTCAAACTTAAATTCGGATGGACTGTTCTAAATAGAAGGATCTCTTTGGATCCATCCAACGTTTATGAAGACCCAGGGTTCTTTTTCGGATGGTGTATCCCCCAAGTTGGAGACTTTGGGAGCAAGAGGAGTACAACTGGATGTAAATGCATTGTTTCTTTGAGAATTGCTTCTTAAGTATTTCAGTTTTGGTATATGGAACTCTTCAACTTCATTGTTCAATCCCACCATCTCAGATAATTCGTTCTACACATTTGCCATGGCCTTTGGATTATTCAAAAATTCGACTGTTGCCCACTCAATCGTTGTTGTTGTAGTGTCTGTCCTGCCTGCTACAATATCCTGTAATCCAAAATAGTTGATGAACAAATTCTTCACCTTAATATCAAATAGTTCTCTAGCACAATCAAGCAAAATTAATATAATGCGAAAATGGTCTTGTTTGGTTTTATTTTTACTCTCAAGTTTCAATATTTTCAAGTGAATTTTGTTTTTGTAAAGGGTTTCATGTGACAAACAAAATTGCATTGAAATCATTATAAGAAATGGCTTAATAGTTAATTATAAAAATTTTGATATCAATATTAACATTTAATTAATTAGCAAGTAAATTTTTTTTTGTTAATGTACATTATTTAATATATAATTTAAATAATTCGTTGTTATATTCATTATCAAGTGAACTTTTGCTGCTAAATTTATTAGTAAGTAAATTTCTTCTATTAAATAATTTAAATTATTAACAATAGTTTTACTTGATAATTAATTCAACATTGAATTTTTTCCCAAGGTCTTGAGTCATTTTTTTTATAGTGGATTAGTACAATTTCTGATAGATTTTGTAACAAAAAGACATAAAATAATCACAATGTGTTTGGATTAGGATATTTTCCAATATTTTTTTATACGAAAAGACGAGACAAAATAAAAATTTGTTTAAAATATAGTATGTTTAGTGAGAGTTCTATTTTGTATGAAAAGCGTGACATTTCATACTAATTTTTCATATAAAGAGATGTGATAAAATACTTTTTTGTAAATTTATGGTCAAATCCCACAAGATTTATCCAACCAAACATGGTTAATAAACTATCATAGTTTTAACTATGATGAAAACATCTCCAATCATTTACGAATATAATTAAAAATTTTAAATATATAATAATATATTTTAATATAATATAATTAGTATATATATATATATAAATCAGTTTTCGATTTGGTTTGTTCACCAAACTGTGACAGAAAAAAACTGAATCGAAAATCGATTTAAAAAAAGAAAAGGTAATGTTGCAATTTTCGTTCTGTATGTATAAAGGGTTGGCAAAGTTGGTCCTCTAACTTTCGCGGTGGTAATTTTGATCCTGTATATTTCAAATGTTCATGATTTTGGTCCTTCAGCTCATTTTATCACCATTTTGCCCTTCTAGCAAAAATTAACCCTAGTCCATTACATGTTCCAAGTTAGGCCCAACATACTTTCGAAATAAATTAAGCCTTCATAAATTCATACCTTGTTCTGACTGCCTTATTTCAGATATTGCAAGTCCTCGGTTTTACGGACTTCTTCCAATTATACTACCGCATCAGATAGTTCGTAGGTACTTGGCTCCTTCAGCAATAAACAACACAGTCCTAATTCAATTTCCTAGAAATTTTTGACAAACAAGTTGAATAGAAGCCTTATATTTATTGAAGAAGTATAGAAAATAATACATATATATTATAGGCAAAATTGCAAAATTGATCCCGTAAGTATAAGGGGGTGGCAAAATTGGGATCATAACTACAGGACTGGCAATTTTAGTCCTGTAATTATTGATTTTTTAGCAATTTTGATCCTTCCGACTAAAATTGCCCAAAAACGTGGCGGAGAGATTTGGGGCTTAGGGTTTCGACGTACACTTGCGCAACTTAAACACCTGGGAGCTTGCGTGGCTAATGACATGGCTTAGGCGGGAAAGAGACTGTCTATGGAAGTGTCGGCTTTCACGTTTTCATCTGGGCTTGGGCAAGAAATGGAGGGCCCGGCTGAGTCTCCGATGTTGGATTTTATTCACATGAAGTCTATGTCTTCCAGCTCAAGCGAACTGCACCGGGAGCTATGTGCACTGCTGATCCTCAAGAAATCTCCTTGGGCGACGAATTTGAGTTCCGCCATTCTGAATGGGGCAAAAGGGGGAGGTGGGGGTAGTGGGATCAGCGGCGATGGTGGGGCAATGATCACGTTCTCGTGGTACTGTGGGCTCGATTTTGTGGGTTTTGGTGGCTTGCCGGTGTTGAGATGGCGGAGCCGGGGAGGAGTTGTTGGGGGAGGAGGTGGTGCAGGGGGTGGGTGGTGGTAACGTTTTTGAAGCGCTGGCTTTTGCTTCCATTTTTGAATAAAGAATTGAGTATTGATGAAGGCGGCGGTGGAGGTGGCGGGGCCGGCGGAGCTGTGGAGGTCTGTTGGAATCGCTTGCTTTTGCTACTTGTTTTTTAATAGATTATTGAAGGTGGAGAAGAATTCTAAGTGGCACGGTTGTAAATATCTCTACTTTACACTCTCTTCTTTCTCTACCTTTAACCTTTGTACAACGAAGCTATCCCTATCGCGATTTCTTTTGTTGTACCACTCTTCTTCCAGTGAATTGTTGAACATATTTCCACCAAAAACTGAAACTTTGCTGCTGGAGGCGGTGGCGGTGGCTTCAACGGCGGGGGTGGAGGAGGAGGTGCCGGAGGAGGCACTGATTGTTGGTTTTCTCTAATTTCAGTTTCATCCACATCATTAGCCACGTAAACTCCTATGTGTTTAAATTGCGGATGTGGACGTCGGAACCCTAAGCCCCAAATATCTCCGCCGCATTTTTTGGCAATTTTGGTCGGAAGGACCAAAATTGCCAAAAAATCAATACTTACAGGACTAAAATTGCCAGTCTTGTAGTTACTGTCCCAATTTTGCCACCCCCCTATACTTACGGGACCAATGTTGCAATTTTGCCTATATTATATCCTACATAAGAGGAGACAACTGTTTAGCCTCTCATATGATAGAGGACTTGACTAATTAGAAAAATCCCATAAACTAAGGAATTTTAATATACAAATACTCAAAATTCAAAATATTATACTTTGAAAAGTTGGAGAAGATTTTATGATGATCTTTATTGCTTCATTGCTACCTTATTTATAGGCATCTGCGGATTTCAAACTTGGAACCAAAACTTATTTTTTGATGACGTCACTGCGTTCGTCATCATCTTGTCTCTTTCGGATGTCATCACTATGTTCATCATCACTTTGTCCTTTTCCAGCTGTTATTCATAATAGCTTGTCGGCCATGTGATTGCTAGCTGACTTTCCTACTTTGCTGACTTTCAAATAAGCTTTCTGCGAATTTAGTGCTCTTTCCCCTCATGAAATTTAACAAAAACGTCCCATTCACTTTGGTTGAGAAAATTTTGAATGGATACTTTACTTTGTCCATCTCAATGAGACAGACCAGTAATCCCCAAGCTTTTCTGGTAGAGATATCGTCTTCACTAATAGTTGATACCAGGGGAGCTTCTCCTGAGTTGATTTTATTGAAAGGCAACCGCCATGTCTTGCCTCTGCATCTTCATAAAATGAAATGTTGGATGAGATCTTTTTCTTGTAGTTTCTGGAGCAATTGATATGAATTTAATCTCCAAAATATTGCCTCTCTGTAGGTGGGGGTTATTTTTCCATAAATCAAAGACTGCGCCACTAATCCAATATGGAAGTTTTAAAATTTTTGAAAAACTTGGTGACATAGTATGAACTGAAGCGAGAGCTTTAAAGTTATACCATTCTCTAACATCCTATTTTTTTTATGTTTCGATGATGGTCTTGCCTGGACTTACTCTGTTGCGGGAAATTAAATTTTTTCACATGCGCTGATAGTCCTGCCAAGTAGAAGACGATATCAATTCATTAGTATTAACCTTAGAAGTGCCTGTCATCGGCCTAAGGCTAATCTCTCCCTCTTTAAGCCCAATGGTGCTGGGTTGACTTGATTCTTCAGGAGTTTGCACTACTTGTGACTTAACTGTTGTCGTTAAACCAGAGTTTGGTGGTGGCCTTGTCCAATCTGTACTCTAAAAGGATGTTTAAGGTCTTGCTCCATCAACTCATGAGTCATCCCCGACGTGATACCTTGGAAATTGGTTCTCGTAAATCGTTCTGGCAACTTGGGCATTCACCGCTAGCTACTCGAACTTCTTGTCAAGCTCTTCAAGTTTTTTTCAGAGGCGGCTGAATCTCAACATGATGGAGTTTTGTTTAAATGTCTCCATCTCTCATTAGGAAATCTACAAGAAAAATTTAATGAGATTTTATAACGATAATATTATAACAATAATATTGGCATTGAGCTTGCCATCGGATAATACGAGCTTTCTCTATCTTTAATTCTAATTTTTTTTATAAGAAAACCTTAACATTAATATTATCAACCTTTAAAGTAAATTCTTTAATAAGTGAAAATAGAAGTCATTTCTTAAAAGTCTTCCAAACCGCAAAGAATTCCTTCTCGTTAATGTGCCAAACTTTAGTTTGTTGTTTTGAGGACAACCTTCCTGTACATCTATAAGGTTCTTCCCCTATAGTTATCTTTTTTATGAGCACTGCTGCCTATCTAAAGTCATTGGCGTTTGTGTAGACTACCAATTCATCCTTATCCTGTGGTATAGCAAGCTTTGGCAGGTTACTGCAAACCTGTTTCGACTCGCGAACTCTTTTTTTTTTTTGGATTTCTTCTTATTTTCACTTTGAACTTTTTGTTTCCATAAAAAATGATTGGAAAACCTTCTCGTACCTTGCAAGATCATTAATAAAGATTCCTGCAAAATTAACAACTTCCAAAAAGCTCTGTAATTGCTTCTTGTCCTTGACTACATCTAGAAAATAGCGGATTTTTCATCAGAATATGCTCCTCCAACTCTATGCTTGTTTTAAAATTTCAATTTTATTGATAGCTATAATAGCTTTCTTCTCAAAAAGCACTAGACCTTTTCTATGGCATGCATCAAAAAATATTTGAAGATGTTTAATATGGTTTCTCATACTTTTGGATGCAATTAGATATCATCAATGTAGACAAACATAAGATCAAAATAATCTTTAAACAGATTATCTATTTTTCTTTGAAATATCTGGAGTGCATTAGCTAAATCCATTAGAAGTACATTTCAGATATATTATCCTTGTGGTGTGGAACACGCGGTATATTTCTTTGATTCTCTCTCCATCTTAATATGATAAAATCCAGATTTGCAATTGATTTTACAAAATAAGTGCTCTCTACTAGGAATTTAATAACCATAAAATTCTAAGATTTTATTAATCCCTTAATAGTTAATAACCAACCTAGGTTTACCTCTTTTTATCTCACCATGGTTTCTTACTAGAAAACCAGGGCTACTGTAAGCAGAGACTCCACGCTTGATCTGTCCTAGACTGATAATGCTTTTTGATAATCATCTGAATATCCTTTTTATCCTCCATGTTCATCTAGATGGGTTTGTTTCGATCGTACTCATACTTGTTCATATTCCACAGGCTAGAGGGTTTTCATTGAAATCCCTCTGTATAAGTTCCTTGACATTTTCGAGATAGAACTTGCTCTCTTCGCAAATGTCAAACTATTTTATCTCCTAGAATGCTTCCTTGAAGTTCCTAATCTCTTCCTCGGATTCCTCATATAAGCTATTGCTATCGATGAGTTCCTGTTTCTTGAAGACAAAAGAACTTCATGAAATTTTCTCTTATCCTACATTTTCGAATGAGTTAATCTAGCATCGAATTCACCATGCTTGCTGCGAAAATTTATAGGCATTATCTTGTTAAAGGTCTTTTCTCTTTGCAAAACCTGTATCTCATTACCATAGTTAGTAGTAAAAATTAACAGATTTCTTTGATTATCCTGCATATATCTTGCAAATATTTGAATGAAATTGTTACCTAATAAGATATCAAAACATGTATCATGAAAGTAAATACGAGGTGTTTTTATCCTAAACCAGGGTGATTCAAATGCTCCTCCGATCATGATCTTGACTTCTCGTATTCTTGTATTAAGTATTAGAATTTTTTGGAAAAAATCCCTTCCTGAAATAACGGGTAAGGTTTTCCTTGCTTCCTTAGGGAAAACTCCAGGTTTTGTTGTGCAAATCCATGATCTTGAATCAATATAAATTGCAAAATATTCGATCTTATATTGATCAAACAACATATTAATAGATATGTATATAGAAAATGGACTTGTTATTCAATCCTTATGGTAACACCATCCAGACTAAATTCTATTCCATTACATTTTCTTCTCCATAGTTTATGATTTTCGAGAAAATTTAACCCTAAAATCACAATCTTATTTTCTCATCCTCCAACATCTGCAACTATGCCTCATATATACCAACAACAAGTTGCTGCAAATGATATAAGTCATCACAAAGGAAACTTTTCTTTCTTAGTGATGTCAAATATAACTTGTATTTCTTTCCATCCTTCAGGGTATCTAAGTTTTACGTTATTCACCCTAATCTCTTGACGAGTTAAAGCTTTTAATAACTCTTTCTCGTTTCCTTTGTAGCCTGTAATCCTATTTTCCAAAAAGGATATCCTGCTACAAAACTCAATTCTAGAGCTAAGTGTTCTATCTGAAATTGGGTGATCTTTTATAATGATATTAACAGCACCTATTCTTGGTATCTTTATTGAATTTTGTGTCATTATCTTGGTAGATTCTTTGAAAATTCTACAAATCTCAATATACTCTTTTTTAAGAAACAAATCTGAATGATGCGTATTGGGAAGGGCATATGTAATTCTATAAGTTATAAAATATGGTCTATTCCTTCTTTCATTAGATCTTTCCTTTTAAACTCTTGATGAAGGGTTAAGACTCTACTAAAATCTTGGTCTACTAGGTTGTATGCAATTCTAGGATGAATGCCAAACATAATTTTTCTGCATACAAATTACCTATTATTGTTCCAAGATTGTCATATCTTAGGTTATCGATTCTTCTATCAATTATAGATAAATGTATTTCTAAATCAATTTCTTCCTTAAAAGTTACTTTTATTATTGTTTTAATAGTTCATATGTAGATCCATTCCATAGTAACAACTACTTCTTCTCTACACTTACTCAATTCTTCAAGAATGTCTTCTTTAGGACTCAGTTGCATTTCCATCACATTACCAGTAAGTTTTATAGTTATAGCAAACTCACCTGTACTTAGTTTGTAAATTATGTGATGATTCCTTTGATTAAGTCCTGTCTGGTTCAGGACTTTTGCAATTCCTCCGATCCTAAATCCATCATATGGGTTGAGGTTGGGGTCTTACCGAATGATTCTTTCCATAGTTTTATTTGACATCGTCATCTTGGAAAATAATTCTGACAGGCTTCCAAAGGTTCAAAGCCTATCTTTCTCGTTCTAATTATTTTGACACGGTTGAAGATCAATCCAAATTAGTTTCTATTTCCTCGTTATAGACGCTTTCGTTTGACGGACCAAATCGCCATAGTAGACTGCATACAAGGTGTCATTCGTGGCTTCAAATTTTCATAATTCACCATGTTTTTGCGAACAATCTAGAGAGAGATGACCTCTTGCTTCATAATACCAATCATTCATTTTGTCTTTAAGGAAAGACAACCTCATTGCAACTGAATCTAGCTGATCTTCAGGTACTTCATTTCCCTCCATGGATTGTATATCTTCGCGAACATTGGAGCGGCTACTTCATTCGCTACTCCACTCTGAAAAAAGTACTTGCGAAACCAATAGATATATTCATCTGCTACGCGAATACTTCTTAATACTGCATATTCTCTAGTCTTTTCTGCTCTACTTCCTACGAAGTAACCATTTTCGATGAAGTGTATCTTGATAAGCCTTTTTAGCCAATATGCTATCGCTCCTTTTGAATCTCTGCAAAGGATGCTGGTTTTGGTATCTTTTAGGGTATTATCCCATTTCATCTTTACAGAACCCTGCAAACTTAACTACACTAGTTTTATGAAATTTTCTTAGTCGAGTTCTAAGGTAGTTGCTGCTACCTTTATGGCTACAACCCATTCATCTATTAATTTCTTGGTATTTTGAAAATCGATAATACTAGGTTAGGTATACCGCCGTATGAATGTAAGGGGCTGGAGCATGGTTCTCGTCCAAGGTGTATTTTCAGGCATTCTCTTTGAATTTCTTCATGGATTTCTTTTAGCCTGGTCCCTAGGAATGTTGCGATCGAGTTGGTGCAGAAGTCCGCACTTTGTCTGATTGGATGATTCTGTGGAGGATCATTGGAACATATACTTTCCTCCGGTTGTGGTAGTGCTGTAGTGATTTTATTAGTTTGCATGTTTACTAAATCTACAATCCTGAGTTGGGAAAATGACTCCGCCAATTCTTCTAGATCTGATAGATATGCTCTCATCACCTCCATTATTTTTTAGATCTTATAGATGCGATGATCAGATCTTTTCTGGACTTCGTCTTTGGAATCTCGTTGGTCTTCCTTTTCTGATGTAGAAGAGGTACTGTTCCAAGGGCGTTCTGATTCGCTCTTGTCTGGATTTAGATGTCTCAGGGCCCTTCTTGTTGTTTCTCTTTAGATCTGTAATTTCTTCCTTCAGATCTATAAAGTCCTTGTGTAGATTAAGAAGGATCTTAAGGATCTCGTCCACCGTCTGGCTCAAAGTTTCCATTTTCATAGGTATATGAATTAACCTATGTCCATAGTCTTGAATTGTCTTTTGTATTTCTCTCATATCTTGGGATATCTTTGAGGTATCCAACTCGAGTTCTTTCCAATCAGTTCTCTTAATCTTAATTTTTAGAACTGTAACTATGCAGGAATTTATCCATTCCGCTTCTGTTGGTTGGAATTCTATCATGGACTTTAGTGGAGTGTAAATGCCTCACTGCGTGTCCAATTATTATCTGTCGAACTTGAAAATCCAGCAACCATTCTTATTCCTCTTGTGACGTGAGGAGTTTTGGGTCAATACTCTTGGGACCAAACATTTTTCAAAAATTTCCATGGGAAATGTATTTTCAAAATTTGGATATATTTCTTATTTTCATCGCAACCCGAACTTTCATTCGGTTCTATTTTTTTTTCAAAGAGTCTCCTCCATTAATGGACAAATAAAATCTAAATATAAATAAATAAATATTTTTCCCATAAAACCTAAGCTCTGATACATTTTTATTGGTAAAATTAAAATAATCACTTATTATTTCATCACTAAAATTACATTTTCGTGTAGTGCGTTTGCGGAAGAAAAATGCAATTTCACCTCATGTAAAATCATTTAGCATCAATCCTTCTGCATTATATAGATATATATTGCACTCGAGAAGTTTATCATATTCCTTGGTCGATGGATGTTAAACGAAGATTCTTGTGTTCAATCGAAAATAAAATTCAAATAATTAAGAGTTTCTTGGAATTCAAACTACAACACATGCAGATGGGGAAAAATGCAAGTAACCCCCTTGTGATATCGCAAATTAGCAAATTACCCCCTTATAAAAAATAAGTAGCAATTTACCTCCCTATATTTTAAAATACAAAAATTTATCTCCCTTTGTTTTTTAAAATGAATCAATTTACCTCCCCGTATAAGGAGGTAAATTGCTTCAATTTAAAAAGTACAGGGGGATAAATTGCTATAGTTTTTCATAGGGGGGTAATGTGTTCATTTTTAATATCATAGGGGGTAAATCGCTATTCACCCCATACAGATGTGTACGTACAGGAAGTCCTATGATCTTCTAACAACTGCAACTTCCTGCTTTATTCAACAAGGCCACAAATTCTACTTACATGATATGAAATAATTATGCATACAAGTTTGGTTCAGATAACCTGGGGGTAGGTATAGCAAGTAGTGGTGTAATTTTCCTCAAGACAATTTCAAACCTGTCTGACATATCGACTGTTTCACCATCTGGTAGTTTCCATTCAAACGAATGCAGAAGTGAAGCTAGTAAATACATCAACATTCTCTCCGCAAGGGGTAGGCCAGCACAGATCCTTCTCCCCGATCCAAAAGGGAGATAATGGAAATTGTTACCACTAAAATCATATTTTTTATTTTCGTGTAGAAATCTCTCTGGCTTAAATTCGGATGGACTATCCCAAATAGAAGGATCCCTTTGGATCCACACGATGTTTATGAAAACCCTGGTTCTTTTTGGGATGGTGTATCCCCCAACTATGGAAGTTTGGGTTGGAGACCTTGGGAGCGAGAGGGGTACAGCTGGATGTAAACGCATTGTTTCTTTGAGAACTGCTTCTAAATATTTCAGTTTTGGTATATGGAACTCTTCAACTTCCCTATTCAATCCCACCATCTCAGATAATTCGTTCTGTACATTTGCCATGGCCTTTGGATTATTTAGAAGTTCGGCCATTGCCCACTCAATCGTTGTTGCTGTAGTGTCTGTCGCGCCTGCTACAATATCCTGTCATCCAAAATAGTTGATGAACAAATTCTAAACCTTAATATCAAATAGTTCTCTAGCACAATCAAGCAAAACTAATATAATGCAAAGATGGTCTTGTTTGGTTTTATTTTTACTCTCAAGTTTTAATATTTTCAAGTGAATTTTGTTTTGTATCGGGTTTTCATGTGACAAACAAAAGTACATTAATATCATTATAAAAAAACGGCTTAATAGTTATAAAAAATTTGAAGTTAATTAATATTTCATTAATGATTAAGTAGAAATTTTGTTATTGATCTACATTAGTTAATATATATTTTAAACAATCCGTTGCTATATTCGTTATCAAGTAATTTTTGCTGCTAAATTTATCAGGTAGTAAATTGTTTAGCTATAACAATTAATATATAGCCATTTACACGGCCATTATTATTTACTACGTATTGCTATTTTTTGTTTTTGATAATGATTATTAATGAAATATATATACAGTAAAACTTTTATAAATTAATACTCTATAAATTAATAAACTCTCTAAAATAATAAAATCTTCCGGTTCCGACTTGGGCTTTTGTAAAAAATCATCAAATTCGATAAGATAATAAGATAATAATTTTTCAAAAATTTTCTTTATAAATATTAGGTCCCATTAAAACTCTAAATTAATAATTCATAAAAATTACAATTATGAATATTATGGTAATTTGCTAAAATAAAATTCTGTAATGCTTTATGCATTTGATTACTCATTGATGATTTTGCAATGCCTTTTAGATGAGAAGACATGATTGGGTGTTATGAATCATTTTATTTTCATATTGAGATTTACATAGTATTATGTTTCATTCATCATGCATGAATATATTTAATTCGCTGTGATAGTTATTTAAGTGCAACGAATTGATGTAAATATGTATATTTAAGTAATTCCAATGAATTGAAAATTCTTCTATGAATATAATAGTTAATTGTATACAATGAAATGATATTATACATGAATATATTTAATTAGTTACAAAAAATTGATTGATACATGAATATGATCGATATAACATATATGAATTTATTTATTTTCAATACATATGTACTAAATTTATTGAATTTAAAAAGTCTCTCTTTTAATTAATAAAATATCAATTTATCGATAAATTAATATCTTTCTAAATTAATAAAATTTCAGGATCCCAACGTTATTAATTTACAGAGATTTTACTGTATATATATTTCTTCTTCTTGTGGTTGGTACGCGTGAGTTTATATAGTCTTGAAAGAGAAATTTTGATGATTAATTGAAGAAAAAAAGTATGTTATCACTTAGCCAACATAATAATAAGATTAAGCTTACCACAAATAAGGCCTTGATGTGTGTCAAACTCATTGACATCTCAGAATCCTCTTTCTCTTTTAGCTCTAACAAGACTTGAAGGAAGTCCGTCTTTCCTTGTTTCTTTGTTTCTCCAGATAACTTCTGTCTATATCTAGCAATAACTTCCTCAAAAATTCTATCCAAAGATTGCACATAACCCTCCATCTCTTTTTTTACACCTTGAATATCAAACCGGGCAAGGACTGGATAAAAGTCCCCAATATTTGGCTTTCCGAGCAAATCCACAAGCTTGATGACCACTTCCCGGAACGCGTCTCCCACTCTTTGGCCTTCTTCCCCCTCAACTATGCCTCCCCACAACATGTTCATTATGACATTAAGTTCAGTTCCGAATGATAGTTCACCAACTTGGACCCGTTTTCCTGTATTATTGTACACATATCTGATGGCCTTTTTGACCTCGTCCTTTCGAAGATTGTACGACGCCTGGAGACTGCTGCTACTGAGCACCTCGCGGACAAATATTTTTCGCATCGCCCGCCATCGGGAATTGTGCGGCGAAAACGCAATGTCATTTCCACCGTAGGTTGCTGTTAGCGCTGCAATATTAGCATCACGGTCAGCGAAGATCGAGTCTTGGTCGCGAACCACTTCTTTTAGGAGGGATGGTGAGTTGATCACGACGCAAAGTTTGTTCCCAAGATAGAGTTTGTAGATTGGACCATATTGGCGTGCCAAATCGCCGAACTGATGGAGTAAATTCTTGCTCAAGAACGGCAAGTATCCGAGGATGGGCAAGCCTCGAGGCCCTGGCGGCAAGGGAGGAGTTCTTTTATCAGAAATGAAAAACACCTTTATGAACCATACAATGGACATTACCAGGACTGAAAGGAGAGCAATAACGAATTGATCCATTTTGGGTGGCTAGTTCTCACAAGGATTTTCACATACGACAGCTCGAAGAGAGCCCCTCTTTATAGAACCGTGATTTTGCCTATTCGATTTACAAGTTTTCTTATTTTAATAAACAATTCTTATTATATTATTATTTTCTGGGCCTCCCGTATCTACTGCTTTGACAAAAATCACGCCGGGAGGCAGTCGTAAGCACTCTAAAGGATCTGCCTCTCTCTGTGATAGGTTCAGTTGTTACAAAAAAATTGTATTACAAGTAATCTTAAATTGTATCAAACTTTAATTGAAGGAAAATTGCAACTTATCCTTGTAATATGAGAAATAAATATAAAAAATATATATTAAATTACATTCGGTATTTTAAAAAGTGAAATAATTCTTTTTTTAAAAACTATTGATAGCGATAATTTGCTAATTTTCTTTTGGAGAATGCTTTTACTCATTTCAAATATCACAAATAGAAAATTATATTTAGGCCCTTTAATTTATCTTGTTAAATTCCATACTGGTATGTAAATAGGGCTTTAAATAAATTTTCTTTTTTCTTTTTCGATGCTTAAAGGGATAATTACATTTACACTCTCTAACCTATGATCTACTTATATAAATCATTCCGGTCTTTTGTATTATTACAGAATAATTTATGTAATGATGCTAACATTTTTAGGGAGTGTGTGTAACTTTTTAAAAAAGTAAGGGATTGTTTGTATAAGTGATAATGATATTTTGATGGATGTATGTATAATTATTTCAAAAAGAGGTGCTTTGTATAAATAAATCATTGATCAAAGGGTGTAAATATAATTATCCCATACTTAAATTATGGACTCCAAGTCTCCTTGTGATATTGTAAATGAGTAAATTACCTCCTTATTAAAAAACAAATAGTGATTTACCTCCCTGTATTTTTTAAAATACGACAATTTACCTCTCTATGTTTTTTAAATGAAACAATTTACCTTCCGGTATAAAAAGATAAATTACTTTATTTTAAAAAATATAAAAAAATAAATTACTACATTTTTTTATAAGGATAATGTGATCAATTTCAGACATAAATTGCCATTCACCCCATTAATAATGGCTGGCAAGGCAATTATAATTTGACCTGAAACGTCCACCTTGAATTATTAGATCCACGAAAGGAACAGGACAATAAACAAAACTTTATATGTGATTTTCACATCTACTGTGTGTAGCTGACTTTGACAAATAAAATATGCGAAACTACGTTTCTCAATGACTTTCACATCTACGTACTGTGTTACTTTGATTCCAATGAATTTGCGACATCAACGACGTTGAGTTTATTATTATTGGATTACTTGTTAATAATAGATATAAATAAATAATTCATATAACATGATTTGTATCTATACTTTTTATATGAATGAAATCGGGTCATATTCCTTTAGATACTCTCCAGATCTCTAGAAAAACTATGACCTTTTATTTTGGTCAGTTATATGATAAAAAGCAAAATATCATAATAAATACAAATTAATCACAATTGTGAAACGGCTATTAATCGTTGTTTTTTACAAACAACACCAAAACATATGCTACATCTAAAAATTATAGCTAATATTTTTCTATAGGTAAAATTATAGGGAATGTTAATTATATGTTGTGAAAATTGAAGTTTTCTCATTGATTTTATGTGTTCGCAGTACATTATATTGATTTATTACGATTTTTAAGTTGTAATGATTTATAGTTTAGGAAATAATCAACTTTTCATTTTGAGAAAATATTTTTGTGTGTCATGTGATGTCCATAGAATTTTTATACATAATTGAGAGATTAATTGGTAATTACAAAAATAAATTTAAATTTAATTATAAATAAATTATAGATTGAAATTGTAATATATTAAAATTTAAATGGAGTAAATTGAAACTCGTTATAATATTTAAGAGCAAATTATATTAATTAAAAAATTTAGTAGAATGCTAATGAATATTTTAAAAAAAATTTAAAATAAAAAGAATAAATATTAATAATATATGTATATAAGTATATATAGATTGAGGATATGAGTGGTGGGCCATTACCCCCACCGCCTCATCGCCTAACGTATATATATTTGTATATTACACAATTACACACCCTCGCACATTATTTATACACACAATTTCACATATTTATACACACTTGTGGCAACAAAACGGAACGTGACAACAAGATAGAAGGTTATTAAGCAGCGCTTTGTGATAACTGAATTATTTTCAGATTTGAGGTATTAAGTATAGTCAATTGGATCTCTCTCTCTATATATATGTACATATACTTGTGTATATGTGATTTGATTAAGAATTGTTGTGTGTTTAGTGGAATTATGTGGTTGTTTGTGAAATGATCGCTATTGGTAGTTCCTATGGTGGGTTTGAGATACCTCAATTTTGTTGTTGAATAAAAATGAATGATAGAGTTGTTATAAATGATTGTGACACATTTCTATTTGATGATTGACTGAAGTCAAGTTATGATGTTGTCAACGTGCAAATGATACAATGAGACGAGTGTCAAACAGAGTTGAGTTATGGAGTCGATATAACATGAATGATATACTGGGATGAAAAGATGGCTTACCTTACCTGAGACATATTAAGTGGTTTATAATGATGGGACGTGATGTGATTGATGACGAGTTGTATGCTGTCATTATGATGTGATATATAATATGAGAAAAATAAATATACAACTAGGTACCATGGCTCGAAAAGTACCGGGGTATTCCTAGTGACGGGGAATAACTTGTCCTAATAACTACACACTGGGGTTGTACAGGATTCCAGGTTTGATGTGATGTCCTGTGTTGAGATTGCTACGCACTTGGTCAGTGTGGGATATCACATATAATGGGTTCTCTGTGCTGATGATTGTATAATATTGATTGAGATGATAAGAGCCAGCAAACCCATTGAATATGATTCAATTAGGTTAAGTGGGGCTTAAAGAAAACAATTAGTAATTTAGAGAATTAAACTACAATGATGTATGAATCATGTTGTGTATGGTGTTTGATTCTGATATTGGTTTCGCTTGATTATTGACGTTATTACTTCATGATTTCATGGAATTATGTGACAAGTATCAATTGATTCGTATTATTGACATTACAACTTTGTGATTATAAAAAGATTATTGGTTGATTGTGGTCTTGGAATAAAGTTGGGTTTATATTGTTCGAGCTTATAGGTGAATATATATGCTAATTAGCTAATACTTGTTGAGTTGGGAACACTCAATTTGCCATATTCTTTTTCAAGAGTTAGATCATAAGTCAGTTGTCAGCGTATAGGTGGGTCAGCAGTGCTGTCTTAAGTCGGGAGCTCTAGCTACATAGATACATTAATGTTATACCAAAACTTTGATGTAGTATATTCATTTTTGGTTTATATAAATATTGATGGAAGATGAGTTATTTTATCAAGGTAAATATGAGTTTGTTAGGGTTATAAATGTGATTATAGAGAGGGTGTCACATGGCTTGTTGTATTTTTTCAGAAGATATGTTGCCTGATTACCTACATAAAAGATATATATGTGAAATCTAACCTCCAAACTAAATGGCTCTTGGGTAACTAAGCAAAAATATTTGCAAGGGAAATTCTAGTTCAGACTGAACTCGATTAAATTTGAACCAATTATATTACAAGTACAATACGTTTATCGTGTGATTGGTATACAATTTAGAGAAAGTGACCAATTACATAGCAAGTATGATACACTTGTTTTTAATTGGTTTGATACAGTCAAATTTAATTCGAGTAAGAATTTTCGTTATATTGCCAATGGACTGTCTCGTTTTTGGTTATGTGCAACATCATTAAGGTGCAATCTCCATTCAAACTCGATGGAAGGCACGAGCGCTGATTAAAATAGCTATTAATTAGATTATTTTTTTTTGGGAAAATTAGGTAATATATAATTAAAATAGGCATCTGGCTCAAAAGTTTTAGACAAAATAGGAGAAGGACAGGATCCTAGGGAATTATTCAAAACTCTTACCAAGTAGATGAGCAACCTTGTTTCCAGATCTCCTAACAAAGCAAAAAGAAAGGAACAAAAAATCTTGATGTGCAAAACAAAACAGCAATTTACTCTCGATATTTTTAGAAATGAAACAAAAGCACCCCTGATACGTTTGGTGAATGTCATGTGTGGTTTTGATTTTTAACTTTAAAATTTGAAATAGCAGTTAGGCCCTTATTTAAAAACCATTGAATTTTAATTTCAATTTAAGATCCAAATTTAACTAATAGATCAATAGTTTAGATTTTATTTAATTCGTATCAACAATATAAATTTAAATAAATATATAATTAAAATTATATATTGTATATAGTATTAAATTTGAATATATGCTTATTAATAAGTTGAATGTCTATAATATATATATATGTATAGAGAGAGAGAGGGGGGGAGGGGGGAGATGAGGTGGGTGTTGCGGGGGATGGAGAAGGGGAAGGGGCACGGGGCTAGGGAAGGGGGCGAATTTGGGTGAGGGAGGGGGAGGGAGAGGATGAGCTGGAGGCAGCGCTGAAAGACATCGGGGGTAGCGATGGGGAGGACAAGGGGGGAGGGAAAGGGGAGGATGGTGACGGGGTGTCAAGGGCCGCCAGCGCACTCGATACCCTTGACCCACATTTCTGCCGCAGAACCGCTCTACAAGAACAGACGCTGGACTTCCGCAGTTTTAGAGTTTTAGGCGTTGGTCTTTTGTTTTGTTTTGCTTAGGGGGACGTCAGGCCTCTTGAGGTGCGTTGTTCAACCTTTTTACTGTTATTGCTTTAAATGGAAAAAACTTTTGTAAGCCTATTATAGGGGAAATGAGTTCTTGAAGCTTGGTGTAGTGTCCTTGCTGGTGTCCCCCTCAAGGCGATCCCCTTGCGTTAGCATTTGTCCAATGTATATGCAATCTTCAATTTAATGAAATCTACTTTCTGAATCGCATGCTCAATTTATTGCTTTTCTATTGCATCTTGCTTACTGTTGTTCCTATCGATATTGCTATTCCTGTCAGCGCGCTGTGTTGGTGCTGGGCGGGAGTTCGGTTGTGTGTTGCTATTAGCGGAAGTAGTCGGCGGACTGCTAGCCACACGGTGCCCCTTTCCACACATTGCGGAAGGCGCCTCATGAGAAGTGGTATCAGAGCCTCGTTACCTTCATGGGGCCAAGGCGGGTTGTTGTAACCCAAGTATATCCTGCTGCGAGAATGTCAGGGCAAGATGTTGAGAGCCCGCGACGGGCAACATCGCCTAGCGAGCGAGCTGCGAACCCGGAGGATGAAAATTCCCGATTGACTGAATTGGTGATGAATTTAGAGGAGAAGGTCTCTTCCCTGGAATTTGAGATCACTGTGTTGAATTCGGAGCTGGATGAATATCGGCAGGTGGTCCAAGAGATGGCTAGTGCCTTTGGAGGCAATGACATCATCGATATGCAGCGTGAAATGGAACATATGTCTATTCAGATTGGTCTGCTCTAACATGCAGTAAGTAACTTCCTTTTTGGTGGTGCTCGTGATGCAAATGATGTCGAGAACTTCCTTTTTGATATGGACAATACTTCCATGAGGCAAATGTGGAGGATAAGGCAAGGAAGGTATCAACTGTGGCCATGTATCTAACAGGTGATGCCAAGCTGTGGTGGCACACCAAATACGGGGAGATACAGGCCCATCAAGTGCGGCTTGCCCTTCTTCAGGACGTGATCCGAGAGCAGTTTGTCTCGTAGAACGTCGAGTATAATGCCAGGCTGACATTGCAGAAGTTGGAGCATACAGGCTCCGTGCGAGAATATGTGAAAGCTTTCTTGGCGTTGATGCTGAATATCCGGGACAAGTACAAGGATAAACTCTTCACTTACATGGAGGGCTTGAGATCGTTGGTGCATCTTGAGTTGGTGTCAGCTATGGCAGCGGTAGAACGCTTGACAAATTTCAACTTAGAGGGCCGGAGGGACATGCCCTATACTTTTGCTTATGGACAGGAGTACCTCCAACAGAGGTGGGGGAGATCAGAAGCTCCATGCTTAGAGTAGCTCACAGGGCAATTCAGGCAGGAGCATGCCCCAAGAGAACAAGCAAGGGGCGCCGCAGGAGAGCAGTGGATGCTTCCTGTGCGATGGCCCACATAGATATTGGGACTGCCCGAGGAAACAAATACTGAATGCACTGGCGATCTTTACTGATAAGGCATCGCCAGCAAAGGTTGTGGAACCACAAGCATCTGCAAGTAGCGGGAATGACTCGGAGGAGGATGAGGACAACTTGGGCGCCATCACCCAATGGTGTAATACGTTGTCCTAGGTGGCGGCAAAAAAGGTTGTGCCACCCCATGTGAGAAAAACTGCCCCAGCTCTTACTGCGAGCCAGCCGGAAGAAAAAAGCACAACCCCGAAATCTTAGGAAGAAAGGGTTGATGTTTGTTGATGTGAAGATTCATGGCAAGCCCATTCGTGCCATGATTGATACTGGAGCCTCTCACAAGTACCTTACGAGCACCAAAGTGGAGAGACTTGGGCTGGTGCTGGAGAAGGGAGTTGGGCGAGTGAAAGCGATTCACTCGGCTGCACAACCTAGTGCGGGTGTGGTCAAATCTGTGCTTATTAAGGTTGGTCCTTTTGAGGGCAAGACCAACCAAAAGGACCAACCTTTCAGTCGTGGTGATGGACGACTTCAAGCTCATCCTCGGGCTTGAATTTTGCGGGACACACGTACAGCAGTTTTGCCGCACGTTGATTCGCTGATGATGCTGGGAGCAAAACCTTGTATCATCCCCGCATTGGCCGGGTGCACAGGAGAGAAAAATCTGTCGCCCATGCAGTTTGAGAAGGGGCGCAAGCGGAATGAACCATCCTACTAGTGCACTCTTCATTTTGAGGAGATAGAGGAGGTTTCAGGGCCCATCCCTGGCGAAATAAAGTAGTTGCTGAGAGAATTTGAGGATGTGATGCCAGAGGAGCTACCTCGAAAGCTACCGCCGAAGAGTGCAATGAATCACGAGATTGAGTTGGTGCCTGGCACGAAACCTCCCGCAGAGCATCGTACAAGATGTTGCAACCTGAGCTTGTGGAGCTTAGGAAGCCATTGAAGGATATGCTGGAGAGCGGAATCATCAAACCCACTAAGTCGCCGTATGGGGCACCGGTCCTATTTCATAAGAAGGCCGACGGCTCCTTACGCATGTGCTGTGACTATCGGGCGCTGAATAAGATTACTATGAAGAACAAGTATCCAATACTATTGGTGGGGGACTGCTTCGATCGTCTAAGCCGGGTGAAATATTGTACAAAGATAGATTTGATGTCGGGCTACTGGCAGGTCCGAATCAAGGAGAGCGATGAGGCGAAGACGATGGTTGTCACGAGGTATGGAGCTTTCGAATTTCTTGTCATATCTTTCTGCCTGACTAACGCTTCCACAAGCTTCAGCACCCTGATGAAACAGTTACTCCATGGTTTTCTTGATGACTTTATGGTGTTGTACCTGGACAACATTGTGATTTACAGCGGAACCTTGATCGAGCACATAGACCATTTGCGACAAGTTCTGACGAGACTCCACAAGCACAAGCTATATGCGTAGGTGTCAAAATGCTCCTTTGCTAAGGAGACTATCAGTTTCTTTGGGCACATTGTGGAGAGAGGGCGTATTCGGATGGACCCCAAGAAAGTGCAGGCTATTGAGGAGTGGCAGCCGCCGAGCGATGTTCATGACTTGCGTTCTTTTTGTTTTTGGCGAATTATTATCGGTGCTCTGTGAAGGGCTACTCCGGGATAGCATGGCCTTTGACGGATTTACTGAAAAAGACGGAGACTTGGAATTGGATGCTCCAATGCCAAGTCGCCTTCGACAATTTGAAGAAAGCGATGGTTACAGATCCTGTACTGGCCTTACCAGATATGCCAAAGGCGTTAGTGGTGGAGACAAACGCTTCAAGCTGTGCGTTAGGAGGGGTCCTAATGCAAGACGGCCACCCAGTTGCCTTTGAGAGCAAGAAGCTCAAGGATGTTGAGCGGCGCTACTCGGTGCATGAGAAGGAATTGCTAGCCATACTTCAATGCCTTAGACTATGGTGGCATTATTTGTTAAGCTCTCCCTTCATGGTCAGGACGCACAATACTGCAGTAAGTCATTTCATATCGCAGCCAGAGCTGACCAGTAGGCAGGCACGCTGGCAGGAGTTGCTGTCGGAGTTTCCCTTTGTGCTGGAGTATCGGGCTGGCTCCAGCAACCATGCGGCAGAAGCCTTAAGCCGTAGGGCGAGTTTGGCGAGTTTGGGGTCGGTAGCAGCGCTCTCCTCTAGTGCAGTTGCCGCCTCCTTAAGGGATCGGGCACAGGAGTAACTATCGGAAAATCTAGCATCGCAGGGCCTGATCCAACTTGTCAAGCAGGGCAAAGCTCGGCAATTTTAGCTTGAGGATGGATTACTGATGACCAAGGGAAACCGCCTATATGTGCCAAAAGGTGGGGACTTACGGAAATCCCTTATCTCAGAATGCCACGACACTCTTTGGGGGGGACACCAAGGACAGGAGAACACTTATGCCTTGGTGCAGAGGGCCTACTATTGGCCACAGATGCAGGACGATGTGGAGACTTATTCCGCACCTGCTTGATATGCCAGTAGGACAAGGCAGACCATCAGAAGAAGGCTGATTTGCTGCAACCACTTTCCAACCCAAAGAGACCCTGGGAGAGCGTCTCTATGGATTATATTTCGGCATTTCCTAAGGTGGGAGACTTAGGCTCTATTATCATTATGGTGGACTGATTGTCAAAGTATGCTACTTTTATCACAATTCTAAAACATGTTATGGCGGAAGGGACGACTCATCTCTTCTTCAAGCATATTGTCAAATATTGGGGGCTGCCGAAGGACATCGTTAGTGATTGCAACTCCCGTTTCACTGGCGTCTTCTGGACCGAGCTGTTCAAAATCCTCGGTTCCAAACTTTCTATGAGCTCGAGCTATCACCCACAATCTGACGGTCAGATTGAACTCTTTAATTCTATGTTGAAGGAATACCTTCGGCACTTTGTGCGAGGTACATTAGGTGAAACTCTTGAACGTCGCTCAGTTATGTTTCAATGCTCAAAAGAGCTCTTCCACCAACAAGAGCGCTTTTGAAATTGTTACTGCGCAACAACCTCTCCTCCCTCACACTCTCGACGCCCCACAAAGTGTGAGATCCCCTCTCACTCGAAGTTTCTCTCAGAAGTGAATGAAGAAGTATGCAGATCAAAAAAACCGTCGCTTCATCGAGTTCAATGCGGGAGACCTGGTGATGGTGAAGGTCCCAGACCTGAGATTATCAAAGTCATCAAGGGGGAGAGATCCTTGATTGATGCAAAAGTATGTTGACCTTTTATTTGTATTAAGTGTATTGGAACGGTGGCCTACAGGGTAGAGTTGCCTTCCTGCTGGAAAATCCACAACGTCTTTCACATGAGCCAATTGAAGAAATATTCAACAGACAAGGAGGATGATACCCGCAATCAACCCAGCCGCCCGCAGCTTGAATTGATGAAGACTAAGTAGAAGGTGGTTGAAACGATCCTGAATCACCGAGTTACAAGCATCGCAAAGCGCAATCACATGGAGTACTTGGTCAAATGGAGGGGAAGCAGTAGCGAGGAGAACACTTAGGAGTAGATGACGAACCTCAAGGCGTTCCTAACTCTTGTCGAAGCTTATCGTGCTTCCTATGCGACGAGGACGTCGCCGTCTTAGGTGGGGAGATTGTCAAGGGCCGCCCGCACACTCGGCACCCCTGACGCACATTTCGGCCACGCAATCGCTCTACATGAATAGACACTGGACTTCCATAGTCTTAGAGCTTCAGGCGTTCTCAAAGTGCAATTGAATGAAATGAAACAGCAAATTTTTTCAAAATCAGGTTTTATGCATTTGATCGGTTATGGATGGGGGTTCATGGCCATTAATTTTTTTCTTCATTGCTGCTTTTAATTGCTGGATTTGGGAAGCCTATATAAAGGCTTGTTACTTCACCATTTTGAACACACCACAAACAACAAACTCTCATTTTGAGTTTTCTCTCCCTCTCTCTTTCGTCTTTTATATTTTGTTTAAGATTTGAGTCTCTTGTTTCAATAAACAAGCTTCTGAGTGTTTGGCCGAGGTGTTCTTCGGTATAGTTCTAAAACTAAAAGAACTGTAACCGTTTTATCATGGGTGAAATTACGTTGAACCCGGCGTACTGCTGATACGGGGCGTATATTTTCTTCAAGCCAAACAGTAATTCTGCGATTCGGTTAAATTAACGACTTTAATTGGACTGAGAATTATTACGATACAATCTCGTTGTAAGTTTTTGATTTAAATTTCTTGTCATAAATAACATTTCTAATTGCTTTATGTCATTTGTTCCAACGTGGCTTTAATTGCTTTTGATTTCTAAAATCCGATTGTAATATTTCAAAACGTCATTTTCGATTGCTTGAACCATAATTTTTTTCCAACAATCTTGAAGAAAATATACAGGTTTTGAAAAATCGAATTTTATTTTTGGAACAGTTTTGGAAAACGCTATTTTCAAACTCTTTATTTGAAACGGTACTTTTTTAGTTTCTAAAAATACTAAAGATGGCCGAGCCAATTTCTATTGCAATTCCGATCACACCTAAGGTCGCCTTGACCAGCTTACTGGAAAAGTTTTCCATCCAGTTTTTCAAACGCTGGCAACAGCGAATGAAACTTTAGCTAACGATGAAAGGACTTTTGTTAATAACCAGGTGATTAGACCTGAACCTACAGATACCGATCCCAAAACTGCTGAGATAGCACAATGGACAGAAAGGGATCAAATAGGCAGAGGAGCAATTTTGTCAGCCTTGTCCAATACACTCTTCGATGTCTATTGTTACGATTGTTACACGCTAAATCTCTGTGGGATGAGTTAGACCGAAAATATAATATTGAAGAGCAAGGGCTTGAAAAGTATTCTGTTTCCAAATTCATGAGGAATCAAATGGTTGAGGATCGTTCTGTAGCAGAACAGACTCATGAGCTTATCAACCTTGAGCATGCTCTGGCCGATGCTGAGATGAAACTTTTCGAGAAGTTTCTGGTCATATCCATAGTGAACAAATTTCCCAACTCTTGGGAAAATTTTGACATGATACTCAAGCATCAGAAAGGAAAATTGTCTCTGGATGATCTTATGATTTCTATCAGCATTGAGGAAGAACATGGAAATCAAAAGCACAAGATACCTGTTGAACATCAACCAAGGGCCAATCTTATAGTGGGAAAACAAAAAGTGAATAAGATTAACTTGAATTCAAAATCTATCAATAAAAGCATGGCCTCCAAAAATAAGAAACCAAAAGCAAACAAACCATGCTGGAACTGTGGGCAGGTTGGACAGTAGCCAAGCTTTGTCCTAATAAAAAGGCCAAGACTGGGCAGGCAGCTGTCAACATGGTTGTGGGAGGTTCTAGCGGTGCTAGCACTTCAGGAGCAACTGGCGGGTATGTATCTATACAACCGTAACTCTTGAGTATTTACGAACCGTATGATTGGTTAATTGATACTGGAGCGAATATACACGTTTGTGCTGATAAATCTCTCTTTGTATCTTATGAGGCCATCAGTGGAAGGACAGTAAGCATGGGGAACTCCAGTACAGCTGAAGTACTTGGGATGGGAAGGGTGGACTTGGAGTTTCCTTCAGGACGCATTCTGTCGGTAAAAGGAGTTCATCATGTACCCACTGTTAGAAGAAACGTCATTAGTGATTCTGTAATAGTTAGAGAAGGATAAGAATTGATCTTTAAATTTAATAAAGTTGTAATTCAACAATTTGGTATTTTTTTCGGTAAAGGCTATTTAGACGATGGCCTATTCAAAGTTTGAGTTGATAATAATAAAATTGATGTTTCTGATTCTATTATATTGAATGTGGAATCTTCTACTTTGTGGCTTAGTAGGTTAGGTCATTTAAAAATCTCAATTCAATCATACGAATGATGAATTTGAATTTAATTCCTAGTCAAATATCGAACGAAATCACAAACGTCAAGTTTGTGTAGAAACTAAACAAGTTAAAAAACTCTATCACTCAACTGAAAGGAATTCAGAAATACTTGATTTAGTTCATACAGATATTTGTGAGTTCAATGGAGCTTTGAGTTGTGGAAAGGTAGGAAACCAAGCATCAAATACTTTCGAGTGTGGGGGTGCCTAGCAAAAGTGCTAGTCCTAGAACACAAACGAAAGAAATTGGGTCCTAAGACTATCGATGTTGTGTTCTTGGGGTATGTGGAGACAAGTTATGCTCTAAGATTTTTTGTTATTAAATAAACATTCCAGGCATTGAGGTCAACATAATAGTCGAATTTCTTTATGCTGTATTTCTAGAAGATGTATTTGCTTTAAAAATAGGAATACCTTCAAATGTTCCGGTTGACGATTCACTTGTCACCACATCTATTCCTGAAAATGTGGAAAAGATGTCAAATATGGGGGTTAATCCCAATAGTTCTAATCAGACTCATGAGGAGTCAGATGAACCTAGATGGAGTAAGAGAGCTAGGATCCGATCACTTTTAAAGATGCTATGGCTTCTTCAGAAGCCAAGCAGTGGAAAGAAGCTGTCAAAAGTGAGATGGTCTCCATTGTTTCCAATGGAACGTGGGTGCTAGTCCATCTCCCTCCGGGGTGTACTACTATTGGGTGTAAGTGGATCTTTGAAAAGAAACTGAAACCTAATGGGACCATAGATAAGTTTAAAGCCAGATTGGTGGCTAAAGGATTTAAATAAAAGGAGGGAATAGACTATTTCGATACCTATTCTCTGGTAGCTCCATGGACTACAATCCGGGTGCTTATAGCACTTGATTCAGTGTATAATCTCCCGATTCATCAGATGGATGTGAAAACAACCTTCTTGTATGGTGAACTAGAGGAAGAGATTTACATGGATCAGCCTGAGGGGTTTATAGCTCATGGCAACGAGCATAAAGTTTGTAAACTTGTTATGTCTCTATATGGACTTAAACAAGCACCCAAACAGTGGCATGAAAAGTTTGATGAAACTATTCTTGCGTTTGGTTTCAATGTAAATGAGAATGATAAGTGTATATGCTGCAAGGTTGAAAGAGATAAAATGATAATTCTGTGCCTAAATGTGGATGATATTCTGTTAATAGCATCATGTCTAGATATTATTACCGAAATCAAGTCATTTTTGAAAAATAAGTCTGAAATGAAGGACATGGGTGAGGCTAATGTGATTCGTGGCATCATGCTGACTCGGTCAACTGATTGAATAGCCATTTCTCAAGTTCATTATATTGAGAAGATAATTGATAAATTTGGTTATCAAAACAGTAGAATTGCTAAGACACCATATGATCCTTCTGTAGCTTTATTAAAATATGAAAGTGGTGTTCCAGTTGCACAGTAAGGTATTTCCAAATTATTTGGAACTTACAGTATCTGACAAATGGAACGAGACCAGATATATCCTTTTCTGTATCTAAGCTGGCTAGATACTCTAGTTGTCCTGAAAAAATCCATTAGGGTGCTTTGGATATAGTACTATGGTACTTAAAGGGCAGAGTGTCACTAGCCATACATTATGACAGATTCCCTATTGTTTTTGAGGGATATAGTGATGCTAGCTGGATAGTCCAAAAACTCCGGAATTAATGGGTGTTCAGTATATGTTATTACCTTAGGTTGGGGTGCAGTCTCCTTTGATAACCCGGTCTACGTTTGAAGTCGAGTTATGTGCATTAGATACGACTAGTACCGAGGCAAAATGGCTATTTGGATTGTTATCACAACTTTCCAGTGTAAGTCAGCCTCTTCCACCAATTGCTATAAATTGTGATAGCCAAACCACAATAGCAAAGATGAGGATCGTAAATTCAATCGAAAGACCAAATGACACATCCAAGTTAGACTGAAGTCTATGAGGGCATTAGTGTCAGACAGAGTAATGGGCATTGACTTTGTGGGAACAAAGGATAATGTGGCTGATACTTTGACGAAAGGATTGAATCTGTCAAAATTTCATATGTCCAGATTGGGGATGGGACTGAAAATCCATCAGTGATGTATCTACGATAACAACCAAACCTTCTGAGTGGAGATCCCATATAGAAGATTCAATGTGGTATCAAAAAAAGTCGTAAAGGTATGTCAGAGCACCAAAATAGACTCATACTTTGTATCTAGAGTCTGTCCCCTGAAATTCTGGAAGGTGCTGCTACTGCAAGTATAGTAAGAGTTTATCTTTGAAATGAGTCAAGTCTTGTAAGACGAGATGCTAGCAATGCATCCCTGGAGACGCCCAACTAAGTGAATGTCATTGTTTGGCCGCAACTAAGGAATTAGGTTATTCCTGAAAGCGTTCATGAACAGGATCAGGACACATGGCCTAACTGTCAACCCTAAAGATCAACACAAAGCTAGTGGCTAGTTGTTACTAATAGACGCTGTCACATTCACAGGCTTAAATTCAAGGCTTAGTTCCATTTGACCTAGTGACAACTGACGTCGGATAACTTAGATAGTGTTTTATACCGGAAGGTACCATTGTCGAAAACAAATCACATAAACTTGAGTTCAAATCTATGAGTTTGTGGGGTTCTACCACAAAGACCTCAACAGTTTGATCCCAGATCACAAAGATCACACTATGGTCACAGAGATTTTCAAAGATTCAGTTCATAGAGAACTTAGAATGAGAGATAGGTACTATTTTTCCGTATCAAGTGTATCTTTTGGCCGAGAAGAGGATGCCCTTATAAAGGGATGAAAAAGAACTAGTTAAGGAAAGGCATGGTGGCTTTCCTTAAGCTATTGATTTGGCTGAGGAAGAACCCCATGGAATCCGATGTAAAGGAGAGAAATGATTTGCAGAGATTTGAGAGAGAGAGCAATAGAATCGGCGCAAGAAGGAGAAGAAGACGAGAGACTGATACTTAGGGTTAAGTTTACCACTTTAAATAGTGTGGGTATTTAGATCGGGATGGGTAGTGGGCCGTCCTGATGGGTTGGGTTGTTGGGCTTTTTAATAAACACTTGGGCCATGATAATATAGCATAACTGAAAGCCGTCACAAACTGTGCAACAACATAACTAATCAAATTGTACAAAAAATATAAATAAAAAACATGTGAAAAGAGGTCGCTAGCGATCTCCAAGACAACAAACTGCATAGGTGACCTCTACACAACGACCTGACCAAGTTTCTGCACTGGGTGTGCAGAAGCGACCTTGCTGGGCGGACGCGATGCGGCCTCAGTCTGTTCACAGCCCCCCCTTAAGATGGAGCCGAGGAAGAGAGGCCCAGCTTGGGAAGGAAGCGAGCAAAGTCAGCAACAGGAAGAGGTTTGGTGAAGAGGTCGGCCATTTGAGCAGAACTAAGGATGTGAGAGGGAGCAATGAAGCCAAGTTTGAATTGATCACGAACAAGGTGGTAATCGATCTTCAGATGGTTGGTGCACTCGTGGAAGACAGGATTGGCAGTGATATGTAGAGTAACTTTGTTGTCACAACAGAACAGGATAAGAAGTGAGATAGGGATGTGGAGGTCGCGGAGCAAGAAGGAGATCCAACGGAGCTCGCTAATAAAAGAAGCCATGCTATGATACTCAGCTTCAGCAGAGGACCGGGAGACGGTGACCTGTTCTTGTCTTCCAAGAGATAAGAGAGGTCCCAAAGAAGACACAAAAGCTAGTGATGGAACGACGGGAGTCAAGGCAGGATGCCCATGGCGCATCAGAGTAGGCACATAGCTCAGCAGAGTTAGAAGAATTAGAAAAGAGACCAGTAGAGGGGATCCCTTTGAGGTACCGGAGAAGGTAGAGAGCAACAGACCAGTGAGAGGTGCGAGGCGCCTAGAGGAACTGATTGAGCTACTGAACAACAAATGAGATATCAGGGTGAGTAAAACCCAAATACAAGAGGCCACCCACAAGTCGTCTATAAGCCCCGGGTCAGGAAGTAAGGAACCATCATCACCGAGCAATTTCAGACCAGAAGGCAGAGGAGTGGGGCAAAGTTTGGCGTCAAGCATTGAGGAATCAACCAAGATATCCCGAAAATATTATGCTATGTCACTTGAATATGATGCGAGGAGTGAGCAAGTTCCAGACTGAGGAAATACTTAGCGGAACCAAGGTCCTTAATGGTGAACAACTGATCCAGATAGACCGTGACAAAGTGAAGAGCGACCTCGGAGGACCCAGTAAGTAAGATGTCATCAACATAAATGAGGAGGGCGGTGAACTTAGAGTCCGTGTGTTTGACGAAGAGGCAGTTCTCGTAGCTGGACTGGGTGAACCCAAAGTTTGCTGGTGAGCTCAAGGTTCCACTGCCTTGAAGCTTGCTTGAGGCCGTACAGAGATTTTTGTAACTTGTTGACATAGTTGAGGGGCACATCAAGGAGGCTCTCGGGAGGATCCATGTAAACATCTTCGTCCAGAAATCTATGAAGAAAAGCATTATTGGGCCAAGAGCGGGAGGCTGCCAAGGATAAGAAAACGCGAACCGTAACAGATTCAGCAACAAGGGGAAAAATATGACGCCCCAAAGTTAATAACATATAATTGGGTGATTAATTGGTAAATTTTTATGAAACTTAGTTAATTAGTACATAAATTATGGGCCATAATTGGAATATAATAATACTTGAACGAATTAAATTGGATTCGTTATAATATTTTGGGACAATTTCTATTAATTAAGAAATTAGAAAGGACGTAAATGGTATTTTGAGGAAAAAAATTAATTAATTAAATAATAATAATAATAATATCTTATATATATAATATATATTACTAATAATATATATATAAGTAACGTATGTATATATATATATATGAAAGCAAAAAAAAAAAAAGAAGAAAGGAAAGGGTTTTGGGGTGGGACCTCACCCACCGCCCCACCCCCTACATATATATATATATATATATATATATATGAGCCAAAACAATCACAATTGAATTTATCAAATTGCAATTCCTGTACCTGTTCGAATATTCGCAGCGAGGTAAGTTTCCATTTAATTTTTATTAATTTATATAATTATATTTTTAATTAGTTCTTTTATTAAATGTTGTTTATACTAATCGATGTGCTATTTAATCAGAATATTTTATAAGTTTGGCTATTTAAAATAGTGTCGAATTAAATATCAAATTGGATATAAAAATGATATTGTTGGTTAATTAGATTATTAAATTTATTTGATTTGAATATTACTATAGCTAATTTATATAATTCCATCGGAATTTTTAATCAAATACGCAATTATATGTATTATTGTTCAATTAAAGAGAATAATAGCGAGAAATTGATAGAAGATTCATAGAAATATTCTGAAAATTATATTTAATAAATGATATGTTAATAAAGAGGAAAAACGAAGATTTGTATTTCGATAGAAATAGAATATTAAAGAATTATTAGAAATTGTACAAATGATATTCAATATTATATTTAAAAGAAATTATGATTTTATCGATAATGTGGTATAACTCATTATAGGATACGGGGGTAAAGTGAAAAGACCGAACCACTACCAATTGAATAGATAAAGGCGTTGTAAGGTCGAGGTAAGTAAATAATTAGTATTATCTATATATGTATCTTTATTTGTGATTTTACTGTTATCTGAATTTGTGGTTAATGCTGACATGGATTTATCTGAAAGTATATGAGTGATGGATGATTTGATCTGACTGATGGTATTATGTACGTGAAATGAGAAAATACGCTGAAATATTATGTTTGTTGTTTGATGTATTGTGGATGTCTGAAAATGAGAATATATGGATATACTATTTTACGTTACTAGTTGCTTACGAGAATAGTGATATGTGAAAATGAGGAAGTGGTGGAAACTGAATATATATTGTGGCGTGAATGCCCCTTGATGTGTTGAAAAGCCTATAAGGCGAAATGAAATGAAAAGAGCCTTGATGCGATATTAAAAAAACATGAAATAAAAAGAGCTTTGATGCGATATGAAAAAGATGTGATATGAAAAGAGCGATGCTGCCATATAAAAGAGCTATGATGCGAAATAAAAGAGCTATGATGCGAATTGAAAGAGCTATGATGCGAAATGAGATTGATGAGCCGGCTGTCAAGGTGATTCACTTGAATTTATATAATGGTGAGGATGAGTTGATGGAAAAAATACAATATCACCTTTTGGTAAGCAAACTAGGAAAAAAAAATGGAGTTTGGTTGATTGTCGTATTATGAGATAGTCATGTGGTATAATAAAGCTGATTATGTTGGAATTAAATTGATTGTATCCCATGCGTGTTGCCTGTTTATCTTGTTTGGGTGTGTTTGATATGCATATATAGATAGGGCTGGTTATTTACTTACTGAATGGTAGGTTCATCCCTCTGCTAACATTTTCTTTCAGGAGTAGACTTTGAGGTATCTGACTGTTGAAGAATAGGTCAACGCGCTATACCCAGGCAAGTCGGGCTAGTATGCTGTTTTCTCCTCTTTGTCAGTTAGAGTACAAATCACATTTTATTGTATAGAGAGAACGTAAGCGTGGAGATTACTTGTGATGAACTACTTGTGGTGTTTGATGTGCATATATGATATTGTATGTTGATTATGCTTGTTATGACGTTGGGGTACATATACATATGGATTAAATTATTTTGTGCATTTATATGGCACAAGCAACACATCAGTGAGAGAAAGATTTTTGTGGAGCATGATGCTTCCTGTGTGAGTGACGGACTGTGAGGTTCAATCAAGTAAGTGAACAAGAGTTGGATGTGTGAGTGGAGAAATATTATCAAGAGAGTCTGTGCTTCCACATATATGATTAGTTGCCCCCGTAACTATAATCCAAGAGGACAAAATGCTACTTCTAGAAATAGTGAAGGCACGATTCATACCTAGAAAATCATCAACATGAGCCAGGTTTCCTTGTGCAGAAGGCTGTATGGTGTTCCTCGTCAGCGCAATCAGTTCCTGAAATAGTTCCTCTTTCGTGCTTGTCTATCCTAGGTCGCCCCTCTCAGTTGCGACCTAGGCTGTGAATCCCCTTGTGCTCCCTGCATCCTTCTTTCTTCTGTCGGCGAGCTCTTTATACCAGTCAGGTGTGCTATAGAGCTTGAAGCATGTGCTTTGATTGTGCGCCGTCCATTGACAATGTGTGCAGTACAAGGATCGCTTGTCAGCTCCGACTTTCTTCTTCTCAGGTCGCGTTCCACCTCTTACATGTAGGATGTGTTTTCAGCTCAGTCATGTCCAGTTGAACTTTCTTCTGCTTCTCCACACTCTGTATGATAGAGTATGCTTTGTTAATGGAGGAAACCGGCTCCATCACCAACAACTGATGTCTTAGATTCTCAAAGACGTCGTTGAGCCCCATCAAGAATTGCATCAACTACATAAGAGCAGCTGAATCATCCACCGCTTTCCAAGCTCTACAAGTTCACCTACTGCAAGCACATTGCGGCATCGACTTCAATTCTGCAATTTCATCCCACAGCTTTTTCATGTTTGTGAAATAGGAAGACAGAGGGAGGTTACCCTGTGTCATTGAACAAATTTCTCTTTGAATTTGATATAATTGTGACCTATTACATTCTCCATAGCAGTTCAAGATCCAGCCAGAGGTTTCGTGAGGATTTTGTGTACATAAAAGCCTTCAGAATTTCTTTGGAAATGGAATTCGATATCCACATTGTCACCATGCTATCAACCCGAAAACATTGTTCAAAGAAAGGATTGCTTGTGTTGGTCTTCTCAGTGGTTCCATTAATGAACCTCAATTTCATTTTTGCTCATAGTGCACATTTGATTCCAAAGCTCCAATTCAAATAGTTGTTGTTGGTGAGAGGCGCACACACCAATATCATCCCAGGATTATCAGACCCATGAAGCTGTAATCTGTTAAGAAAAGCTTCCATTCTTCAGCAACCGTCGGTTATCGCTGGAATGTGAATGCACCGTATGCAGAGTCCTTCAAATGAAGGCTCTGATACCACGTAAAACTCTCAAATTCAATAGAGCAAACAATGTCTCCATTATAAAATGATATAGAGAAGTAAGCAAGAAATTCATTCAAAAAATCGGGAGATGAAGGGTACAAAACAGACTTTTATATACAGAACCTAACGAAGAGAATCTGCTAACTAAGCCGCTAACTAACCACATCTAAAACTAACCGAAAGGCGTAACAAATTGTGCAACAACAAAACTAACCAAACTGTACAAAACATATAAATATAGAACATGTGAACGATAGTGAACTGCATAAGTGACCTCCACACAACAACGTGACCAAGCTTCAGCGCTAGGGGTACACAAGCGGCCTTGCTAAGCGAACGTGATGCGACCTCACTCTGTTCACAAAATGTTAGGTCCATAGCTCCAAAATATCCAATAGAAATCACCCAATGTCGAAACTTTTGATTTGCTCACTAATTTCAAGGGGAGAAAGGGAGAATCAGAGCTATGATGAGTTTTCACTTTCAGCTTTGGTGAGTGAAGAACGGGGGTAGTCGAAGCTTTGGTGAGTGAAGAAAGGGCAAATTAAAAGGGGAAAATACTTGAGGGAGAAAAGGCTCGTCCACAGATTTGCTTTGGTTTTGTGCTATTAACGGAAAATTATAAAGATTAAAATATTTAATAGATGTTTGCTATATACATTTCTTTGGGCTGTTGGGTGTTGGGCTTTTTTTATTTTTAATCATTTCTCTATCTAAACTTCTTTATAAAATTCAACAAAATGTCAATTTATAGTTTTTCATAATTTTTTAATAGAACCTATTGAAAAAAGAACATGCGAGGATCATGGCTACATCAACCATAGTTAGAAGAATTTAAGTTTTTACATTGATATATTTAGTTGTGGTGAATAATATTAATTATTCATGACTTTAACATCGTGGCTATTATTTGGGGTATTCAGTTCGATTCATCGTTTTTAGAAACCACAAAACCGAATTGAAGTATCAGTTCAGTTTGGTCAACTAAACACGGTTCGATTTTTTTCAGTTAAAAAATAAAAAAAAACATTTTTTTAAATATATATATATATATATATCAATAATTTTAGTATTGTTTCAATTTTATCCAATAATGCATGTATCAAAACATCAAGTTTTAAGAAATAAAATGTAGAATGACAAGAATATTTATGAATAAAATTAAAAAATTTCAAATATATAATATAATTAATAAATATATATATATAAATCATTTTTTTATTGGGTTCGATCACCAAACGGTGACGAAAAAAAGTATATCGAAAATTGATTTTGCAATTTTCGTCCTGTATGTATAGGGGGTTGGCAAATTTTTGTCCTCTAACTTTCGCGGTGGCTTTTTTTGGTCCTGTATCTTTCAAATATTCATGATTTTGGTCCTTCAACCCATTTTATGACTATTTTGTTCTTCTAGTTAAAAATTAATCCCAGTCCACTACATGCTCCAAGTTGGACCCAACATGCTTCCAAGATAAATTAAGCCCTCATAAATTCATATCTTTTTTTGACCATTTTATTTTCGATTATTTCAAGTTCTCGATTTTACGAATTTCTTTTAACTATACTATGCAGCAGATGGTTCATTTGACTTGGCTCCTTCAGCAATAAACACACAGCTCTATTTTGTTTCCTACCTTAGGGCGTAAAAGAGACTCCAACATAGGGACTTAATAGAATTTTGACAAACAAGTTGAACAGAAACCTTACTTTTATTGGAAAAATATAGGAAATATTATATAGATATTATATCCTCCATTGAAGAAGATAACTGTTAAACCTCTCAGATGAAAGAGGACTTGACTCATCAAGAAAACACCCATAAACTAAGAAATTTGAAAATACAAAGACTCAGAACTCAAAATATTATGCTTTGAAGAGTTGGAGAAGATTTTATAATGATCCTCATCTGCTTCATTGCTACCTTATTTATAGGTGTCTGCGGACTTCAAACCTGGACTCCAAACTTATTTTTTGATGATGTCACTTCGTTCGTCATCATCTTGTCTCTTTTGGATGACGTCACTATGTTCGCCATCACTTTGTCCTTTTCTAGCTGTTATTCATATTGGCTTGTCAGCCATGTGATTGCTAGCTAGCTTACCTGCTTTGCTGACTGTTGGTCTTTGTTGTTTTCTACCGACAGTCTTATTCTTGATTTTTACATTCCTTAATTTTTACTTCGTGTTTTAAAAATTCTTTCTTTTTCCTTGTATTTGTTTGGTTCGGGTTTATTTTGTTTGACCCTAATTTTTGTTCAGAATAGGGATTTTTCTTGTTTATCACAACAAGGGCATATATGATTATGCCATTGCCCAACATCCAGCATGTGCATGTCTTCATCCTTGTAGCTTCGGTCGTTGGTAGCTTATTTTCCTAAATTAACATCCTCTTCTTTTCAGATAAACTTTCTGCGAACTCAATGCTCTTTCCCGTCATAGAATTTAATAGGAACGATCCATTCCCTTTGTTTGAGAAAATTTTGTATGGATACTTTACTTTGTCCATCTCAATGAGACACACCCATAATCCTTGAGCTCTTCTAGTAAAGATATCGTCTTCATTAATAGTTGATACTAGTGGAGGTAGTTTTGATCTTATTTAAAGCCGCCATGTCTTGCCTCTGCAACTTCCTAAAATGAAATGCTAGATGAGATGTTTTTTCTGCAGTTTTGGAGCAACTGATACGAATTTTATCTCCAAAATATCGCCTCTGTTTAGGAGGGGTTATTTTGCTATGAATCAAAGACCGCGTCACTAATCCACTCTGGAAGTTTTGAAATTTTTTAAAAACTTCGTGACATAGTATGAACTGAAGCGAGAGGTCCAATGTCATACCATTCTCTAACATCCTCTGGTTTGGACCCCTCTAATATCCAGACTCTGTTATATTTTTTGGAAGTTTCAATGATGGTCTTACCTAAATTTACTCCTTTGCGGAAAATTAATTTTTCCACATGCGCTGATAATCCTGCCAAACCGAAGAAGATATCAATTTGTTAGTATTAACGTTAGAAGTGTCTATCATTAGCCTAAGGCTAATCTCTCCCTCTTTAACCCCAAAGGTGTTGGGTTGACTTGAATCTTCAGGAGTTTGCACTACCTGTGACTCAATTGTTTTCGTTTCACCAGAGTTTGGTGATGGCCTTGTGCAATCGATACTTGAATTCGACACTACAGGTTTAGAGCCTTGCACTCTAAATGGATGCTAAGGGTCATACTCTCTCAACTAGTGAGTCATCCCCAAAGTGATGCCTTCAATTGGTTCTCGTAAATCGTTCCATAGAAAGGTGGATGCTAATAAGAAACTCCTTATGGCGACCTGATCTATGTCTAGATGCTAGATTTGTCCGAAAACTTGGTCATTCACCGCTAGCTGCCCGAATTTCTTGTCAAGCTCCTCGAGATTTTCTCGGAAGTCCCTGAGTCTTAGCATGATGGAGTTTGCTTTAGATGCCTCCATCTCTCGTCAGGAAATCTACAAGAATATTTTCATGAAATTTTATAACGACAATACTATCACAATAATATTCGCATTCAGCTTGCCATATGATAATATGAGCTTCCTCTATCTTTTATTCTAATTTATTTTTTAAGAAAGCTTTAACATTAATATTATCAACCTTGAAAGTAAATTCAATAGCAAGTAAAAATAAAGGGTATTTCTTAAAAACCTTGCAAACCGCAAAGAATTCCTTCTCGTTAATGTACTCAACTTTAGCTTGTTGTTCTAAGAACAACCCTCCTGTATATCTACAATGTTCTTCCTATGTAGTTTTCTTTTTCATGAGCACTACTACCCATCTAAATTCATTGGCATCTGCGTAAACTACCAATTCATCCTTGTCCTGTGGTACAAAAAGCTTTGGCAGGTCACTGCAAATCTGTTTCAACTCACGAACCCTTTTTTGTTTGGATTTCTTTGCATTATTACTTTGAATTTTTCATTTCCTTCAAAAGTAGTCGGAAATCCTTCCCGTACCTTGCAAGATCTTTAATAAAGATTCCTACAAAATTAACAACTCACAGGAAGCTCTGTAATTGCTTCTTATCGTTGAGTACATCTATAAAATTATGGATTTACACCACAATATGCCTACTCTATGCCTGTTTCGTCAATTAGAATTCCTAAAAATTCAATTTTATTGACAGCTATAATAGTTTTCTTCTCGAAAAGTAGTAGACCTTCTCTATGGTATTCATCAGAAAATATTTCAAAATGTTTAATATGGTTTCTCATAACTTTGGATGGAATCAAGATGTCGTCAATGTAGACAAACATAAACTCAAAATAATCTTGAAAGAGATTATCCATTTTTCTTTGAAATATCTGGCTTGCATTAGCTAAACCCATCGGAAGTACATTTCAGATATATTGTCCTTGTGGTTTAAAAAACGTTATAACTTTTTTTTATTCACTCCCCATTTTAATATGATAAAATTCAAATTTTCAATTGAATTTAGAAAACACTTTTGCACCTTTAATGAAGTCAATTAAGTGCTCTCTACTAGGATTGTGATAATCATCAAATTCTAAGATTTTATTAATCCCTTAATATTTAATAACCAACCTGAGTTTACCTCTTTTTATCTGACCATAATATTTTACTACAGAATGAGGGCTACTGTAAGTAGAGACTCCACGCTCAATGAGTCCTAGACTGATACACTCTTTGATAATCATCTACATATCTTTTTTATCCTCCATGTTAATCTGGATGGGTTTGTATCGAGCGTAATTGTACTTGCATTCTTCTTTGACTTTCAGACTAGCTTCGAACTTGTTCCTATCACACTAGGCCAGAGGGTTTTCATTGAAATTTCTCTGTATAAGTCTCTTGACATTGTCGAGAGAGAGCTTGCTCTCTTTACAAATGTCAAACGACTTTATCTCTGCCAATGCTTCCTTGAGGTTCCTAATCTCTTCCTCAGTTTTCTCATATAAGCTATTGCTATCGATGAGTTTCGGTTGCCTGAAAGACAAAAGAACTTTACCAAATTCTTATCATACATTTTTGGATGAGTTAATCTAGCATTGAATTCACCACGATTGTTGGAAATAGGCATTATCCCACTAAAGGCCTTTTCTCTTTGCAAAACCTGTATCTCATTACCACAGTTAGTAGTAAAGATTAATAGATTGCTTTGATTGTCCTGTATATATCTTGAAAATGTTTGAATGGAATTGTTACCTAGCAAGATATCGACACTTGTATCATAAAAGTAAATGGGAGATATTTTTACCCTAAATCAGGGTGATTCAAATGCTCCTCCAGTCATGATCTTAGCTTATTGTATTCCCTTATTGAGTATTCGGATTTTTTTAAACAAATCCCTTCCTACAATAATGGGTAAGGTTTTCCTTGCTTCTTTAGGGAAAACTCCAGATTTTGTTGTGCAAAATCCCTGATTCTGAATCAATATAAGCTGCAAAATACTCGATCTTATATTGATCATACAACATACCAACAGATATGTATATGAACAAGGGACTCGTCATTCAATCCTTGTGGTAACACCATCAAGACTGAATTTGATTTCGTTACATTTTCTTCCCCATGGTTTATGACATCTGAGGAAACTTAACCCTAAAGTCATACTCCTATTTTCTCATCCTGCAACACCTGCAACTATGTCTTCTTATCTACCAACAATAGGTTGCTGCAAATGATATAAGTCATCACAAGGAAAAAATTCTTTCTTAGTGATGTCAAGTATAACTTTTATTTCTTTTCATCCTTCAGGATGTCTAAATTTTACGTTATCCATAATCTCTTGAGGAGTTAAAGCTTTTAATAACTCTTTCTCCTTTCCTTTGTAGTTTGTAATCCTATTTTTCATAAAGGACATCTTGCTACTAAATTCAGTTCTAGAGCTAAGTGTTCTATCCAAAATTGGGTAATCTTTTATAATGATATCCACACCACCTATTATTGGTATATTTATTGGATCTGGTGTCATTACCTTGGCAAATGTCTTGAAAATTCTAGAAATCTCTATATACTCTTTTCTAAGAAACAAATCGTTGGAAAGGTTATATGCAATTCTATAAGTTATAGAATATGGCCTATTTCCTTCTTTCATTAGATTTGCTTTTAAAATCTTGATGAAGGGTTATTACTCTACTAAAATCTTGGTCTACTAGGTTGTATGCAATCCTAGGATGAATGTCAAAAATCAACTTTCCTGCTTACAAATTACCTATCATTGTTTCAAGACAGCCATATCTTAGGTTATTAATTCTTCTAAACCATTTTAGATAAATGTATTTATGAATCAATTCCTTACATAAAAGTTGATTTTATTACTATTTCAATAGTCCTATGTGGATCCATTTTATAGTAACACCTACTTCTTCTCTAAGCTTACTCAATTCTTCATGAATTACTTCTTTAGGAATCACTTGCATTTCCATCACATTACCAGTAAGTTCCATAGGTATAGCAAACTCACCTGAACTTACTTTGTAAATTATGTGATAGTTCCTTTGATTCAGTCCTATTTGGTTCAAGTCTTTCCCAATTCCTCCAATCCTAAATCCATGGTATGGGCTGAAGTTAGAGTTTTATTGGATGATTCTTTCCATAATTTTATTTGACATCGTCACGTGGAAAAGAATCCTAACAGGCTTCCAAAGGTTAGAAGCCTTGCTTCCTCGTTGTAATTATTCTGACTCGGTTGAAGATCCATCATAATCAGTTTCTATTTCCTCCTCATAGATGCTTTCGTCTGACGGAATATCTTCGAATTAGTAAATAGGTACCAAATCGCCATAATATACTGCATCCAAGATGTCATCCGTGGTTTCAAATTTTCGTAATTCACCAAGTCTTTGTGGGCAGTCCGGAGAGATATAACCTTTTGCTTCGCAGGTCCAGTAATTGCAGTCTTTTAAACTTTCATTACCTCAGGTATAGGCCCGTCTAAAAGTTCTTCTTGTAGGATTTTTCCCTGTGGATCTTGCATTTGCTTGTTCAAATCCTTGTGATGACGCCCTTGTTGACCCTGTTTTCTATCCAAATTTGTATGAACTGGCTTTTGATTTGGACCATCATGATCTTCGTGGGGAAAAGGTTCTTTAGGAACTCCTTGGGTAGGAGACACTATTTTGCTTCCTCCTCTTCCTTGGCTCGCTCGATTCTCCTATAATAGTTGAAAAATCATTGTTATCATAACAGAGAGGGCTTCGTTTGATCTTACTTCTTAGCCTCTTCATATTTTTCTGGATAGATGATTGATAACACCAATCCTTCAATTTGTCTTTAAGGAAAGACATCCTCCTTGCAACTAAATCTAGCTGTCCTTCAGGTACTTTGTATGACTGGATCAATATTTTCCTCCATGGACTACATATCTTTGCAAAGAACATTGGAGCTGCTATTTCCTTTTCTACTCCACTCGGGAAAAAATACTTGTGAAACTTATAGATATATTCATCTACTACGCAATTACTTATTAATTCAAGGCTAAAAAGGGCTTGTGCATATTCTCTAGCCTTTTGTGCTCTACTTCCTTCGAAGTAACCATCTTCGATTAAGTGTATCTTGATAAGCCTTTGTTGCCGATATGCTATTGCCTCTTTTGAATCTTTGGTAAGGATTTTAGCTTTAGTATCTTCTAGGATATTATCCAATCTGATCTTTACAGAACCCTCCAAACTTAACTCCACTTGTTTTATGAAATTTTCTTTTCCGAGTTCTAAGGTAGTCGCTGCTATTTTTATGGTTGCAACACATTCATTTATCAATTTCTCGGTATTCCAAAAATCGATAATACCAGGTTAAGTATACCGCCCTATGGATGCAAGTGGTTGCTGGAGCATGGTTCTCGCCCAAGGTGTATTTTCAGGCACTGTTCTGGATTTCTTAATGGATTTTCTTTCAGCCTGGTCCCTACGAATATTGGGATGGCATTTGTGTGAAAATCTACACTTTGTCTCATTGGATGATTCTGTGGAGGATCATTAGAACATCTATTTCCCTCAAGCTGTGGTAGTGTTGGAGTGATTTCATTGGTTTGGATGTTGACTAAATCCACAATTATGAGTTAGGAAAAGGACTCCGCCAATTCTTATAGATCTGATAGATCTACTCTGGTCACCTCCATTACTTTATAGATGTGATGGATGCGATGATCACATATTCTCTAGACTTTGGCTTCGGAATCTCTGTGGCCTTCCCCTTCTGATGTAGAAGAGGTACTGTTCCAAGGGCGTCCCGATTCCCTCTTGTTTGGATTTTATGTCTCAGGGATCTCCCTTTGATTTCTCTTTAGATCTATAATTTCTGCCTTCAGATTTGTAAGGTCCTTGTATAGATCGGGAAGGACTTTAAGGATCTCGTCCATCTTCTAGCTCAAAGTTCTATTTTCATAGGTATATGAATTAACTTATGTCCATAGTTCTAAACTGTCTTTTGTATTTCTGTCATATCTTAGGAGATTTTTGAGGTATCCAGCTCGAGTTCTTTGCAATTAGATCCTTTAATCATAATTTTTAGATTATAACTATGCAGGAATTTACCCATTCCATTTCTCTTGGTTGAGATTCTATCATGGTCTCCTAGTAGTATTTGTCGAACTTGAAAATTCCTCAACAATTGTTGTTCTTCTTCTTGTGAAAGGAGTTTTGGGTCAATACTCTTGGGACCGTTGTAACATTTGTCAAGAATTTCCATGAGAAATGTATTTCCAAAATCTAAAAATATTTTCTATTTTCATTGTAACTTGAACTTTCGTTCGATTCCATTTTCTTTCAAAAAGTCTGCTCTATTAATGGATAAATAATATTTAAATGTAATAAAATAAATATTTTTTCAATAAAACCTAGACTCTAATACATTTTTATTGGTAATATTAAAATCGTCACTTAATATTTCATCACTAATATTACATTTTCTTGTAGTGCCTTTGCGGAAGAAAAATGCAATTTCACCTCATGTAAAATCATTTAGCATTAATCCTTCTACATTATATATATATTGCACTCGAGAAGTTTATCATATTCCTGGGTCTATGGGTGTTAAACAAAGATTCTTGTGTTCAACCGAAAACAAAATTCAAATAACTAAGAGTTTACTGGAATTTAACCACAACACATACATATGTGTATGTACAAGAAGTCTATGATCTTCTAGCAACGGAAACTTCCTGCTTTATTCTCTACTTACACAATATGAAATAATTATGCATACAAGTTTGGTTCGGATAACCTGGGGGTGGGTATAGCAAGCAGTGGTGTAATTTTCCTTAAGACAATTCCAAACCTGTCCGACATATCGACTGTTTCACCATCTGGTAGCTTCCATTCAAACGAATGCAGAAGTGAAGCTAGTAAATACATCAGCATTCTCTCCGCAAGGGGTAGGCCAGCACAAATCCTTCTCCCTGATCCGAAAGGGAGATAATGAAAATTGTTACCACTAAAATCACAATTTTCATTTTCGTGTAGAAACCTCTCTGGCTTAAATTCGGATGGACTATCCCAAATAGAAGGATCCCTTTGGATCCACCCGATGTTTATGAAGACCCTAGTTCTTTTTGGGATGGTGTATCCCCCAACTATGGAAGTTTGGGTTGGAGACCTTGGGACCAAGAGGGGTACAGCTGGATGTAAACGCATTGTTTCTTTGAGAATTGCTTCTAAATATTTCAGTTTTGGTATATGGAACTCTTCAACTTCACTGTTCAATCCCACCATCTCAGATAATTCATTCTGTACCTTCTCCATGGCCTTTGGATTATTTAGAAGTTCAGCCATTGCCCACTCAATCGTTGTTGCTGTGGTGTCTGTCCCGCCTACTACAATATCCTGTCATCCAAAATAGTTGATGAACAAATTCTAAACCTTAATATCGAATAGTTCTCCAGCACAATCAAGCAAAACTAATATAATGCAAAAATGGTCTTGTTTGGTTTTATTTTTACCCTCAAGATTCAATATTTTCAAGTGAATTTTGTTTTTGTATCGGGTTTCATGTGACAAACAAAAGTATATTAATATCATTATAAGAAAATGGCTTAATAGTTATAAAAAATTTGAAGTTAAAATTAATATTTAATTAATGATTAAGTAGAAATTTTGTTATTAATCTACATTATTTAATATATATTTTAAATAATTCGTTGCTATATTCGTTATCAAGTAATTTTTGCTGTTAAGTTTATCAGGAAGTAAATTTTCTTGTGTTAAATAATCTAAATTATCAATAATAATTTTACTTGTTAATTAATTCTACATTGATGTTTTTCCAAGGTCTTGAGTCATTTTTCTTTATAGTGGATTCGTACTCTTTCTGATAGATTTTGTAACAAAAAGACATAAAATAATCACAATGTGTTTGGATTAGGATACTTTCCAAAAAAATTTTTATACGAAAACACAAGATAAAATAAAAAATTGTTTAAAATATAGTATGTTTAGTGAGAGTTCTATTTTGTATAAAGAGATGTGATAAAATAAATTGTTTCAAATTTATGGTCAAATCCCACAAGAATGATCCAACCAAACACAATATTGTTAATCGAAAAAGGACCTTTGAAAATAAAATTAAAAAGATTTTATAAAACCATGGTTAATCAACTTTTCGTAGTTTTAATTATGATGAAAATACTCCAATCATTTTTAGCTATAACAATTAATATATAGCCATTTACACGGCCATTATTAATTACTACGTGTTGCTATTTTTCACTTTTGATAATGATGTGGTTGGTACGCGTGAGTTTATATAGTCTTGAAAGAAAAATTTTGATGATTAATTGAGGAAAAAAATTATGTTATCACTTAGCCAACATAATTATAAGATTAAGCTTACCACAAATAAGGCCTTGATGTGTGTCAAACTCATTGACATCTCAGAATCTTCTTTCTCTTTTAGCTCTAACAAGACTTGAAGGAAGTCCGTCTTTCCTTGTTTCTTTGTTTCTCCAGATAACTTCTGTCTATATCTAGCAATAACTTCCTCAAAAATTCTATCCAAAGATTGCACATAACCCTCCATCTCTTTTTTTACACCTTGAATATCAAACCGGGCAAGGACTGGATAAAAGTCTCCAATATTTGGCTTTCCGAGCAAATCCACAAGCTTGATGACCACTTCTCGGAATTCGTGTCCCACTCTTTGGCCTTCTTCCCCTTCAACTATGCCTCCCCACAACATGTTCATTATGAGATTAAGTTCAGTTCGGAATGATAGTTCACCAACCTGGACCCGTTCTCCTGTATTATTGTACACATATCTGATGGCCTTTTTGACCTCGTCCTTTCGAAGATTGTACGACGCCTGGAGACTGCTGCTACTGAGCACCTCGCGGACAAATATTTTTCGCATCGCCCGCCATCGGGAATTGTGCGGCGAAAACACAATGTCATTTCCACCATAGGATGCTGTTAGCGCTGCAATATTAGCATCACGGTCAGCGAAGATCGAGTCTTGGTCGCGAACCACTTCTTTTAGGAGGGATGGTGAGTTGATCACGACACAGAGTTTGTTCCCAAGATAGAGTTTGTAGATTGGACCATATTGGCGTGCCAAATCGCCGAACTGATGGAGTAAATTCTTGCCCAAGAACGGCAAGTATCCGAGGATGGGCAAGCCTCGAGGCCCTGGTGGCAAGGGAGGAGTTCTTTTGGCAGAATTTAAAAATACCTTTATTAACCATACAATGGACATTACCAGGACCGAAAGGAGAGCAATAACGAATTGATCCATTTTGGGGGGCTAGTTCTCACAAGGATTTTCACATACGACAGCTCTAAGAGAACCCCTCTTTATAGAACCGTGATTTTGCCTATTCTATTGACAATTTTCCTTATTTTAATAAGCAATTCTTCTTATTATTATTTTGTGGGCTGCAAGTTCCATCCACCATCCAATGGGTTTAGTAAGTCAACCACTTGAAGGTCTCTAAAAAATAGTTAGGAGGTGTAATTGGCCAAAACAAAGAGGGTCATAGAGTCCAAGGATCGTACCACACTTCATGTTAGAACCATCGTCAATACTCCACTGCAAGCCCTAATTGTTTTGTGGGCGTCCCGTATCTACTGCTTTGATAAAAATCATCTTGCCCTCACTACGTGTTACGGGCGGACTCTCTTGTCACGCAGCGGAATATATTTTTCGCCCGTGCGGCGTCTCAGGTTTCACCCAACCTTCGACCAGCCTTCGCACATCTCAGAGTTTACCGACTGTTCGTCGCGTGTCTTCGACACTGAAGCTCGGTAGCACGACATCTGAACGCATCCCTGCGCGGCACCGCGTGCCTTTGCGCTCGCCTATCCAAAATGCCCATGTTCGCCGAGGCTCTCGGCACGCACGCCTTAGCGTCTCTTAGCGGCCGGCCCCGACTAGCTAGTCTGCCGCCATGCGTCTCGCCCACAATCTCGGAACCCGCCGACGCATCCCTCGATGGCAAGGAGCATCCTCGCTCTGCCTCGGCATTGTGGCGCTCCGCATGCGCCCGCAACGCCCGTGTCATGTCCAATGCACACTCGGGGCATCCTTGGCGCACGCCTTCGTCGTGGCCGTCTTTTATGCCTCGCCCGAGTAGGACCGCACCTTAAGTCCGAGGCCCACATGATATGCCGACATCTTGCTTTGATCCCGCATGGCATGCCCGACATGCCTTCTTGCCTTTCGACGTGGCTACATAATTTGCCCACAATGCGGCGTCGCCCCACGACCGCTCATCTTGGCCAACGGACCCCCATGGACGGCTAGAACCCGATAGCGCATGCCATGAGTTGGATCACGAGGTCTTGGAGTGCTTGCCTCGATCACCCATTCGCACGAGAGGTGTTGCCCCAAATATCTCGCAGCCCGCGGAGCAACCTTGCACGTCACACGGAACCTCTCGGCCGCATTTGTGCCCAACGTAGGCCGTCCTGGCCCTACGCTGCCCGTCCGGTTCCCATGCCTTTCGGGGACTCTAAACACTCCTTTGAGATGCCTAGAGCCGGCCCTTGGAGGCCCCCAACATGCCCCCAAGAGATGCTCATTTAGTGCCGACGTTGCCTACCGCCACTGCCGTCGTGCACGGGGAGGGCCGGCTGGAGCTCACCGCATCATACCCCCCTTATAATAGGCTTAAGAAAGTTTTTCCTATTTCCAGCAGTAGACATTGAAAGGGGTTGAGGAGCGCACCTTTTTCGTATCTCCCTCAACCGATGTCCAAATCACGTGCCGCTTCAACCGTAGCGTAGCCTACGACTTCTACATCATAACTCTTGAATTTCAGCCCCATCCGATCATCCATCGCTGAGGAATTGCCCACGCAATATTCTGAAATTACAGTCTCGCCACTGCACTGGCAGACTCTTAAGATCATCGTCGTTTCCTACCCAAACGGAACCGTCTACCTCTGAAACATCTTGGAGGTGTTCCCAACACTCCAAGGATCTCGCCATAGAAACAGTTTTGCAAATCTCGAAAGATAAAGCACTCTGCTTCACGCATTTCTCTCCTGCTCGCGCGCAGGGTGGCGCCTGATCGTCGCCCTTATATCTCCTTGCCCAAACGTCCTCGGAATGACTTCATACTTGGCGGATAGCATCCCCACACATCAAGGAAGTTCCCATACGAACAGTTTTGCAATCCCCAGTCGGTAAGAGTCTCTGCTCGTAGGCCGTTTGCGCACCTGCGTGCCGGCCGGCCTCCCCTAGCCGCCCGCACGTACTCCGCAAGTCACTGCCGGCCGTCTTGCCCAAGGAGCGGCCAGTGACATTCTCCCCCACTCGATCCGTTGACGTCCTCGTCAACACATACACGAAGGATTGAGGTGTATGCGGTGCCCAATACTCTCTCTCAGTATCGCGCGACACCAGACCGTCCTCCTACTCTTTCGAGCACTTCGGTCGTGAAGTGCCTCTTCAGCACCCCACGTAATCTCCCCACAAACGGTGCCTCTGCCGCACCTGATGTGATCATCTCAACGCAAGTGGAAATCCATGTACTCGTCGACACCCTCTTCCCAAATCTGTGCTAAGCTCCCCCACAAAACATAGTGCCTCAAACGCACTCGATTCATCACGAAAATTCAAAGCGGAAGTCTGTGCCTCTCTCTGCACTCTCTTCCCAAAGTGGCGGGTAGCTCTCCACAATCGTGCCTCAATGCACTGCATTTCTCATTGTCTGCTCAAGTTGGAAGTCTGTGTACTCCTCTACACTCTCTTCCCCAATGTCACTCAATCGATAATGGAGTCTGTGTACGCTGCTACACTCTCTCCGAACTGTTGCTCACTGACTGTTTGCCCCCACAGGTAGTGTCTGAATACACTCAATTTACAATGCAAATACCACAGGTCGGAAGTCTGTACACGCATTCTGTACTCTCTTCACGACTTTTCAAACAGGTGGGTAGCAAACTGTGCTTCAAGTCCTGTCAAGTGCGCCTTTGAAACTCTGATGTCCCTCAAAACAGTGCCTCAGATACACTCGAATTGATTTGGAACGACTGAAGTGTGGAGTCTGTGTGCACGCTTCACACTCTCTCCCCCACTCGAGGTGTTGCCGTCCTCGGCAAACACTCATACCCGCCGCTGCGGTTGTTCACACTTGAACCAACTTAAACGCACATGGGCCGGTTGCCCACACTGTCGGAACCACGCTGCTCGTGGACCAAACATCTCTGCAAAGAGTCCTCTCTTGACTCAGCACAAAATAAGGTCACTGCCCTCAAAGATTGCGGGACTGGGATTTTCATTCACAACGCAACACAAGGCTAAGATTTCTGAATCCTCGCCCAACTACAAAACTCAAGCTCAAATCCCTGCCTGCTAGCACCCACAAGAAGGGGATTTTCAACCCCCAGCCCGACCGCAAACTCGAATTCCATTTCAAGCCCGGCCGCAAAATCAAGAATTTTATTTCAAGCCCGGCCGCACCATGCCGCTCATGGTGCCATGGAGCCCGATGCTCCCCTCAAATCTCAACTCGATCGTCCCCCTCGGAAATCCTTCAACCAAAGAGCCCATAATATGGCGTCCGAATCCCCTCGAAGAACATTCACAATTCCGCTCAACTATGCTCCTGACGAGCATCCAACGCATGGCTTAGTGGCTGTTCCCACTCAAGCTTCGGACAATTTGCCGCTTTTCTCATAACGGATGCTTGTGCTCCTCTAGTTCTTGAAGCGTGCTGTCATTCCTCTAGACGCACTCTCATCTACCACAACAGCATTCCATCCCACATTTCTGCTCGGCCACATACGGCACATACCGACAACTGCCCACAAACGAAGGGGTCTCAACATCCACTCCTCGCAACCCCAAGGGTGGCTTGTTCCAAGCACCTCATGTGCAATTGTGCCTAAGCACCTCAACATTCTGCTCATCCTTCCCCGCTGGAAGGTTCCTCGAATCCTCATGAGAAGGTGGCCCTTCATCCACCACTCTCCACAAAAGGTGGCATCTCGCACACCAAAACGGCCTCAACGCCTAGATCACCTCCTGACTTGCGGCAGCTCCGCACACATGGTTGCTTATCTCGCAATCGTGGCTCTCGCAGTCCACCCGACGCATCGGCATGTCCCCCTCTCGCTCAGGGAAGCCAAGATGAATTCTGAAATCTGATATTCGTTCCTTCCAAAAAAATTTACGGACCACGGTTGACAGCTCGCTCAACATATCTGCGACGCTAACCCAACTGCCAACCAATATCATCAAAGTTGGACCATAGCCGCTTGCTCTCTTGAAGCAGCTCAAACTCGCGCGAAAGGACTCTATTGAACATAATCTCTGTGGCAGACGTCCCCCAAAATCATACCGTCTCACAATCGGCTCGCTGAAGCATTTTAAAGCCCAAGACAACAAAGCCACATATCTGTGCCCGAATTACGGCATAATCTTGTCTCAACTGACGGTCTCAACCCAACTGAGCTCTACCTGATGTAGAGGCGTGTGCCAATCCAGATCTTCAACTGGGCACAATTCTCTTTGAAGAGTCCAGAGCCCGGGTACCGGGCTCTGATACCAACTGTCACGGGCGGACTCTCTTGTCACGCAGCGGAATATATTTTTCGCCCGTGCGGCGTCTCAGGTTTCACCTAACCTTCGACCAGCCTTCGCACATCTCAGAGTTTACCGACTGTTCGTCGCGTGTCTTCGACACTGAAGCTCGGTAGCACGACATCTGAATGCATCCCTGCGCGGCACCGCGTGCCTTTGCGCTCGCCTATCCAAAATGCCCATGTTCGCCGAGGCTCTCGGCACGCACGCCTTAGCGTCTCTTAGCGGCCGGCCCCGACTAGCTAGTCTGCCGCCATGCGTCTCGCCCACAATCTCGGAACCCGCCGACGCATCCCTCGATGGCAAGGAGCATCCTCGCTCTGCCTCGGCATTACGGCGCTCCGCATGCGCCCGCAACGCCCGTGTCATGTCCAATGCACACTCGGGGCATCCTTGGCGCACGCCTTCGTCGTGGCCGTCTTTTATGCCTCGCCCGAGTAGGACCGCACCTTAAGTCCGAGGCCCACATGATATGCCGACATCTTGCTTTGATCCCGCATGGCATGCCCGACATGCCTTCTTGCCTTTCGACGTGGCTACATAATTTGCCCACAATGCGGCGTCGCCCCACGACCGCTCATCTTGGCCAACGGACCCCCATGGACGGCTAGAACCCGATAGCGCATGCCATGAGTTGGATCACGAGGTCTTGGAGTGCTTGCCTCGATCACCCATTCGCACGAGAGGTGTTGCCCCAAATATCTCGCAGCCCGCGGAGCAACCTTGCACGTCACACGGAACCTCTCGGCCGCATTTGTGCCCAACGTAGGCCGTCCTGGCCCTACGCTGCCCGTCCGGTTCCCATGCCTTTCGGGGACTCTAAACACTCCTTTGAGATGCCTAGAGCCGGCCCTTGGAGGCCCCCAACATGCCCCCAAGAGATGCTCATTTAGTGCCGACGTTGCCTACCGCCACTGCCGTCGTGCACGGGGAGGGCCGGCTGGAGCTCACCGCATCATACCCCCCTTATAATAGGCTTAAGAAAGTTTTTCCTATTTCCAGCAGTAGACATTGAAAGGGGTTGAGGAGCGCACCTTTTTCGTATCTCCCTCAACCGATGTCCAAATCACGTGCCGCTTCAACCGTAGCGTAGCCTACGACTTCTACATCATAACTCTTGAATTTCAGCCCCATCCGATCATCCATCGCTGAGGAATTGCCCACGCAATATTCTGAAATTACAGTCTCGCCACTGCACTGGCAGACTCTTAAGATCATCGTCGTTTCCTACCCAAACGGAACCGTCTACCTCTGAAACATCTTGGAGGTGTTCCCAACACTCCAAGGATCTCGCCATAGAAACAGTTTTGCAAATCTCGAAAGATAAAGCACTCTGCTTCACGCATTTCTCTCCTGCTCGCGCGCAGGGTGGCGCCTGATCGTCGCCCTTATATCTCCTTGCCCAAACGTCCTCGGAATGACTTCATACTTGGCGGATAGCATCCCCACACATCAAGGAAGTTCCCATACGAACAGTTTTGCAATCCCCAGTCGGTAAGAGTCTCTGCTCGTAGGCCGTTTGCGCACCTGCGTGCCGGCCGGCCTCCCCTAGCCGCCCGCACGTACTCCGCAAGTCACTGCCGGCCGTCTTGCCCAAGGAGCGGCCAGTGACATTCTCCCCCACTCGATCCGTTGACGTCCTCGTCAACACATACACGAAGGATTGAGGTGTATGCGGTGCCCAATACTCTCTCTCAGTATCGCGCGACACCAGACCGTCCTCCTACTCTTTCGAGCACTTCGGTCGTGAAGTGCCTCTTCAGCACCCCACGTAATCTCCCCACAAACGGTGCCTCTGCCGCACCTGATGTGATCATCTCAACGCAAGTGGAAATCCATGTACTCGTCGACACCCTCTTCCCAAATCTGTGCTAAGCTCCCCCACAAAACATAGTGCCTCAAACGCACTCGATTCATCACGAAAATTCAAAGCGGAAGTCTGTGCCTCTCTCTGCACTCTCTTCCCAAAGTGGCGGGTAGCTCTCCACAATCGTGCCTCAATGCACTGCATTTCTCATTGTCTGCTCAAGTTGGAAGTCTGTGTACTCCTCTACACTCTCTTCCCCAATGTCGCTCAATCGATAATGGAGTCTGTGTACGCTGCTACACTCTCTCCGAACTGTTGCTCACTGACTGTTTGCCCCCACAGGTAGTGTCTGAATACACTCAATTTACAATGCAAATACCACAGGTCGGAAGTCTGTACACGCATTCTGTACTCTCTTCACGACTTTTCAAACAGGTGGGTAGCAAACTGTGCTTCAAGTCCTGTCAAGTGCGCCTTTGAAACTCTGATGTCCCTCAAAACAGTGCCTCAGATACACTCGAATTGATTTGGAACGACTGAAGTGTGGAGTCTGTGTGCACGCTTCACACTCTCTCCCCCACTCGAGGTGTTGCCGTCCTTGGCAAACACTCATACCCGCCGCTGCGGTTGTTCACACTTGAACCAACTTAAACGCACATGGGCCGGTTGCCCACACTGTCGGAACCACGCTGCTCGTGGACCAAACATCTCTGCAAAGAGTCCTCTCTTGACTCAGCACAAAATAAGGTCACTGCCCTCAAAGATTGCGGGACTGGGATTTTCATTCACAACGCAACACAAGGCTAAGATTTCTGAATCCTCGCCCAACTACAAAACTCAAGCTCAAATCCCTGCCTGCTAGCACCCACAAGAAGGGGATTTTCAACCCCCAGCCCGACCGCAAACTCGAATTCCATTTCAAGCCCGGCCGCAAAATCAAGAATTTTATTTCAAGCCCGGCCGCACCATGCCGCTCATGGTGCCATGGAGCCCGATGCTCCCCTCAAATCTCAACTCGATCGTCCCCCTCGGAAATCCTTCAACCAAAGAGCCCATAATATGGCGTCCGAATCCCCTCGAAGAACATTCACAATTCCGCTCAACTATGCTCCTGACGAGCATCCAACGCATGGCTTAGTGGCTGTTCCCACTCAAGCTTCGGACAATTTGCCGCTTTTCTCATAACGGATGCTTGTGCTCCTCTAGTTCTTGAAGCGTGCTGTCATTCCTCTAGACGCACTCTCATCTACCACAACAGCATTCCATCCCACATTTCTGCTCGGCCACATACGGCACATACCGACAACTGCCCACAAACGAAGGGGTCTCAACATCCACTCCTCGCAACCCCAAGGGTGGCTTGTTCCAAGCACCTCATGTGCAATTGTGCCTAAGCACCTCAACATTCTGCTCATCCTTCCCCGCTGGAAGGTTCCTCGAATCCTCATGAGAAGGTGGCCCTTCATCCACCACTCTCCACAAAAGGTGGCATCTCGCACACCAAAACGGCCTCAACGCCTAGATCACCTCCTGACTTGCGGCAGCTCCGCACACATGGTTGCTTATCTCGCAATCGTGGCTCTCGCAGTCCACCCGACGCATCGGCATGTCCCCCTCTCGCTCAGGGAAGCCAAGATGAATTCTGAAATCTGATATTCGTTCCTTCCAAAAAAATTTACGGACCACGGTTGACAGCTCGCTCAACATATCTGCGACGCTAACCCAACTGCCAACCAATATCATCAAAGTTGGACCATAGCCGCTTGCTCTCTTGAAGCAGCTCAAACTCGCGCGAAAGGACTCTATTGAACATAATCTCTGTGGCAGACGTCCCCCAAAATCATACCGTCTCACAATCGGCTCGCTGAAGCATTTTAAAGCCCAAGACAACAAAGCCACATATCTGTGCCCGAATTACGGCATAATCTTGTCTCAACTGACGGTCTCAACCCAACTGAGCTCTACCTGATGTAGAGGCGTGTGCCAATCCAGATCTTCAACTGGGCACAATTCTCTTTGAAGAGTCCAGAGCCCGGGTACCGGGCTCTGATACCAACTGTCACGGGCGGACTCTCTTGTCACGCAGCGGAATATATTTTTCGCCCGTGCGGCGTCTCAGGTTTCACCTAACCTTCGACCAGCCTTCGCACATCTCAGAGTTTACCGACTGTTCGTCGCGTGTCTTCGACACTGAAGCTCGGTAGCACGACATCTGAATGCATCCCTGCGCGGCACCGCGTGCCTTTGCGCTCGCCTATCCAAAATGCCCATGTTCGCCGAGGCTCTCGGCACGCACGCCTTAGCGTCTCTTAGCGGCCGGCCCCGACTAGCTAGTCTGCCGCCATGCATCTCGCCCACAATCTCGGAACCCGCCGACGCATCCCTCGATGGCAAGGAGCATCCTCGCTCTGCCTCGGCATTACGGCGCTCCGCATGCGCCCGCAACGCCCGTGTCATGTCCAATGCACACTCGGGGCATCCTTGGCGCACGCCTTCGTCGTGGCCGTCTTTTATGCCTCGCCCGAGTAGGACCGCACCTTAAGTCCGAGGCCCACATGATATGCCGACATCTTGCTTTGATCCCGCATGGCATGCCCGACATGCCTTCTTGCCTTTCGACGTGGCTACATAATTTGCCCACAATGCGGCGTCGCCCCACGACCGCTCATCTTGGCCAACGGACCCCCATGGACGGCTAGAACCCGATAGCGCATGCCATGAGTTGGATCACGAGGTCTTGTAGTGCTTGCCTCGATCACCCATTCGCACGAGAGGTGTTGCCCCAAATATCTCGCAGCCCGCGGAGCAACCTTGCACGTCACACGGAACCTCTCGGCCGCATTTGTGCCCAACGTAGGCCGTCCTGGCCCTACGCTGCCCGTCCGGTTCCCATGCCTTTCGGGGACTCTAAACACTCCTTTGAGATGCCTAGAGCCGGCCCTTGGAGGCCCCCAACATGCCCCCAAGAGATGCTCATTTAGTGCCGACGTTGCCTACCGCCACTGCCGTCGTGCACGGGGAGGGCCGGCTGGAGCTCACCGCATCATACCCCCCTTATAATAGGCTTAAGAAAGTTTTTCCTATTTCCAGCAGTAGACATTGAAAGGGGTTGAGGAGCGCACCTTTTTCGTATCTCCCTCAACCGATGTCCAAATCACGTGCCGCTTCAACCGTAGCGTAGCCTACGACTTCTACATCATAACTCTTGAATTTCAGCCCCATCCGATCATCCATCGCTGAGGAATTGCCCACGCAATATTCTGAAATTACAGTCTCGCCACTGCACTGGCAGACTCTTAAGATCATCGTCGTTTCCTACCCAAACGGAACCGTCTACCTCTGAAACATCTTGGAGGTGTTCCCAACACTCCAAGGATCTCGCCATAGAAACAATTTTGCAAATCTCGAAAGATAAAGCACTCTGCTTCACGCATTTCTCTCCTGCTCGCGCGTAGGGTGGCGCCTGATTGTCGCCCTTATATCTCCTTGCCCAAACGTCCTCGGAATGACTTCATACTTGGCGGATAGCATCCCCACACATCAAGGAAGTTCCCATACGAACAGTTTTGCAATCCCCAGTCGGTAAGAGTCTCTGCTCGTAGGCCGTTTGCGCACCTGCGTGCCGGCCGGCCTCCCCTAGCCGCCCGCACGTACTCCGCAAGTCACTGCCGGCCGTCAAGGAGCGGCCAGTGACAAAGAGGGTCATAGAGTCCAAGGATCGTACCACACTTCATGTTAGAACCATCGTCAATACTCCACTGCAAGCCCTAATTGTTTTGTGGGCGTCCCGTATCTACTGCTTTGATAAAAATCATCTTGCCCTCACTACGGGAGATAGTCGCCCTTTAATTTATCTTGGTAAATTCCATACTGGAATGTAACTAGGGCTTTAAATGAATTTTCTTCTTTCTTTTCCGATACTTAAAAGGAATGATTACATTTACACCCACTGACCTATGATATACTTACATAAATCATTTTTATTTTTTGCATAGTTACATAATAATTTATGTAATGATACTAATATTTTTAGGGGGGCATATGTAATTTTTCAAAAAAGAAATGAATCATTTGTGTAAGTAATAATGATTTTTTGGTGGATATATGTGTAATTATCTAAAAATAAAAATAATTTATATAAATATAACATAAATAAAGAGGTATAAATATAATTATTCCATACTTAAATTATGAACTCCAAGTCTCCAACGGACTTGAATTATCGGGTTCCCATAAGGATCCAACCAAAAACCCTTTATATTGTTTCTGGGTTCTTTTTTCTTTTTTCCCCGCACCTAAATATTTTAAGTCATCAAAATATTTGTATAAAGTTTTGAGTTTATATAGCTGGATTCCTAACTCCCAAATGATGAAGGATCGTTGATCAAAGAAAAATTACATTTATATTTGAAATTTGTTAACAATTTTAGGGAAGAGAGAGAGAGAGAAATTTGATTAATAGTTCGAAGAGAAATAATGACATGAAACGTCCACCATGAATTAATTGGCTGCACTTTCGTAATTATTAGATCCATGAAAGGAAGAGGATAATAAACAAAACTTTATTTGATTTTCACATTTACGTGTGCAGCCTACTTTCACAAATAAAATATGCGAAACTTATTATATAATATCCATACTGGTATGTAAATAGGGCCTTAAATAATTTTTCTTGTTTTTTTTCGATACAAAAAGGGATAATTACATTTACACTCTTTGATCTATGATCTATTTATATAAATCATTTATGTAATGATGCTAACATTTTTATAGAGAGTGTGTAACTTTTTTAAAAAAGTAAGGGATTATTTGTATAAATGATAATGATATTTTGATGGATGTATGTATAATTATTTCAAAAAGAGGTGCTTTGTATAAATAAATTATTGATCAAAGGGTGTAAATCTAATTATCCCAATTATAGACTCCAAATCTCCTTGTGATATTGTAAATGAATAAATTATCTTCTTATGAAAAAATAAATAGTGATTTACCTCCCTATATTTTTTAAAATACAACAATTTACCTGTCTATGTTTTTTAAAATGAAATAATTTACCTGCCGATATAAAGAGATAAATTATTTTATTTTAAAGAATATAAAAAAATAAATTACTATTTTTTTTTTTATAAGAATAATATGATCAATTTCAGACATAAATTGCCATTCACCCGATTAATAATGGCTGGCAAGGCAATTATAATTTGACCTGAAACGTCCACCTTGAATTATTAGATCCACGAAAGGAACAGAATAATAAACAAAACTTTGTTTGATTTTCACATCTACTATGTGTAGCTGACTTTGACAAATAAAATATGCGAAACTACGTTTCTCAATGACTTTCACATCTACGTACTGTGTTACTTTGATTCCAATGAATTTGCGACATCAACGACGTTGAGTTTATTATTATTGGATTACTTGTTAATAATAGATATAAATAAATAATTCATATAACATGATTTGTATCTATACTTTTTATATGAATGAAATCGGGTCATATTCCTTTAGATACTCTCCAGATCTCTAGAAAATATGACCTTTTATTTTGGTTAGTTAAATGATAAAAAGTAAAAAATTATAACGAATACAAATTAATCACTATTGTAAAACGGCTATTAATCATTGATTTTTTGTAAGCAATACCAAAACATATGATACAGCTAAAAATTATGGCTAATATTTTTCTATAGGAAAAATTATAGCGAATGTTAATTATATGTTGTCAAAATTGTAGTTTTCACATTGATTTTATGTGTTCGTAGTACATTATATTGATTTATTACGATCTTTAAGTTGTAATGATTTATAGCTTAGGAAATAATCAACTTTTCATTTTGAGGAAATATCTTTGCGTGTCATGTGATGTCCATTGAATATTTATACATAATTGAGAGACTAATTGGTAATTACTAAAAAAAAATTAAATTTCATTATAAATAAATTGTAGATTGAAATTGTAATATATTAAAACTTGAAGGAAGTAAATTGAAACTCGTTATAATATTTGAGAGCAAATTATATAAATTAAAAAATTTAGTAGGACGTAATCAATATTTTGAAAAAAGTTTAAATAAAAAGTATATGAGTGGTGGGCCATTACCCCCACTGCCTCATCACCTAACGTATATACATTTGTATATTACACAATTACACACCCTCGCACATTATTTACACACACAATTTCACATCTTTACACACACTCATGTCAACGAAACGGAACATGACAACAAGATAGAAGGTTAATTAAGCAGCACTTTGTGATAACTGAATTATTTTCAGATTTGAGGTATTAAGTATAGTCAATTGGATCTCTCTCTATATATATATGTATATATACTTGTCTATATGTGTTGTGTGTTTAGCTGAATTATGTGGTGGTTCTTGAAATGATGGCTGTTGGTTGTTCCTATGGTGAGTTTGAGATACCTCAATTTTGTTGTTGAATAAAAATGAATGATAGAGTTGTTGTAAATGATTGTGACACGTTTCTTTTTGATGATTGACTGAAGTCAAGTTATGATTTTGTCAACGTGCAGATGATATAATGAGAGGAGTGTCGAACAGAGTTGAGTTATGGAGTCGATATAACATGAATGATATACTGAGATGAAAAGATGGCTTACCTTACCTGGGACATATTCAGTGGTTTATATTGATGGGACGTGATGTGATTGATGACGAGTTGTGTGATGTCATTATGATGTGACATATAATATGAGAAAAATGAATATACAGCTGGTACAGGGCTCGGAAAGTACCCGGGTATTCCCAGTGGCGGGGAATATCTTGTGCTAATAACTACACACTAGAGTGGTACAGGATTTCAAGTTTGATGTGATGTCTTGTGTTGAGATTGCTACACACTTGGTCAGTGTGGGATATCACATACAATGGAGTTTCTGTGCTGATGATTGTATGATATTGATTGAGATGATAAGAGCCAGCAAAACCATTGAATATGATTCAGTTAGGTTAAGCAGGGCTTAAAGAAACAATTAGTAATTAAGAGAATTAAACTATAGTGATGTATGAATCATGTTGGGTATGGTGTTTGATTCTGATATTGGTTTCGCTTGATTATTGACGTTATTACTTCATGACATCATGAAATTATGTGACAAGTATCAATTGATTCGTACTATTGATATTACAACTTTGAGATTATAAAAAGATTACTGGTTGTTTGTGGTCCTGGAATATATATTGTACGAGCTTATAGGTGAATACATATATATATGCTAATTAGCTAATATGTACTTATTAAGTTGGGAACTCATCAATTTTTCATATTCTTTTTCAAGAGTTAGATCATAAGCCAGTTGTCAGCGTATACGTGGGTCAGTAGTATTGTCTTAAGTCGGGAGCTCTAGCTACATAGATACAATAATGTTATACCAAAGTTTTGATGTAGTATATTCATTTGTGGTTTATATAAATATTGATGAAAGATGAGTTATCCTATGGGGATAAATATGAATTTGTTAGGGTAATTAAATGTGATTATAGAGAGGATGTCACATGGCATGCCGTATTTTTCAAAAAATATGTTGCTTGATTACCTACATAAAAGATATATGTGAAATCTAACCTCCAAACTAAATGGCTCTTTGGTAACTAAGCAAAAATATTTGCAAGGGAAATTCTAGTTCAAACTGAGCTCGGCCGAATCTGAACCAATCATATTACAAATACAATACATTTGTCGTGTGATTGGTGTATAGTTTAGAGAAAATGACCAATTACATAACAAGTATGTTATACTTATTTTTAATTGGTTTGGTTCAGTCAAATTTAATTCGAGTAAGAATTTTCTTTATATTGCCAATGGACTGTCTCGTTTTTGGTTATGTGCAACATCATTAGGGAGGGGGAGGGAGAGGATGAGCTGGAGGCAGCGCTGAAGGACATCGGGGGTGGCGATGGGGAGGGAAAGGGGAGGATGGTGAGAGGGAAGGCCACGACTGGTGACAGAAGTGGTCTGATGGAGAAAAAGATGAGAAAAAAGAAAAAAATATATTATTTTTATAAATAACACATTTATATATACAATCATATAGATAATATATTAATATATAATAATATTTTTATTGCTTAAAAATCAGAACCAGATGCCAAAAGAGTGAGTGTAGTGCACTATTTACCATGGGGGTATTTTGCTTAAATTGCTTTTTTTTTTTTTTTCAAAGTGGAGTGAATTGCATTTTCTCTTAAAAGAAATGGCAAGGTGCCTAATAAAAGATGATGAATGTCAGCTATAATAGGACCAACAAGAGAATGATCATCTGCTTCCTACTGAATTATCTGTATAACCTAGAGACAGTTTTCCTCAATTCTGCACCAACAACAAGACAAGCTGCTAGAGCTACACCATTTTTTTGCGTCATAGACTACCATAATATGGTCCGTCTGCAAGGCGATGCATAGACCTGAATAATCTCTTGCAATGGCCCTAATATTACACCCACCTCATCCCTGAGGCACAACTTTATCAAATTAATCTTAATTTTACCAACATCAGGGGGCTTCCTGTGCTCAACCGCCTTTTATTAGCACGTGTAACCCCCTAGTTTTAGAAGTCTTGTAGCAATGGGACTGTTGAGGAGGTGGAATCCAACATGCTACAGTCTTCATTCTCCATGACAACAGAAGACACCAGCACACCACAACAAAGAGGTTAAATTGATCGTGTTCTGGACCCACTTATTCGCATTGTCAGGCCGCAACTTCATTGCATTCCAAGGTAAATAAGAAATCGCCTATACTTGTTTTGAAAAGTGGCAGTCAAGGAAAACCCAATGCTCCCCAGAAGTCATGCAAGGGAATTCATCATCATAGTGATGACAAACAACGTTTATTGTCGTCGGGAGGACATTCTTGGAGAGACGCCACAAAGACAACTTAACTTTGTTAGGGACTCTGGTACACAAAATAAAACTCAAGTAATCTGTCGGGGAGCTACATTGATCTGCCCTATTGTGGCCATTCTACAGAAACTTAAAAGCAAGATGATAAGAAAACTTAACAGAAAATTTGAAATTTCTATTAAAAAGCCAAACAAAGATATTAGAGAGATCAGAGTGACTAGTAGGGATGGTTTTAATAAGCTCAACGTCATTCGGCCAGAAGAGATGATCAATTACCTCCAAGTTCTATCTACCATCCAATGGGTTTAGTAAGTCAACCACTTAAAGGTCTCTAAGAAATAGTTACGAGGTGTAATTGGCCAAAACAAAGAGGATCATGGAGCCAAAGGACCGTACTGCACTTCACATTAGAAGCATCGCTAATCATCCAATGCAAACCCCTCTTCAAGAATAGATCGTTCGACAAGAATGCTACTCCATATGAAGGATGTATTGTAACATCTCTTGGCATGGAGAAAATTATCTCGCAGAAAATACTTAGCTTTTGTAACAGGTTCTGATTAGAAAAAATACACCAACCTTGCATCGCCAAACATAAAGAAATTGAACGTCCACAATTTTTAGAACCCTAACCCCTCGTCCTTCTTGCTTCAGTGCATTTTGTCCCAAGCAATCTGATGAACTTTTTTATAGTCCCCGTCATTGAAGAAGAAATCCACCACCATACTCTCAATTTCTTTGAGGAGGGAATTCAGTGTGGCTTGGCATAAAATAAGCGTGCCTTAGGCAAATAACAAGTGCGAAACTCGAGGTGTTGACCTCGCCACCACTACACTCCTAATCTTGCCGCTTGCCACCTTTGCCCACAAAAGGAAACTAAGGGCTTTTACTCATAGGATGAAATGACAAGGAGAGAGAAGTTCTTCTTGATGGGCACCTCTATTTGTCTTTACAAAACCAAACTGATGACCTTTAAGCATGAAGAAGTACATAATTGATGAAACACCAGACATAATTAAATACAGCACCCTCTGATCAAAGCTTAGTCTACTAATAATACACTCCAGAAAATCCGATTCAATCCTATCGTTTTCGTTACTCATATCTAACTTGACCGTTACATGCCCCTTTTCCCCTCCCATATTGTTTTTCAAAAATTGGTTAATTTCAATAGCCACCAATACATTTTCTATGATAAGTCTCTCTAGATTGAATTCAAAATATGAGAGTGAGACAATTTGATGAAGAAGGGGTTTGAGTCAATTAGCAATAGCTCTAGATGTAAGTTTAAAAATTACACAAGCTAATCGGTTGGAAGCGAGAAATAATTTTTTGGATTCTTACACTTGGAAATAAGTACAATATGAATAAAGTTCACAAGGGATTAAACACGTGATTATTATGAATGTTTAGAACATACTTGACAATAGACAACCCAACAACATTCCAAGAACATTTGTAGCAAACAGGGGAATCCCATTAGGATCGGGTGATTTAAATAGAAATATATGAGTGATAGCAATTTTTAGCTCATTCAACGAGTATTTCTCAAGCAGCAATTGGTTCATCTTTTTTGAAACCCTAGATGGAACAATGTTAGTCACTTTACCAAGCTCCTCGTCTGTAGGTTTTGCCAATTTGGAAATTATGTGGAAATGGCGTTGAACCGCACTTAGTCTAATTTTTCACACTAGACTCCCAATCTCATCACGGAGTTGGTAAATTTGATCAGTTTCCCGAAGTTGTTGGGCTTTCGCGTGTAAGAAAGTGGTGTTGTAATCTCTCTCGATGTGTTATGAAATTATTCCCTGTTCCTTTCAATGAATTATCTCAACTAACAACAAATTATGTAGATCTTTTTTTAAGTGAAACAGACCTTAACCTATATGCTGCTAAGTTATTCATTTCATGACTGATCAAAATGTTTTTCACAATTTGTTCAATTTTCTTTCTCAACTCCCCAAGCTCACTCTTACTCCACCAAAGTGGTCTAAGTTGACATGACTCCAGTCTTTCTATCAAGTTTACACCTGAATCGGTAAGACCCTCATAATTTCAAAAAGCTAATACAAAATTCTCACGTTCCCGGGATTTAATCGATTTAGCTTCAAACCTAGTAGTCTAGAAGCATTCCCCTTCCATGTCTACCTCGATTGCTGGCATCGTACAAGGATTAGGGAGTGATCAGAATATAACCAATCCAAGTGAGACACCAGCGTGTTAGGCCATAGTCAATCCTAAGCCAGATTAGTGCAAGCAAGATCTAAACATCCAAAAATCTCTTAACAACCATTGTGATGGGAGTACATAGTCTCAGACGCATAGCCATGAAAAATTAAAAATTTTACTAAGCTGGCGAAGTAGATCCCATGATAGAGTCTTGTTGTTAGAATTTGGATCCCCATAAAAGCTAGTAAAGCGAAAGCAATCCTCACAATTCGAAAGTAGAACTCGAGTGTAAATGTGTTGTTGTGATAAGCTTACGAGGTCAATGAATATTTTTTTATTCCAAAACATGGCAAGTCGGCCACTTTTACCTCTTGACTCCACACAAATGCCAAAGATATCCAACTTTCTCTTGAGTCGATCAAATCTCTTATTCCCACACGTTGTTTCCATAAGTTAGAACTAAATATAATCTATTTTGCATTTCCTAAAATTTAAATTAGCAACAATTGACCAACCATATTGTTGACATCAATATTTTGGAAAGAAATACTAGGTAACAACCCAAACAAGAAATGGTTAGTGAATGGGTTACACTACAAAAAAAATCATTTTGTTGGGAAAGAAATTTAGGACGGCAAATAGTGGTCGCAAAATCCAAGTGACTTCATACTTCTCCTTATCAATCGAGCTCAATTATATTGATCCTTCTCAATCCCATTCGCCTTTAGGTGTGATTCAAGGAGGTCGCGGTAATGCAAAGAAAAGTGTTGATTCACGTGGCTTATGAGAATTTTTTTAAAAAGTTCCCCTGTTAGGACCTTGGGATGCATTAACTATGCACTAGGAGATAGATCGGGTCAAAACAGTTCATTCCTATGACCCATTGGTTGAGTCAGTTCGAGTTCTCTTATGAAGAGGAGGGATTCGTAGAACGAGTAAAAGAGGTAGCCAAGGTGTGGAAGCAGATACACCGAATAGCCCAGCCCTTGGGAACTACACTGGAGGGACTACTAACGAATATTATACCTGGCACGATCAACGTAGGAATTAATGACACCTAGAGTATATGGCCCATACGGAGCAGAGGATATCCATGCAAAAGAATAAGCTTGGTACGAAATTCAAAAGAATAGAATTAAGGGCATGCCTACCCGGGCTACTAGACCAGGGCCAGAGGAACTATTTCAAGCAAGGATGCTGTGACCTGAGACTGGAGACCGATTGAAAGAAATATGAATGAATGAATCCAATGTCATTTGTACCATCTCCTTTGGTTGTCATAATCTGACAATTTAGACTTCAATCGGTCGACTTTTATCGTCTCTGTCTATTCCGTTTAGGGAATGGGCTTATGTAGGATAAGGCCGACCTTTTTTTAATGTCAGTAAGATGTCCTTAGTCAAGCTCTGGAAGTATTTCCACTCATATGAGTTCAGGTCTTTCTTCATGTCTTGAAGTCTCAAATTTCAATGGTTTTGTAATGAATTTTACTAAGTTTTGATAGATTCCTTCGATAAACTGAGGAATTGCACAATTCCTCGAAAAACAAAAAAAGTTGAAAATAGGATGTAAAAATATCTCCATCCCTAATCATCGACAAGTTACTACTAATTTTTTTCTTGGAAACATTGGCAAAAATTCCAACAGATAGAAATTTTTCGATGCAATTTGTGACGACTTGGTACTTTTTCGCAAAGGTAAGGCATCAAAGACAATTCCGGCAGCTTGATATTGGAAAGTCCACCCAAATGTTATAATTTGGATGAATTTTTCGATGCTAAATGATGGTCATAAAACTCTTCATTTTTTTTGCACAATTTTGGAGCAAAATTTGTGATGAAATGGTAATAAAATCCATCCTAAACTAATTCAGACTAGTGCGAGCAATAAATTTATTGAAATTCCTCGATTTCTAAAATAGTTTCCTACCTAAAATCCGTCATAGATCCTCATTTTTTGTTTCAAAATTTATCCCAAATAAAGCATTAATTTTTTGCTCTATGGATGAATATTCCGACGATAGTAACGGGCCATTGAAAAATCTTTCCCAATATTCAAATGAAAATGCTAGTTCATTGAAAATATTTCCTTCAATCCCTTTTTCAGATGGTTTTCTTTTTGTCTCAAAACTGTCGAAAATGCCATTGGAAACCTTATTAGCGACGAATGCTGGTCCAGAATCCAATTCCAACAAAGCTTTTTTTATTCTTTTATAGTTAGTCCATAATAAATTTGAACTTTAAATGGTTCAAGACAAATTCGCATAAGAGTTAAGACTTAATTTGGGCCGTATGTACTTTGATGGATTAATCAAGAATAAAATATTAAAGTTATTATTTTATTTTTGATTTATAAAATTAGGCCAAAACATATTCAAGTACAGTCTATTAGAACATAGGTCCTTATCGAAACCCACCGTGCTAAGAGCTAATCGAACTGAAGCCAAACTACCAAAACCCTGCTCAGTCCTATAAAAAGGGGCATGTACCATATAAGAAGTCATTATAGACTACATACAACATAACACATACTACAAGTCAAAAGGACTCAAGTCCAAAAGCTCTGCAATCCAGGCTCTATACCGATTATTTCATCCACCAGACCCAAAATTAGGTTGGGCTTCACTACTTTCAGATTCTCTAAAGATACCTCCACATGTTTATCTTATGGCTTGTTATATTGGAGAAACTACCTACGACAAACAAACCATGGTTATCTCACTTAAGCAGATATGTATTATGTGGTGAGGATGAGGTGGAGACACACACACACACACTTATTCTTCCAATGTCGATGCAGTCGCCAATGCCTTCATGCTATTAGACGAGTTGTACGCTTTGTGTGGCCTAATAGAAATTGGACGACAGATGTCGAGTGGGCTGCAAGGAAGTGGAGGGGTAAACATATCGTCAATATGGCCTATCGCTCATTACTGGGTGCGTGTATCTACCATATATGGAGAGAGAGAAATCTTAGGCGATTCGAGCATGCTGAGCGGAACCCAAATATTGTAGCTAGCTTAATTGTGGAGGATTTTCGAGAGCGTATACTTGGTATTACCATAGCTAGCTCTGTAGGTACACATGCACTTTATAGATTGTGGCGTATCCTTTGGCCTGTCGAGGAAAACACTACCTGATTCATTATTGTTGTACTATATTTTTTTCTATTTATGAAAATTACATTTACCACAAAAAAAAAAAAAAAACCACCAAGGTTTCACATCTTTCTTGCATTAAATCCATCAAACTTTGATATCAAATTTGAAGGTGATGTGTAGTTTGCTCCACAAATATAGAGATATCAATATCCAGGAGTAAGCTTCAAGCCGTTGATCAATATTCGGATAGAAAAATTATGATATTACATTTACTTAATAGATTGTAACACTTTTCTATCTAAATAATAAATTTATTTTGTCCATATTTTTCTTGTCTTGTAATTTCTCACAAAAATTTGTGTGAATAAATTTTTGGCACGCCACTGGAACCATCTCTATCCCTCATGTTTTCCTCCTACACCAAAGTTCAAGATATCACTATAAGCACTTGATGAAAACAAAGAAGAATCAAGTTACCATGAGCTAGAAGTATATCATTGAAGTTATTACTGTTGGTTAGTTTTCCACTAAGGGTAAAATTGTGGACAACACTCCTTTTGATGGTTCAAACTCAGCAAATGTTGTCGACATCCAACTCAAAATCCACTCCTCTAACTATCCTCCTCCCCATGATGACCGTTGCGGCCGCAATTGTAGAACCACTTGCACATATAGCCCAAGCCATCGCCAATCTACAAAACATTGTAGAGGACAAAGACCTCTAAATTGCCCCATTGATGGACAAACACAAGCCTTGAAATATCAAAAAAAAATTCAATCACAATCGTGCCTCATTCTCAAATCATGTTGAAAAAGAGAACCAAGTTGATAAAGCACCATCGAAGCATGGCTCAATGGGAACCTCTGCGCATTTTGAGATCTATTACTACATTGTTTGTCCAACAATTACAAAAAATGACATTTGTTGTTATCACCGCCCTCTGCATAAGTTTGATGAGGTTGCTCATCAGCTTAGCGATCTGCTTGGTGGGAGCTGCACTACCAGCGACCTCCTTAACATCTACTGCTGTCACAACAAACCCTTTCAACCCCGATCCAAATCCCTTGCCCTTTCTGTTGTCGCTAAGTACCTTATACCAGTCTGGGGTCCCATGAAGTTGAAAACACGTTTCCGAGTGTACCCAGACCTATGACAGTGTGATGGGTGTCGAATCCACCAAAAATAATTCCTACGAACACTTTTGTAGATGTATGAAAAGGGTCGAATCCACAGAGATTGGTTTTAAATTAATTCCTTCAAAAACGAAAATAATAAGGGGGAGTTTTGATTGCAAGAAGAATAAAACTAAAAAGCTAATAAAATTAGAAGAGATAAATATAAGAGATTAGTATTCCAGTTAAAGATAAAAATCACACTTAATTCCACGGTTGATCATAGATGCAAAGATAACAATTATTCATGATAGATAAATTGATTATGGCAATTGGTACGACCTAACGACCTCACATTTCCTTACCTTGTGGATAGTCAAGGAACGTCCGTTGACTAAATCCCTAATCAGTAAACAACCTTGGGAACGTACTCAAGATTTAATTTACCGACAGCATTAAGAACTAGAAAGGCCCAATTCTAACCAATAAATACCTACAAGGATTTATTTAAGTTAGATTGTGCATTCCACACAACATAATCGAAAACTTCTACATAATCAATTATGTTGTGTTACTACTAGTTATCGAACTAAACAAACAATTACGGATTTGAAAGTTCAATTGGTTAGGCAAATATTCTTGACAATAAATCAGATTATTTGTAGTAAAAACACAGAGAACAACACAAATACCAATATGAATAAAAGTAGAAAGCATAAATTAGATCTCACAACCCGTTGGATTTAAGCGTTCACCAAGTCTTCAACCGGAATGAGAGATTTAGCTAGACATGCTCATGGAAGAATGCATGAAAAGAAAAATAATATAAAAACGTAGAGAAATAGAAGAGTTCAAAAGTTGTCTCTTAAAGTGAATTACATCACCTATTTATAATAGCTAGATACCAAGTTCTACTAGGATTATAAGTAGATTCCTAGTTGAACTAAAAGACTTATAGAGATAAAATTCTAATCCTAATTAGACTCTTCATTCATCAGAGGAAGCCGAAACAGCTCCAAACTCTTGCCAAAAATTGAGTTTGAGTCTTGTTTAAATTTCAATTTTGGTGCTTTTCTTCATTTTCCATTTCTTTTGTCCTAATACTGCAAAATAATATTTAATTAGGAGCATTTGGTCACAAAATAGGCTAAAATATTATATAAAATAAGCACAAAATACGATCCTATCAAATATCCCCCCACTTAACCCTTTGCTCGTCCTCGATGCAAAGAAATAGAGATAAAATAGTTGTACAAGTTCAAACTTTATGGATCTTAGACGAATGTAACCAGCAAGAATCTAGTTAAGTGTTCAAAGAATGACACATCATATGATAAAAGACAACTGAATAAGTTTCAAACAAGTTTTCACAAGATGATCTTCATGAAAACTAAGCATGGAAAACAAGTGGACTATGCTCTCATATCTCCCAATCTCTCAAGTGTTTTTGGTTGAGTGTTTCGCTCAAATGCTTGCTATGAAAATGCTTCACCATAGGCTTGATTATATACCAAAATCTCCACCACTTATAAATATGCACACACTTGAATCAAGAGGTCTTATATTTTGATTGTAATGGGGCTTTGGTTTGGGAGTAGGAAGAATAAGGAAAAATCAGGTGAAAATCCGAGGAACTAAATTAGAGCACCAAGTAATAGATGTAGGAATCCAAGGGCCCGTTTGATTGTGTTTTCATTTTCATTTTCAGTTTCCAACAATTGGAAATGTGTAGAAATATTTTATTGGTTTTTGTGCGAAAATTGAAAATATGTTTGGATTAGTTGTTTTCAAATATAGGTATATAGGTGTGAGAATGTTGAATATAGGTATATGTATTTTTGATGTGACAAATGAACAAATTGATTGAACATATAAAAATTATAAAATAATCAAAGTGAGTCTTGCCATTTGAAACAAGAAAAGACATGTTGACAAGATAAAACAAGTATGACAAACCCATGTGACCTATAATTTCAAAAAATTGAGAATTAAAATAGAAATACATTCTCAATGAAAATGACTTGACCAAACAAAATCTCAACTACCCAAATAGTGAAAAGTGGAAAAAATCTCATTGAAAACACAACCAAACGGGCCCCAAGCTTTTCAAAATTGATTGATCTCATACTCTTTCATGTCCCACTTTCCTCGACTTGAGCTATGCCTTTCTTTCAAAGAGAGAAAATATATTTTTTTCTTCTTCTTTTTTTTTATTGCCTTCCTTTTTTCTTTTTCTCTTTTTTTTTTGTAAGGTATTTTCTCTTTCTTTTTTTTTTATTATTTAAGGCATAGAACAAGATTTTTATGTGATATGTTAGCTCATAAATGTCCTTTACAATAATAGAGATATCCCCCCACTTAATGTCAAAACATATACTTAGAATACATCTTTGTTTTCTTGACGCTCTACTAGTCATTGGAAGGGCCAAACAAGGGTAGTAAAAAGACGGTAGAGTTTGTTTATACTTGAGGTTGCATAACAAGGAATTAAGGCTTATAAGGCTCAAATGGGCTTACTAAGGGGATTTGTATGTAGGTGGCCTTTTTAAGCTAAAGGGGTTTTTATCCTAGCGCCTTTATCATTTTCAAGTGTATGCATAAAGATGTGGCCTCGATATGGTTCAAAGCAAGTTAGAGGAAGACAAAATCATGAAGTATTATCTCTCGAGAAAAGAAAAATTGTAGATTTTTATGAGTGTATAGGCTCACAATTCCTCTCTAGGTAGGTTATGTCCACAAATTTTTTACATTCAATTTTCAAATCAAATCACCATTTGCAAAAATAAGTTCTTAACCGTAAGTTGTCAAGAGTCATTAGATGCACATTCTTATCACACATTACCAAATTATTACTTGATCAGCCTAAGTCTTTTATCATAAAGCTAGTGTGAGGACAAGATAAAGTGATATTTGCCTCATCAAATATGGAAGGGGTAGCAAGCATAAATCAAAACAATTAATCCACCAAGACTCGTTTTCTATCAAAGTAATCAAAACACCTCCCCCCACTTAATTCCACATTGTCCTCAATGTGGTAAGCATGCATATCTAGGACGATAAAATAAGAGAAAGGGATAAAAAGAACGTCCCTTAGTGATTCGGGTGGAACTACAAGAGCTCGAGAATTGTGAGACCTTGGATGAGAGGAAGAATTCCTTGTGGATGCTCATACCTTTCTACCTGCGAAAATCAATTTTAGTGGTATAACAACGTTCACAAGAAGAGAGAAATAAACAATTGAGAAAAATAAAAGGACATGGGTTGTCTCCGAAGAAGCGCCTTTCTTTAACGTCTTTGGCTAGACGTTGTTGTGCCTCAACTTAAATGAGTTGGACACTCTAAATCCACTTCTTCTATGTAATGCACCCAGTGATGGTGTAGATTTAGGAGAACTTGGCGGTCCATGGATGATTTCTTCCTTGAACTTATTTTATCATGAAAGACTTTGTTCTTGTAAGTTCTTGGACTTGAGGTAGGGCTTTTGGTAATTATTGTCAATGCTCCTCCACCATCGAACATAACATTTTTTTTGCACCAAAGGATCAATAAAAACAATGAAAAAAAATAGAATGCACATCCTTAGAATATTCCATGGCACCACCAATTTTAAAACTCATAACCTCATTATCAAATTCCAGAGAGAGAATTCCAGCATCAACATCAATTTTAGTTTTTGATGTTTTAAGGAATGATCTTCCTAGCAAGATGGATGTACAATTGAGAGAAATATCCCCCTTCATATCAAGCACATAAAAATCAGCAGGAAAAACCAATTCATTAACTTGCACAAGTACATCCTCAAGAACTCTTTCGGGGTAAACTACGGAATGATCGACAACTTGAAAAATAATCCCCATTTCTTTCAATGGGCCAACATTCAAAGATTCATAAATGGTAAGAGGCATAATATTGATCGAGGCACCCAAATCACACATTGCTTTTTCTATTCCAATCTTTCTAATTTTGCAAGGGATAGAAAACCTACCTGGATCATTGCATTTAGGAGGTAGTTTTCTTTGAAGAATGACAGATACATTTTCTCCCATACTTAACCTTTCATTATCTCTCAATTTGGATTTGTTGGCGCACAACTCCTTGAGAAACTTTGAATAGCGAGGTATTTGTTTAATTGCATCGAGCAAAGGAATATTTACCTCAACGTTGAGTAATGTTTCAAGGATATCCTTCTCCTCTTCCTCCTCTTTGGACTTGGAAAATCTCTCCGGGAAGAGAGGTTTGGGTATGAACACCTTGGGACTTTCCTCGCTGACTTGGTTGGATTTTTCAGCTTGTTTTGAAAGAATTTCGAGTACATCCTCTATTTTGTCCTACTGTGCGTGCCCACGCCTAGTGCTATTTTCAAGTTGTAGCTCTTTTCCACTGCACAAGTTAATAGCACTAACGTTTTGGTTAGGATTAATAATAGTTTGGGAGGGAAACTTACCTTGAGACTCCAAGCGGCTGACGGAGGAGGCCTATTGGCTCATTTGGGATTCCAAATTTTGTATGCTCGAGTGAGTTTCTTGTTGGAGTTGTTGGGTGCTCAAGGCAAGTGTCTTCACGATATCCTCTAGGGGCTTACCATTATTGGGATTGGTTTGAGGAGGTGGTGGTGGTTGTTGGTGTGGAACCCTTTGAAAGTTTTGAGGTTGATTGCTATACCTCAAATTTGGGTAATCTCGCCATCCGGGGTTATATGTATTGGAAAATGGGTCATATCTCCTTTGTTCTTGCCCAAAAAATCCACCGACGGCGTCAGCATGTTCAGTTGATTCTTCGTGAAGTGTAGGACAAGCGTCGGTGTAATGTCCCGAAGATGTACATATCCCGCAAGTTTTGACTTGTTGAATGCTTCCCCTTATAAACTTTTCAACAAGAGAAGTAAGTTTATCTAAACGTTCATCAATAGAAGTACTTATCTCGTTTACCCTTTGTGGGGGGTTGTCGTTTCTACTACCAAACTGTTGATTATTAGCCGCCATGGTTGTGATTAGCTTCCGTGCTTCAGTAGGAGTTTTGTCATACAAAGCACCTCCACTAGCTGCATCCACCAAACTTCTGTCTGCCTCAGATAACCCTTCATAAAAATATTGAATTAGAAGATAGTCGGGAATTTGGTGATGAGGGCAACTCTCCACCAATTGCTCGAATCTCCCCCAATACTCATAGAAACTTTCACTGGAGAATTGGCGTATTCCACTTATTTCCTTTCGGATGTTTGTAGTCTTTGAAGCAGGGAAGTAGTTCTCAAGAAATTGTTTCTTGAGCTCGTTCCAACTAACAATAGATCCCGAAGGTAAGGAATAGAACCAATCTTTTGCTTTGTCGCCCAATGTGAATGGAAAGACCCTTAACTTGACTTGTTCTTCAGTGACTCCTTGAGGTCTCATGCCGGAACACACCACATGGAATTGTTTGAGGTGTTTGTGTGGGTCTTCACCTGCAAGGCCATGAAAAGTAGGAAGTAAATGAATTAGGCCAGATTTAAGTTCAAAATCAACATTTAAATTAGGATATTCAATGTAAAGTGGTTGTTGATTTAAGTTAAAGGAAGTCATCTCTTTGATCGTTCTTTCTAGATTTTGAGCCATGACTTCGTCTTTAGAGTTGTTAGACGTGGACACGTCTATGAGTCTGCTGCTGGTTTGGAAGAAGTAGAAGCCTCTTCCTTGTGTTGCTTGGTTTCTTTTCGGAGTCTACGAGCGGTTTTCTCGATCTCTGGGTCAAATTTAAGTTCACCTGTACGAGAAGAACGTGGCATAAAATCAAGTAACAAGAAAAAAGAAATTAATTTAATGATACCAATCCCTGGCAACGGCGCCAAAATTTGATGGGTGTCGAATCCACCAAAAATAATTCCTACGAACAGTTTTGTAGATGTGAGTAGGGTCGAATCCACAGAGATTGGTTTTAAATTAATTTCTTCAAAAACGAAAATAATTAGGGGGAGTTTTGATTGGAAGAAGAATAAAACTAAAAAGCTAATAAAATTAGAAGAGATAAATATAAGAGAAGAGTATTCTAGTTAAAGATAGGATCACACTTAATTCCACGGTTGATCATAGATGCAAAGATAACAATTATTCATGATAGATAAATTGGTTATGGCAATTGGTACGACCTAACGACCTCACCTTTCCTTACCTTGTGGATAGTCAAGGAACGTCCGTTGACTAAATCCCTAGTCAGTAAACAACCTTGGGAACGTACTCAAGATTTAATTTACCGACAGCATTAAGAACTAGAAAGGCCCAATTCTAACCAAAAAATTCCTACAAGGATTTATTTAAGTTAGATTGTGCATTCCCCACAACATAATCGAAAACTTCTACATAATCAATTATGTTGTGTTACCACTAGTTATCGAACTAAACAAACAATTACTGATTTAAAAGTTAAATTGACTAGGCAAATATTCTTGACAATAAATCAAATTATTTGTAATAAAAGCACAGAGAACAACACAAATACCAATATGAATAAAAGTACAAAGCATAAATTAGATCTCACAACCCGTTGGATTTAAGCGTTCACCAAGTCTTCAACCGGAATGAGAGATTTAGCTAGACATGCTAATGGAAGAACGCATGAAAAGCAAAATAATATAAAAACGTAGAGAAATAGAAGAGTTCAAAAGTTGTCTCTTAAAGTGAATTACATCACCTATTTACAATAGCTAGATACCTATGGAGATAAAATTCTAATCCTAGTTAGACTCTTCCTTCATCAGAGGTAGCCCAAGGAGCTCCAAACTCTTGCCAAAAATTGAGTTTGAGTCTTGTTTAAATTTCCATTTTGGTGCTTTTCTTCATTTTCCATTTCTTTTGTCCTAATACTGCAAAATAATATTTAATTAGGAGCATTTGGTCACAAAATAGGCTAAAATATTATATAAAATAAGCACAAAATACGATCCTATCATAGTGTGAGCAGGACGCGGTCCGCTTATTCACAGGGTGCCTTTTTCGATTTTGAAATTTGTTCCCAACTTCCCACTTACCATCCTTGAATGCTAGGTGATAGCTAGATGGCTGGACGAATCACCTATATTACTATGAATGGTTCTCTGTTTCTCCAAGGTAAAGAGCATCGAAAAGGCTCGGTCAATATTGGCCAATGGGTCTTGGATCAAAAGCTGACTTGTTTCGTCATCGTAGCTCTCATGAAGTCCCATGAGGAACTGTAGTAGCTGCGTGGTTTCATCCTTTATCGTAATTGCTTTATTGACGCCAAAGAAACACCCCCCGCAGGTACAACGAGGTGTAGGAGATAAGAAGAGGAGCTCGCTCCATAGTTTCTTTTTTTTTTGTCATGTATGATGTCAAAGACATGTCTCCCTGGGCAATGGATGCTATTTCTCGTTGAAATTGGTAAACCACAGCTCTTGTGACGAAGAGACATACATAAAGCACTCCACAATATCCTTGAAAATTAAATTTCAAATCCAAGACGTGACCATTAGATCCACACGTCTCCACTGCTCAAAGTGAGTAGAGCCCATCATCGGCTTGGGAAATGTCCTATCAATAAATCGAGTTTCATTTTGATTCCAAGTGAAACATATACTGCCTGGCTCTAGGGCAAAAAATTCGTTCCATCCAACGACGAAGAAGATAACACCAAATTGGAGTGTTCCGAAGGATGTAAATATAGAGCGTCCTTCTCAAGTTGGGTTATTTTCGCGTAGTGTTAGAATCTACCCTTGTGTAGTGACGGTGTACCGATTGCGGGGTCAGATGTCATATTTAGAGTCCTTCACAAAGAAGGCTCTGATACCATGTTGAAGTATGTGTAGTCAAAAAGTGAAGAAAGCAAAAGAGCTGCTATTGTAGAGCGAAAACAAACTCTATTTTTTGTATATATTGCCAAAACTCACACCTATGAAGAAATACAAAGGGTATATATATACAGTGAGGCATAACCTCCTTTAACAAACTAACAAATATTGTTACAGAAAAAGACAAAACGGTTGAAATGAATCTATCCTGTATCTAATGAAACTGAAACAAAATTGTTGGCGACCTTACGATGTGCGACCCCGCAATGAGTGGAAGCTAGTGCGACCTCAAGACCAGTGACCTGATGTTGGACTTCACTGTGATCGGTTGGTGAGGTGGCGACCTCACGACTTGCGACCTCTGGGCGATGGGAGGTCAAGTTCTCAACAGAGATGAATTTTCAAAACTCGTTCCAAATTACAAACACCCATTCCAAAACTATTAATTTTATAATTCAAGTGTAGATAATTTAACAAATGTTGTAAAAGATTTTGTAGCAGAATTTGGAGTGGTCCTATACGACACCGCATAAAAATCCGTTATTTAGGTGGTAAAGAGCCTGCACGAGTGATTGGAGTGAGCTTACCTGGATTAGGAATGAAGTAATCCATACTACCACATACTGAAGAGGGAAAAGAAATGTTGGAGGCTTTGTTGGTGAGATGCCAAGAGGAGTTCCTAAGGTCATCAGCCTTGACTGATCAAGCTCTATCAACAATATAATAGTCCAATGATCTTCACGAAAATACTAAGATCACCTGAAGACAAGCCTGTAAAACAATGGTTAGCACTCTGATGCTTAAATGAATAACTGAATTATGAAAACGAATTGGAGAATTTTGAAATAACGAGAAATAAATATTGTGACATAAATGATGTGGACTATTTGAATATGAAAATAGAAGTTAAAGTAAGCTTGTGAGGTGCAGAAGCTTGGCGAAAACAAGTATCCTTGTTGTTTGCTGGGAGTGGAAGTGTAATGAATGTGAATAACTTAAGTGGCGTTTTCTACTGCAATTTGATATCTACTTATAGAGGGATTCAGATTGAATATTGTGAATTAGTTATAATAAATTATATATCACTATAACGCCACGAGTATTAGCTATCTAACCAAAGTATCCAAACATGATTTGGACGTATCGTGACTAGTTTGTGACTAGTGGAATGATCACTATCCAGTCAATCGAAAATCTAGGTACTGGTTACTAATTGTTTGATTTGTCCCATCCTATTGATATACAGTAAAACCTCTATAAATTAATAACCTCGGGACCATGAAATTTTATTAATTTAGAGAGATATTAAATTATCGATAAATTAATATTTTATTAATTAAAAGAAAGACTTTTTAAATTCAACAAATTTAGTACATATGTATTGAAAATAAATAAATTCATATATGTTTCATTGATTATATTCATGCAACAATGAACTATTATATTCATAGACACATGTATCAATTCATTGGAATTACTTAAATATACATGTTTATATTAATTCATTGCACTTAAATAACTATTATAACCAATTAAATATATTCATGCATGATGAATGAAACATATACTACATAAATCTCAATATGATAATAAAATAGTTCATAACACCCAACCATGTCTTCTCATCTAAAAGGCATCGCAAAATCATCCATGAATGATCAAATGCGTAAAGCATTACAGATTTCATATTTTAGTAAATTATCATAATATTTATAATTGTAATATTTATGAATTATTAATTTAGAGTTTTAATGGGACCTAATATTTATAAAGAAATTTTTTAAAAAATTATTATTTTATTATCTTATCGAATTTGATGATTTTTTACAAAGGCCCAAGTCGGGACCGGAGGATTTTATTATTTTAGAGAGTTTATTAATTTATAGAGTATTAATTTATAGAGGTTTTACTGTATAAGGGGGAGTTAGAAGGATATTTTCAGGATGATGTGTCATTTGATGTGGAGAACCAATATGACGTGTCATCCCGATAGTTAGACAAGTAATCTTACCAAGTCCGACCTATTTCTGGGCCTTGCCACATCAGTTTAGATTTAAAAATATGGACTTGATATCTTTCGCTTGGTGGGGGCACACTCCTTTGCTTTAGGCCTTTGGAAAGATAATTGAGTAAGTAATCATGAATATGATTAAAAGTGGATAAGATGATTAACATCAGTGAAAGTAAAAAAAAAATTAATAATATATTGGTGGTTAAAAAATAACGTAAATCATTCGAAATAAATAAGTTGTTATATTGATACAAATATTTAAGAGTTTGAATGATATTTTAAAAATTGAGCTGTATGTCACAAATTGCCAATTGAAATAGGAAGTGTTTTTCCATTTTATAATATTGATAAAGGCACTTTCAAACCTACTTCACATAAAGGTGCTGCCAAATGTACCTCCCAAAAAGTGCTCTCAAACTTGAGTGTGTTTAACTTGGCATTATTGGCCATACTTCTAATAAAAGTTGGATGCATTTTAAGAACGTTTGGATAAGTATAAATTGAAGGTATAGTATTTTGATTGTGTGGTTTGACAGTGAAATTTTAAATTGTCATAACTTTTTATTCGATAGGAGGAGAAAATCTAGGGTCAATTGGTTGCTAAATTCCACCTGTTAAAAGGCCAGGGGATGTGATGAAGGGTTAGTTTGGGGATTTCACTTTTGGGCTTAGTACAATAATAATATTTGATTAATGATGATTACCTATGTTTTTATTAGGTTAATAGTGATTAATCAGAGATTCTGATGAGTTGGGACGTCAGATTTCTTTCATTCCTTACATATATAGAAAAAAAGGGGGAATAAAAAAATTAGCATAGTAACGGAAAATTGAATATATACCATAGCGAAGTCAAAATAAATCGAATTTGATCCGTTTATTATAAATTTATATTTTATTTCATTTGTAGTTTAAATATATGCAGCACTCATATCAAGTCACATTATTTGTATGTTAGAACAATTTCTATACATTTTATAGATGTAAAATGATAATAATAATAATAAGATGCAATATTTTCTAATAAGAATTTCGAATTGTCTCAACTTAATCAGCTGAGATTCTAGAAACGTTGGAATACCTGTATGATGGAAGAGGTGGTTGATGCATAATTTGGACACTTACATAGTAAATTCTGATTTGCTTCCTATTTATATGATATGTGTATTATACTTGTTATATAAATAATTTAAATTGAATTTGGATAAACAATTTTTCAAATTTCAATCTCATTAGTGTTTTCTTAGTTCTTGATTAAGGCCCAATAATGGTTTAGTCCAGAGATTAAAATTATGGTCTCGTGAACAAATTAGAGATCATTTTTTCAGTTCCAGATGATATGGGGTCTGTGTCTCATTTAACGTGAATTTATTATAACGCGGCCAATCAAGCCAGATTTTATACATAATCAATAAGCTGTTGGAGTTTCCATAAATAATTGTATTTTCTAAATTAAAATTGGATGTATGTCTGGTGTACTACAATTGGACGATTGTAGGTTTAAATTCTATATATTTGGGTATTTAGTCTATATTCATAACAATTTTTTGAATGTATGTTTCAATTTGCACCAATTTTGTTAAAGAAAATCACTTAAATTTAGGTTTTCCTAACTTATTACTCAACTTCAGTCATGATTCATTAGATTTCAAGACATAATTGTTGTAAAATGCATTGTAAATGTTATACATATAAGTTGTCTATACTAAAAATTCAACCTCTGCAGTCAAGGAGTAAGCGGCAAGTATCTAAACACAGCATACGGAGACTTCTTCCAACGTGGATTTCGCCCTCGGGTCGGCTTCCCACAAAACTTGAAATACTCCAAATCAATGTCATCCTTCTAGTACAAATTCTTACACGCATCGATCTTTTTTATGGGTAAACCCAAATTCTTTATCAACTTTTTTTTGCTATTGTAATCTCTTGGCAGGGTGTGACCCAGGTGCAATATTTTATTAGCCTACTAGGATATTTGATCATATGATTGCTCAAAAATATGGTCATCCACCTTGATATCCACCAACTCACCAACTGTTGTCAATTGAGATTGGGTGCAACCGTTCTATAATGGCTGGTCGGTAGCATGTACAATATTATAAAAATGGTCTACCAACCCTGACTTATAATCATAGGGCCCACCGCTATAATAATATGAAGAAGGACCGGCATAAAAAAGGCAAGACCTCGTACTATCATCAAGTACAACATCGTGAGAAAAAGAAAAGTAACTCGGCCCGACTACATTAAAAATCATCCGCTGCACCCAATCCATATGTTGTTCATCACCCCAATGTGAATAATTATCTCAACATGGGCAGCTGGGGTTTGATTCTTAGGCACTGGAGGGACTCACAGCATCAAAATATTCCTGCATCTTATCCTCGCCATGAAAAGTCCAACTATAATATTCTAGTAGAAACCCTAGCATATACAAGTGATAACTGACATAGTCGGGTGTTCTGAACTTCGTATTTTTGCTTTTTTGGCGAGGACACCTAATTTTGTCTCCATCCATATGTCCACGCTGACCGTTTGCCTGTTCTATGAAAGTCTTAAGCCCATATTCAATCTCTGATGTCAGACTTGCCTTCCCTAGGAGGTTGTTATCATACATCCATCTCCTCAATTCTTATAAAATGATGGCATATATAAATCACCATATTCACACATAAATATATATATTCAGTTAATGTTCTAATTTGACGACCCACATATTTTAAAATATTACTGTATTACGTACACTGTTTAGGTGAATGCATATAATTAACATGATATAAGACTAACAAAAAATCATAAAACTAAAATAAGTAAACTACAATTAATTTAATTAAAGACAATATAGTATTAAATTAGTCTGTTACCTGGTCAACCAACTTAAGTGCTGATCAGCAATAGTTACGGTCTAAAATTCGAGTAATAATCTACAAGCCATAATCAGATGTATATGCACAAAAATCAGAGTGTTGAGAGTGTTTGTGGTTACTAAGAATTTTTAAAATAAATGAAATGAAATAAATGCATGTATTTATATAATTTTTTTTATAGCGATTTTCGTAACGGCCTTTGGAACGCCTAAGATAGCCATTATAAAATGTAGCTGTTATTTTATAACGGCATTTGGAATGACTTATATTAAAAAAGAACCGTTCCAAATATGACGGTTCTTGTATCATCATCTTTTCGTGCACTTTGCAACCGTTTTTGCCACTGCTATTGTAACGGCTGATTACTTGATCAATTATCCATTACAAAAATATACAATTGTTACAAAAATCATGGCAAAATAGTAACTGCTTTTGACACACTCAAAATTTGTAACAATTTTTGTAATAATTTTTGGCAATTATAAATAAATTTATTTTTATTTTTCTCTCAATGAAGCCAGCAAGTCCATTCTTACTTGAAAAAAAGACAGGATTTGAGGCAAATCTTGGAAAGGTCTTGGAACGGATTAGAAATCCGTCCTTATAGGCAGCGTTACAAAAATTTAAGAACAGTTGTCCAAAAATCATTCCTAATTGGGATGGTAACTGTAACTTTCATTGAAAATCATTCCTAATGTCGAATTTTTTCAAGTTTTTTTTTTTTTCGAATTGGAATGGTTAGGGGTCGGTTTTGGAGCGGCTAAATAAATATTCTCGGGGAACTTTTGTTATGGACTTTGTAATACTCGTGCCTAAATTTTGGAACTATTTTTATTTGTAATGATAATAAATTTAGGAGTGGATTTTGGAATTGTAATCTGACACAGATTTAGGAATAGTTTAGCTTAATTAGGAACATATATGTACAACTGTTTTACTAATAGTATTAGGAACGATTTTTCTTAGTTTGGAACAGATATTAGAAACTAGAATAGTAATGGTATTTGGAATGGTTATCCACTAATTTGAAACACCTATTTGAAAATGGTATTTGTAACGGTCTATCCAGTTTAGGAACACGCATTTAGAACTATTTAGTAACGGTACTTGGAACAGTTTTCTGCTTAAATTTGTAACATTTTCTTTGCCATTATTAAAACCATTACTACTTTTTTAATTTTATCTTTTTTTCATAATTTATTAATATATTTAATAAATTTGAACAAAATTGATACATTTTAACAAATTTTCATATATAATTAAATTAATTCAATGGATTTTTAATTAATTGTATTTATAAATTTAATTAATTGAATAAATATATGAGTGTGATGGTGATATCAATGTGCAGCTAAAGAGGTGGGCTTCAGACCAAGGCCGAATACTCGGTCCTTGTTCTTGCCCCTGACTACAGCAAGTCCATCATCGCCACCGAACCTCTGATTCGACAGGGGCATCGTGGTTCTCTAACGATCCTCTAGCATCTTTTAGAACGTATCCTACAAAACAAATAAAATTGTTAGTACTTTTAATAAAGAATTAATTATTAAAAAATAATATTAATAATTTAGGTACTTATCGCCACCTTCGTTGCCCTTGGCTCACTCCAGCCGTCGTCCTCTTTTTTCTTGTAGCACCGCTTGAATAATTCCATTTGCTTGGACGACCGATCGAACTCTGTCTCCTGTAGAAGAAAAATACAATTAGCAATGATTTTAGAAAATAATGATAAAACAACATATTTACTTACCAACTTCCTCTTCTGCATGCCGATTGAGGAAGACCCTCCCTCCCGGTACATAGTCGAGGATGCCGTGGGGTTTGCCGCCTGGATCACCTTATTTTTTAGGACTCCTGCTAGATATCCTCACCAGCCTAGTATGTCTGGAGCTGGAGCACACCTCGTTGGCGGGCCAGAGTGTCCTAAACATGCTAGACCGAGCGACAAAAAAAATCTTCCGAATGAACTTACCGGCCCACATGTTGAAGACTTGGAACATGGACTCATCGTCACAGTCTCACCAGTACGTCATCTGCGGCAATAAAATTAAACATAATATTCGTAAAATTTATTAAACAATTAGATTATTAGATAAAACCAAATTAATTAAAAATTGACTATCTTCATGCTCTCGAACCAGAAATGTTGGTGCTCTGGCGGCACCTACCTCAACCACAGCCACGAATGTCCCTGCACGACCACATTAATGCGCTCACGGAACCGGCGACTGGACCTTAAAGAACATGTTATATTAAAATATTTTCAAGTTCAAATATAAAAATGAAAGCTAAAGTAATCTTGCGGAGTGCAGAAAATGAGCAAGAAACAGATATCCTTGCTGTTTTGTCGAGAATGAAAGTGTAATAAGTGTTAGTGACTTGACTTACGTTTTTTTCCTCCAATATGACCTCAATTTATAAAGGAATTCAGAGTAAAATTCGTGAATTAGTTATAACAAGCTATATATCAATAAAAAGTCACGAATGTTAGCTAACTTACAAAAAGTATCCAGATTTGATTTGGACTTATCTTAACACTATTATGACCGTCGAATAGTCATAGCCTAATCAACCCAAAAATTTGAGAAATGGTTACTAGCTGCATGATTTGGCCAATCCAACTAATATAGGGGTAGTTAGCTGAAGATCTTTTAGGGTGGCATAGCATGTTATGAAGAATCTGTGTGTGACATATTGTTCCTGATATTCGCCAAGTATCGAATCAGATCTGTTCTGGGCCCTACCATATCAGTTCAAGTCTAGAAATATTGATACCTTTGGTTTGGGCCAACCAGAATGGTTCGGGCCCACTCATTTATCTTGGGCTTTTGAGAAAATAATTGAGGGACATCACTTTTAATTTCCAAAATGGCGTTACTATAAATTTTTTCTTATATATATAGTTGATATGTTAGTCACAAAATTAGAGAAAATTAGATTTTCCCTCCGTGTTATCATTAAAATAATTGTAGTACCTCATGTTTTATGAATTATAAATTTGATCCTTCAAATTATCATTTTCGTACACAGGTGGTCCCTGGTCTCAAATTAGTGGAGTTTGAAGAATTACTTGAATAGTTTCTGCCCGCGACGTGACCAAAAGCATTAGACAATGGCCAAGTTGCTTATTAGAATTAATATTAATGGACACAAAAAAGTTGGCAGCCTGTGGATTGTCAATCAGTATATACAACAATCCAATATAGAATACTGACACTTTCAAACGTCCAACTAATATTTGGATTATCACCTCTTCACACTGGAAAAAAAAGATTATAGAAAAAAATCAATTGATAATTTTAATTTTGTAACTAATTATATTATTATTATTATTATTATTATTATTATAATTATTATCATTATTATTATTATAATTATTATCATTATTATTATTATTATTATTACTACGTACTACTATAGACTTTGCCCACTTAAAGAATTAACGACACATATATATTTGTGCTAGTACTTATATATTTCAAGCCTTAAATATTTTTTTTGGTTTTTGGTAATTTTGATACTTTGATACTTTTAGTTTTATCTTTCTAGAATCGCTAATAAATTATGAAATTTTTTTTTATATATTTAGCAATATTGAACCTTTTATTGTCGGATTTTGCAAAAAATATTAGAATAAATCATGTGCGCCTCATGTGGTTTAATCAAATTGGAACTTTTGTTTTGATTGGTTCACTTTTGCCGACATAGATAAAAATTTAAAAAAAAATAATGTTAGACATGATTCATTCTAAAAACTTTCACAATAATTCGATACTGGAATGATCAAATTTTTAGAATATAAAAAAGTTACAGGAGTGTTTCGCATTTCCTAAAAAATATAAAGGATAAAAGTATCGAAATCGCGAGGGGCACATGATTAACTCGATAATCTTTGCAAGATTTTTGGCATGGAAAGGATTAAAATTGTAAAATATCAAAAAATTACAAAATTATTTTACAACCCTATATTTCAAATCATCGATTCAAATCTTTATTATTTGTACAATTAATATATAGTTTTATTGGTACGTCAATTATTGATTTATAATTTGTCTATTATTTTTGAAACATTTTTTTATGTTGATTTGAGTACCACGCACCACACTGTATAAATTAATATTGTCTGTCTTTTGATTTAAAATTTAAGTTTGATTTTGATCCACAAATAGAACGGGTTCCTTGTCTCCATCCATATTATGTCAACTCTCTCACATGATCTATCAAATAACAATAAAAATATAATATCATTAATATTACCCGAATAAATTATATGATAAGTTACTCTTTTGTTAATGAACAAAAATATGCTGGCAATTATTGAGCATGTGCAATGTTGGTTCTTAACATATTTCTTGTTTCTTTTTATTAACTCCAGAGAATTTTTTGAGATATTTTATATCAAAACTCGTGATACATTCATACAAGGAAGTCGTCAACTTTTTATTAGAAAAGTTGAAAAAACTATAACCTTTTCTTTAGGGGATCATGGGTTGTTGAGGCTTCAACTACATGGACAGAATGATAATATTATTTATTAGTTTAGTCTGTATTTTAATTAGAATATGGCTGTTGTTGAATTAATTAACTCTAGATAATCTTTTGACTTACAAATTAATCAAGTACTAAAGCAATTAATTGAAAATGCAATTCTTGATCCAGCCCACGTATTCGGTTTCCGATTTAAGGAGCAGCAAGAAGTTGTTTTTCTTGCACAAACAATAACCATTTCACATTGTGTTGTTTCTCTTTTTTCCCTGCACGTAACTATTCAACAAAAAACCTCAAGCTGAAAAGCATCATTGGAGGGGCGGGGCTTGTTCGAGATGGCAGTAGCAGCTTATGCAACTTTGCGTTCCCTCTTACATGTCCTTAACAATCTCCAGCATCCTGCTCGTCTCCGTCAGCTTCATGTCGACACAAATCAAATTCAGGGCCTACAGGAGACTGTTAAGTTCTTGCTTGACTTTCTCGAAGCTCATTCCCAAAGAATAAGTGAAGAAATTGGAGTTCTGGGGAGGCAAATTGCTGATGCTGCTGCAGAAGCAGAAGAAGTTGTTGATCGCCATGTAGTGGATCAGCTTCGCTTCAGATCTCAAGAAGAAAGTCATTGTATGGAAGCCCTGTCATCTTTCTCTCAAGATATAGACAAAGTAACTGTTAAGTTAGATTCCCTCACAAAGGAGTTGACGAAGATGGTGAAAGAAGGAAGGGCAGCTGACGCCCAAGAAGAGCAGTGCATAGTGTCTGTTCCTGTCAAATCACCAAAAGTGCTTCCTTCGGGTGGCAAGAAGACTACTATGGTGGGATTCGATGAACACTTGGAACAAATAGTGGATAAGCTCACCAGAGGTGAACCTGATCTCCATATCCTCCCCATTGTAGGGATGGGTGGCATTGGTAAGACTACTTTAGCTCAAAATATTTTTGATCATCCATATACAGTTCACTACTTTCCTAAACGAATTTGGTTTACAATATCTCAAGAATATAATGTACGGGAACTTCTTTCATCCCTTCTTGAAAATGGAAAAAAGCAAGAGAGTAATGAAACTTCGGCCGAATTAGGACAACGATTGTACCAAAGTTTATTCGGGGAAAGATATTTGATAGTTATGGATGATGTATGGAGTGTAGAGGCTTGGAATGATTTAAAGTTGTTCTTTCCAAATAAAGGAAAAGGAAGTCGAGTTATGCTGACTACTAGGGAGTCAAGGCTGGCGATTTCTTTAGGCTCTCTAGAACCTTATTCATTAGATTTTCTAAATGAGGAAAAAAGTTGGAATTTGTTTTGTCAAGAAACCTTTGCACAAAAAGATTGTCCTTATTCGGATTTGGAGGAAATTGGTAAGAACATTGCAAAGAGTTGCAATGGACTTCCGCTAACAATTGTTGTCCTCGGTGGGCTGCTTGCAAACTCCAACAAGACACGGGAATATTGGGAGTCTGTCGCAAAAAATGTAAGCACTTTTCGTAATTCAAAAGATTACGAGGGATGTCTAAAGATATTGTCTTTGAGCTATAACAATTTGCCCGTTCATCTTAAACCATGCTTTCTCTATATGGGTGTTTTTCCTGAAGATTCTGAGATTCGTGTTTCCAAACTAATCAGATTATGGATTGCTGAAGGATTTCTAAAACCAATAAGAGGTAAAAGCTTGGAAGAGGTAGCAGAGAAATACTTAAGAGACCTTATTGGTAGAAATCTATTTTTGAGTCTTAAATTTGGGTTTGATGGAAAAATAAAAAAATGTGGAATCCATGATCTTCTGCGAGATTTATGTTTGAGAGAATACGAAAAAGAACATTTCATTTATGCCCCAAAAGTGCAATGTGTTGGTGCTGGCGGTGTGGAAGACAAGTGCTTCATGTGTGGCATTGGGACCTCACTCCAAAGGATAGATCTAAATGAAGTGCATGATGTCTCACAACTGACATCTGTTGCAAGTGTTTTGGTCTGTAACACCTGCAAAAATAGGTATCCGAGTCTTAGTAAAGCTAGAGTGGTGAGGGCAAGATTAGTGAAAAAGTTGGGGCGTTCCGCTGAACAAGAAACTCTGCACCCTACTAGCTTGCGATATCTTGAGATGATGAATATGACTGATTACGATTTTTTGTCTCCATCTACAATAGCTTTACTCTGGAATCAAGAGACTTTTAAACTTTTCTCTCTTTCCCTTCTCAATAAAACAACTCTACCATATGAATTGTGGGATATGCCACAGCTTAGGCATTTTCTTGGTTTAGCTCAGTTTGTTTTGCCTAAGGAAGCGGCTACTCAAGATGTCGTTATTCTGGAAAACCTACATACGCTTTCTGGTATGAGAAATTTCAGGTGTACCGAGGAGGTCCTAAGAAGAATACCAAATCTGAAGAAACTAGGTATTTACTATGATGGAAAGAACAAAATAGAATGGACGTACTATTGTCTCTACAATCTTGTCCGTCTACAAAAACTCGAATCACTTTCCATCAAAGCTGAGTTTCTTTCATTGGAGAATCTCACGTTCCCGACTTCACTTAAGGAGCTGCGCCTGGAAGGGTGGAATATTCCTTTGGACAAGATGATGAGTGTTGGTTCTTTATTGCCTAATCTTGAAAAGCTTGTATTGGAACTTAATTTCTTCAAGGGGCGCGTGTGGGATCAAGTTGAAGGTGACTTTCCTCGGCTAAAATTCTTGAAAATTTGTAACGGTTATGGCCTGGAGCGATGGAGGGCAGAAAATATCCACTTTCCTAATCTTGAGATCCTCTTTCTAAGTTACATGCTGCATTTGGAGGAGATCCCTGCAATTCTTGGAGATATACCTACACTCCATTCCATTTATTTGGATGTTTGTGATGATTCTGTCATCGATTCGGCAAAGCAAATAGTGGAGGAACAACATAGCTATGGAAATGAGATTCTTCAACTTTATGTAAATGGAGAAAGATATCAAGTTGGTAGTTCCTAGCCGCTAGAACTCAAACATGATATTGTCCCACAGCACCTCAATAAATCTTATGGGAGATCTCCTGTTTGTCTTTAATGTCGTCTGCGCGTGTCGAGTGAATGGGTGTAAAAAAAAATAATATTTTCATTGTACCAATTATTTTATTTTAAAAGAGTAAATGTCAAATGGATCTATGCGATTTGATCTATAACAGTATATATAACACCATGCATGCAATCATAGACATCATCATATATTATCAATAGTGACTCTTACTTATGCTATCCCTATAAGTGTACATAAGATAATTTTAGTCAGTTCAAAATGTAAAACATCTAAGTTATAACTGTAAGGGAAAACAACATTTTTTAGTTCATTAACTCTGACCTTATTCAATTTTAATCCACTAATTCTGATAGTTATCAATTTTAGTGATTTGGAGCCAATTTTTTGATAAAATAAAAGAAAATTGTTAATGCATCATTTAATTGCTTAAATGTGTAAGATTATTTATTACATGTCATGAAAACTAGTATAAAATATAAATTCAAAGCATATTTTTATGCAATTTTATCTTCTTTTTTTTTTAATGTAAGAGCTTATGTGGGGGATGAGATAAAAAAAAGAATATCCAGGGGATGAGATAAAAAAAAGAATATCCACTTCAAGTGCCAAGTCATTTCTTAGTGCCACATGCGACAAATTAAACCATGTACAAAATTAGTGGACTAAAAACTATAATTACTCAATAAAATAAATCCAGTTCAACTGCCACATCTGACTTTAGTGCCACGTGACATAACAAATCCCCAAATTTATTGGCATGTGCCATGCGCATGCTAATTTTCGGCGAAAATTAAAAAAAACAGCTACCGAAGTACTTAATTAAAGTATTTTTTTAAATGTACTGTGTAAATTATGATAATTGTCATATTTAATGAATTAAAATTGAACAAGAGCCAAGTTATTGAACTCAATGTTTTTCCCTAATTTAATTAATATAATAAAAAATTCAGTAAACAGTCATATCAAAGTTGGTATATTTTTATTAAATCTAGTAAAAGAACTGCAGACGCGATCAACTTAATTTCAATAATTAAATAATCAAGCCTTTGTCTTTTGATTGTATTGTAAAATTCTAGTTTTATTATATATTTATGAATTTGTTTACCATTATTGGAAAGAAAAAAAAAACAGTACACTCCACTATTTTGCTCCTTCATGCACCATGTGGGCTGCGGGTTCACCATAATTCTAAACCTCTAGCTGGACGTAAGTTCGATGTCAAACTTCTCTTCAAAAGGATCAGAACGCTTTGACTGATGATGGGTATAACCCACTTTAGTATGGAAAAGACCAAATTATCCTTGAAAAGGGCAAAATTACAGGAAGATCCGCGTACTTTTATTCACCCGACCCTCTAATCTAAATTGAAATATGCAAATTCTTTTGACTGTTCAAGTTAACCACGTAGTCGCTCCAAATCATTAATGGATTTTGAGAAATGAAATACGTACGTTAAGCTAATCGGGTTCGTTCCCAACTAAAATCGTTCGACGCTCAAGTTAGTTCGAGTCAATGTACAAATATGAGATCTGAAGATTTATAGTATGAATCAATAAATACAAGTTATCTCAAATGATTTGAATTCAGAGTATTTATAAGGCCCAAGTGTACAGTGTTGGCTGGCCGCGTGCTACCATCTAGGTGTTTTAACTTTTTATTGTGCGGTGGAGAATTCATTCTTCCAGTCAAGTGGTTTTGTAGGTTCTGGCTCGGGTTGGGGCTCCGACGACCCATCCCCAGCATAGGTGCGTGAACCTTGCTAGTTCTTTTGGGTTATTTTGCCCTTAAATGAGGGGCTTTTTCCTCTTTTTGGCTTGAATAGGGGTAATACCTCCATTATTACTCACCCGCTTCTTCTAAGTGTAATTAATTATCTTATGAGAAGGTGAACAATCGCGACTTTCATTCGAACCGTCGCTTAACTTCTCTGTCCTCCACGTGTCTTCATCTAAACGGTTCCCCACTGGCGCGTTTCTTCATGCAATTCTCTATAAATACCCTTCATTTTCAAATTTTATTTACCATCTCCACTACCTGTCAGAGCTCGCTGCCTACTCCACTTCGATATCGACCAGCTCTCTAAGGTACACATGTCTTTCTCTAACTCTTCTAATTCCAACTCTAATTCAGGGTCTTCTGCGACTTCCCCTTGATTTGGGGAGCGATCCCAATTCGTGTCCCAACACGTGTAAGTCTCTCTAGGACTGCTAAGTCTGAACTTCATCTAACAAATTCTGCACAACAGGAAGTATCCACACATGTAAAATACCAGGAAATGCTAACTACGAATCCTTGGTCTAGTGTCGTTAATACTGTAAATCTTCCATTAATCGCATTAGGAAAAATATTATATTCTCAATAGTATGAAGTCATAATCCCTAGGTCGTTCAATCGCATGCACTATCCTCCTCAGGGCTTTCGTTCTTTTTCCTTTCTTCATTTTGAAGCTTCGCTACATCTTCCTCTAGCAATGCCAGTAGCTCATACACTCTAGAGTTTAAACCTCTGCCCTATGCAATTCTCCTCCAACTCCATCAGCCATATCATTCTTTTTATCATAATAATGCGGGTTCATCGCTTTAAACCCAGTTTTTATAACTTTTGGTCACTATATTCTTTTTCCACCTCCGAAAGATCGGGCTATAGGGATTTCTTCTATCTATCTGCTCGTAAAGATTGCTGATTTTTAGATACTCTAAAATCTAACATTGGTCTTTGGAAGGAGAGGTTTATCTTTGTTTGACCTCCTCCTGGTCAAGAATGACCTTTTCGTTGTGATTGGAGTGTTTACAAACTTGAACCTGTAACAGAAGGAGGGGGTTGGAAGGAGATCAGATTAACAGCCTCACTGCTTATCGATATAATCCGAAAAAACTTCTAGGAGAACAATTTTGTGGTTCGCTCATCTCACTCTAGTGCCTCTCCGAATTAGGGGTTCCTTAGCTAACTACTGTGCTTGTTCCTTTTTCACTTTCAATGTTATATTTTGCTCCTTTTTGACTTAGAAATTTCTGTTTGCAGACAACATAGCGATAAATTCCTGGATGGCTCTCCAGCTTCGTGCCTTGTGTGGTGGTTCCACTACTGCAGTCTCTCCTGCGGCCTTGTGGGTGGATATATCTATGACCCTCGATACTAGACTTCCATCAGCTGATCCGATTCTAATCGAGGTTGTGAGTGGCAATACCCCCACACATGATCGCATTTCTGCATGTACTATTGACAGCCCATCAGTCACCTTGGATATTGGTGGCTCCAAGGATAATTCCCTGATCTATGAAAAATGTAAGACCTAGTCGATCTAAGCGTAAACGAAAACATAAGAGTCACAACAACTTTGCGCATTCCACCAAGTCAAGCCAGCAAAGCAAGTCTGAATCCCGAGAGATGATAGGAAAGGGAGGCACCGCACGAGTCAAACAGGAACTGAACCTTGGTCCCCACAAGGACATCACTATATAGTGGAAGGCGGCAAGATTTGAGGGTCGACACCAATCGATCAGCTGAGATGGAAGAGGAAAAACTTATCCCTGATTAGAATATCTCTGATTGCAGTTTTGTGCTGCTCAATCATATGGGGTAGGACTCCTGGGAGTTGTACGATAAATGTTGCTACCTCGCACCAAGCCACACTCCTCAACACACCTTATACTCGGCTTGAAGAACATCATGCTCTTGTTCTCATGCAGGTAACTCATTACCCTTTTCTCAACCTTAATTACATTATTATGAATTTAACTCCTTATCTCTATTATAGGCTGCTGCTTTTAACCAAAGCCTTTCCTTCAAATGCACTGGCTTTCGATGAAGGCAAATCTTGGCGGATCGCAAGATTCGTGATCTCAAAAAGAGATTTTATAATTGTGCTAACTGCACAGAAGACCTAGAAAGCCAACAAGCGGCCTTGGAGGCTAAAATCAAAGACTTGGAGGATCAACTTGCCCGATCCGCCTATGAGGTCAGAAAAACGAAAGAAGCAGCCTTTGTAGAGGGGAGGATTGCAGGGTTATTATCAGGCTAAACCACTGGTAAGATTGAAGGAATGATCAAGGCCGGAAAGAGTACCTCCAATCTGATGAGTTCACAGCGAAGGTTCCGAGACAAGACTTCAAGGAGCCTGCGATTTCCTTAAGGCCTTTGCCTTTCATGTAGTCGTGGAGATTAAAGCTTCAAATTTTGTCAATGATGGCTTCGATCAGAACCTGCTCGATCCCTCGTTAGATGGTAACCTCGAACCTTACCCTGAAGAAGAAGAGCCCCCAAATCCTAAGATGATTAGTCTGCTGCTTTGATAGATGAAGTAGAGAACATGAGCTAAATATATATATTTCTTTTTGTGTCAATATCATTTGTTTTGTTAGATTGAACAACCTTCTGCATTAGGATTGAACTATTTGCCAAGTAGATGGTTTTTCGATCTTTTACTTGTGATTTTGATTTGTATTTTGAGAACATGAACATTTTGGTCCCTTCTTAATATATTCTTTTGATCGCAGTGCAAGTTTTATCATCAACATTTCTAGCAGAATTTTCCTTATATCAAATTGTCGATGAATGCTCTTTCAAGTTCTTCCAACAGGCAACCTTTTTTAGGTCATTAGTCCCTCTTATAATAAGCAACCTTTATGAGGTGAAGTCTTTTCCAGATCATTTACAATCATTTTCCATATTACAATCATTTTTCCTATCGCGCGATCTTTCCCAGATTATTTTGGAATGATATTGAGTAAATTTGCCATCCCATCAAAGAGTAAGCTAACACATTTGGTCGCCTTTTTTAGGCTTAAAAAGGAGACATTTTTCAGATCCATTCATATTTAATTATATTTTTTAGGCTAAACAAATATTGATCTTTTTCAGATATATGTACATTCGATCTCCTTTTACAGGCCAAAACATATCGATATTTTTCAGATCCATTTGCATCTGATCGCTTTTCTAGGCTAAAAAAATTTTGATATTCAGATTACATTCAATCGCCTTTTTCAGGCTCCCTTGCATCTCTACCTCATCTCTTCCTAGGCATAAAATTTCTTCAAGTTATGAATGTTCCAAGGTCGGGATAGGTTCTGCCCTTGAATGTTTTGGAGCTTGTAAGTTCCTTTCTTCTTTATTTCGACTACCTTGAAATGTCCCTCCCATGCGAGGACTAGCACATGTCTGGATACTACGACTTTTTTTAGCACCAGATCGCCAACCTAGAATTGCCTTGGTTTCACCTTGTGATTGTAACTTTTCATCAGCATTCCTTTGTAGTGTAACATCCTAGCATAGGATGCATTCTCTCTTTTCTTCGATCATAGTGAGATAAAAAATTTGTTTCTCTCCATATGTCGTTGGGTCATACGCCATTACTTGTTGGGACTCCTCTCCTATTTTTGTAGGAATATTTTGCTTTAGTACCATAAACTAAACAAAAAGGAGTTTCACGTATCGCTATTCTGAGGGTCGTCCGATATGCCCATAATACTCCAGATAATTCTTCAACCTACAACCCTTTGGTTTCCAACCTTGTCTTCAAATGCTGGAAGATAGTTCTGCTCATGACCTTTGTTTGACCATTCGCTTGTGGGTTTCCTACAATTGTGAAGTTCTGTTGTATCTTCAGTTCTTTGCACCAAGAAACGATTTGCTTTCCTTGAAATTGGGTTCCATTGTCTAAAATCAACAACGTAAGGATCCCGCATCTGCATATAATATTTTTTCCATATAAAATTAATCACCTCCTTCTCAGATACCTTTGCTACTACTTCGGCTTCGACCTACTTTGAGAAATACTCAACTGCCACAATTATGAACTTCTTTTGTGCTGGTGCAGGAGGAAAATGTCCTACAATGTCAATACCCCAATGATGGAATGGGCATGCAACCTTGATAGGTTCCAGGGGTCGCTGGTAGATGCATTTATGGGTGTCGATTCCAGCAAAAATAATTCCTACTCACACTTTTGTAGAAGTGTAAGTAGAGTCGAATCCACAGGGATTGGTTTTAAATTAATTCCTTTAAAAATAAGAATAAGTAGGGGGTTTATGTTTTTGAAGAAGATGAAAATAAAAACTAAATTAAACTACAGAGCTAATAAAATTAGAAGAGATAAATATAAGAGAAGAGTATTCCAATTAAATACAGGATCCTGCTTAATTCCACGGTCGATCATAGATGCAAAGATAACAATTATTCATTATAGATAAATTGGTTATGACCATTAGTACGACCTAACGACCTCACCTTTCCCTACCTTGCGGATAGTCAAGGAACGTCCATTGACTAAATCCCTAATCAGTAAACAACCTTGGGAACATCCTTAAGATTTCATTTACCAACAACATTAAGAACTAGAAAGGCCTAATTCTAACTAATAAATTCCTACGAGGATTTATTTAAGTTAGATTGTGCATTTCCCACAACATAATCAAAAACTTCTACATAGTCAATTAGGCTATGTTACCACTAGTTATTGAACTAAACAAACAAATATGAATTTGCAAGTTAAATTGGCTAGGCAAATATTCTTGACAATGAATTACAGTACCTATCATTCAAAAAATCAGATTATTTGTAATAAAAGCACAAAGAACAACACAAATACCAATATGAATAAAAATAAAAAGCATAAATTAGATCTCACAACTTGTTGGATTTAAGCATTCACCAAGTCTTCAATCGGAATGAGAGAACTAGCTAGACATGCTCATGGAAGAACGCATAGAAAGCAAAGTAAGAAAATATCATAAAAACATAGAGAAATAGAGAGACGAGAATTCAATATCTGAAATTCTCAAGAGTTCAAAAGTTAATCTTCAAATAAATTACATCACATATATATACTAACTAGATACCTAATTCTATTAGGATTAAAAGATAGATTCCTAATTGAACTAAAAGACTAATGAAAATAAGATTATTATACTAGTTAAACTCCTCATTCATAAAAAGGTAGTCCAAGCAGCTTCAAATTCTTACCAGAAATCGAGTTTAAGTTTTGTCCAAATTTTCACTTTCGTTTTTTTCTTCATTTCCCGCTCCATTTTTCCTTAGTAGACTAATGCTGCAAAATAATATTTAATTAGGAGCATTTTGGTCAAAAGAGGTCAAAATATCACATGAAATAGGCACAAAATCCGATCCTATCAAATATCCCTCCACTTAACCCTTTGCTCGTCCTCGATGCAAAGAAATAGAGATAAAAAAAAAGAATCCAGAATTTCATTCCAAACTTTATGGATCGCACACGAAAGTACCCAAGCAAAAATCTAGTTAAGTGTTCAATGATGGTACACCATATGATAAAAGACAACTCAACAAGTTTCAAACAAGTTTGACAAGATGATTTTCGTCAAAAACTAAGCACAAAAAACAAGTGGAGTAGGCTCTCATATCTCCCAATCTCTCAAGTGTTTTTGGTTGTTGAGTATTTTGCTCAAATGCTTATGAAAATGCTTCACCATAGGCTTGACTGTACACCAAAATTTCCACAACTTATAAATATGCACACACTTGAATCAAGAGGTCTTATATTTTGGTTGTAATGGGGCTTTGGTTTAGCGGTAGGAAGAATTAGAAAAAATGAGGTGAAAATTCAAGAAACTAAATTAGAGCACCAAGTAATAGATGTAGGAATCCAAGCTTCTCAAAATTGGTTTATCTCATCTCTAATTTCATGTCCCACTTTCCTCGACTTGAACTATGCCTTTCTTTCAAACAGAGAGAGTATTTTATTCTTCTTCTTTTTTCTTGCCTTCCTCGATTTTTTTCTTTTTTGTTTTTTTGTTTTTTCTCTTTCTCTTTTTCTTTTCGAAGGCATTTTTGTCTTTTTTTTCCTTTTCTTTTTTTCTCTCTTTCTTTGTCTATTAAGGCATTGAACAAGATTTTCACATGACATGTTAGCTCATAAACCTTCTTTACAATAATTGAGATATCCCCACATTTAATTTGAAAACACATACTTAGAATACATATTTGTTTCCTTGACGCTCTACTAGTACTTGGAGGGGCCAAACATGAGTAATAAAAGGACGGTAGAGTTTGTTTATACTTGGGGTTTCATAACAAGGAATTAAGGCTTATAAGGCTCAAATGGGCTTACTAAGGGGTATTACATGTGGTTGGTCTTTAAGCTAAAGGGATTTTTATCCTAGTTCCTTTATCATTTTCAAGTGGATACATAGAGATGTGGACTCGATATGGTTCAAAGCAAGTTCTGGGAAGACAAAATCATGAAGCATTGTCTCTCATGAAAAGAAAAATTGTAGATTTTCATGAGCGTATAGGCTCAAAATTCCTATCTAGGTAGGTTACGTCCACCAATTTTCCACATTCAATTATCAAATCAATTCACCATTTGCAAAAAAAAGTTCTTAACTGTAAGTTGTCAAGAGTAATTAGATGCACACCCTTATCACATTACCAAATTATTACTTGATTAACCTAAGTCTTTGATTATAAAGCTAGCATGAGGACAAGAAAAAAATATTGGGTTAAACAAATATGGAAGGGGTAGCAAGCATCAATCAAAATAATTAATCCACCAAGACTCAGTTTTCTATCAAAGCAATCATCAAAACACCCTCCCCCCACTTAATTCCACATTGTCCTTAATGTGGCAAGCATGCATATTTAGGACGATGAAATAAGAGAAAAAGAGAAAGAGAATGTCCCTTACTGATCTGGGGGTAAGTGGTGGAACTGCGGAGCTCAAGAATTGTGAGACCGAGAATGAGAGGGAGAGTCCCTTGTGGATGCTCATACATTTTGACAGATTAGTTAGCCGAGTTAGGCGTGGACACGCATAACTATTGGGTTGATGCATGTACACCTTGACCTACAAAAATCGATTGTAGTGGTATCACAACATTCACAAGAAGTTAGATGAGAGAAAAAAATTGAGAAAAAGGGAATGACATGGGTTGCCTACCAAGAAGCTCATTTCCTTAACGTTTTCGGCTAGACGTTGTTGTGCCTCAACTTAAATGAGTCGAACACTCTAAATTCACTTCTTCTATGTAATGCACCCGGTGATGGTGTGGATTTCGGAGAACTTGGTGGTCCATAGATGACTTTTTTCTCGAACTTATTTTATCATGAAAGGCTTTATTTTTATAAGTTCTTGGACTCGATGTGAGGCTTTTGTTAAATGCTCCCTCACCATAGAAGATTACAGTTTCTTGCACCAAAGGGTCAATAAAATCAACGAGAAAAACATAATTCACATCATTAGAATATTGCATGGCACCACCAATGCTAAGACTCATAACCTCATTATCAAATTCCATAGAGAGAATTCCAGCATCAACATCAATTTTGGTTTTTTAGGTTTTAAGGAATTGTCTTCCTAGCAAGATGGATGTGGAATTGGGATAATTATCGCTCGTCATATCAAGCACATAAAAATCAACAAGAAAAACCAATTCATTAACTTGCACAAGTAGATCCTCAAGAACTCCTTCAGGTTAAACTACGGAACGATCGACAAGTTGAAGCACAACTCCCATTTCTTTTAATGGGCCAACATTCAAAGATTCATAGATAGTAAGAGGCATAATATTAATTGAATCACCTAAATCAAACATGGCCTTTTCTATTCCAATCTTCCTAATTTTGCAAGGATAGAAAATGTACCTGGATCATTGCATTCAGGAGATATATTTTCTCCCACACTTACCCTTTCATTACCTCTCAACTTGGATTTGTCGGTGCACAACTCCTTGGGAAACTTTGCATAGCGAGATATTTGTTTAATTGCATCAACCAAGGGAATATTTACCTCAACTTTGAGTAAAGTTTCAAGGATCTCCTTTTCCTCTTCCTCCTCTTTGGACTTGGCGAATCTTTTTGGGAAGCGAGGTTTGGGCATGAACACCTTGGGACTGTCCTTGCTAACTTGATTGGTTTTTTCAGCTTGTTTTGGAGGAATTCCGAGTGCATCCTCTGTGTTGCTCTATTCTGCATGCCCACGCACAACTGAATTTTTGTCCTCTGTTTTGCCCTATTGTGCGTGCCCACGCCTTGTGCTATTTTCGAGTTGTAGCTCTTTTCCACTGCACAAGGTAATAACACTAACATTTTGTTAAGGATTAATGATAGTTAGGGAGGGTAACTTATCTTGAGACTCCAAACGGCTAATGGAGGAGGTTAGTTGGCTCATTTGGGATTCCAAATTTTGTATGCTCAAGCCGATTTCTTGTTGTAATTTGTGAGTTTTTTGTTGGAATTGTTGGATGTTCAAGGTGAGTGTCTCCACGATATCCTTTAGGGGCATACCACTGTTAGGAGGTGGTGGTGGTTGGTGTGAAACCATTTGATAGTTTTGAGGTTGATAGTCATACCTCAAATTTGGATGATCTGTCCATCCGGAGTTATAGGTATTGGAAAAGGGGTAATATCTCCATTGTTGTTGCCCAGAAAATCCACTGACGACGTCAGCATGTTCGACTAATTCTTCGTGAAGTGGAGGACAAGCATCGGTGCAATGTCCCGAAGATGAAAATGTCCCACAGGCCTTGACTTGTTGAATGCTTTCCCCTATAAACTTTTCAATAAGAGAAGTAAGTTTATCTAAACATTCATTAATAGAAGTACTTACCTCGTTTATCCTTCGTGGTGGGTTGTCATTTCTACTACCAAATTGCTTATTATTGGCCGCCATGGTAGTGATTAGTTTGCGTACTTCGATAGGAATTTTGTCATATAAAGAACCTCCACTAGCCGCATCCACCAAGCTTCTCTTTGTCTCAAACAACCCTTCATAAAAATATTGAATTAGAAAATAGTCGGGAATTTGGTAATGAGGACAACTCTCCACCATTGATTGAATCTCCCCTAATACTCATAGAAACTTTCACCGGAGAATTGAAGTATTTCACTTATTTCCTTTTGGATGTTTGTAGTCCTTGAAGCAGGAAAGTAGTTCTCAAGAAATTATTTTTTGAGCTCGTTCCAACTAATAATAGATCCCGAAAGTAAGGAGTAGAGCTAATATTTTGTTGTATTGCGGAATGAGAGTGGAAAGGCTCTTAGCTTGACTTGTTCTTCAGTGACTCCTTGAGGTCTCATGCTAGAACACACCACATGGAATTTTTTTGAGGTGTTTGTGCGGATCTTCACCTGCAAGACCACGAAAAGTGGGAAGTAAGTGGATGAGACCCGATCTAAGTTCAAAATCAACATTTAAAATAGGATATTCAATGCAGAGTGGTTGTTGAATAAGTCAAATGCAGTCATCTCTTTGATCGTTCGTTCTGGATTTTGGGCCATGACTTCGTCTTTAGATTCGCTAGACGTGGGCACGTCTAACTTAGAATCTGCTGCTGGCTTGAAAGAAGTAGAAGCCTCTTCCTTGTGTTGCTTGGTTTATTTTCGGAGTCTATGAGCGGTCTTCTCGATCTCTGGGTCAAATTCAAGTTCACCTGTATGAGAAGAATGTGGCATAAAATCAAGTAACAAGAAAAATAAATTAATTTAAAGACACCAATCCCCGGCAACGGCGCCAAAATTTGATGGGTGTCGAATCCACTAAAAATAATTTCTACAAACACTTTTGTAGAAGTGTGACTAGGGTCAAATCTACAGGGATTGGTTTTAAATTAATTACTTCAAAAATAAGAATAATTAAGGGATTTATGATTGTGAAGAAGAATAAAAATAAAAACTACATTAAACTAAAGAGCTAATAAAATTAGAAGAGATAAATATAAGAGAGAGTATTCCAGTTAAAAAGAGATTCCTGCTTAATTCCACAGTCGATCATAGATGCAAAGATAACAATTATTCATGATATATAAATTGATTTTGACCATTGATACGACCTAACGATCTCACCTTTCCTTACCTTGTGGATAGTTAAGGAACGTCCGTTGACTAAATCCAAGTTTCCTTTCTTGTCCCTTCTGCCTACGAGCTACTGTAAGTTGCCAGTAAAGCAGGACTTTTTTCTACTTCCAAAAGGTCTGACTGAAGTCAAACCTTAACTTGCTAAGCCGCCCTCTATCTTGGATTGGAGCCTTCCTACCCATTTCAGGTAGAACGAGAAGAGAGACATTGAGTGCTGTCCTTGGTTGCTTTGATTCACCTCCGGGATGCTTGCTTTTGTGAAAATCGAGTGAGCTGCCGAAGGCTAATCAGTAAAGAACTTTGGGAACGTCCTCAAGATTTAATTTATCAACAGCACTAAGAGCTAGAGAGACCCAGTCCTAACCAATAAATTCCTACGAGGATTTATTTAAGTTAGATTGTACATTTTCCACAACATAACCGAAAACTTCTACATAATCAATTATGCTATGTTACCACTAGTTATTGAACTAAACAAACAATTGCGGATTTGCAAGTTCAATTGGCTAGGCAAATATTCTTGACAATGAATAACGGTACCCATCATTCATAAATCAGATTATTTGTAATAAAAGCACAGACAGCAATACAAATACCAATATGAATAAAAATAAAAAATATAATTTAGATCTCACAACTTGTTGGATTTAAACATTCACCAAGTCTTCAACCGGAATAAGAGAACTAGCTAGACATGCTAATGTAAGAACGTATGAAAAGCAAAGTAAGAAAATATCATAAAAATATAGAGAAATAGAGAGACGAGAATTCAAGGTCTGAAATTCTCAAGAGTTCAAAAGTTAATCTTAAAGTAAATTACATCACATATATATACTAACTAGATACATAATTCTACTAGGATTAAAAGGTAGATTTCTAATTGAACTAAAAGACTAATAGAAATGAAATTATTATCCTAGTTAAACTCCTCATTCATCTAAAGGTAGTCCAAGCAGCTCCAAATTCTTGTCAGAAATCGAGTTTGAGTCTTGTCCAAATTTCTATTTTGGTTATTTTCTTCCTTTCCCATTCCATTTTTCCTTAGTAGACTAATGCTGCAAAATAATATTTAATAAGGAGCATTTTGGTCACAAAAGTGGTCAAAATATCACATGAAATAGGCACAAAATAAGGATGCATATTTCTGACAGCTTTCACATTTTGCACGAGCCTTATTGTATCTTTCACCATAGTTGACCAGAAAAAATCTTGCCTCATAATCTTCTGTGCCAGCAACCTTCCTTCAGAGTGATTTCCCAACTTACTCTATGAATTTCTCTCATCACATACTTGGCCCTTTCATCATCCAAATACTTTAAAAATTGGCTGCCTACTGTTCTTTCGTACAACTGATCTGCGACCAAAGTGAAGCGAGTAGCCTTAAACTTCATCCATTTAGTCTGCATGGGATCCTCTGGTAGTACCCCCTCTTTTAAGTACCTCACAATCTCATTCTTCCACTACTTCGACTCCTCTACTGTTTGTACCTGTAAAGTTTCCTTGATCACTAACTTTTCCCTAATCATTACTGTAACCCTTCTATCTTTTGTTCCTGATATTATAGCCCCAAACTTTGACGATGCATCCGCTCTATCGTTTTCACATCTTCGGATCTACTGAAATGCATATCTATCAAATTTTTTCATCACTTTTGTTGATAGAAAATCATGGACTTCTCTCTAGTTTCGTATGCTCCTGCGATTTGCATCGCCACCAACTGGGAATCAGTATACACTTCTAAATTCCTTGAGCCTGCGTCATAGGCAAATTCTAATCACAATAATGAAGCTTCGTACTCAGTTTCGTTGTTGGTGGTGCGGGAAGATAGTCTGGCAGCGCCTCGATCGCGATCCCTTTTGAGTTTTGTATTAATATTCCTGCTCCTCCGCTATTAGCATTTGATGAACCATCCGCATACAACATCCAACTCCTTGTTCTTTCGAAGTTTGTTCTCCTGCGAGCTTGATCATGAAATCTACAAGTACTTGGGCTTTTTCTACTGTTCTAGCTAGGTATTCGATATCGTGCTGCTCTAACTCCACAACGCACTTTACTAATCTTGCAAATGCCTCCGCTCAGGCCATAATATGTTTTAGCAAGTGGTTTGTTAGCACAACTATCTTGTACTATTGGAAGTAAGGTCGCAGCTTGCGAGCAATTACAACCAGCGTCAAAGCTAACTTTTCTATTTCTGCATATCTCTTCTCCGCCCCTTTCGACATACAGGACTTTGAACCCCTAAAGCCTCGCGTACCAAGACAGAGCTCACTGCATCTTTAGAAACAACTAAGTACAATAATAATGGTTCATTTTCTTTCTGTTCGCCAATAATGAAGGTGAACTCAAATACTTCTTGAAATCTTGCAAGGCTCGTTTGCATTCTTCGTTCCACTTAAAATTCTTGATTTTCTCAATATTTTAAAGAATGATAAATTTCGATCAGTAGATCGAGAAATAAAGCGATTGAGAGATGGGATCTTAGCCGTGAGTTTCTGTACCTCTTTGATCGTTGTAGGCGACTTCAATTTCATTATTGCCTTTATCTTCTCAAGATTCACCTCTATTCCTCTTTCGCAAACCATGTAGCCTAATAATTTTCGACCACCAACTCCAAAAGTGCATATTGTCGGGTTTAACTTCATGCTACAGATCCTCATTATACCAAATGCTTGCTTCAAGTATAGCATGTGATCCTCCGACCTCTTGCTCACCAACCTTTGGTAAGTAGCACCTGCATTTTTCAAACAGAAAGGTATCACATCATAACAATAAAAATATAATATCATTAATATTACCGAATAAATTATGTGGTGAGTTGCTGCTTGTTAATTCACATAAATCTACTGGCATTACTAAGCACGTGCAATGCCGGTTCTCTTAGTAACAACGTATTTGTTTTTTATTTTTTCTTTTTTATTATTTAAAAAAATATGTACGCAACGTTATCTAAGCGATTAATAGACGACAATGGATGATTTGTAAGTACTGTATATAGGGATAATTACACTTTTCATTCCATAAACTTTAAAAAATTATTTAGTATTTTTTAGGTTTGCTTTGGTATAACAAATAAATTTCTTTGTTAGTTAAAAATTTCAAATGAGTCCATTCAAAAAGAATTAGAAATTCATCAATATTCAACAAAATGTAATTCAAAATTAGAATGGAAGGATTTAGTTTTTTTATTTAAATTTAATTATATAAAATAATAATTTTATTTTTATATTCTATAATTTTATATATAATATAATTCAAAATTTATTTAATGTCCTTTAACATTTTTTTCATATTAGCGTTAATGTTGCAGAAAAAAAAAAATCAATCAACAAAATTTTAAATTTAACATTTTCTATACGTATTAATTTTTAATCGTAATAATTAACTATAATTAAATATTATATTTGTTATAGTGAGTAAATACCATAACTTGTCCTAATTTTGCATTTAGAATAATTGTAGTCCTTCTGACCTCACCAATCTTAAAAAGATTTAGAAGCCAAAAGATATTTATTAAAAACAACAAAGTAAGAAGCATAATTACATATAATTAATATTACAAAAATAAGAAAAGTCACTATAAGATAAAAATAAATAATAAAATGATAATCATTAAAACTAAGAGTGTAAAATAATTTTATATTAACATATTAATTATAGACTAAACCAGAAATATTATTTTTGGTATGAATAAGTTAACAAATTTGGGGTGATCATAATAAATAGTAAATGAGTTAACTGTGTTGAATGCTGATAAATAAATAAATCAGAAATAATTTTTTTGGTAGGAATAAATTTACCCTTTTCATTATGATAATCTTTCTTGTGGTAACATTTTTCCAAATATATTTTTTTATTAAATTAATTAGACTTTTTCTTTAGATTAATATTTGAATAACTAATAATTTATTTTCAGCTTAATTACATTAATTACAGCTTAAATCAAGGGTGACGAAATAAATGTAGAATATAGTTATTTTACTAATTCATAATATCTTTGAAATTCTTATACTTCTTAATTTATTTTATTTGACTTTTACAATACATCAGTATGAAAAGATGTACACATTACACTCACAATTGTAGACGATATCACATGAAGGCACATTGCAATTGACTCGACTAACATATTATTATGTATGAGATATTACACATTATTTACAAGCAAAGTTCTCAATCATTATCATAATACAACACGACCAGAAAATAAAATATGTCCATTGGCCACATGATATCATTAAAATCTGGAAACAAAATAGATATTGAAAATTAAAAATAGTAGTAATTGCCTTGCACGACGTGACAAAAGCAATAGACTATAATGGACATATTTAAATATTTGGATGACCTAATAATTACCAAATCATTAATTAAGATATTAATTAATGTTGCCACTAAAAAAAATTATTTAGTAATAAAAAATTTTATTTTATCATAATTATGAATTTTATAGTTTTGATAATAATTATAATTTTTATAAAAATTATTATTGGTGAAAACTAGTGGTTTAAAGTTATCGTTAATGACAATTACAAAATCATATATAGTGACAATTTAGTGAAAATAAATAATTATTGTCATTACATTGTGTTGTTACTTTAAATATATCCCTAAATATATATTATAATATTTTTATGTACAATTCTTGTAATTAAAAAATTAATAATATCAAAATTATTATCATTGAATGTTTATTTCATTTATTCTTGTCCCTAAAGTGTTATTATGTACAAGAGTATTTACTCATTATTTACAAGTAAAATTCTCCATCATTTTTTATAATATAATACGACCAAAAACCCTTGAGTTGTAAGTTATTTTGTCTAGGGGATCCCTCTTTTTGGTGGAAAAAATTGTCATTGCTTTTGTAACGTCTTTTCGGAATACCTATCACTATCAATAAATTACACAGTCGTTATAAATATTGTGTAAAAGATAATTATTAATTTCAAAAATAACAGTTGAAAAAAAAACAGTTACATAAAGCAATGTAAAAAGTAATAACAAATACAATGCCAAAAATAAAAACAAGATACGCATAAGAAGTTACAAAGGCCGTTACAAAAACAATACAAAAAAGAAATACAAAGATCGATACAACAACCATTACACCATAATTATGGCTATTACAAACAGTATCCAAATGCCGTTACTATAAAATATTTTTTTATATAGTTGATTGCTAGTTGGCTTTCCTGCTTTGCTGACTGTTGGTCTTTGTTATTTTCTTTCGACGGTCTTATTCTTGATTTTTTACATTCCTTAATTTTTACTTTGTGTTTTAAAAATTCTTTCTTTTTCCTTGTATTTGTTTGGTTCGGGTTTATTTTGTGTGACCCTAATTTTTGTTCTGAATAGGGATTTTTCTTGTTTATCACAATAAGGGCATATATGATTATGCCATTGCCCAACATCACATGTTGCAAATCTTCATCCTCGTAGCTTCAGTCGTTGCTAGCTTATTTTCCTAAGTTAACGTCCTCTTCTTTTCAGATAAGCTTTTCTGCGAACTCATTGCTCTTTCCCGTCATAGAATTTAATAGGAACGATCCACTCACTTTGTTTGAGAAAATTTTGAATGGATACTTTACTTTATCCATCTCAGTGAAACAGACCCATAATCCTTATGCTCTTATGGTAGAGATATTGTCTTCATTAATAGTTGATAGTAAGGTAGATTTGATTTTATTGAAAGCCGCCATGTCTTGCCTCTGCAAATTCTAAAAATGAAATACTAGATTAGACCCTTTTCCTGCAGTTTTTGGAGCAACTGATACGAATTTATCTCCAAAATATCGCCTCTGTTTAGGTGGAGTTATTTTTCTATGAATCAAAGCCCGCGTCACTAATCCACTCTGGAAGTTTTGAAATTTTTTAAAAACTTCATGTTGAACTGAAGCAAGAGGTCCAAAGTCATACCATTCTCTAACATCCTCTGGTTCGGGCCCCTCTAATATTCAGACTCTGTTATATTTTTTGGAAGTTTCGATGATGGTCTTGCCTGATTTACTCCTTTGCGGGAAAATTAATTTTTCTACATGCGCTGATAGACCTGCCAAGCAGAAGAAGATATCAATTTATTAGTATTATCCGTAAAAGTGTCTGTCATCGGCCTAAGGCTAATCTCTCCATCTTTAACTGCAGAGGTCCTGGGTTCACTTGAATCTTCAGGAGTTTGCACTACCTGTGACTCAATTGTTGCCGTTTTCACTAGAGTTTGGTGATGCCCTTGTGCAATCGGAACTTGAGTCCGACACTACAGGTCTAGAGCCCCACACTCTAAAGGGATGCTAAGAGTCATGCTCCCTCAACTCGTGAGTCATCCCGAAGGTGATGCCTTCATAATTGTTTCTTGTAAATTGTTCCTTAGAAAGGTGGATGCTAATAAGGAACTCCTTATGGCGACCTAGTCTATGTCTAGATGCTAAATTTGTCCGACAACTTGGGCATTCACCGCTAGCTGGCCGAACTTCTTGTTAAGGTCCTCGAGATTTTCTTGAAAGTGCCTGAGTCTTAGCATGATGGAGTTTGCTTTAGATGCCTCCATCTCTTATCAGAAAATATGCAAGAACATTTTTATGAAATTTTATAAACAATAATATTCGCATTCAGCTTGCCATATGATAATAATGATGGAGTTTGCTTTTGATGCCTCCATCTCTCATCAGGAAATATGCAAGAACATTTTCATGAAATTTTATAAATAATAATATTCACATTCAGCTTGCCATATGATAATATCAGCTTTCTCTATCTTTGATTCTAATTTATTTTTTAAGAAAGCTTCAACATTAGTATTATCAACCTTTAAAGTAAATTCAATAGCAAGTAAAAATAAAGTCTATTTCTTAAAAGCCTTCCAAACCACAAAGAATTTCTTCTCATTAATGTGCCAAACTTTAGCTTGTTATTCTGAGAACAACCCTCCTTTATATCTACAAGATTCTTGCTCTGTAGTTATCTTTTTCATGAGCGCTGCTAACCATCTAAAGTCGTTGGAATCTGCGTAAACTATCAATTCATCCTTGTCCTGTGGTATAACAAGCTTTGGCAGGTTACTGCAAATTTGTTTCAGCTCACGTTTTTGTGTGGATTTCTTCTCATTTCAACTTTAAACTTTTTGTTTCCTTCAAAAGTTATCGAAAATCCTTCACGTACCTTGCAAGATCTTTAATAATGATTCCTGCAAAATTAAAAATTCGCAGGAAGCTCTATAATTGCTTCATATCCTTGAGTACATCTAGAAAATCACGGATTTACACCACAATATGCTCTTGCTACTCTATACCTGTTTCATCAATTAGAATTCCTAAAAATTCAATTTTATTGACAACTATAATAGCTTTCTTCTCAAAAAGTACTAGACCTTCTCTATGGCATGCATCAAAAAATATTTCAAGATGTTTAATATGGTTTCTCATATTTCTGGATGCAATCAAGATGTCGTCAATGTAGACAAAGATAAACTCAAAATAATCTTAAAACAGAATATCCATTTTTCTTTGAAATATCTGGGGTGCATTAGCTAAACCCATTGGAAGTACATTTAAGATATATTGTCCTTGTGGTGTGAAAAACGCTGTATCTTTTTTTTATTCACTCTCCATTTTAATATGATAAAATTCAAATTTGCTATCGAATTTAGAAAAACCTTTTGCACCTTTAAATCAGTCAATTAAGTGCTCTCTACTAGGAATGTGATAACCATCAAATTCTATTATTTTATTAATTCCTTAATAGTTAATAACCAACCTGGGTTTACCTCTTTTTATCTCATCATAGTATTTTACCAGAGAACCAGGGCTACTGTAAGTAGAGACTCCACGCTTAATGAGTCCCAAACTTATATACTCTTTGATAATCATCTGCATATCTTTTTTATCCTCCATGTTAATCTGGATGGGTTTGTATCGAGCGTAATCGTACTTCCATTCTTCTTTGACTTTCAGATTAGTTTTGATCTTGTTCTTATCCCACCAGACCAGAGGGTTTCCATTGAAATTCCTCTGTATAAATCTCTTGATATTTTCGAGAGAGAACTTGTTCTCTTTGAAAATGTCAAACGACTTTATCTCCTCGAATGCTTCCTTGAGGTTCCTAATCTCTTCCTCAGTTTCCTTATATAAGCTATCGCTATCGATGAGTTCCTGTTGCTTGAAAGACAAAATAACTTTACAAAATTCTTATCCTATATTTTTTGGATGAGTTAATCTAACATTGAATTCACCATGCTTGTTGGGAAAATTTATAGGCATTATCCAGTTAAAGGTCTTTTCTCTTTGCAAAACCTGTATCTCATTACCATAGTTAGTAGTAAATATTAATAGATTTCTTTGATTGTCCTGTATATATCTTGCAAATGTTTGAATAAAATTATTACCTAGCAAGATATCGCCACTTGTATCATGAAAGTAAATGGGAGATATTTTTACTCTAAACCAGGGTGATTCAAATTCTCCTCCAATCATGATTTTGGCTTATCGTCTTCCTTTGTTGAGTATTAGGATTTTTTGAAAAAAATCCCTTCCTGCAATAATGGGTAATGTTTCCCTTGCTTCTTTAGGAAAAACTCCAAGTTTTGTTGTGCAATCCCTGATCCTGAATCAATATAAGCTGCAAAATACTCGATCTTATATTGATCATAGAACATACTAACAGATATGTATATGAAGAAGGGACTCGTCATTCAATCCTTTATGGTAACACCATAAAGACTGAATTTCATTGCATTACATTTTCTTCCCTATGGTTTATGATATCCGATGAAACTTAACCCTAAAGTCATACTCCTATTTTCTCATCCAGCAACTATGTCTTCATATCTACCAACAACAGGTTGTTGCAAATGATATAAGTGATCACAAGGGAAAAAATTTCTTTCTTAGTGATGCCAAGTATAACTTTTATTTCTTTTCATCCTTCAGGGCATTTAAGTTTTACGTTATCCATAATCTCTTGAGGAGTTAAAGCTTTTAATAACTCTTTCTCCTTTCCTTTGTAATTTATAATCCTATTTTCCCAAAAGGACATCCTGCTACTAAACTCAGTTTTAGAGCTAAGTGTTCTATCCAAAATTGGGAGATCTTTTGTGATGATATCGAGACCACCTATTCTTGGTATCTTTATCGAGACCACCTATTCTTTGTCATTACCTTGGCAAATTTCTTGAAAATTCTAGAAATCTCTATATACTCTTTTCTAAGAAACAAATTTGAATGATGCATATTGGAAAGGGTATATGCCATTCTATAAGTTATATAATATGGTCTATTTCCTTCTTTCATTAGATTTTCTTTTTAAAATCTTGATGAAGGATTATGATTCTACTAATCTCTTGGTCTACTAGGTTGTTTGCAATCCTAGGATGAATGTCAAACATCTTTTCCTGCTTACAAATTACCTATCATTGTTCCAAGACAGCTATATCTTAGGTTATTGATTCTTCTATCCATTTTAGATAAATGTATTTATGAATCAATTTCTTTCTTAAAAGTTGCTTTTATTACTACCTCAATAGTTTCCTATGTGGATCTATTTTATAGTAAGACCTGCTTCTTGTCTAAGCTTACTCATTTCTTCATGAATTACTTCTTTAGGAATCATTTGCATTTCCATCACATTACTAGTAAGTTCCATAGGTATAGCAAACTCACCTGAACTTACTTTGTAAATTATGTGATACTTCTTTTGGTTCAGTCCTATTTGGTTCAGGACTTTCCCAATTCTTCAATCCTAAATCCATGGTATGGGCTGAGGTTGGAGTCTTATCGGATGATATTTTTCATAGTTTTGTTTGACACCGTCACTTAGAAAAGAATCCTAACAGGCTTCCAAAGGTTTGAAACCTAGCTTCCTCATTGTAATTATTCTGACTCGGTTAAAAATCCATCTGAATCAGTTTCTATTTCCTCCTCGTAGATGCTTTCGTCTGACGGAAAGATGTTCGAATTAAATAGGTATCAAATCGCCATAATATACTGCATCCAAGATGTCATCCGTGGCTTCAAATTTTCATGATTCACCATGTCTTTGTGGGCAGTTTGGAGAGATATGACCTCTTGCATCGCAGGTCCAGCAATTGCAATCTTTATAACTTTCATTACCTCGGGTATGGGCCCATCTAAAAGTTTTTCTAGTAGGGTTTTTCCCTGTGGATCTTACATCTGTTTGTTCAAATCCTTGTGATGAAGCCCTTGTTGGCCCTGTTTTCTATTCAGAATTGTATGATCTGGCTTTTGATTTGGACCATCATGATCTTCGTGGGGAAAAAGTTCTTCAGGAACTCCTAGGGTAAGAGACACTATTTTTCTTCCTCCTTTTCATTGGCTCGCTCGATCATCCTATAATAGTTGAAAAATTATTGTTATCATAACAGAGAGGGGTTCATTTGATCTTTTCTTCTCAGCCTCTTCGTATTTTTTTGGATAGATGCTTGATAACACCAATCCTTCAGTTTGTCTTTAAGGAAAGACATCCTCCTCCTTGCAACTGAATCTAGCTGTCCTTCAGGTACCTTGTGTGACTGGATCAATATTTTCTTCCATGGACTCTATATCTTTGCGAAGAACATTGGAGCTGCTATTTCCTTCGCTACTTCACTTGGGAAAAATTACTTGTGAAACCAATAGATATATTCATCTACTGTACAAATACTTCTTAATTCAAGGCTAAAGAGGGCTTGTGCATATTCTCTAGCCTTTTGTGCTCTACTTCCTTCGAAGTAACCATCTCTGATGAAGTATATCTTGATAAGCCTTTGTAACCGATATGCTATTGCTCCTTTTGAATCTCGAATAAGAATTTTGGCTTTGGTATCTTTTAGGGTATTATCCCATCTAATCTTTACAGAACCTCCAAACTTAACTCCACTTGTTTTATGAAATTTTCTTTTTCGAGTTCTAAGGTAGTTGCTTCTACTTTTATGACTGCAACCTATTCCTTTATCAATTTCTCGGTATTCCAAAAATCGATTATACCAGGTTAAGTATACCGCCGTATGACTGCAAGGGCTGGAGCATGGTTTTCGCTCAAGGTGTTTTTTAGGAACTCTTTTGGACTTCTTCATGGACTTTCTTTTAGCCTGGTCCCTACGAACGTTGGGATGGCATTAGTGTGAAAATCCGCACTTTTTCTCTTTGGATAATTCTGTGGAGAATCATTGGAACATGTAATTCCCTCCAGTGGTGGTAGTGCTGGACTAATTTTATTGGTTTGGATGTTGACTAAATCCACAATCATGAGTTAGGAAAAGGACCCCGCCAATTCTTGTAGATCTGATAGATTTGCTCTCGTCACCTCCATTACTTTATATATCTGATGGATGCGATGATCACATATTCTCTAGACTTCAGCTTTGGAATCTCTTTGGCGTTCCCCTTCTGATGTAAAAGAGGTACTGTTCCAAGGGCGTTCCGATTCGCTCTTGTCTAAATTTAGATATCTCAGGGCTCTCCCTTTGATTTCTCTTCATATCTGTAATTTCTACCTTCAGATCTATAAGGTCCTTGTGTAGATCGGGAAGGACCTTAAAGATCTCATCCACCTTCTGGCTCAAAGTTCCTATTTTCATAGGTATATGAATTAACTAATGTCCATAGTCCTAAACTGTCTTTTGTATTTCTGTCATATCTTAGGAGATCTTTGAGGTATCCGGATCGAGTTCTTTGCAATTAGTTCCTTTAATCATAATTTTTAGAACTATAGCTATGCAGGAATTTACCCATTCCACTTCTCTTGGTTGAGATTTTATCATGGACTTCAATGGAGTATAAACGCCTCACTGCCTTACCTAGTAGTATCTGTCGAACTTGAAAATTTCTCAACCATTCTTGTTCTTCTTCTGGCGTAAGGAGTTTTGGATCAGTACTCTTTGGACTGTTGAAACATTTTGTCAAGAATTTTTATGAGAAATATATTTTTAAAATCTAAAAATATTCCCTATTTTCATTGTAACTCGAACTTTCGTTCGGTTCTATTTTCTTTTAAAGAGTTTCCTCCATTAATGGATAAATAATGTCTAAATATAATATAAACAAATATTTTTTCAATAAAACCTAGTCTCTAATACATTTTTATTGATAATATTAAAATCATCACTTAATATTTCATCACGAATATTACATTTTCTTGCAGTGCCTTTGCGGAAGAAAAATGCAATTTCACCTCATGTTAAATCATTTAGCATTAATCCTTCTGCATTATATATATACTGCACTAGAGAAGTTTATCATATTCCTAGGTCAATGGGTGTTAAACAAAGATTCTTGTGTTCAACCGAAAACACAATTCAAATAACTAAGAGTTTCCTGGAATTTAAACCACAACACATACATATGTGTACGTACAGGAAGTCCTATGATCTTCTAGCAACGGCAACTTCCTACTTTATTCAACAAGGCCAGAAATTCTACTTACACGATATGAAATAATTATGCATACAAGTTTGGTTCGGGTAACCTGGGGGTGGGTATAGCAAGCAGTGGTGTACTTTTCTTCGTGACAATTCCAAACCTGTCCGACATATCGACTGTTTCACCATCTGGTAGCTTCCATTCAAACGAATGTAAAAGTGAAGCTAGTAAATACATCAGCATTCGCTCCGCAAGGGGCAGGCCAGCACAAATCCTTCTTCCCGATCCAAAAGGGAGATAATGGAAATTGTTACCACTAAAATCACAATTTTTATTTTCGTATAGAAACCTATCTGGCTTAAATTCGGATGGACTATCCCAAATAGAAGGATCCCTTTGGATCCACCCGATGTTTATGAAGACCTTGGTTCTTTTTGGGATGGTGTATCCCCCAACTATCGAAGTTTGGGTTGGAGACCTTGGGACCGAGAGGGGTATAGTTGGATGTAAACGCATTGTTTCTTTGAGAACTGCTTCTAAGTACTTCAGTTTTGGTATATGGAACTCTTCAACTTCAGTGTTCATTCCCACCATCTCAGATAATTCGTTCTGTACATTTTCCATGGCCTTTGGATTATTCAGAAGTTCGGCCATTGCCCACTCAATCGTTGCTGCTGTAGTGTCTGTCCCGCCTGCTACAATATCCTGTCATCCAAAATAGTTGATGAACAAATTCTAAACCTTAATATCAAATAGTTCTCTAGCACAATCAACTAAAACTAATATAATGCAAAAATGGTCTTGTTTGGTTTTAGTTTTACTCTCAAGATTCAATATTTTCAAGTGAATTTTGTTTTTGTATCGGGTTTCATGTGACAAACAAAAGTATATTAATATCATTATAAGAAAATCACTTAATAATTATAAAATATTTGATATTAAAATTAATATTTAATTAGTTAGTAAGTAAAATTTTCGTTATTAACCTACACTATTTCATATATATTTTAAAAAATTCGTTGCTATATTCGTTATCAACTAATTTTTTGCTGCTAAATTTATCAGCAAGTAAATTTCTTGTATTGACTAATTTCATAAATTATCAACAATAATTTTATTTGTTAATTAACTCAACATAGATTTTTTTCTCATGGTCTTAAGTCATTTTCTTACAGTGGATTAGTACACTTTCTGATAGATTTTGTAACAAAAGGACATAAAGTCATCATAATGTGTTTGGATTACGATAGTTTCCAATATTTTTTTTTATACAAAAAGACGAGACAAAATAAAAATTTATTTAAATTTAGTGAGAGTTCTATTTGCTATGAAAAGCGTGATATTTCATACTAATTTTTCATATAAAGAGATGTGATAAAATTAAATTTTTTAAATTTATGATGAAATCCCAAGAGAATGATCCAACCAAACATAACGTAGTCTGAAATAGTGTTGGATTAAAAAGGGACCTTTGAAACTAAAATTAAAAAGATTTTATAATTTTACAATGGCTAATGAACTGATCATAGTTTTAACTATGATGAAAACATCTCCAATCATTTTTAGCTATAACTAACATTTTGATCTACCTTAAAGATATAACAATTAATATATAGCCATTTACATATGATAATTAATAAAAAATATATATGTATATATATTTCTTCTTCTTGTATGTGTGAGTTTATGTAGTCTTGAAAGAAAAATTTTGATGATTAAATGGAGAAAAAAATAATTATTTTATCACTTAGCCAACATAATAATAAGATTAAGCTTACCACAAATAAGGCCTTGATTTGTGTCAAACTCATTGACATCTCAGAATCTTCTCTCTCATTTAGCTCTAACAAGACTTGAAGGAAGTCCTTCTTTCCTTCTTTCTTTATTTCTCCCGATAACTTCTTTCTATATCTAGCAATAATGTCCTCAAAAATCCTGTCCAGAGACTGCACATAACCCTCCATCTCTTTCTTTACACCTTGAATATCAAACCGAGCAAGGACTGGATAAAAGTCCGCAATATTTGGCTTTTCGATCAAATTTATAAGCTTGATGACCACTTCTCGGAATTCGTCTCCCACTCTTTGGCCTTCTTCCCCTTCAACTATGCCTCCCCACAACATGTTCATTATGACATTAAGTTCAGTTCGGAATGAGAGTTCACCAACCTGGACCCGTTTTCCTGTATTATTGTACACATCTCTGATGGCCTTTTTGACCTCGTCCTTTCGAAGACTGTACGATGCCTGGAGACTGCTGCTACTGAGCACCTCGCGGACAAATATTTTTCGCATCGCCCGCCATCGGGAATTGTGCGGCGAAAACGCAATGTCATTTCCACCGTAGGTTGCTGTTAGCGCTGCAATATTAGCATCACGATCAGCGAAGATCGAGTCTTGGTCGCGAACCACTTCTTTTAGGAGGGATGGTGAGTTGATCACGACGCAAAGTTTGTTCCCAAGATAGAGTTTGTAGATTGGGCCATATTGGCGTGCCAAATCGCCGAACTGATGGAGTAAATTCTTGCCCAAGAACGGCAAGTATCCGAGGATGGGCAAGCCTCGAGGCCCGGGTGGCAAGGGAGGAGTTCTTTTGGCAAAATTGAAAAATACCTTTATGAACCATACAATGGACAGTACCAGGACTGAAAGGAGAGCAATAACAAACTGATCCATCTCACAAGGATTTTCACATACGACAGCTCTAAGAGAACCCCTCTTTATAGAACCTTGATTTTGCCTATTCCATTGACAATTTTTCTTATTTTAATAAACAATTCTTATTATTATTATTTTGTGGGTTGCAAGTTCCATCCAATGGGTTTAGTAAGTCAACCACTTGAAGGGCTCTAAAAGTTAGGAGGTGTCCTGGCCAAAGAGTCTTGGAAATACTGGAAAGAGTGGAGAATCAAAAGTGAAGATTGGCGTGGGATGATGCAGCTTACTATTTTGCTGTTTTCTTTCTTGTACAGAGCAAGTCACAGAGAAGAAGACGCGCACTTCTGATGTTACGTTTTCTTCAGTTTTGGTTTTACGTTTTTATTAGTTGTTTAGTGATTTGGACGCTACCTGGTGCTGACATGTACATAAGGATAGTTAGCTTGTTACAAGTTTGTTATTTTTTCTGTTCAGCTTTCTTCTCCATGCGTGTATTTAAAGAACAGTGTACTGCAAATTCTGTGATGTATCTTAGATCACAAATTCACTCTGAAATGGCCTTCACTCTCGACTTCATCTTCTCTATTTGTTTTCAGTTCTTTTACATGGTATCAGAGCCTTCCTTGTGAAGGTCTCTTGATATCCTTTTCTACTATATTGATCACTATATTGTGTTCTGCCATGGCGACGGCAGAATTTAGCAATGAAGCCACTTCTCGTGGCATTTCTGATCCGGAGTTTATGCAGCTCCAATCGTCGGATCACCCTGGGATGGTGATGGTATCTGCCTTGCTCACTGGGAGCAATTATTTTGCTTGGAGCCGTGCTGTTAAAAGGGCTCTTACAGCAAAGATGAAAGTGGATTTTATTGATGGAACGGCTGCTCATCCTGCTACCAACACATATGAGTTTAAGTGATGGAATCGCATAGATTCCATGGTTACTACCAGGATCTTGAATTCCATGACAAAAGAACTAGTAGAGTCATTCATGTACGTAGGTTCAACACGCGAACTTTGGATTGAAGTGGAGGCTCGCTTTGGGGAAAGCAATAGCCCCATGATCTATCAGTTGCAGAGGGAGATTGGGCAAGTTACGCAAGGTAATATGTCAGTAACTGAGTATTATACCAAATTAAAACGGCTATGGGATGAGCTTATGTGCTTAGCACCAGCACCAAAATGTGTATGCACAGGATGTACATGTGGGGTTAATAAGGCCATGGCAGACATGAGTGCTTCAAATCACTTGATACAATTTCTAGTTGGTCTGAAAAATGTATATGAACAAGCTAGAAGCCAAATACTACTCTTAGAACCTCTACCTACGATTACCAAAGCCTATTCTATGTTGATTAGAATAGAAAAACAGATGCAAACGAACTTCAGTAACATAGAATCTAACAGTGGTGCTGCCATTCATATTAAAGGATATAATCACAGAAAGAAAAAACTGTTGTTGACAAGAGACAATTAATGTGTAAATATTGTCAAAAGCCAGGGCATACAAAGAATTCATGTTTTAAGTTACATGGGATACCAGAATGGTATAAAGATATGGCAGAACAAAAGAAGAAGACTGGAGGTAGAGGGAGAGGATACAGTGCATTGATGACTGATGAATCTGGGATGAAAGTTGCTGAGAACAATTACCCAAACTTGACTGAACTTGTACGGTTGGAGATGAGAAAGCTAATGAATGATGAGACACCATCAGACCCTCTCAGAATCAACTTCGCACAGCTCGACAATTTTGCAGGTAGCAGTGCCACTTCTACCTTTGTAATTTCTAGTACTTGGATCATAGACAGTAGTGCGACTAATCACAGTTGTGCAGATATCCCATTTTTTTAATTCTCATACTAAACTTGTTGATCCTCTCATTATCCATTTGCCTAATGGTCACACACAAAAGGTCTTCCATATAGGTTCCATACAGCTTACACCTGAAATCAAGCTTGATCATGTCCTTCACATACCTGAGTTCTCTGTAAACATTCTTTCAGTTAGACAATTATGTGCTGCCTCATCCATTCAATTCATTTTTCTAACATCTTCTTGCACTTTGCAGGACCTGAAGACTGAAAAGGTCCTTGCCACAGCTTACTTGTTAAAGAATCTTTATATTCTCGAGTCCAAGCTTGTATCAGAAACTCGTAGTCCTTTAAAATCTATATGTAGTTCGCATTCTTATACTTTTGACATGGATCATTTAATTCTCTGGCATCAAAGGCTCGGACACTTGTCCAGTAGTTCAATGAAACACATTACAAACTTGCCTTCAATGGCTGTACTTTGAGTTCTTGTGATATCTGTCCCCTGGCCAAAATGCATAAGTTACCTTTTGAGTCTAGCACAATACGTTCCAGTTCCGCTTTTTCTCTTGTGCATTTGGACATTTGGGGACCATATAAAGAGGCCACCATTAATGGTTGTCATTATTTTTAACGGTGGTAGATGATTACATTAGAACAACCTGGACCTTTTTCATGAAATTCAAAAGCCAAACTCTAGAAATCTTTCAAACCTTTTGCAAACTTATTCATACACAATTCAACAAAATGGTACAAGCCATACGCACTGATAATGGAAGTGAATTCCTTAGCTTCTCCTTCCAACACTTTCTTCAAATCTCTGGGATTGTTCACCAAACAAGTTGTGCTTATACTCCACAGCAGAATGGAGTTGCGGAGCGTAAGCACAGGTTTCTGCTAAACATTGCACGTTCTATTATGTTTCAGGCATCTTTCCCTTATCAATTTTGGGGTGATGCAATCTTGGGTGCCAACCATCTCATCAACAGATTTCCTACTGTAGTCTTAGATTGGAAATCACCTTATGAAAAGTTATATGATAAACCACCTTCTTACTCCCATTTGCGTGTCATTGGGTGTTTATGTTTTGCTATAAGACCAGAACCTCAGCTATCTAAATTTGACAAACGTGCATCCAAGTGTGTGTTCGTGGGATATCCTCCTGGGCAGAAGGGGTATAAGGTTTATGACCTTGATTCGAAGTCTTTCTTTACTTTTAGAAACGTGATATTTCATGAAGATCAGTTTCCCTTTTGCTCTGACACACTTCCTTCTTCTACAGTTCCTTTGGCTGTTATTCCCTTAACTGAAGATATAAATGATACATCCCTTGATTCCTCACCTCCTACTACTCAATCATCCCCTAACACTGTCCCTGTCATTCGTAGGTCCATAAGAGAACATCACAAACCATCCTGGTTAAACGACTTTGTCACTTATCATCTTCCTCCTATTGTTCTATCATCTCTGCCTCTAATTCTGCATATCTGGGATTCGTAGCTTCACTGTCTGTCTTGCAGGAACCAAGAAGTTACAAGCAGGCAGCTGACATTCCACACTGGGTTGAAGCTATGAAACTGGAGTTAGCAGCATTGGAACGAAATCAAACGTGGAAGGTTGTTCCATTGTCAGCAGGTAAAACTCCTATCGGTTGCAAGTGGGTCTTTAAGTCCAAATTGCGTGAGGATGTATCAGTGGAACGCCACAAAGCGAGGATTGTGGCTAAGGGTTATACACAGGTTGAGGGTGTCGATTACAATGAACGGTTCTCCCCTGTTGCTAAGTGTGTTACAGTGCGTTTATTTCTAACACTTGCTTCAGCATTTCAATGGCCTTTACATGAAATTGATATCAACAATGCCTTCTTACACGGGCATCTTGATGAAGAAATTTACATGGCGGCTCCTGAAGGGTACAAAGTTGACCATGGCCATGCTTGTCTCCTTCAGCGTTCACCATACGGTCTAAAACAAGCTTCACGGTAGTAGAATGCCGAATTCACGCACAGCTTAAAAAATTTTGGTTTCCAGCAGTCAAGCAATGATCATTGCTTGTTTTTTAAAGCTTTACCTTCTGGTTTCATTGGGCTCCTTGTATACGTTGATGATGTTCTCCTAATGGCTCCTTCACTTGATGCTATTTCGCAGGTTAAGTCTTATCTTGATGGCTTATTTACAATTAAGGATCTAGGTTATGCCAGATTTTTTATTGGGGTTCAAATTGCCCGCTCTGAGGCTGGGATCTCACTTACACAATCCAAGTATATTCTTGACATAATCACTGACTATGGTCTTCAGAATGCGAAGTCAGCTATCACTCCCTTACCTCCTAAGATTAAATTGCAGAGGGATTCAGGTGATCATTTTGCTGATCCTGAACGTTATCGACATTTGATAGGAAGATTATTATATCTCTGTTTTATGAGACCGGATATATCTCATAGTGTGCAACAGCTTAGTCAGTTTATGCAGGCCCCTTCTCAGTCTCACTGGACTGTAGCATTGCATTTGGTTCGCTATTCGAAAGGTTGTTCGGGTCTTGGCCTTTTTTCCCCATCATCTAATTCCCTTCAGCTTCAGGCATTTTGTGATGCTGATTGGGGTGCTTGTCTTGACACACGTTGCTCACTTACTGGTTTTGCCGTTTTTCTTGGCCCTGCACTCATATCTTGGAAGACAAAGAAGCAATGCACGGTTTCACGATCCTCAGCTGAGGCTGAGTACCGCAGTATGGCTGCAACTACTTGCGAGTTGCAGTGGATTTCTTATTTGCTCAAGGACTTTGGTGTATTTGTTTCTCTCCCCATTCCATTTCACTGCGATAATCAGGCGGCTATTCATATAATGGCGAATCCTGTGGTTCATGAGCGCACGAAACACCTTGATATTGACTGTCATATTGTGCGAAATTGCTACAAGGATGGTTTCCTTCTGCCAGTGTTTGTTCGTAGCCGTGATCAAATTGCAGACTTGTTGACAAAGCCTTTGTGTAGTGCCTTGTTCCATGGTTTGCTGGGCAAGTTGGGGTTGTTTGCTATTGATCCAAGTCCAACTTGTGGGGGGGGGGGGTGTTGAAAATATTGGAAAGAGTGGAGAAACAAAAGTGAAGATTGGCGTGGGATGATGCAATTTACCGTTGTTGTTTTCTTTCTTGTGCAGAGCAAGTCACAGAGAAGAAGACGCGCACTTCTGATGTTACGTTTTCTTCAGTTTTGGTTTTACGTTTTTATTAGTTGTTTCGTGATTTGGACGCCACCTGGCGCTGGCATATACATAAGAGTAGTTAGCTTGTTACAAGTTTGTTATTTTTTCTGTTCAGCTTTCTTCTCCATGCGTGTATTTAAAGAACAGTGTACTGCAAATTATGTGATGTATCTTAGATCACAAGTTCACTCTGAAATGGCCTTCACTCTTGACTGCATGTTCTATTTGTTTTCAGTTCTTTTACGAAGAGGGTCATGGAGTCCAAGGATCATACCACACTTCATGTTAAACCATCGTTAATACTCCACCGCAAGCCCTAATTGTTTTGTGGGCGTCCCGTATCTACTGCTTTGATAAAAATCATGTTGGCCCTCACTACGGGAGGCAGTCGCCCTTTAATTTATCTTGGTAAATTCCATACTGGAATGTAAATAGGGCCTTAAATGAATTTTCTTCTTTCTTTTTCGATACTTAAAAGGGATGATTACATTTACACCAATTGACCTATGATTTACTTACATAAATCATTTTTATTTTTTGCATAGTTATAGAATAATTTATGTAATGATACTAACATTTTTAGGGGGGCGTGTGTAATTTTTCAAAAAAAAAAGGAGTTGTTTGTGTAAGTAATAGTGATATTTTGGTGGATATCTGTGTAATTATCTAAAAAATAGAAACAATTTATATAAATAGACCATAAATCAAGAGGTATAAATATAATTATCCCATACTTAAATTATGAACTCCAAGTCCCCCGCGGACTTGAATTATCGGGTTCCCGTAAGGATCCAACCAAAAACCCTTTATATTGTTTCTAGGTTTTTTTTTTTTTTTCTTCCCGCACCTAAATATTTTAACTCATCAAAATATTTGTATAAAGTTTTGAGTTTAAAAAGCTGGGTTGTTCCTTAACTAGCCGATCCTAACTCCCAAATGATGAAGGATCGTTGATCTAGTCAGTCTAGACCTTGAATCCTAGCTACAATCTCGAAGAATAATTACATTTATATTTGAAATTTGTTAACAATTTTAGGGAAGAGAGAGAGAGAGAGAGAAATTTGATTAATAGTTCGAAGAGAATAATAATGACATGAAACGTCCACCATGAATTAATTGGCTGCACTTTCGTAATTATTAGATCCATGAAAGGAACAGGATAATAAACAAAACTTTATTTGATTTTCACATTTACGTGTGCAGCCGACTTTCACAAATAAAATATGCGAAACTTATTATATAATTGAAATCTCAAATTTCTAAGTTGACTTTCACATCTACTGTGCTAATTTAATTTCAATGAATTTGTGACTTCTATGACGTTGACTTTATTATTAATTATTGAATTACTTGTTAATACTAGATATAAATAAATAGTTCATGTGACATGATTTGTGTCTATACTTTTTATACAATTGAAATCTCAAATTCCTTTAGATACTCCCCAGATGAGCACTTCTGATTTTTTAGAAAACATATGACTTTTTATTTCCATTAGTTACATGATAAAAAGTAAAAAATAATGATACATACAAATTAATTATAGTTGTGAAACGGCTATTAACCGTTATTTTTTGCAAGCAACATCAAAATATATGCGACTACTAAAAACCATGGCTAATATTTTTCTGTAAGTAAAATCATAACGAATGTTAATTATTCATAATCAAAATTGAAGTTTTTGCATTAATTTTGTTTGTTTGCAGTACATCATATTGATTTATTACGATTTTTATGTTGTAATGATTTATAGTTTAGGAAATAATCAACTTTTCATTTCTAGCGAGTATCTTTGCGTGGCATGTGACGTTCATAGAATTTTATATATAATTGAGAGACTAATTAGTAACTATTAAGAAAATATAAATTTAATTACAAATAAATTATAGATTGAAATTGGATATATTAAAACTTGAAATTCTTTATTTTGAGGGTTTAGGGAGTAGAAATGAGGACTATTTACGCAAATATGAGAGGAGCCTGTTGTTTTTGTTAGAGAAGAAAGGTATGTTGTTTTTCAACCACCAGAGGATGTCCTCCATCAATGGATGAGTCATTTGGAACAGCTTTAGAGGGATCTTTAGGATGTTTAGCATCAAGTCCTCAGAGTTCCAATGGACAATAAGAAGGTTTCTCTTTTACTACGGAGATACTTTTGAAGAAGAAAATCATTGAGAAAGTTCTACGATGCTCACCAGTAAATTCAAGTATTTCGTTGCTGCAACCAAAGAATCTAAAGATTTATCGGTATTGACTTTCAATAAGCTCATGTTCCCTTGAAGCCCATGAAAAGAGGATGAGCATATTTTTAGCTCAAAACTTGGAGCAAGCTTTTCAAAGAACAATTAATATTTCGCAAAAACTGGAAAAATAAGACAACGACTTGCAAGATGAAAAAAACTATGTCAGCACAATCACGAGGAAGAGGTCGTGGGAGACACCAAAATTCTCATTGTCGTTATCGTGGTCGTGGTCGAGGAGGGAGAGGCACTTCTAACTCAAGAGGATCTACTCAAAACTCAAATTCTTATTGTCATATTTGTCGAAAAAATGCCCACATCAGAAACAGGTGTTGGAGTAAATACAAAAGGTGTAGAAATGCAAAGCACTCTCAACGAGATTGTTGGTATCAAGAAGACCGTGAGAAGAAAGATGCCAACTTCACAAAAAAGAAAAAAGGTGACCAGGTATTCTATTCATGCTTAAACTCTCAAAAATTTGAGAATATTTGGTATGAGGACAGTGGATGCAGCAGTCACATGTCCGAAAATAAAGAAATATTTGTAAATCTCGATGAAACTTATTCATCAGAAGTGAAATTTGAAGATAGAAAATCTCTCAAATCAATGGAAAAGGAATTATTACTATCCAGACAAAAGGAGGGAAGACCAATATCATCAAAGATATTTTTTATGTACTAGAACTAACTCAAAATTTGTTTAGTGTGGGGCAACATCGAAGAAAAATTATAAGGTGGAGTTCTATACTGATCTTTGCATCATTATCGATAAACAAAGGAAACATATTGTTGCAAAAGTAAAGATGATTCAGAACAAAGTCCTCCCTCTCAATCTACCACGATCTCAGAAAATTGCTCTGCAGAATACTATGGATGGAGATTATAATCTTTGGCATTTTAGATACAGACACTTGAGCAACAAAGGCTTGAGTTTGTTGAAGAGAAAAAGCATGGTATTTTAGCTTCCAATTTTTTTAGATCATGATAAGCTGTGTGAAGGATGCATTTTTGGCAAAATGCATCACCTACCGTTTTCGAAGATATCCTATAGAGCCAAAGTCCATCCTGAGATGGTGCATGCAGACAGTTACGGACCAACACAAACTCCCTCTCTCAATGGTCACAGGTATTTTCTTCTGTTTGTTGATGATTACACTAGGATGGGTGTACATTTTGAATCAGAAGTGAGAAGCATTTTCTAAATTTTTGGAGTTCAAAACGCTTGTGGAAAATCAATTAGAAAGAAAATAAAAGTTCTCTGTACTAATCACGGAGGAGAATTTATTCAGAAGGCATTCATGGATTATTGTAAACAGAAAGGAATCCAGAGGCAATTGACGGCTTGATACAGCCCACAACAAACTGGTGTTATCGAACGCTAAGATCGCACTATGGTGGAAATTACTCGTAGCATGATGGCAGGCAAGGGACTCTCTAAATGTTTTTGAGTAGAAACAGTAAATACATCGATATATATTTTGAATCGGTCACGAACATAGGCAGTTCCAAATAAGACTCCATATGGGGCATGACATCAAAAAAAGCCTCAGGTAACTCATTTTAAAGTTTTTGGTTGTATTGCTTATTCACATATTCCATCTCAACAAAGGAAAAAGTTTGATTAAAAAGAGTGAAACTTATCCTTGCTGGATATAGTGATGAGTCCAAAGAATATCGATTATTTAACCTGAGGACCAAAAAACTCACAATGTCCCGAGATGTTATTTTTGATGAAATGAAATTATGGAGTTGCGATGTTGTTCAGAATGTTCAGTCTCAACCAATATCACCAATACTTTCATCAAAACAGATTGATCAACCAAGTACGTGAGTGATGGAGCAAGGCCATCAAGTAGTGAAAATGTTGCACTAGAATTCGAGACCGATAAAAAAGGTTTGGAGCTTCAGAGAAATATATGATTCATGTGATGTCGCATTTTTTGTCAGTGAGCCACAAATTTTTTATGAGGTTGCAAAAGAAGAAGTCTAGCAAAAAGCAATGGATAAAGTGATTGCTAGCATTAAGAAAATTCATGCATAGGATCTTGTAGACCTTTTAGATAAAAAAAAATGTAATCGGCATAAAATGGATCTACAGGATAAAATATAAGAAAAATGGTTCAATTTACAAATACAAAGCTCGCTTAGTTGCGAAAGGATATTCTCAACAACTCGGAGTTGACTTCAAAGAGACATTTGCATCAGTGGCAAGAATGGAGATAATCCGTATTGTTCTCGCTACATCTGCTCAACTGGATTTACCAATTTATCAGTTGGGTTAAACCAGCCTTTCACAATGGCGAATTAGAAGAAGAAGTGTATGTGGAGTAGCCAACTGGCTATATTATTCAAGGAAAAGAAGAAAAAGTTTATCGCCTCAAAAAAACATTATACAGGCTCAAACAAGCACCTTGAGCTTGGAATAGTCAAGATTGATGGATATTTTCAATCTAATGTATTTGAAAGAAGTCAAAATGAGTCGTAGTTGTACGTGAAGAAAGGTACGAAAGATTTTCTTATTATTTTTCTTTACGACTTGATTTATACTAAGACAAATCCAATCATGGTGCAAGATTTCAAAAAGGCAATGATGGCGGAACTTGAGATGACTGACTTAGAATTGATGAATTATTTTGTATGAATTCAAGTCCATCAGTCAAAAGGAGAAATTTTTATTTCTCAAATGAAATATCTTGAAGATGTGTTGTAAAAAATTTCAAATGCATACCTGCAAGCCAATCTCGATTCCACTTGCAGTCAATGAAAAGTTGCAGTTAAATGACGGCGTGTCTAAAGTTGATCCAAAAATTTTTTGAAGTCTTGTAGGTTCTTTGATCTACTTGACTAACGCAAGGTCCGATATTGTGTTTCCAGTTAGTCTAATATCAAGGATCATGCACGATCCAAGCAAATTGCATTTTACTGCCGCTAAGAGAGTTTTGCGGTACCTTCAAGGTACAAGAAAAGTTGGTATTAGATATGTCGAAGAGAAAGACAATAAGCTTAATGGATTTAGATATAGCGATTGGGCTGGATCCATGAATGATCGAAAAAGTACGTCGGGCTATGAATTTTGCTTAGGTACAATGATAATTTCATGGGCACCAAAAGAGCAAAAATTGATTACACTCTCATCAGCAGAAGCTGAATACATTATCTCGACTGACGAAGCTTGTGAAGCAATTTGGTTCAGAAGGATTTTACATTATGTGGAGCAACAACAGGAAGCTCCCACAAAAAATCTTTTTTTTTTTTTGGTAAAGGTAAATTTCATTAAGTAAAAAAAGTATAATAGTACAATACATCTTGCTTAATCTAAGCGGTTTCCTCAAAAGGCAAAGGAATCCGCCATAAGCGGTAAAGCGCACAAGTGCTAATAGTAGTAGGTAATTCTACACTAAGAATCCTCTGCTGCACATCTCGAACCATCAGCGCACCCACAGTGCGTGTATCTCTATATACACCATCAAATCGCCTAATGTTGCGCTCACGCCAAATATGATATACACACGAGGCCAAAAGAGCGCGGTAGGCCGTAGAAACATAGTGTTTGCCCCTCCATATACGAGCAGCCCATAAGATGTTAGTAGCCCAAGCTCGGTTGGGCTAATCAAATTGAAGTGTGCGTCGAATCACCATCAAGCAGCCACGCGAATAAGTGCAGCGAAAAAAAAGATGATCGTGAGTCTCATCAGCACCATCAGAACAAAGTACGCAGGAACAATTAATATGAGCCAACCAAGGCTTATGCATAGTAGAGAGTTTACCAAGGATTGCCAGCTATAATACAAAAGTATGTCTAGGAGTTTTGAAGTGGCCCATCAATAGTGAAAACTAGCCTACCTTGGGCCATTCACCCCGTAGTGAACGAATCATCATAGCAACTATTAGTTGTGTATCTCTTGACCGCCAAAGGATACAATCGGCCCTCCATGGATGGGTGGAAGAGAATGCAAGAGCTGTAGGAAATGAGTATCAATGATAGAGAGCCAACACCATTGCTCATCTAAAAGAAAAACCGGAACCTTGTCCGTCTCCATAGTATTTGTAACTCGAGGGCCCTGCGAAAACTGCTGGATGAGTGGACCAAGATCATGCCAAGGATCGTGCCATAGCGAAAAAGTAGTTCCATCCCCTATGAAATAATTAATAAAAAGCCAGAGAAGTGGCCGTACACGAAGGACTTTCCTCCAAACCCAAGAACCCTCTCGCTCAGGGGCCATCCAGATAGTAACCTTTCTCAGGCGTGTATGATATATCCAATCAACCCAAATAGAAGCTTGGTTGCCGCGGATAATCTGCCATAATTTGAGTACCATAAGTGCACGATTAAGAGTAGTAATATCTTGAATCCCTTGACCACCTTCATCAATAGGACGACATACGCAATCCTATGCCACCGTTGCATACCCTCTAGCAGATGATCCCTTCCATAAGAAGGTCCTCAACCGTTTTTCTATCTCTCGAATGATGCCTTTGGGTAGAATAAAAGCAGACACCCAATAGATACTAAGGGCAGTAAGAACAGATTTAATAATCTGTACTCGTCCCGCATAAGATAAAGTTGTGCCATCCCATCCTTTAATGCGCTGACCCAGTTTTAACAGAAAGGATCGGCAATTCAATGTAGTGAGCCGTGATGAGATAAGAGGAAGTCTCAAATACTTCATTGGCAAAAGTCCCTCTTGGAAGTGGAGTTGGTCAATAAGCAAATCCGGAATCCCCATAGTTAACCATGAGATAATAAAGTTATTCTTTTGGGCGCTGACCCGAAGGCCGGACAAATCCCCAAATAAGTCAAGTCTCTGCTTGAGCACTCGTACGGACTTTAGCTCAGCCCGACAGAACAGTAATAGGTCATCAGCAAATCCAAGCTGAACCAATCTCAACGGCTCGCGTTTTCAGTGAAAACTAAACCTCCTGTCTTGATCAATTAGTTGTTACAAAATAAGATTCAAAACTTACATAATCAAGATAAATAAATATGGGGACATGGGGTCTCCTTGGCGAAGACCCCGAGCACCAGCAAAGAAACCATATGGTTTCCCATTAATCCCGACAGAGAACGAAGTAGTAGTAATACATTCTTCCACCCAATGAATAAGCCTGTTAGAAAATCCAAAGAGCTGCAAGGTAGCAATGAGGAAATCCCATTCAACTATATCATATGTTTTACGTATATCTACCATAAGGGCACAGCGAGGTGGCAAGCACTGTTGATTATACCCTGTAAAAAGCTCCTGCGCCAGTAGTATATTATCGCTAATAGAGCGACCTGGAACAAAGGCTGTCTGCATTAGACTAATAAGTTTATCCATCACCAAACTCATTCTTTGCATACTGATTTTAGTAAGAACTTTATACAAAACATTACAACAAGCAATCGGTCTAAAGTTAGATACACGTGTAGGATTGTGTACCTTGGGGATGAGTGCCAGAATCGTAGCATTCATCTGTCTCAAGAGTTGGCTAGTGGTGAAGAAATCCCGAACAGCCTGCGTCACTTCAGCACCCATAATAGGCCATGCGGCTTGATAAAATCCCGAGGTATACCAATCCGGCCCAGGGGCTTTATCAGCTGCAATATCAAATATAGCCAATTTAACCTAATCATCTGACACCGGGCGCATCATCACTCGTGCCTTTTCATTAGCACAATATGGCGTACCCACGGACGTAGGTATCGAAGGTCTAGAAACCTTCTGCTCCATTTGCCCCCTAGCAAGTTGCCATAGAACCCGATAAACTCCTGGATCACCTCCTGGTAATCGGTACGGGTATGGCCAAGCTCATCATCAATTTGGAAAATTCGCCGTTTTGTACGAAGCTGAGCAATTTTTCGAAAAATTACTCGCGAGCATTGATCCCCTCCTTTCATCCATTGCATCTTGGCACGCTACTGAAGCATAACAAGCTCAAGTTGCACCGCTTGTGCATATATCAATCTACAACAATGCTCAAGCGACAAGAGCAGAGAATTATGTCGATCCATGCTGAGTATCCGCTGAGTCGTATCAAGAAAATCCTTGGCCAGCTGCACATTACGTGACAAATCACCCTTATTCCTTCACTGTTGTCGAAACACGGGCTTTAGTGCTTTGAGTTTACGCATAACCGAGTACATTGGAATTCCCACAATATGGTGCCGCCAAATATTCTGCACACTAGGAATAAACTGAGAGGATAAACCAAGGTAGTTATCAAAACAAAGCATACCTCCCAACTGTTGTTGGGCGTCTCCTCTAAGAACAAGGGGGAATGATCCGAAGTACGTGGTGTGAAACTTATGTGGGAAGCCCTCGGCCATCTCATCACTCACATGTCATTCACTAGCATTCGGTCCAATTGCTTGCATAAACTACGGGAATTAGTACTGCAGTTGTGCCACGTAACTCATTCCCCTTGCATAGGCAAAGAGAGCAAGCTAGTATGCACGATACAATCATTAAACTCATCACTAGCTAGTCGGTTGTCAACCGCCTGGCCGCGATTCTTCAAAATCACCTCCTACCAGCCACATCTCCTCAGAACACTGCCCTGCAAGCATAATAAGTGACTGCCTAAGCTCTTGGCAGGCACTAATATCGTTCGCTCCATAGACAATTGTAATAGTATAGACATTATGCACATTCCTCATACGGACACGACAATGGATATATTATGCACCAATATCCATAACAGTGACATCAAGTAATTCATCATCCCATGCAAGCCATATTCGATTTCCAGAACTCACATAATTAGTAAACCACTTCCAACGAGGAAGTGTAGCAAGTTGAATACGTACCGTATTTGTTGCTTGGACCCGTGTTTCCAAGAGGCCAAGAAAGTGTAAATGATAATCCTCAACCAGGGTAGAGACTGCAAGTTGGTGGTCTCGCCTGTTGAGTCCCCGTACATTCCATATAGCTAAATTCAGCATGGATTACTAGATGAGGGGTTGCATCTATTAGGTCCCCGAGTGACTTCATCTGTATCAATATCAAGATAGGTTAGTGCATCAAAAGTATTATGCATCGCAATTTTCTTGCCTTTATCACATCTATTTCCCGTGTTAGGGACTCCCATGCTATCATCCATAGCCACCTCAACCTCCGAAGCAGGCGAAGGCGGTATAGGTGCAACAGAAGCTGCCACAGCTATCTGAGGCCGAGCACGCTGAACATACACCTAAACCAAGGGCTTCGAAACTTTATTAGTCGCACAATCCTTCTTTGCATGTCCCAGGCTCATACAAGTGGTGCATTTTGGAGGAAGCCACTCATATTCTACATCGACTTTACATGCGACTCCCCCCCCCTCAATCGGAGACATGACAACAAGATGCTTTGGTAATTTCATAGAAACATCAAGCATAACACAAACATGAGCAAAATCTAGTCTTGTGCATGCTCTAGTGATCGCATCCTGATAGAGCGGCCATCCTATTCCACTTGCCACCATACTCAATCCCTCATCAGTCCACAATTCCATTGATAGGTGTTGAATTCTAACCCACACCGAGACTTGTGTGTGTTTCAACTTTCTCATCACCATGACTGGTTCCCACTTCTGTAAGACTATAGGTTGCCCTTGGAATAACCGTGGACCCCCCTCAATGATCTCCTCCATTGCCACAATCATTTTAAATCAGAAGAAGAAAAATTCATTTGAAGTTGCTGTAACATCAATCAACAATAGCCATATAGATTTAACGTAATCTTTAAGGTGATGAAATAAGGACGTTTACCCAAAAAATATCCAACCGCCGTGGAATTCCAACGACGTGACCCATTTCGAATAGTTTCCAACGTAGAACGAATAACAATCTCTCCATTTTTTTTTAGATGGAGGAACATATTCTAAAGTTTTACGGGTCGAATTATGGAATGCATCTACAATTTTGTCACTAGCATTAGGAATATTCACGCAAGAATGCAGGGAAAAGTTACAAACGAAAAGTCCGGTCTACGTCAAGGACGGCACATGTACAACACCCGTCATGGGAGGCAAACCCACCACTGATGGCTTAAAATGTTGCGGCGCAATGGCAGCAGCAGAAGTCATCACCAATGGTGCAACAGAAACAGTTGCAGTCGTCAATAGCGTACGGACTGGCGATGAAGCAGCATCCATCCTCGAACAGGCCACCACTAGCATCGAAATAGAAACCGGCAGGGACTCAACCATAGAAACAGAGTCCATTTCCGCTGTTTGTGCAGCAGAAACCGGTTGAATCAAAGCAGATGGGAGCCCGCGAGCCATGCGCAGCCCTCGCGCTAAACACTCTGCTAAAACACGGCTCGGGCGAATTGGACCATATCGCGATTCCCACTTCTTTTTAGGGTTTCCAGCGCCGTTAGGGAAGCGACATCTCTATAATCAATAATCCTATTTGCTAGCATCAAGAATTCTTCAATGTTGAAAGAAGAACGAACGTCATCCGAAACAATCGGTAGCAATAAACCAATTTCATCCTCTCCCTGATGGAACTCGCCTCCTAGAGCGGCCTTTCCGACGTCCTCCACTGCAGCTTCACCATCGTTAGTGTCGTGCGTGAGGGTAGAAGAGTCCATCTAGTTTGAAAGTGCTGCGCAGCTGCAATTTTTCGTTCAGTTCACGCGACAGAGATAGCTAGAGAGTTGAGTCCTCAAATTTCTAAACTCTTTCCAATCTTCTGTCTGCAACTTTTACCTATGAAATTTCTTCTAAAATTTGGTAGTGGACTATGATTTGCAAAACTTTGAATTCACATGGAAGAAAATAGAGGGAGGACTGGTTCTCGGCTGAAATCGAAATTTTTTGTGGTTTTGAACATTGCTGCACTCTTTTACATCATCTTTTACAACTTATTCTCATCATTAAAAACTCCCACAAAAATCTTGTATGACAATATGTCTACTATTGCGATGACGAAGAATCCTGTTTTCCATGCAAGGTCGAATCACATTGAACTTCGTCACCATTTCATAATGAATTGTGTAAGTAATCTGGAAATTTACATGGAGTTCATCAACACAAATGAGCAGTTAGCTGATGGTTTCACTAAACCCGTATGTTCAAAAAAGATTGAGCAATTTCGGAATCAAGTCGGAATTACAAATTGAGAGGGGGTGTTGGAAAGTGTAATTTGCAATTCTCCAAGTATTGTGCATCATTTGACTCCTCAAAGTTATCAAGTCAAAAATTTTACCCATAGAAAATTGTTAGTTAAATATTTATTCATTGAAATATATAATTGATTTAATGGTTGCTCTTCTATATAAAGGCTTGTAATCTTAAAGTTGTGGTAATGAAAAAATGAATGAAAAATATGTGTAGTGCAAAAATCCCTCCAATATATCTATAACTTTTCCCTTCTCAAAATCTTCCTTGAATTTCCCAACACTTCTCCAGGTCCAAATTCGATAGAATGTCCGTTGAAATTGACGAATTAAATTGTTGATACAAAGGACAATACTTGCAACGGTGCAATGTAGACCGTCCCAAAAGATCCGACGGTCTCATGCCACCCCAAGTCGGAATTATCAAGGGTTCTGTCGCAAATTCCCGTCACAAAAAAGCTTTTATTTTAGTGTATGGAGAATTTGTAAATTTTCTAGAAAATGTAATTATTCTAATCAGACAAATCTAAATGCCCTTTTAAACACCAAAATTTTGAGAAGCTGGTAATTCTAAGGGATCACGTATAAATTACTTTTGCATTATGATGATTGAAAACTAAGATTAAATTAATAATTAATTAACAAGATAACTTAATTGGTTGAATTATTGAATTTGAAGTTAATGTGACTAACCAATTATTTTATTTAATAAATAAACTAGTCTAAACTATATCAATACAAGAAAAAAAAATATCATTTAGTTAATTTAACGAAAAATTTAAATAATTAATCAATTAATATTTATTGAACTAGTAAAATAGTCTTACTGAATTTATATAAGCCTAATTAGTTTCGGACATAAGTTATTACTTTTATCCTTAATTTAATGCACTAATTAATTAATGCACACGTTAGCTTCACCTTTAAGTTTATAAAGAAAAAGCACAGAAGGACAAAATAGTTTAGTGGAATGTCTTTTTCACGTTCATATAATAAATAATTTTTTAATTTTAAAATATATTATAAATAATAATAAAATAAATAAATTAATAAATTTATTTTAAAAAAAAAGAAGGAAAGAAAAACAAGTAATTTTTTAAAATTTAAAAAATTGAATAATTAGTTATCTTTTCTGTTAAATGATATTTTTGATTTTACAAAAAATTAGTATAGCGATGTAATTAACCACCATTTGTAAGTGTTGAGGGTCTTTCGCTTTCATAGAATCATATTAGTATAGATTTAGCGTAAATATAGTAAAATCATTTCATTAATCTTCAACATCATATATATATATACATATATATATATATATCCAAGCTTCGTTCCCGTGCTACGTTATATATGTATATATCTTTTTAAAAAAATATTAAATAAAGTTTCTTATAATATATGGTGCTATAAATCAATCTTTTACGCAAAATAATAATTTATTATTAATGGGCAAAACATAATAGTTTTGAATAGATAGATAGGCTTTTACATATATCTTGTCCTATATAAAAATAAAAATAAAGAATTAGTTAAATGTATTGTTTTGTTTATATAATTCATCTTCCTCAAAAATTATATCAAGTACATAATCTAAAGTGATCTTACTTCCAAAGAAATAAAATATAAAGCAAAAATAGAATTTTATGTTAATGAGTTGTAAGAAAGACAACAATAAATATTTTTCATGTAGTTCTCTAAAAGCTTGAATGCATTAATAAAAAAGGATTAGCAATAAAAAAAATCATAATAATATGCTATAAGTTTATAACAACTCACAAAGCATATTGTTCGCAATTTAATTTTTTTTGAGTAATATGACATAGTAATATGCTATAAGTTTATAACAACTCATAGCGACTTTTGGACGACAAAATATTAAACTTTATCTCCATAAAAACTTAAGTTAATTAATTAATGGCTTATATTTTGAAGTGCATTAAAAGGTTTAAGGGTAATAACTTAGTAATATATAGATAATATTCTTTTTTTAAAAAAAATAAATCACAAAATAAAATGTTCTCCTTTATCAAAATTAAATTATAAATTAAAAGAATATAAAAGATGAAACTATAATATATAAATATACATAAAATGGTGTAAGATACAAAGGGATAAGCATTTAAGGTGAAATATAAAAGACATATTAAGTAGAATCATACAAATAAATTAATATTAAACGGGATATGTACTTATTAATATTAAATAAATATGGTAAAAGAACTATATAGTTATGTTCCTTTTTCTAGGAAACTAAAAAATAACAAAGTATGAGAAAGACCAATAAATTAAACTATAAGAAATATTGATAGATGAAGCTATAATGTATATATAGAAAAAATTAGTGTATAAAGATACAGTAGCATAAATATTTAAACATAAATAAACACTAAATAAAATATTAAGTAGAGTAAACAAAATAAACGTTAAAAATAAATATATCTATATATATATATTAACATCAAATAAATCTATTTTTTCTTGTACAAAAATTAAATCAAGCAAATTATAATAGAAATTAGAAAAAAAAAAAAAGAACTAACACCGTAAAAGAAATAAATATTAGAGTTTATATAAAGAATATAAGAAAGCAGGAGATTTTTACCTCAATAACTTCTATGAAAAAATGCAGTATTTGTAACGGCTTTTTTAGAACGACTTTCATAGCAATTTTGGAATGGAAAATATTTGCTGACATCATGTTTTTTTCGAGAAAAATTTTGTATGTTTGAAACGAAAAAATAGATAAAAAGGTTGTTCCTACACAGTCATATTCGTAAATCCGTTATACAAACTTGACCGTTACAATCTAGAACGGCTTTAAAATTGCTGTAAAAATTTCTAACGGCTTCTCATTTTTGTGAAACCTCACCATTCAAAAATCTGGCCAAAAAGTCAATCCAAATATATAATTCGTCGTCGCTGTTACAAATACCGGTACAAATTTTTTACCGGTACAAATTTTTTACCGCTATAAATTTACTATAGTTTTTGGAACAGCCATGTTGGCATTGTAACGGCCACTGAAAAAAATAGAACTTTCGTTCAAGAATCGAATATGAAATAGTTACAAAACGTAATACACTTGAATAGTCCACAAGCCGATGCAATAGCCATTCCAATTATCTAATTTTGCGTAAAATATTTAAGTTTATAACTTTATGAGTAAGTTTTTATTTTTTGAAAAAATAAAAATTAATATTTAGAACCGCCAAAAATTTAAAAAATGTGTTACAAGAGCCATTACAAAATTTACAATATTTGGCATATCTATTTTGGCACCGAGTAAAAATGTGGAGGAAAAAGGCCATTATATAAAGCCGTTTAAAAAACAGTCTAATATATTTGTTTGGCGGAAAATTCTAAAAGAATTGGGGGAATCCAATTTTCAAATGATCATTCCAAGATTAGTACCAAAAGCTATTCCAATATGTAAATATCTAAAGCTATGTAAAAGACCATCACAATGTGCGTTTAAATTTCAAAACTTATATTTTGAAATACGATATCTTAAAATCCATGCAACAAATTAATGTCAAACTTAAATGCATATAAGACAGTGTTCATTCGATCATATCTACTTATTTGATTTAAAATTACATGACCTGATTCAGTGATGCACCGGATTGAAAGACTACTCTTATGTTTCGAATATAATATCTCGACACTGTATATCCAAATACTCCAAAACTTCATCGTATGTATTCTTTGGTAGGTTTGATCGTATATAATAACTAAACCATGCAGTGCAACAATGTAAGATAATAATTACATCAGTGTAATACTAATAATTATAAATATACAAATTTATTTCATATAGTGAATATATATGAATCTCAGTTTCAAGACAATTCCAAGATTCTAATATAAAAGGTGTACTTAGCAAAAATTTTTCCATTTTTAATTCATCTTCTCCATTGCCCCCCACCGAAACACCTCTCTCTCACCACCCACCACTCGTTGTCACCACCAAATCCCCCGTCTCTCTCTCTCTCTCCCTCCCCCAAATCTCACTTTCCCTCAAGCTCCATCTCCTCGCCACCACCACCTTCTCCACTGTCACCACCACTCCCTGCCACCACCACAGTCGCCGCCCTCCACCAGCACCAGGTATGTTTTTACATTGTTGAGGAGGAGGATGATAATAAAGATGATATAATTTGTTGGAGAAATTGGTTGGCTTAATTGTTAATTGTTGTTAATTGTTAATATGAATGTCGTTTAGTGTTAATTATTTTTATAATATTTTGACGATAAAAATTGTTTTTCATCATTTTTTTGAAAATAATAATTTCTTAAAATATCTATTTTCTGAAAGTTTTTCATTTTTCTGAAAATAATTCTAAAAGTTTATATTTTATGACAATTTGTTGAAAATAATTTCTAAAAAATTTTAAATTAATTTTTCTAAATTTTTTGAAATATTTCTGAAATCTTTTTTGTAATTTCTGAAACTTTTTAATTTCTAAATTTCTGAAAATATTTCTAAAAATTTTGAAATTTTGTTTTAGTTTTTCTGTAATCTTATGAATATTAGAAAAAAAAATTGGGATTTAATTTTATGTAATTTCTGAAAATATGTATAATTTGTATTATTTTTACGTAATTTATTTAATTTTTGCTAATTTTGAATAAGTGTGATTTGTGTTATTTTATGTAATTTGTACTAACTTAAGAAAGTATGTGTAATTTGTAAAAATATTTCTGAAAAATTTTTAAATTGATTTTTCTGAAAATATTACTGTAATGTTTCAGTAATTTCTGAAAATATACATTTATGTATTTTTTGTATTTTTTTTATATTTATTTTAATTTTTCTGTAATCTTATGTGTAGTTTGTGTTAATTTATGTATATGTGTAATTTTATGTAATTTGTGTTAACTTAAGAAAATATGTCTGATTTCTAAAAAAGTTCTGTTAATTTGTGTATTTTTATTTAATTTGTGTTAATTTATAATAATACTCTTTAATATATTAGCAAAAGTATAATTTTATACATAATATAATACATTTAATAATTATTATTTTTTCAAATCCCGACCACCTAGCCCAGCCCTCCGTCGCCCAACAGTCCCAGCCTCCATGATCCATTGGCGCCCGATGACGAGGTTGAAGATGATGCCGACGGGGAGCATAATCTAGATTAGGGTGGTTAATTTATCTTTTTTATTTAATTTTAAATTTAAATTTGTATGTATATTATAATTAAATACAACTTTTAAATACTACTCTAATTTTGTTAATTATATTGTTATTATTTTCTTGCTAGATAAATTATATAGTATTCCACATTTAACAAATTCTTCATAAAATTTATTACAAAAAAACTTCAACAAAATATTGTAAAAATAAATATTATAATAATTTAAATATAAATAAATTATATAAAACCGTAATACATTTGTAACGGCTTCTATAATTATTTTGGGAACAAACTTCATTATCACAAAATTTGAATCAATTTCTAAAGCCGTTCCAATAACTTCAACGAACCATTTCAAAAATCATACCAAAATGAGATACAAACACTAATATGTCTCCATTTAAAAAAAAATTACTAAAACTGGAACAAACATCGCTGCAGAGGTCTTTCCAACAATTGGTCTAATAAATTCAAAGTGGCCGCTCCGAAACCAATGTTTGCATTGGGTCAATTGTTGTAACGGTTATGTTGGTCGTTACAACATCCGGTACAATAAGGAATGACATCGTCTAAAGCCGTTATAATTTTTTTTGTAACGTCTAATATAGCAACAGATAGACTTTCGTTCCAAAAGAAGTTTCAAATTAATAAAATCTGTTATAAATTTAAAAATAACAGTTACAAAAATCATTTCAATAAATATATTTTTTTGTAGTGGACTTTCTAGTATCATGAAAAAGAATATATAAAAAAAATAAAAAAACATCATGATAAGTAGCAAAATAATAGTCTAGTCATATCGCAGATGAGCGTAAAATATAAATAAACATTAAAATTTAATAAGAATAGAGATTATTAATTAAATAATTTCAATAACGATAAAAGAAAATATCATGAAAAAGTGTAAGATGCCCAGTGCAGTATAAAAAAATAACGAAAGTAAGTATATTAAGTGTTAAGTTTTGAAATTATTTAATGAAGAATAAAAAATAATCATACAAATAAATGTTAAACCAGGACATATACCTATTGATATAAAATAAATATATTTAAAAGGCTAAATAAATATACTCCTTTTTGTAGACAAACAAAAAATAATAAAACATAAAAAGACCAATAAATTAAACTATAAAAAAAATATTGATGGATGCAACTACAATATATACAAAAAAATTAAAATATTTAAATAGAAAAATACTAAATGAAATATTAAGTAGAATTAAATAAATGTTAAAACAAAATATGAACCTATTAACACCAAATAAATCGATTGTACAAAAATTAAATCAATCAATCATCATAGAAATATTAAAAAAACTAAATAAATATTAAAATTTAATAAACAACTAAATATAAGAAAAGTGTAGAGATTATTACCTTAATAACTTTCAAGTATCATGAAAAAATAATATATAAAAAAAATTAAAAATATCATGATAAATAGAAAAATAATAGTCTAGCCATACTGGAGATGAGTATAAAATATAAATAAATATTAAAATTTAATAAGAATAGAGATTATTAACTAAATAACTTCATAACATTTAAAAAAATATCATGAAAAAGTGCATAAGAGTGTTAAGTTTTGAATCTGTTTAATGCAGAATCAAAAATTGAAAGAATTGAGTGTATCTAAAAAATGAAGAGATTCATAATAGATTTTGTTCTATTTAAATATTTAATATATAAAAAGTAAATATTTAATATATTTAAAATAAATGATGTTTCTAACCTTAATAATCAAAAAAATTCAATTATAATCTTAAAAATAAGATTTTCAACAAATACAAAATAAAAATAGATCGTATTTCTAGAGACCATAATCATTAGGTAGGATAAATATAAATTAAATTAGTTATTACATTTGTATAAGAATTTGGATATAATAAGTAAATATTTAATATATTCAAGATATTATTAAGTAATTATTTAAGGTAAATACAAATAAAATTAGTTATGATGTTTGATATAAGATTTTGGATAAACAAAAACAAATGTTCAATAAATTTAGAATAGATGATGTTTCTAACCAATTAGATTTTTTCTCAATAATTAAATAATTCAATTATAGTATTAGAGATAAGATGGATAAATAAAAAATAAATATTGAATATTTTCATAATTGATGATATTTCTAACTAATAAGATTTTTTCATATTAATTAAAATATTGTGTAGATGATTTTGTAGATAAATATGAATTAAATTATTAAATAGATAGATAGATCAACTTTTACATATATCTAACCCTATAAAAAAATAAGAATAAAGAATTAGTTAATTGTATTATTTGTTTATATAATTCATTTTCCTCATAAACTATATTAAAGTACATAATCTAAAAATGAAATCATAAAGCAAGAATAGAAACTACCGTTAATGAATTATAAGAAAGACAACTGAAAGGGTGGATGCGGAGTAAATTAAAATAAGTACAAATTAAATTCAGTTAAATCATAAATATAACAACATTTTCACCAGCCATGAAAGAATAAAGAATTAATATCACATAAAGAAATCTTAAAAGATCAAACTTTAATGTACAACCAAACAAATGAACTGGGAAAACATAAATCAGCTAATAAAATAACAAATATTTATCATGTATTTCTCTAAAAGCGTCTGTGCATTAGTAAAAACATAAGAAAGTAACATCTATAATAATAAAAAAAGACAAAATATGCAAAAGTATGATATCCAGAATATACTGAAATGTATACCTAGCCATAACTGTTAGGTTTTGATTATATATATATATATATATATATATATATATATATATGAGTGGAAAAAGTATCATTTTAGACAGCTAAGTATGCCTAATTTTACTTTTAGTCTGATAACTATGTCCATTTTTTTTTAGGTCCAGTAACTTACGATATTGCTTACTTTTAGTCCTCTGGCAGATTTTCGAATAATTTTACCCCTATACAACTTTTGAAAGACAGTTTTAGTCCATATGCACTCATAGGGGTAAAATTGTCCGAAAATCTGTCAGAGGTCTAAAAGTAAACAATTTCGTAAGTTACTGGACCTAAACAAAAATTGACATAGTTATCGAACTAAAATTAAAATTAGGCATACTTAACGGACTAATAATATTTTTTCCTATATATATATATATAATATAGAAGGTCGTTCTGATATGCTATAAATTTATAGCAACTTGCAAAGTATACATAGAGATATAACTCAGTGACTTTTAAAATTTTATCTCTACAAAAACTCAAGTTAATTAATTAATGACTGTTGTTTTGAAGTAAACTAAAAGGTTTTATTGAACTGACTGATATGTAGATTACATATATCTTTTTTAATAAAAAGTGAATCACAAAATAAAAGTGTTCTTGTTTATTAAAGGTATAAGCCTAGATTCAAATTAAAATTCAGATATTATTATATATTTAGAAAACTTTTTAAATTATACTTAAATTAAAAAAAGTCATTCATCAAACTTTTACTTTCAACTATTAATTCTTGCCCTATTTTAAGACAAAAAAACCTTGGTCTTTTTCATTAAAAATTATCTTATTTATTAATTTTTAAAATAGCAAAACCTTATTTATTGATATTTTTCATTAAAAATTATTTTATTTATACAAGATATATACCAATTAATATTAAATAAATATAAGCAGTTTTAGTCCATATACACTTATAGGGGTGAAATTATTCGAAAATCTGTCAGAGAACTAAAAGTAAGCAATTTCGTAAGTTAGTGGACCTAAACAAAAATGGACATAGTTATCGGACTAAAATTAAAATTAGGAATACTTAGCGGACTAAAATAATACTTTTCCCTAATAAATATAATGAAGACTAATAAATTAAACTATAAAAAAATATTTATGGATGAAACTATAATATATAAAAAAATGAATTATTGTATTAAGATACAAAGAGTACATATTTATTAAGCAAAAGTAGATATTAAATGAAATATTAAGTAGAATTAAACAAATAAATATTAAAAAAATATAAATCTATTAACACCAAATAAATCTATTTCATCTTGTTCACAAATTAAATTAAGCAATCCTATATATATCATAAAAATCTAAAAAAACTAATACCATAACAGATATAAATATCACAATTTAGTAAAGAAAGCATAAGAAAATGGTAGAGATTAATATCTCAATAACTTTCAAATATCACACAAATTATATATAAAAAAATAAAATAACATCATTGTAAACAATAAAATAATAGTCTAGCCACATAAGAGACGAGTGCAAAACATGAATGAATATTAAAATATGGTAATTATTAATTAAATAACTTCAGTAACCATGAAAAAAATAATATCATGTAAATATATAAGATGTCCACTGCAGTGTAAAAAAGTAATAAAATAAGCATATAAGGTGGTAAGTTTTGAAACTGTGTAATGAAGAACGGAAATTTGACAGAATTGAGCGTATAATGTGAAAGAGATGAATAATAAATTTCGTTCTATTTAAATACAAATATGATGGAGACCATGATCATTAGATAATTATTTAAAATAAATTCAAATTAAATTAGTTCATAATTTTGGAGATAAGATTTGGGATAAATGAGGAATAAGTATTTAATATAGTTAAAATAGATAATGTTCCTAACCAATAAATTTTTTTAATAATTAAACAATTCAATTATAATCTTAAAAATAATTTTTTTGGTAAATACAATATAAATGCATAATATATTTAAAGTAGATCATGTTTCTAAAGGCCATGATCATTAGGTAGAATACATAAAATTAAATTAGTTATTATGTGGATATAAGATTTTGGATATATACAAAGTAAATATTTTATATATTTAAAAGGTTATTACGACATTATTTAAATAAATACAAATGAAATTAGTTATATTCAGAGATAAGATTTTAGATAAATATAAAATAAGTAGTTAATATATTTAAAATAAATGATGTTCTTGGCCAATAAGATTTTTTCTTGATAATTAAAATATTGTGTAGATAACTTCATAGACAAATACGAAGTAAATTACTAACTCAAAATAAAAAAGATTTTCTAACCAATGAAACTTTCTCTTAATAATTAAAAATTCAAAAAATACCAAAAAATAGTATTTAGTCAAAATTGAACCAAATTGGTCAAACTTCGTACTGTTATATATAGATATAGATATATTGCAGTGATGAAGCATCATATTCCAGGAGAGCTGGAACTAAAACAAAGGTGTTTGCGTTCACTTAATATGTAATTTACTTGAATTAATCTAAATTCAAATAAGAGTTTCTCGGAACTCAATCCACAACACTTACAAATCAAATTCAACTAAGAGTTTCTTAGAACTCAGTCCACAACACTTACAAATCAAATTCAACTAAGAGTTTCTTGGAACTCAGTCCACAACACTAACAGACGTGTACGAGACAGGAAGCCCTATGATCTTGTAGCAACGACAACTTCCTGGTTTATTTAACAAGGCAATAAATGCTACTTACATATTACCCATACAAGTTTGGTTCAGATAACCTGGGCGTGGCTATAGCAAGGAGTGGTGTACTTTTCCTCAAAACAGCCCCAAACGTGTAGGACATATCGATTGTTTCACCATCTGGTAGCTTCCATTCAAAAGAATGCAAAAGTGAAGCTAGTAAGTACATCAACATTCTCTCTGCAAGGGGCATGCCAGCACATATCCTTCTCCCTGATCCAAAAGGGATATAATTGAAATTGTTACCACTGAACTGACATTTTTTGTTGTCGTGTAAAAACCTTTCAGGCTTAAATTCCAGTGGACTGTCCCAACTAGAAGGATCCCTTTGGATCCAAGGCAAGTTTATTAAGACCATGCTCTTTTTTGGGATTGTGTATCCCCCGATTGTGGACGTTTGGGTTGGAGATCTTGGGATCAAGAGGGGTATAGCCGGATGTAAACGCATTGTTTCTTTGATAACTGCTTCCAAATACTTCAATTTAGGCATGTGGAACTCTTCAACTTCATTGTTCAATCCCACCACTTTAGATAATTCATTTTGTATGTTTTCCATAGCCTTTCGATTTTGCAGAAGTTCGGCCATTGCCCACTCAATTGTTGTTGCGGTAGTGTCTGTCCCGGCTATTACAATATCCTGTCACTCAAAATAATTGATGAACAAGATTATAAACTTTAATATTAATTAGTTCTCCAAGTTTTCCGATTGTAATATATCATATCAAGTGTTAAGTTTACATTAATAAAGCTTCATAAAAATTAATATACCAAAACCTCAGCTTCTAAAACCAAAAAATTTGTAATTGCTTTTTCTCTATAATCAGATACACATTTCTTTTAAAACAAAGCATTATTATAACACCACCAACCCCTGTTCAAACAAAATTGATTCCTCCATCCCCATTCCCCCCCCCCCCCGGCCCCCAAAAAAAAATTTTCTGATATTATAAATGATTACGGTACCATGCCTACTTTTTGTTTTTCTACAGTCTAACAAAATTATGGAAAAATTTTAAGTGATGTACGAATTAATTTTGGTAATTTAGTATTGTAATTTTATAATTTTGATAATTTTAATCACTTTCGGCCAATTTGGCCATCAATTGTAATTTACTTGCAAAATTTAGTCTTGCAAATAAATTCATGTAGGACAAAAAATATCAATTCACTTAAGTTATAGGACTAAAATTGTCAATGACCCCTAAGTTGTAGGACTAACATTTCAATTTAATTAGGTCATGTGCAAGTTAACAGCAATTTTTTGACCAAATTGACCGGAAAAGGATGAAATGACAAATTTTTAAAGTTACATGACTAATTGCGAAAATCAATTCGTGCAGGATAAAAAATGTCAGTCCTTATAAGTTATAGAACTAAAATTGTATTTTTTTCCAAAATTAATATAAAAACTTAAATTTTGACCGTACATAATCAACATTTGTCAATGTTTTAATCATCACCATAAGAAAACAGCACAGTGGTTACGGAAAAAAAAACTTAGAGTAATTAGCAAATAAAATTTTCATTGCTAATCTATATTTTTTAAATAAGAAAAATGTACTTTCTAATGAATTTAGCAACCAAAAATATTTGCTAATAAGTTTAGCAACAAATTGCTTAAAATATATATTAAATAATTAAGATTAGCAACGAATTTTTATTTGCTAATTAGTCTGACGCTAAATTTTACCATAAAAAAATTGTCATAGCTATTGAGTCATTTTGTTGTAGTGTCCTTCCACTACATTTGAAATGATTTTTAGTAATCCTAATGTTTTGGTCTTACTAATTATAGAATTTTTATTTTTAGTCTCGAGGCATATTTTTATTAGATATTTAACTAAAAATGTCAAGTGACCGTCAAGTGTATGAGACCAAAAGTATACGTTTAAAGTTATTATATCAAAAGTGATAATTCGATAACAAATGAATCCAAAGGTATAAAAGCCTTAGAGGACGTATGCCAAATACGTGGCATTTTTCGTTAAAACATCTAATAAAAATAGGCCAAAAGCCCAAAAGTGTTGTTTTTTAAAAGTTACTGAATTAGAATAAGAATTTCATGATCAATGACATAAAAAAATGGAAACACAATACGTCATGGAATGTTACTTTAATAATAAAACTAAGCTTACCAGCAATAGGGCCTTGATTTGCCTCGGGCTGATTGACATCTCGGAATCTTCTTTCTCTTGTAGCTCTAACATGACTTGAAGGAAGTTCTTCTTTCCTTCTTTCTTGATTCCTCCCAACATCTTTCTACATTTAGCAACAACGTACTCAAAAATCCGATCCATAGATTGCATATGACCCTCCACCTCTTTCTTTATTCCTTGAATATCAAGCCAGGCTAGGGCTGGAAGATAGTCAGCAACATTTGGCTTTCCCATCAAATCCACAATCTTAATGACCACTTCCCGGAACTCTTCTCCCAGTCTTTGGCCTTCTTCCTCTTCAACAACGCCACCCCACATCATGTTCATTATGACATTGAGTTCAGTTCGGAAAGATAGTTCACCAAAGTGGACCGGCTTTCCTATATTGGTATACACATCTCTGATGGCCTTTCTGACTTCATCCTTCCGGAGATCGTATGATGCTTGGAGACTGTTGTTACCGAGCACCTCACGGACGAATATTTGCCTCATGGCCCGCCACTGGGAATTGAGCGGTGAAAACCCTATGTCGTTTCCATCATAGGTTGCCGCTAGTGTTGCAATGTTAGAATCACGGTTAGCGAAAATCGAGTCTTGATCCCGAACCACTTCTTTTACTAGGGATGGTGAGTTGATCACGACACATAGTTGGCTGCCAAGATAGAACTTGTAGATTGGACCGTATTGGCCTGCCAAATCTCCGAACTTGTGGAGCAAATTGTTGCCCAAGAACGGCAAGTATCCAAGGATTGGCAAGCCCCGGGGCCCTGGTGGCAAGGGAGGAGTTCTTTTCAAAGGATTGAGCTCCATCTTTGTGCACAACATAGTGGACATTACCAGAACTGAAAGGATAGGAATATAGCAATTCTCCCACTGGTTCTTCGATTATTCACTCTGAATTCTGACCATGGAATCGTGCAATGTGGTGATATTTCACAAGGATTCTCTCATATGATAGCTTTAAGAGAACCCCTCTATTATAGTACTTCGATTTTGCCTATTCTCACAGAACTACTACATTTATATTTGAAACTTGATTGGTTAACACTTTCAGTTTCATACACAAATATTTGACTTGAATATATTAGCGATTGGCTGCACATTTATAGTTATTAGATCCACCAGATTAGGAAATGGTTAATAAACAAAAACTTATTTAATTTTGAGATGTAGTGTTGCAGTGGACTTCCATAATTTAAATACTCAAGCGGAAAAGTTTCTAATTTGTGAGCTGATGATTATTCAATATATAACTTGCTAATATACAAGCCACAATAAGTAAACAATTCGTTGGAGAGAAGTCTAATTGATTACTAGACGTCGTGGTACATTCTGTACATGGATTTTCAAAACTATTTAAATAAAAATAGTTTTGACCAGGATTAATTAATGCTTAATTTTATTTATAGTCAAATACTTTTGTCTCACTTGCAGACATAAATGCTAATAGTCGTTGCGGGCGCAATAATGGTAATTAGTATCTGCCACAATTTTTTACTTTTAACAATGATTACTAATCATAGTTAAAAATCATATTTTTCTAGTGAGATATTTATGAAAGATCATGATAAATGGAGAGGCTTAAAAAGTTAATTAATTTAAAATTTTAAAAATAAGTAATAAACCATACTTAAGTACGATACTAAAAGGGTAATCTTCCTTAATAGTAAAGAATAGATGAAATTACACATTAACTCATATTTCTGCAAAATTCTATTTAGTGAGCAAGTATCTATACTATTAGAAAAAAAATTGTTAAATACCCAAATTTACCATTTATTTCATTTCTCCCCTTCGAAATTTTTTTGGTTAAATTAGTAATTTTTAATACTTTTTAATAATCTCATAATTATATTTTTTTCCTCTTAACTATCCATATTTTTACCCCATATCTCTCTCACCTTACTTCTCTGTATTTTTACAATTTATAACTATAATTTTTTTATTTTTTTATAATTTTTTTCTCATTATTTCACATTATAATTCTTTTTATATGTTCACGAGAACAGCATATAACGAGAACTAATTAGAAAAAAAGAGGGAAAAAAAGTGTTTGAGAAGGTCAAACATAAGAACACGACAAAATAAGAACACGACAAAATATAAACAAAGACTCACACATGTTAACCTAGTAGCTTAGTATATACCAAGTCAACATAATTCATGGATCCATGGTGTATATAGATTAGGAAACCATCAAGTGGCCTAGATTCCAATGCATGAATCTATGCATATTCTGACATAAAATTCCCTTTTAAGTATGGGTGGTCCAATATATGCTAATCAGGTTTCTGAGGCATTTGGGGGACTTAATTAGTTCAGTTAGATAAGTTAGGATACCCAAATTTTTTATTTAAATAAAAGATGATGTACGTATAATTAGGGAAATTTTTCCGACCAATTTCCTAAGAAATCTGTCACAAATCAAACTGAGTTGATACCAATTCATGTTACTTCTTCGTTCGGCTAGTGTGAAATTGATATCTTAAAATCGTTTCTGATGATAACGGACAAACAAAAAATATACAATAATTGGACTCGAGTACTTCATCAAATGAGTCGAGGGAAAAGTAATTGCAAAACTTACAACTGAAGGCACAAGGAATTTTACAAAATGAGAAAGTGTATAGTTGTCAATTTAAAGAGTTAAATATGTATAGGTAAGTGAGAGGATCAAAATCCCATAAAAGACATCGTTTTTTATTGGATGTTGCTTGTTGCTTGTTGCATGCTACAATTGCCACCGTAGACGCTTCTTGCCACCACCATTATGAATCTCAAAATGCATGACATCAAGAAAGTCGTGGAACGGCTATTTCGCAACCTTGTCAAGCAGAACTCAACTTCGATCTTTGAATGTTCGGTCACTTCTGAGATTGGATTCCTTAAACCTCGGTAAGTTGGGGGATTTATGATGTGAGGGTTACCACATGAAGGTCGTATCACGCCCTTTCTCTTGTTTATGCAATCTAATTATCCCTCTATATTTTTTAAAATAATATAATTTGTATCCCTATATTTTAAAAAATGAAGCAGCTTATCTTCTTAATTGCTTCATTTTTAAAACAAAGTAAATTGATATTTATTTTTCATAGGAGGATAATCTGCTCACTTTTAATATCACATGAGGGTAAATTGCTGTACACCCCATAAATTCTAGATTCATCGTATTATTTTAGGGTCTCTATGATTCTATCCTGGTACAATTCAAAATCATAATATGTATGATCGTGACCATTTGATTATATTATCGTATCTGTGATTGATGTGAAATTTCAACTATAACCGTAGCCTTCATACTAGGGCCCTCGCGGTATTCAATTTTCTGAGCTACACAATTAAGAGATTCAAAACGTAACATGCTTTTTCCGGTTACCATTCACCTAAATTTTCACTTTAAAGTGTTAGGAAATGGATCGGGTTAAGATGGATAACAGGTGGAATATGAAGGCGATAAAAGACACACGAATTTGTTAATCCAGTTTGGATATAAATCCTACGTCTGGGGGCAATACCAAGCCAGGAGAAAACACTCAAAGAGGAGGAAAAATTGAGGAGTACAACACACACACACACTTGTATGCAAGTTTTCACCACACGTGAAAGACAACACTCACCCTCGTCTCAACTCTTTCTTTTCTCTCTACTCGATTCTATTCTACTCTACTAAACAATGCTAATAAGAGTAGTATATATATAGCCATGACTTATCCTTTTCCAACTCAACTTGGGATTTCTAAGTTGAATCGGGTTATCCTTTTCCAACTCATCTTTGAATCGGGTTATCCTTCTCCAACTCAACTTTGAATCGGGTTATCCTTCTCCAACTCAACTTGGGATTTCTAAATTGAATCAGGTTATCCTTTTCTTCTTCAAATCAATCTTCACAACTTAACAATCTCCCACTTGAAGATTGATTAGCTTTTCTCCACTTCTTTCTTGGTACCACCGGGTTTGTCCACTCTAGTCATCAAGGCCAGTCGAAGCCGTACACAGCTTCAACTTCTCCATCGCAACCGCCTTGGTCAGCATGTCCGCAGGATTCTTTTCTCCTTGAATCTTCTCCAGCTGCAGTGCCTTCTTCTCCAGAAGTTGTCGGATGAAATGATACTTGATCTCGATGTGCTTTGTCCGCGAATGGAACGCGGGATTCTTTGCCAGATGGATCGCACTCTGACTATCACTATGAAGAATCACATCTGCCTGACGTTTTCCTAATTCACCCAAGAAGTGTTGCAGCCAAATGAGCTCCTTAGCTGCCTCAGTAACTGCCACGTACTCAGCTTCCGTCATGGACAGTGTGACAACCTTCTGCAGCTTTGAGACCCAGGATATGGCTGTACCGCCATATGTGAACACGTACCCTGTAGTGCTCCTCCTTTTATCATAGTCACTCCCTGCAAAATCAGCGTCAACAAACCCAAACAAGGTAAGCTTGCCCTTACCAAACACCAATGCTCGGTCCTTAGTACCCCTTAGGTACCTAAGAATCCATTTTACAGCTTCCCAGTGCATCAATCCTGGATTGCTCATAAAACGGCTAACTACTCCCACTGCATGTGCTATATTCGGTCGAGCACAGATCATAGCATACATCAGGCTCCCAATTGCTGAGGCATACGGTGTGACTCTCATCTTTGCACGTTCGGAATCAGTTTGGGGCGAATCACTGTTGGATAGTTTGAACTGATTTTCCAATGGCATTCTAACCGATTTCGCATTTCCATCTTGAATCTGCATAATACCTTCTCAATATAATTAGATTGAGATAACCATAATTTACCAGTACCTTTGTCCCTTGTGATTTTCATGCCCAATATCTGCCTTGCTTCGCCAAGATCTTTCATGTCAAACTTCCTCGACAACTGATCCTTGAGCCTATTGATCTCCTTGACATTTGATCCTGCTATCAACATGTCATCAACATACATGAGTAGAATGATAAAAAACTCATCGAACCTCTTCACGTAGCAGCAATGATCAGCGTTGCATCTAGAGAAATCTATCTCTAGCATGAAGTTGTCAAACTTTCTGTACCACTGCCGCGGAGCCTGTTTCAATCCATACAGGCTTTTCTTCAAGCGACACACCTGCTGATCATCTCCATTATACCCCTCTGGCTGTACCATGTATATCTCCTCCTCAAGATCCCCGTGTAGGAAGGCTGTCTTCACATCCATCTGTTGTAACTCCAAGTTCTCTGCCGCTACCATGCTCAACACAAGACGAATAGTAGTTAACTTGACAACAGGTGTAAAAACATCAGTAAAGTCAATACCGTATCTTTGTTGGAATCCCTTTACTACGAGTCTTGCCTTGTACCGCTTCTTCCCGTCTGATTCTTTCTTAACTCGATAGACCCATCTGTTCTGTAGGGCCTTCTTTCCTTTTGGGAGCTGACACAATTCCCATGTGTTGTTTTTCTTCAACGACTTCATCTCGTCGTTCATCGCAAGCTCCCACTTGCTCTTGTGGGCATCATTGACTGCCTCTGCGTAACATTCGGGTTCTCCACAATCAGACAAAAGCAAGTAATAAAGAGAGGGGGAGTACCTATCTAGGGCCCTTATCAGCCACGGTTCTCGACCCAGTGCCAAGGGTGTGCTGCTTTCAGTAATCGGTTCCTCCGATACTGGTTCTGGCTCTATCTCCGTCTGTTCGGTTTCGTCCGTCTGAACTCCCATTGAATCCGTATCTGCTGGTCTCATGATCCCGGAATTTGAAATGTCGAGATCAACAAATTCCCTTTCCTTCTTGTCATCGTCCGGGCTTACCTTCCTGTCGTTGTACATTAAATCCTCATTGAATATAACATTCCTGCTACGAGTTATTTTCCGATTTTGATCATCCCAGAATCTATACCCAAATTCGTCAGTCCCATACCCAATGAATGTACATTTAATCGACTTAGCATCCAGCTTAGTCCGATCATCGTTCAAAATATAGGCTGAACAACCAAACGTACGTAAGAAAGAAAGATCCACTTTCTTACCACTCCATACCTCTTCTGGTATCCTGTTGTTCAACGGGACAGAAGGCCCTCGATTGATCAAGAAGCAGCCGTGTCGACTACATCTGCCCAAAACATCTTTGGTAGTCCGCTCTTCAATCGCATGCATCTCGCACGCTCATTCAGTGTTCTGTTCATCCTCTCAGCAACACCATTTTGCTGAGGTATCCCCGGGATTATTTTCTGCATTCGGATTCCATGGTCGGCGCAGTAATTCTTGATACCTTCACTGCTGTACTCGCCACCGTTATCCGATATGAGACATTTCACTTGTAGACCTGTCTCATTTTCTACTAGTGCCCTCCATCTCCTGAATGTATCAAAGGCATCAGATTTTCTTTTTAACAAATACACCCATACCTTTCTAGTGGAGTCATCGACGAATGTCATGTAGTACGTTGATCCACCAAGAGATGACACTGGTGCTGGCCCCCACAAATCGGTGTGAACAAGCTCCAACTTTTCTTTCCTCGGAGTTCTTCCTGTGGTCAAGAAGCTCACCCGCTTCTGCTTTCCGAACACGCAGTATTCACAATGACCCACCTCCACTGATTTTAACTCGGGCAACCGTCCTTTCGACTTCAGCACGTTCATTCCTTTCTCGCTCATGTGGCCCAAGCGATTGTGCCACAGGTTAGCCTGCGATACAATTCCTGCAAATAGGATGTTTGAACTGGATCCTCCCGCCATGTAGAGCGTTCCCGACTTTAGTCCTCGTGCCAAAGTCATTGCTCCCCGACTGATCCTCCACTTCGCGTCTCCAAACGTCGTGTGGAATCCATCACTATCCAGCTGTCCGACTGAGATCAAGTTCCTCTTCAGTCTTGGTATGTGTCTCACATCATGTAGGGTCCAGCATGACCCATTCGTTGATTTGATCCGCACATCTCCCTTTCCTACAATCTTGAGGGGTTTGTTATCTGCAAGATAAATTAAGCCAAAATCACCTGAGGTGTATGGCTCCATGATGTCTTTGTTGCTGCATGAGTGGAATGAGGCCCCTGAATCCACAACCCAATCATCGGAAGAACTGCTCACACTCAACAAGAGTGCATCCGTGATGTCTTTCGTTGCGGCATTCGCTGTCCGGCCCTCCTTTTCCTTCTTTGGCGCCCGACATTCGCTTTTCATGTGTCCGGGCTTCTCGCAGTTCCAGCACACCATCTCCTTCTTGCCCTTGTTCTTCCCCCTGGACCTTGACCTTCCACGGTATTTACCGCGTGTATCAGGTCTCCCTCTGAACTCTGTATGTAGTGCAGAGCCAGATGATCCACCCGTTTGCTTTCTACGGGTTTCCTCGTTCAACATCATGTCCCTGATGTTGTCGAACTTCATCTTTTCCTTCCCAGACGAAGTGCTTACCGAAGTAACAACCACATCCCAACTGTCAGGTAAAGATGAGAGCAAAATTAACGCTTTTACCTCATCGTCAAACACGATATTCACAGATGCCAGCTGTGTCGTAAGTTGGTTGAAGTCATTGAGGTGATCGGCCACCGACTTCCTCTCCTCCATCTGCAACCTGAATAGTTTCTTCATCAGTATGACCTTGTTCATTGCTGAGGGTTTCTCGTACATATCGGCAAGAGTTTGTAGGACTTCCTTCGTGCTCTTCGCTCCCTTCACATGATAGGCGACATTCCGAGAGAGCGACAGGATTATTGCGCTCATCGCCTTTCGATCGAGCACCTTCCATTCTTCATCACTCGTCTTCTCGGATTTCTCTGCAAGTGGTTCGTATAGGTCCTTCCCGTACAGGTAGGCCTCCATTTGCATACGCCAAAACCCAAAGTCGGAACCATTGAACCGTTCGACTGAAAACTTTCCCTCCATCTTAACTCCTTGAACCAGGCTCTGATACCAGTTGTTAGGAAATGGATCGGGTTAAGATGGATAACAGGTGGAATATGAAGGCGATAAAAGATACACGAATTTGTTAACCCAGTTTGGATATAAATCCTACGTCTGGGGGCGATACCAAGCCAGGAGAAAACACTCAAAGAGGAGGAAAAATTGAGGAGTACAACACACACACACTTGTATGCAAGTCTTCACCACACGTGAAAGACAACACTCACCCTCGTCTCAACTCTTTCTTTTCTCTCTACTCTATTCTATTCTACTCTACTAAACAATGCTAATAAGAGTAGTATATATATAGCCATGACTTATCCTTTTTCCAACTCAACTTGGGATTTCTAAGTTGAATCGAGTTATCCTTTTCCAACTCATCTTTGAATCGGGTTATCCTTCTCCAGCTCAACTTGGGATTTCTAAGTTGAATCAGGTTATCCTTTTCTTCTTCAAATCAATCTTCACAACTTAATAATCTCCCACTTGAAGATTGATTAGCTTTTCTCCACTTCTTTCTTGGTACCGCCGGGTTTGTCCACTCTAGTCATCAAGGCCAGTCGAAGCCGTACACAGCTTCAACTTCTCCATCGCAACCGCCTTGGTCAGCATGTCCGCAGGATTCTTTTCTCCTTGAATCTTCTCCAGCTGCAGTGTCTTCTTCTCCAGAAGTTGTCGGATGAAATGGTACTTGATCTCGATGTGCTTTGTCCGTGAATGGAACGCGGGATTCTTTGCCAGATGGATCGCACTCTGACTATCACTATGAAGAATCACATCTGCCTGAGACACCCAAAACATGACTATCTCTAATAATCACTAATAAAAATCACTACATGACTATCTCGATGTGCTTTGTCCGCGAATGGAACGCGGGATTCCTTTTGATAAGTGCGACTACATACTTTTCTTTATAGGAGATATTCTTATTTTGTTATTGAGACGACCTTTCCTTTTACCGATACAATCTGTTTCTCTTCCATAACTTGTATTTTTTCCTATTTATATATAATATAACACTTGTATGAAACCATTAGTTTAAGTACTTAAGAAGATATGAGAATTATGTTCTCCACTCAGGTTGCGTAAAACATTTGAATGATTCTCTTTTAGTAAATTTATTACAATTATATAATAAGTTTCACTCACTAATAATTAATAATGAATGTCAATTATTAATATCAAATATAAATAACTAATTCCAATAATTATAATTACAGTCGCGCAACAACTCTTATTAAAATTGATGAATACCCATATATCAGTAAGACTTGAACTTATAATTTTTTATCGTGAGACTTCTGTTCACCAATTAAACTAGGTCTCGTTGACTGATATGAATAATTTAAAGAGGTGGGAACAACAAATAAATAAAAGTACTAAATATCCCTTGAGACAATAAACAATTATAATAAACAAAAAACTCGTTTTAATAAACAACAGATGGTGCGCTGGTATAATTTTCTTAATTCTAGTCAATAAACAAAAAACTTCAATTCGATTTTTTAAAAGAAGATAAGTCATGTATATGTGTAGCTATCGTAAAGCAAACTGAAATGTTTTTTTTTTTTTTTCTAATTAGAAACAATATATTACATTAATATCGATAAAATTGACAAAGATATCGGTTCAATAAATAAAACTTACAATAAACCCATCAAGTTCCCACCTTAATTTTGGCAAAATTTCCATTAATTCAACTCTTTCAAGCTATTTTTTGTGTATCATTTGTACGACTACTAAACATGGCCTTTTATTATTGAAGTCCAGCCTTATTTTTCTCCAAATTGGTCCTCTTGATTAGATTTCAAGTTAAACTAATTGAGGGTACTAAAATTGATGAAATTAACAAACATTAGTGTGCCAAAATTGATTTAGGGACATAACTAAGGTACGAAAAATATAGTTATCCCTTTAAATAATATAAAAAACAAATTGGCCAAGAGTTAAATAATCAAGTAACATATTTAATTTGGATGAATAACAATTTACTCACATGTGATATTAAAAATGAACACATTACCCTCTTATGAAAAATATATATCAATTTACCTTCCTATACTTTTTAAAATAAAGCAATTTACCTCCTTATATATGGATATAAATTGTTTTATTTTAAAAATTATAAGGGGGTAAATTGTTGAATTTTAAAATACAAAGAGAAAAATCGCTATTTATTTTGTCATAAAGAGGTAATTTGCTTATTTGCAATATCACAATGGAGTTGCTATTTTTCCTTATTTAATTTATTCCATCAGTGTACACATATTCCCGACTGAATTAAGCAGAATACATCACATAAATCAACGGTACCGAACTAAACATACAGACCCTCCCCACACAGCCTGGGCGTGGGAATGGCAATCAACGGTTGGCTTTTCCTCAACACAAGTCCGAGTTTCTCCGCCATATCCACATCTTCGCCGTCCGGCAATCGCCACTCAAATGAATGCAGAAGTGAAGCTAATATATACATCAGCGTCCTCTCGGCCAGAGCCACACCAGCACATACCCTCCTGCCCGATCCAAACGGCGCATACTGAAAATTGTTACCATGAAAATCCCATTCTTGATCAGTCCCGTTTAGAAACCTCTCCGGGTTGAATTCCAGGGGATTGTCCCAGAGACTAGGGTCTCTCTGAATGGACCACACGTTGAGAAAAACAGTGGCGTGTTTGGGGATTGTGTACCCGCCGACGACGCAGGATTGACTGGGGCGTCGCGGGAGGAGAAGGGGCACCGCGGGATGTAAGCGCAGGGTTTCTTTTACTACGGCGTCCAAGTAGCGCAGTTTCGGTAGATGGGATTCTTCGACGACGGTGCTTAGGCCTATGAGATCCGACAGTTCTTTCTGCACTTTATGCAGTTTCTCCTTGTGGTTTAGAAGCTCTGCCATGACCCATTGGATTATGGTTGATGTTGTGTCGGTTCCACCTACCACTGTGTCCTGTTACAATATATAAACGGACTGTATAACTATTATATGATTAAATGTAATTTATTTCGTATAATATTATAAATGAATAAATTATTTTATATATAAAAAAATAATAATTTATTTTTTCTAAACGAAATAATTTATCTCTCTAAATTGTTTTATATTAATATTAATATATTAATAATATATATATAAATTGTTTTATATATTAATAATTCATTTCAAATTTAATATATGATATTTTTTATTTTATTTAATATATACACATTTAAAAATATATTTTATATACATGACTTGTATATATTATATAGAATAGAACATATTAGAAGTTTAAATAAAAGATATTCTTTTGCATTGGTTAAGACCAATAATGATGTGGATATGCGGAATAAAAAAGTATGAAAATACAAAAAAAATGATTCAACTCCAGAGATGAATATAATCTGGAATTAGTACATATAATTAGATTATCTTACTGGCTAAACATTATTAGCTGATGAATAATCATTTCCTTAAATTTACACAAATCATTTTAATTAGCATATCCTTAAAATGGTCGACCTTGACGATACCATCAAATAAAATAAACATATTTTAAATTATACAATAGATTTAATTGTATTTTTGTTCCTGTTAATTTTAATAATTTTAATCAATTTTGTCTTGAAATCACAAAATTAAAAGAGGTGAAGCATCAATATTTCAATTTTAACAAATTTAAAAATTAAAATATTAATTAAGAACTAAAATACATGATTAAAAATGAAATTGAGCCTCATACAATTATCAATAATAATCTAATTAATTACCATAACATAGTATATAACATTGAAAGCAATTGAATCCAATCCAAAACTAGATTTCTCCTAGACCAAATATTGTTAATTAACTCAAATTTTCTATCTATTCACCAAAAAAGTTCTTCTCCAAGTTAAATTTGTAGTGCAAGCAAATTACAAATAAATATAATATATTTGTTACGTGATTGATTATTTTTTTTAAATTATATATCAATCATACAATAAGTGAATTGCATTTGTTATATAATTAATTCAAATTTAATCAAAATCGACTAGCATTAATTTTTTTCTCCTATTCTGTAATATGACAACAAGAAGATCAGCATAGAAGACTTTTTTTCTCTTTTTTTTTGGGGGGGCGGGGGGGGGGGGGGGAGTGGAGGGGGGTTAAGTATGTTTCAGACAAAAGTGAAACTAGTCATAGAAACAGTTGAATTTTCCATTTCTTATTATTTCTATGGGAACCGAAAGTGATGAATCTTACCATTAAAAGGGCCCTTAACTCAGTCATGTTGATGGATGTCTCAGCATTTCTGCTCTCCTTGAGATCTATAAGAGTCTGCAGAAAATCCTTCTTCCCTTGATCAATTTTCCCATTTTCTGCCATCCCCATCCTCTCCTTCACCACCTCATCAACGATTCTATCCACACACTGCACATAACCCTTCATCTCTTTCGCAATCCCCTGTACATCAAACCTGGCAAGACCCGGAAAATAATCCGAAACATTCGGTTTCCCCAACAAATCAACGAGCTTCGACACCACCCCCCAATACTCCTCCCCGATCCTGTCCCGCTTCGCCCCCTCGATCGTGCTGCCCCAGATCATGCTCATTATCACATTCAATTCAATGAAAAACGTTACTTGACCGACGTCCACCGGCGTCCCAATCTTGGAATAAACATCTCTGAGGGCCCTCCTTACCTCTCCCCTCCGGAGATGGTACGACCCCTCAATGTTGCTGTTGCTGAGCATCTCCCTCGAAAATATCTTTCGCATCATGCGCCAGTGTGAGTCGTAGTCCGTCCACACAACGTCGTTCCCTCCATACGACGCGATCAATGCAGCAATTGGCGCATCCCGGTTGGCAAATACTGTATCGTGATCACGTACCACCTCTTTTACTAGGGACGGCGAGCTGATCACCATGCAGAGCTTGTTTCCGAGCTTGAACTTGTAGATAGGGCCGTATTTGTGGGCTAGTTCAGTGAATTGTATGTGTAGGTTTTCATGTAGAAACGGCAAGTACCCGAGTATTGGCAGGCCTCGTGGCCCTGGAGGCAAGGGAGGCGCTTCTTTACTTGTTTTTTTGATCATCCATACAATAGATAGCATGAAAACTGTGGCTAAAAGAGCTACGGTGGCAAAGGGATCCATCCTTATGCTATTATTGGACTATGAGATGTCCTCTCTTTTTGAAAAGGGATAATTACACTCCACCGTATTCAGGTTGAGTGTAATTATATATAATCTTCTCAAGATTGAATCTAACATTCTTAAGTTTTGCTTTCATTTAACAAATAAGTCAATTGTTAGTTAAAATTTACTGAATTTGCTGATATTAATGAAAAAACTGAATGAAAATTGAGACTTACCCTTGATTGACTTAAAAAACTAACTTATTGTAGGTCAAATAATTTTTTTTGAAGTAAACTACCCTTATAACAGTGAAGGTAAACCTCCTCATATGTTTTAATGTGTGAAGACGTATGAGGGTAATTTGATCATAAAAGTATTTTATTTGATTTATTATAAGTTAATAATAAGTCAGTCAGGGAGAAATATAGATTTTTTTTGATATTTTTTGTTAATATCAGCAAATTCCGTGAACTTTGACAAATGAAGAAACTTATTTGTTAGATGTAAATAAATTTTAGGGATGCTAGACGTAATTTTCAAATCACAAGAAATTTACGTGTAATTATATCAAAACTCAGGAGAAGGGAGTGTAATTATCCCTTTTAAAAATAATATGATGTTTTATTTAACATTCACACAAATTTCAACTCACTCATGAAATAATCAGTATCTTTGGTTTCTTTTACGAAATAAATTGGTTTCATTACTATATAATTTGAGTTGCTATCTGTTAGATTTTTTTATGTTAATATTTTTCTTGTCTTGTAATCAAACCCGGATTTGCATGGTCCCACCCCACGCAAATCAATCTTCTTGTTTCTTTTTTTTTGGCTTTTGATTACAAAATGGGAGATGAAAATAGGAAACCCACTGATTATCTTTAATAATTGTGCCTGTGTCGTGTACACGGATTAGGATTCTTATAGCTGATCACCTACGTTGCTAAAAGTTAAGTCTAATTAAGACATATATTTATTTTCATCAAAGATCTTCACAATAATTCAAACTCATGTGGTGGGTTATCTTAATTATCAATATAATCATATATTGAAGGTGCAAACCAATAATTTCAATATCGAATTGAATCAGCTGCCGGTTCGACCGGAAACTTGTCATGTGTCCGATCGAGGTTGGATATATAAAAACCAATACAGACAGGTCAAAACCCCGCCCGACCAGTTCGCGAATTTATAAAAAAATGAATTAAAAAGATGATCTCAAGTAATCAGTACACGGATGGCAAGTGGCACTACAGCTAGTTAAATCATTGTGTTTGTTTGGGGGTGGATTGGTGTGGTTGTCTCGGAGGACAATTGGTTATGTATTCTCGATTGTAAGTAGTTTGTATATCAAGCTACTGAAGTCACGTTTTCCAACTATCCATAAAAGTATCAAAATGCAGAAATTCGTTGTCTTTCTTTTGGTCTATGTATAGGCGTTACAAAATCCACACCGTAATCATCCTTGATAGCCCTGTTAAATTTGTTGTTGCTGGGATTCTGTTAGTGTTGGAACTTGGAGGTATCACCCCATGCATGAGCAGCATATTTACTTTCCTCCTGCTTTTTGAATTTTTGTTTCTTGTATTTAAGTGGGTGAATTGAGTATCAGATAAAAGGTTTGTTCAGTCTGTCCTTTAAGCTGAGTTTGTTTTCGAAAAAAATTCAAATAATCTCTTCTAGCAATTATCATCATCGTCATCTCTTGGAAGGCCTGCTGTAATGCCGTTCCAACACTATCCAGCCTGGTACGGCGTAATGTGGAGGTGGCCGACTTCTGCCCGGTGTGCAAGCATCCACATGAAAGCACTAAACACAATTTGTTGGATGTGTCCCTTGGCCAGACAGGTTTGGGCTTTGACTCATCTTCATCCTTGATCATTTCTTTTTGCATAGCGATGAAGAAGGTTGGTTCTGTAGAGACTGTCACTACCTTGATCCCATGGATGCTGGTCGTTTTCTTATGTACACCGGCAGCAATAAGGCGCTGATGGGAGAAGGTCTCGCAAGCCCTGGAGTTGCTTAATTCTGCCAATTTAGGGTTATAGGATTTTGTTACTTGTTCTTCTCGTCTTCGTCTTGATATGAAACCTCGAAATTTGTCTCTCCCCGAGATCAAAATGGGTTCATCAAAATCAACTTTGATGGAGCCGTCTTTGCTGATCATCAAGACATTAGTAATTACATGTGGGCCTCGTGGGACCTAAGGCTTGTCCAAGCTTTTAAATTAATTACACATTAACTTTGGATTACATATTAGTTTATCTAATCAATTAATTTCATATCCGTATCAATCCTTTACTTAATTCTTGGACTTAATCTTTAATTAATTTAATTCAATAATCCTAAATTTCAATACTTAATTAATTAATCTAATTAACCTTTTGGCTCTCAAATTAAATAGGGCCTCAATAAATAATATAAGTATTTAAGTGTAAACTCCTTTAAAACAATCCTCTCTCTCTCTCTTAAAATTAATTCAGTAATTAATTTTCATTTGAAATTAATTTTTCAATTAATTTTCAATACAGTTAGTAATATGTGTGTAACCTTTATACTTATATCCTCCTCCAAATTTCGGCTTGTACCACTAATAGAATTTGATTTGGTAACTTATTTGCTCTAATTCAATTAATAACTCTTAACTGACTAAAAAATCCAAGATTACTTGTTATTATGGTGGTCGTCTAATAATGATGCATGCCACTAAAGATATTTGAAAATAACGTGAACTTTAAACTGCATGTACCATACGAATATGCTCATTCCGTCAAGCTATTGATCAAAGTCAAGATCACAAATTCTATCGATTCTCATACTTGATTTTGATAACTATGTAAGGAAAAACTTTTTTTTGGTTCATAACTTTGTCCGCGATTGATTTTAGTACACTAACTGTCGTTGTTATCATATTTTGACCAATAATACAGAAATTGGTCAATAAACACAGCGGCGAACGAAAATTAAATTTTTTGCCTAAAAATAGCATGTGCACGGCACATGCTCTTTAATTTGGGAATTTTTAATCCTATGTGGCACTATAGTGTTACATGCCACTTGAGGTGGCAATTTTTGGAGGGAAAAATGTTAGTTTTCCCTCCCAAAGCCAATCACCAACTAATAAAAAGAGAAAAAATGCCATTTCTTCCCCATTTTGCTTCCATCCTCATCCCCTCTTCAAAACATGTCTACCATCTCAAGATCGATTTGTGTTACTGTGGAAAGAGAGCTATTGTTAGGACTTCATAGACTAATGAGAACCTAGGTAGAAGGTTCCATTCTTGTAAAGATTAGTAGGTTATTCTCTCATTTTTCTCCTTGAAATTTTTATTTTTTTCCTCGATTTTTTTTTGTATTTTTTAACTGGTTTACCTTGATTTTTTCTGCAAGTTTTTGCCCATTTTTGTCAGTTAAATGTTTCTAATTTTTCTGCAATTTTTTGCCCATTTTTTTCAGTTAAAGATTCTCATTTTTCTGCAAATTTTTGCCTAATTTTCTCAGTTAAGGTTAGGACTTCATGGACTAATGAGAACCCAGGTAGAAGGTTCCATTCTTGTATAGATTACAAGGTTATTCTCTCATTTTTCTCCTTGAAATTTTTATTTTTTTCCTCGATTTTTCTGCATTGTGAACTGGTTTTCCTCGATTTTTTCTACAAGTTTTTGCCCATTTTTGTCAGTTAAATATTTCTCATTTTTGTGCAATTTTTTGCCCATTTTTCTCATTTAAAGATTCTCATTTTTCTGCAAATTTTTGCCTATTTTTCTCAGTTAAATGTTCTCATTTTTCTGTAAATTTTTGCCATTTTCTTAGTTAAATGTTCTCATTTTTATGCAATTTTTTGCCCATTTTTCTCAGTTATTTTTCTGCAAATTTTTCCTCATTTCTTGTGTAGACCGAAGGATGTGGATTTTTTTATTGGGAAGATCCACCAATGTGTGCTCGGGCAAAGGTTGTAATCCCTGAATTGCTAGCAAAATGTTCTGGATACGAAGCTAAGATTGAAGAAATGAAGAAGATTGAGGAGGATTTTGCAAAGCTGAAAAGAAAATGCAAATTAATTTCTGTAATTGTCGTTCTTATTTTCTGCTTTAAGTTCTACTTTGTGTAGGATGTGTGTAATTTAACTTTATTTTAGTAGGGTGTATGTAATTTAAGTGTATTTAAGTAGGATTTAGTGTCAAATGCTTTTGGTGAATATATCTATGAATTCCTGCACACATACACAAGTTTCAGCAATTGGAACATCAAATTGACACATCAAATTTCTGTATACATACAATTGGGATATGAAATTTCTGCACACATACAATTGGAATATGAAATTTCTGCACAATTTTAATATCAAATTTCTGCACACATACAATTGGAACATGAAATTTCTACACAATTTCAATATCAAATTTCTGCACAATTGGAACATGAAATTTCTGCACATCAAATTTCTGCACAATTTCAATATGAAATTTCTGCACAATTTCAATATGAAATTTCTGCACATCACATCAAATTTCTGCACAATTGGAACATCAAATTTCTGCACATGAAATTTCTGCACATCTACATTTCCAGTTTCATAACAGTTTCCAAATTATACAGTTTCAGTACATTTCAGCCAATACATTTTTGCCAAAACATTTCTGCCAAAAGGAATACAAGTATCTACCAAAAGATTATTGGTTTTTTTCCAATGCATTACAAGTTTTAGGCCTTTTTCTTGCCTTTTTGCAGTTCACTTATGGCATTACTAAGATTTGACAAAATAACAAATATTTTCCTCCTTTTGACAATAGATGGGGTTGATCCTGAACTCCCTTGCTCATTCACTGAATTTCTACCCATTTCAGCATCAACAATAGAAGCTGGCTCCTTAGTTTTCACTCCTTTTTGGCACTATTGAAATTGCTCAAACATACTTGGTGCAGTTGCAGATGGCTTTGGAGCTTTTTTATTATGAAGTTTTGTAGCGACAGGAGCAGCAATTGGGATATGTCTCTATATAGAACCAACACACAATGATTAAAACAACAACACGAGCAATAATTTTGGAGATAATAAAGCAAATAGAATCTTACACTTCTTGTTCTCCTATGCAATATAGGTTCTGCTTCTTGCATGATTGCCTTTCCCTTTCTTCTAACCTATAAAATTTTACAGAAAATTAAAAAAAATTGAAAAAATGACAGAAAAATATGCCAAAATAAAACAATTACAGAAAAATGTACCTGCATTTTCTCTGATTGTACTGTTGGAGGGACTTGGTTAGAAGCATCAAGGTTACACTGATTTGATGCAGTTTTGGTAGCACAACCTCTAGCATTATGTCCTTGGCCGCCACATTTTCCACACTTAACAGTGGTTTGTTGCCTTTTGATCCTGGATGAACCTTCCTTAAGGATTGGAGCACCTCTTCTTTTCTTCACCTTTAGCACTGGCTCATCTGGTTCAAGTTGTCTACTTGATTTAGGGGGTCTACCCACCCTTTTGACAGCCTGTGGTGACACTGGAGGACTCAGGCCATTTCTTCCACTCATCCCTCCCATTGATTGGAAGTATTGGATGTCGACAGGCCTTCAAATAAGTTTCAACCCTGTAACATTGATGTGTGTATTTTTCTATGTCCTCTCCTTGACAAAATATTGCGCTCACAGCATGTTTACAAGGTATCCCACTCAAATCCCACTTTCTACATCCACATGTCATCTCTACAAGATTCACACTATATTGTGTCCCATCAAAACAAGAGATTTGGTAATGCTTGTCATCAGATTTAATTGGTATGCAATCACCAAGCTTCTCAATATTTTTGTCAATTATCTTTTGAATTTGAGGACACAACACCCATTTCCACCTTTTTAAAGCTCTATCTCTATTTTGTTGAAGTCTCTTCATCAAATGCTCCATAAGCCATTTGAACATTGACAATATTGGTTTTCCTCTTGCCTTTAGAATGTTGCTATTGAAGCATTCACAAGCATTGTTTGACAAAATATCGCACCTAAGATAAGTGGAAAAATGTGATCTGCTCCATTCTTTTGGGGGGGTTTGTCATTAAACCATGCATAAGCCCCTTCATTAAAACCCTTTAGTTCTTTCATCTTTGCATTAAATTAATTAACTGTTGTTGCCCTTGCAGCCTTCCATAGCCCATTTTCGAAAGCCAACCCTCTAAAACCATTGATCCTAAAATTGGAATGGAGATGCCTAACACGAAACCTATATTTTGCATTAGGAAACAGTTCCTGTAAGGAACCCACAAGCCCTTTCTATTTATCCGACATGAAGGTATAGTTATAATCATTTTCAATATGTAAATCATTTTCAACAGAGTTAAGAACCATTCCCATATCTCCCTGTTTTCTCTCATCACCACAACATAACAAATTGGGAAGAAGTTGTTATTTGGGTCAATACCGACAGCAGCTAATAACACACCTCATGTGGTCCCTTAAGGTGACACCCATCCACACATATTACTGGTCTACACCCAGCCAAAAAGTTCATTCTCAAAGCATGGAGACATACATAAAGTCTTTCAAACAAATTTTGATCAGTGCCCAATATAACTGTTGATCCAGGATTACTTCTTTTGAATTCATCAGCATAATCCCACAACAGTGCATATTGTGCACTAGGATTACCTTCAAGTATGATCATTGCAAGTGTTTTGCTCTTGCAACTTGATTTCTTGAGATGTTAATATGTACATCTTCCATTGCTTCAATTCTGAACCCCTTAACAGTTTTTTTAGGATCAGTTTTGAACTTATGAAAGTATTTTTTGGACAACTAGCTTGACTTCATGTTCGTCACATTAAATGAAATATTACATGTGTGCTCAGGAACATAGTCTCTAATCTGAAATGTGCATTCACTTTTCACTTGACATGCATGTATTCTCCATTTACAATTTTTATCAAAACACTTTGCATGTACATATTTTCTGTCATTTTCAGCAAACTTTATGCTTCTCTTTGTTTTAATTGCATGTGACTGAATTACAGTTCTAAATTCTTTTTTGGTGTTGAAAATCATTCCAAGAGCAAACTCAGGGTCCCATATGCATGAAGGATTGAATATTGGGAACGTTTCCCCTTTATCCTCTGTATCAGATCCCTTATTAGAGTTTAATTCGTCACCACTCCATATCAAATTCTCCTCACCTGATAGGTTACCTAAATCCTCATCTTCCATGATAATTCCTGCATCTATGTCCTCCATCCTTGCTTCACTCCTGATCATATTATCTACTAGTTCCTCCTTAACCTCATGAACTGGACAATCATCATTTTCAGCTGCCACATCTTCCTCTTCATCCTGATCTTCTTTCATTTCATATTCATACTCACTGTCACTATCATCAAACTCCTCACCCCCTGAAAAAGACTTATTGTCATCTAAGTCACCTACAACTTCATCCCCCTCAGACTCATCACCCTCCTAAGCAACTATCTGCTCATTTATATAGATATCTACCTCCCTTAAATGCTGAAATTTAACAAATATATCATTTAAGGCTGAAGTTGAAGTTATTTATTTAAGCACTTTCCCTTCTTTTATAGAATAAGTCTTGTCCCCCTAATTCCCACATAGTTGCCTAACTCATTCAATGTACCAAGGCCCACATATTTGTATTCAACATTGTCAAATTTATAGGTTTCCCCTCCCATATATCGTTTTTTGTCATACTCCCCCCATAATGAATACTCATTGTAATGAGTCCACTATTGTTGGCTGGAAAAAAGAAAAACAAAGAAAAAAAAAAAAGAACAACACAAATAACATTGTCAAGAAAAGAGAAACAACAAAAATAATACAAAAAATCATAGAAGAAAACACAAATGTGGAGGGACCAACATGCATACAACACACAACTTTTAATAATAGAAGGAACCACACAATAACTCAACTAGAGATTGCTACTGCATAACCATAGTTTTAATAGAATAACATCTTCAACCATCTTCCAATTCTAGCCCCGAGTGAGTTTATTTGAAGGGCAGTAGAAATTCAAACACGAAAGAATGAGTAGAATGAGTTGCAGCATTGCACTTATAAAGAACTAAAAGTCAAAGATACAAAATATCTAGCCTATCATGGAAAAAAAAAAAAGAAAGAGGGCTTAGAGTCCTAAAAAGTGCATGTGGCTGGAGGTGAGGTCCCAGTCATGAATAAATTCCAGAAAAAATAGGAGGAAATTTACAAGATGATTGACATCTACGCAAATAAAAAACAGAACAAAGCCAAAAAGCCAAAGAACCATCCATTACATACGAATTTAAAAAGAATTCCTACTCAAGAATGTGAATTCTTTCATATCCCCAATGACCATATCATTCAAACTGCTTCTATAGTTTGCAGGACATGCAAAGGATTATACTAATAAATGTATCTTCCCAACATGCACCAGCACACAACTTTTAATACATGAAGGGACCACAATCTGCCAACATGCTTTTAATAATAAAAGAAACCACAAACTGCTGACATGCTTCTCGAACAAAAAATAAATTAAAAAGTACAAAACAAATTTAAAAAACAGTGTTCACATGTGAAAAAGACAACACTTTAATACTAAAAACAAACATCATTCAACATAATTTTTAGTCATGGGTGGTTGACAAAGACAATACACGAAATCTATTTATAGTCGAGTAAAAAAATACAGTACTTAGGGATGAAAACTAACCGTAATCGGGGGGAGGATCTCCATTGAGGAATGGGTCTCTAATCACCACCATTTTAGTAGCAAAAATTTAGATTTCACACAATAATAAAGTGAAATCATAAAAGAGAAGAGAGAAATTAAGGCTGAAGAATTTGGGGAGTTCTGCTTCTGAAGACTTTGACTTATAATTTAATAAGTTGTACACGTCATTGTCTACGTGGAAATACATGTGGCTATACTGGCTGCTTTTTCACTATGGCCTTGCTAAGTCAGCAATTTCCGATGGAAATGTTTAAATTAGCGGAAAAATTGACAATAAAATCCTAATTTGTATTTAATTGACCCATTTCTGTAAATTATTAGTCAAAATGTGATAACAGCGAAAGATAGTGTACTAAAATTAATCTCGGACAAAGTCAATGGACCAAAAAATTTTTTTTGCCTAACTATGTATCCGCTCTTCATTGTTTCTTACTAAGAAAACTTCTGTTCTATTTGATTGTCAGTTATGGCTACAGACTTTCAGATATCAACACAGTTTAGAGAACATAGGAGATCGCCATCATATCGTGATGAGCGATGAATCCCTTCTTGGAAAACACCAATCTCCTTGTATGTTCTGATTGTATTGGTGCAGAACTTTATATTGCAGTCACATCAACCAGAACCAAGAAATAGCCGCCCCGTGCACAAGGTTATTGTGGTTCATCAAGTTAGAAGACTAAATGATCATTCATACGACTTTCATATGAAAACTCTTTCGAGTCAATTCAATGAACTTGACAACCTCCTTGTAAGGCATCCACTAAAGTGTATAGACCTCATGCATTTGTCATCGATGAAAGCCAATACTTAACATATAAAAGCATCACTTAGCGCAAGATTCTACAAAACACTTTAATGCCCTTTTTTAAGGGTTCTCGATTTGGAATTTTTTAGACCAATCATCAGAAGTTGATTACATAGTTGGATTAAATTAATTCATATTGAAAAAGTTCATTTGATGGATGACCCAGAAAGAAATTCGATTTCTCTCACCGAATCAACGCTGTTAGGGGTTTAACATGTCAACAAGAAAGCAACAGGTACCCGAATTAATCGCTACTTGCATATGTAAATGTGACTGGCTGGCCGCTAGGTGAAAGTTCTCTTTCAAACATGGAATAGCCCAAATCATATACAGTTAGACCCGTGCGCCAGTCAACCTAAATTCAGCCTTGTCAAAGTCTATCCAATCAACGGCTTACACAGCATCTCGCAGTAAACCCTCCAAGAGCTTACATCTTAGGGTTTCTCCTAGTCTTTCACTTCCTACCATATTCCTTTTTGACTCCCTATAATTGGATCGTCTGAAGCTTGCTTTTGGACTACAACAATGGTGAAGGGTTGTCAGGGGGAGCGCGTCAAGTTAGCGCTTTATTTCATCTCCCACACAACTGTGGTTAATTTCGCCAGACAAAGCTTTTTGTCATTTGATTTTGATATTTCTTCTTAATTGTTATTGTTTTGGATCGCTTGAGTGCAGACTCTACGAGCGTGGAACTGTACGTGGGTACAAAAGGTAAACGAAATGGAGGAGCTTGTGTTTGGTAAAAGTGCAAAAATGAAGAAAAACAAGTTAAGCAAGTGTGATATGATGCGAATAATCTTGTGATAGGTCGAAATCAAATCAGTATCCAAACATATCGTTTATACATATTGAGGGAGTGAATACTCAGGACGAAGTAGCTTGGTACCTTGGGAAGTGCATGGCTTACATTTACAATGCCAAGGTTAAGAAGAATGGCTCTCACTACGGTTGCATTTGGGGCAAGGTTGTGCGCCCTCATGGTAACAGTGGCGTCGTTCGGGCCAAGTTCAAGTCCAATCTTCCCCCAAAATCCATGGTAGTTATTGTTCTCTTTCACTAAAATTTTTCTTATTTTCTGATATTGATAAACTTGTTTTTATCAATAATATGTTAAATTTAGGGAGCTAGAGTGAGGGTGTTCCTGTATCCAAGCAATATTTGAGGTGTGAACTCAAACTTTTCATAAATTGCTATTGATCATTGCCTCATGTTATCAGATGTGTGAATAAAAAATCAGGTTCTTACGCCACATAGCCTTGTAAGGTGAAAAATGTCCTAAAGTTATGATTTTTGACCAACCTGTTATAAACCCATCCTGTGTGTCGTCATTTCACAGTGCGATTCTATTGAGTAAAAAAATGCTACCAATTACTGTGATCATATAAGAAAAATTACTGAAGTAGCTCTACACCCCCCCTCCCTTTTTGAGTTTTGTGCTCCTAGACAATATGCATCCAACAACTTTTGGAGCATCATGTGTCTTTCCCCCCAACTTTTCCACCACAAAAATTGAAAATTCTCCAGTCCCTTCCATTACCTATGTTGTTGGTTTAATAGTTAATAAATTATAAAATAAGAATTTCTAGTTTAGTTTGGTAGATGAACTGCTGTTAGATAAAGTTAGAGGGTTGAAATGGTACTAAACCAGTTCTAGCCTGCTTTGCTTTATCGTGCAATATGTTGGGGCTCCATGGGAGATTTGTTGTCTTAATTTTATCTTACTTGCTGAGTATATATTGGATTTGAGCCTACAGGCTCTTGTTTTTTCGTGCATTTCAAATCTCTAGGGAAATTCAAATAAGCTAACAACCTGATTGGTAAACCTAAAGGCATTGAGTTATAAATCAAGAAATTGCTTATTGGTAATTGATGTAGAGCAAAAAAATTGGGTGCAACAAGTTTCGTTTACGTTTACACCTTGTCAAATATTACCTTGTTTACGAGTTTTGTGTGGTTAAATATGTGTTTAGAAAGAAAATTATAGTTTATGTATACAATTAATTCTATTCTATTCATTCCCGTGGAATTATTGTACAGAACTACCCATTTTATTTTCACCCACGCATATAGAAAGCCTAAAATTTTGTTAAGGATTATGTGTAAAAACTATTTAAAATAGAAGAATAAACACAGAATGTTACTGAGATAATGTAATAAGATATTAAGGTCATTAAGCATGGTGTTGTAGCCAATGTTTACCAGACGTGTTCGATTTGGTTGACACTGATAGCAATGGGCTCATAAACTTTTGTGTCTGTTCCGGTGTTCCAATTGTGCAAACTATAAAATTGTGTTCTCATAGAGAATATTTAGAGTAGTGTAGGAATAATGTATTTTATTAGAAGCTACAAGAGGAAAGGCAAAAACTGCTAGATGAGCACTCTCAAGCTATGAATTGTGGGTCAAATTATCTAAAATGTTCTATCATAGCATGGGCAAGGCCTAACTGGATAAGAAACTGATACTTTTTAATCATTATCTATATATCTCAAGACTTCCATTGTTGTTTGAGATGTGGAAAGTTTTGTGCTTGAAATTGATATTACCTTTTTTCCCTTTTTTTTTTCCTTCAGAACGACTTACCAATTTATGAGCAAGCACCTTTTGTGTCATTTAAGAACTTGTGCTCCTGTTATTTTACTAAAATTTGGATGTAGATTGAAAGTTATTTTGAGTAGAAATGCAAATGATGTATGAATAACTTTGGTGGGTTGTGAAACAGGAGACTAGAGTGCGGGTGTTCATGTATCTATGCACTTGTGTGAAACTCTCAATTTTGCACTAAATCCCACAATAACATCTAGGGTTAATTACGATGCAGTTTGTGGGTTTTTCTTATTTTCTATCGAATTCTTATTGACTATTTTATAAAATAATATGTCAAATTATCATCTAGAGTGCCTTTTTACATGGTTTTGGGGTGGTTTTGTGATAATAAGTCATCAAGACTACTAATAGGAAGAATATATATTGCTAAAACCCTTTAACGACAAAAAGTAACAAATTATTAAAATAGTCAAAGAAAAATACATAAACTATGTTTGGATTCATGTTTTTGCATTTTTTGAGACAAGATAAAATACACACAATGTTTTTTTTTCGTGTTTTTATACCTTATCTATCTGTGTGTTTTTATATTTTTCAACTTTATATATATATAATATATATATATACACTTGTATATTTAATATAAAAAAGACATATCCCAAATCCCAGTATCAAACCTACACTACTTATTTTAAAATATTTTAAATTATCTCAAAACACAGATCCAAATATATAATCTATTTTCAACACACACTTATTTATCTCTATTTGTAAAATACAAAACAAAATACTCAAAATACAAATCCAAACATCACGGTAAATTCCTGAAAGACCTGAACTCGTGCTCTTGGCAAGGCGACTATGAATTCACATTTATCTTTCGCTGATGGCATGATGCTATTCTTGTGAATTTTTGACATGATAGGATCACTTTATTATGTTCTCATACGTGTTCTGCAAAATAGCTTTGGATTTCAATATTTTAAGCATACAAGAGTGAACTGATTAAAGTTGGAGGCTGTGAAGACTCTAAGTCCATTGTGGATGAAAATGATAATCTTATCCTTCACAGCAGTATAGGTCATTTTGGCAGAAGTAATCAGAAGGAGCTTGTTTTTTAAAGTTAGTGGAGAAGCTTTAGCGTTACATAGAAAATGGAGATATATGGTATATAACTTCTCCAAGATGAAAGTCGAAACTTGAATATTTCTGTGAACGGGGGGTGTTCAAGGATAAGAATTCCACAGCTTACATGTAAATCGAATACTAAATTAACAAAATTTACCATTAATGTTGTAGTAAAGGACAACACTCTTGAGTTACACTGGCATTAAAAATACTGTTCGAGTTTATTTTACTTGCACTGTCAGGTAACCTTTGATGTAAGTTTAACCATAATATGACTCTTGACTGGTTCAATGATTAGAAAACTCACTGTTGAATAGCTTAGTGGTAGCACAGACATACTGCTTGCCAAATTTCACATTAATAGATCAAGAACTACTTCATTAAACTAGAATCAAAAGATTACTCATATCTCTAAATGGTTTCCTATTTAGGTTGTATGCCATGATACTGAAAGAGTAACCAGCTCGCTCAGAAGGATGCTACTACCTCAAGTTGCAAGATCTGTTTCTCTGGAGGACATTTTATCTATGGTCATTTAGATCTTTTTAGTGGTTCTTGGGAGTTGGGGCAGTGGAATCTGGGAATGGAAGAGAACAGCAAGATTGTTCCTTCTTAGATATTCGACAGTTTGAAAACTGAAAACGTTACTTTGCAAAATCAAATGGACAAGCATATGAAGCTGTCAGTGGTGGAAAGTGATAAGACAGGGTATGCATATGGCTGTTCATTAAGATTAGGACCGCTTGAAGAAGCGAGTGAAGATGAAACAAAAAGTGACTCAAGCAATGGTGATCAGTTGGAAATGGTACTGTTTGCTATGAAAAGGTAATATTGGTTTTGCCTTTTTCCTGCAGTAACATGTAATCTTCAATAGAACTTGCGTGTTAAGGGATGAGTTAGTTAGTGAATGTTCCCGAGGATGTGGCGTTGGTATTAGTAAAGACCATACTGCCATTAAATTTGGTGTACTGTATCACCTGAAGTTACGAGAGTACTAACACCCAGATTGCTAGGTATAATGTCTACAGAAAAAGTTAAATGCAAACCATACCTCACATCGTGCATAGAACTAAATCTTTACAAGCTAATCCAGTGGACAAGATTGTAAGCATGTTATTGCTTATAAAATATAAGTTCTATATGGTTGAAAGCCATCAAATAGCTCGAGCAGGAATTAGATTGAACCTGATTTGTATAATGCTCATTTTGTGCTCTTTGATGAAGTCAATGTTCATGGAAAAGACATGCATGATATCCAACTTTCTTAGAAGAAATTCTGAAAATAGAGGTACGACCTTGAGAATTGCAAATTGATTAGACAAACTCTTATAATTGGAACTTATAATTGGAACCTTTGATGATACTACTGTTAGGTTCTCTGGTTGAAAATATGTTGTCTCTGTGGTGTGTCACCAAGCTGGATATGATTGAGGGTTGGTCATGATGCAAGGTGCTAACATTGTCATCTCTTGCCATGATGAATTGGTGATATTAGGCCTAAAATACTCTTATCTTTTCACCTTCCTCTCCTTTTAGCTTTAAGTTGGTCTATGTTTCTTCTGATAATTGTAATGCTTTTCTTCTCCGGGGTACCTGAGGTTTTCTTGCTTTTACAGGATATTTTTGTGGAAGGAAATTTCATAGAAACTGATTTTGGTGATTTGGATAGTGATTCAGAGTCCTCATCCTCTGACTCTGCTGCTTACGATGAACCACAAACTGTGAAGAGAGATTTACTATCATCCTTTGACAAGACATTTCATCGTGTATTCAGGGAACATATTGTTAGTCAACTGTGCATTTCTTTGTCTCAAACATGGATGTCCATTTAATTAATAATGTAATACAACTATATGTTCCTTTTCCAGACTGGTGTTCTTTAGTTATGAATTTATTATTTAATAGATCTGAAAAATACCTTTTCCTACAGAGATGTGCATGAGACTACTCTCATGTAGCAACCTTCGGTGTATGTAGTTAAGGGAGAGAATAAGAACATGTCGTGCAAGTAATTTAAGATCTAAACAGAGTACTCAAGCCTGGTTCCACAAGGTTAGTGAAGTAGTTGGTAACTATGGATGTCATAGATGTTAGGCAGACCAAAGTATTTCTGCTGTGGGACAGTCTAGTATGAAGTTCGGATTCCATGTTGGTTATATCTTGATCCCTACAAGTGATGTTGGGTGTAGAGAAGACTAAGGTGAAGTTTATCTGCATTAACACTTTCTCACCAAAATATGGAGCATCGCATATTTCTTTGGCATCAAGATTGCCATTGAACATATAGGACCTCTCTATCCAATGGGAAGTCTGCTCTTGATGTACTTGAAGAAACTTTCTTACTTTTCACTAAAAACCTTCGCATTCTTGTGGAACGACATCGGTGCTCACTTGGGGAACAAGGCAAGAGGATAGATATATCTTATTGTAACAAGGCGGGGAAAGTTTCTTTCCTGTAGGATAATGAAAATTTTATTTTATCAATCAGAAGCTCAAGAAATGGTATTTTAAGTTAATCACGAACATATTTTTGTAATATCATTTCTTCTAACTCACGCACACATAGGTTCGGACACAAGATCTCCCATAGAAAATTTTTGAGCCCAAACCGTTGGGTCTCCTATTACCTTTATAATATCATTACGGAAACACATTAGAATTGCTTCGTTTATTTTCAGAAAAATATCTATTTGATTTCAGAATTGTCTCCCAAAAACGTGATATTTTAGAAACTAAAACCTTACACTCGAACATTCTTATAAGAAAAAAGCAGCAAATGTGGGGCACATGAAAATTTGTTCTCCTACTCCCTCGTTACACATCTCTCTTCCGCACTTATTTTTTCCCCCCAAATCTCTACTTGATGTTTCTAATTATTTTTTCCTATTCATTGGTATCAGCTAGAACGATTAATTTAAGAAACCTAGATAATGTTCTAGATCATGTTCTTTTAAAAACAATATCTGAGAATGAAAGTAGAAATTACAATGTTTGTAAAGAGAAAACACGTAGCGGTTTTGCCAAAATGAACCCAACTCTAACCTTAATTGCTATGAGTTTATTCCCTATATCAGTAAAGTTTTCGTTTCTCTGGTCAATTATGCGTTGATTAAGGTTGGGCTAAAATTTCAATCAGTAAAGTTGGACCTCCTAACCTAAACAATCTATACTAAACAGCCTAGTTTAGATACATTATGGCAACTGTATATGTTTCTTTGATATTTCTTTGGATTCTTGAGTGCACAAATCATCGTACGCCGCTTTCTTTCTCACACATCAAACATGGCACCGACAGATCTGTATGGACCTATGACATGTTGTTTCGGTCACTATGGTAATGGTAGGGTTAAACACTCTCGTCATGATGAAGAAACTGTGTTGCTTTTATCGTAAACACCTCTACTTTCATACTTGTTTGTCCACTTTTTCTACATATCTGGACCGTCACTATTTGTTTATCTTCTTTCTGCTTCTTTTGTCAATGCTTTATTGTTGGGCTTATATTTGGCATCCTGTTCTACCACTATTAAGTGCCTAATCTGCTGCTCAAATTTTATGTTCCCTTTATTGATGCAACAAGTTATTTGATTTGCTATGTCGATCCTGTATAACGTAAAGAGTTTATACAGAAATTCTAGCTGAATGCTTTATCTAGTTATATCTGTTTTCTGTCTCAATACTATTATGCCTATTTTTCTATGTTAATGCCTATTAAACAATGTGTTGATTTGCGTTTTCTGGCACCTATTCTGCTAAATTGTTGAAGGCCTGGCACATATACATGGACAAGGAATCATCCATCGCGATTTGACTCCGATAACATCTTTTTTTATGCTCGTGATGACACCAAAATTGGGGATTTTGGTCTTGGTAAGAGACAATTGCTAGACTATTTATTTGATTCTCTTGATTTAAGCTTTTCATTGAGGTAGAAGAATTACATTACTTCCCCTATTGCGTAATAGATGTTAATTTGGTGTAAATTGAGTAGGGAGAGTTGCATGGAGTTCTATGTGATGCACTGAAAGCTTTGAGGCTCATAATATAATCTGATTGTGATATTTCTGAGCCTACCTTTTTCATACTTCACAAAATGCATTGCATCTCTTTAGGGTGGTTTTTTTTGTTAGAATTCCTGTAATTTATTGAAATGATTTTGCAGGGACATTATACACAATAGGCAAAATTGCAAAATTAGTCCTATATGTATGGGGGTGATAAAATTGATCTCGTAACTATGAGACTGACAATTTTAATCCTTTATGTTTAAAATTCGTAGCAATTTTGGTCATTCCAGCCAAAAAAGTGATCGAAAATTAACAAATTAAATTGGGAATTAGAGTTTCAGCGAAAAATGAAATTACTTACACAATCAGCATCCTGTGTGGATGCTGACATGACAAAAAAAGGTTGACCACCACCCACGACCACCAAGCTAGCCGCTAGAATTTTTTCTGGTGCGTCTCCCGCCACGTGTACGACCATTGAACTCGCCGTCCTATGTTGACTCCAATCCTACAACATGTATTTCAATTGGAGTTCAAACGTGTCTCCAATTGTTGATTATAGTCTTATCCTAAAATCTAGATATGCTTTTTTTTTCTCTTCTTGATTCACCAGCATCCGACCTATCCACTGTTCGAGCTCACCACCAATCAACTCCCCATCCTCCGGCGAGTTGATTGCACCCTAGTCGATCCATTTTCGTGAACTATCCGGTCGGTTCTCTTCGTTTTTATTTTCGCCACTTTTTTGCTGCACCCACCATTGGTTTTTCCATCATATCTTTGTCACTAGCGATCATTTCACCGGCGGACCAACACCCTTGTGTACGCTCCTCATGGCGCACACATCCCTCCGATCAGTTTCCGTCATTGGTACATCCACGTCATGGTCTCATCATCGGTTGACTTCTCTTATATGTTTTAATTTAGTGGCAATTTTTTGTCCTTCCTACCAAAATTACTAGTCATCAATCACGTGTTTAAGTTGAGACCAGTTGGCAACTGGAACCCTAAGTCCCAATTTGTTCGACTAATTTTTGGATAATTATGGCCGAAAGGACCAAAATTCCCACTAAATGCAAACATATAGGATTAAAATTGCTAATTCAGTAGTTATAGGACTGATTTTGCAATTTTGCCTACCACAATAATAGGAATGAATGAACAAAAATGTATTAGTTTACCACCTAGTTAGTTTATACGTCTACTTTTTTTTTATTAAAGTATTCTAAAAACATCTAAAAAATTCTAATATTGAAAATAAGAACTTAATAGATGCTCAAATGGCAAAGTGAAAACCAAGATAGGTTTATTAACTAGAAACTAAAACTCCAAAACACTCACTAATAGCCCTTGATTCACCATCCAGGATCAACCAGAAGCTTAATATCATTCTTCCTAATTTGGTGATGTGGTACATCTACCACCTCCACAGCCTGCATAGCTGATCCCTCAAAAACCTTCAGATTTCGGTTACACCATAAGCTCTAGCAAGTAGCAGTAATCCTTTCAAACTTAGCTTGCTCTACCGGCGGATATATCCCTCGTAGCCAAACCTTTGCGTCCACCAAACTCAATTCCACTAATTTCCAAGCCAACCTTGACACTGTCTAGACAAGCCTAGCAAATGAACAGGCCAAAAGTACATGCATAACATCCTCCCACCTTCCAGCCAAACTCCCTTACCTCTCAAATTTGTCGAAGTCGGCAGAGCTTTGAAGCATACTGTCAAAAGGAACAACTATATCTTTGGAGTAAGGCATAAATCCCATACCATGTTGCACTTTCTTGACCTACTAGATGAGGAAGCAACTATATGCATTGCACAAGCTAACAAGTAGGCACTCTTCACAGAGAATTTCCCCTATTTATCATAGTGCCATGTAAGATCATTTGGTTTGCTTGCACTTAACAGAGGAATTGATAAAATGCAATCAGAATCAATAGGAGCACACTCCTCTCTGAGCAAGGGTTTGTTCAACCCAGACTCACCCAACAAAGCAGCCCCTTTTGTAGAGTCATGAAGCATCTTTGATTTAATGACTACTAGGAACGAGATGGGTCTAGGGAGCTAAGGAACCCGCACGACAGAAGCCGACTCCCCGTTGCCAATTCACTATCGCAAGCCAGCCACCAAGAGATCTCTGGCTCGGAAGATGGAACGCCATGTGAATGACGGGAAATAGTTGCTTTCTGCTGCAAAGAAGTTTGAATTTAGGAAGTACTTATGATGAAAAATCCTATGAAGGAAGCAATTATGTTGCATCGCCACCCTCCATGCTTGTTTGGCTAACAAAGCGCTATTGGCTTCCCTCAGACCACGAAATCTCAAGCCACCCTCCTCCTTACTACGACAAAGTTTAGGCCACGCGATCTAATGAATCCTTCGTGCTACAAAAACTCAGCCATCATCCCTTCGAGAAGAATACCCTTCAGAATTTCGAAACAGTTCATAACATATGAAGGCACTACTTGTACAATAGAATTGATTAACACCACACGGCCGGTTCGAGAAAGTTTCTTAGTAGCCCTTCCATTAAGCTTCTGCCAGAATTTGTCCTTAATACCTTTGAAGACCTCATTTTTCGACCGACCTACTATCGAGGGAAGTCCTAGATACTTTTCATGTTTTTCTTTGACTGCCACTCCAAGAATTGTACCTAAGTCCTCTCTTTTGGTGCTAGGATAGTTTTGCTTAGGACTAAAGCAGATTTCTGCAGATTGATTTTAAGTCCAAAAGCCACTTAAAAAATCTGCAAAGTATTCTTGATAACAAACATGGCCTTGTGAAAAGCCTCACAGAAAATCAACGTGTAATCTGCAAAAAGGAGGTGGGAAACTCGCTGGGCTTGCCAAAATGGGAACTCTGTGAATATCACCTTTGATTTTTGCTTGTTGAATAAGGTGGCTGAAGGTCTTTACACAAAACCAAAAAAGATACGATGATAAAGGATCACCCTGATGGATGCCCCATTCAAGGCGAAGGAAATCAAATTGATCACCATTCAAAAGAAAAGAAAAAGAAACCTTGGTTACACACATCATGAGTAAAGAGAAATTTTGGATAAAATCTTACTCTAAGCAATTCCTCTCAAGGAAAATCCACTTCACCAGAACATAAGCCTTACTGATATAAAAATTAAGTGATATGTAGCCAGTTTGGCGCTATCTTTTATGTGATAAAAAGTGATTAACCTCGTACGCGGATAGCACATTATTAGTGGAAAACATACAAGCAATTCCCTTGTGATATCGCAAATGAGCAAATTAACTCCTTATGATAAAAAAAATAGCGATTTACCTCATTGTATTTTTTAAAATACAATAATTTACCTACTTATATTTTTTAAAATGAAGTACCTCTCTATATAAGGAGGTAAATTATTCCATTTTAAAAATAAAGGGGGATAAATTACTATATTATTTTCATAGGTGGGTAATATGCTCATTTTCAATATCACAGTGGGTAAATTGCTATTCACCCCATTATTAGTAATTAAACGATCAAGAATAAATACAGATTGCGAAGCAGAAATGACTGAATCAAGAAACGATTTAATTTGATTTGCCAGAAGTTTAGATATTAGCTTATAGATCACATTACCAGCCTAATTGGTCTAAATTGGGTTACGTTCCCAAAGTTAGGGCATTTAGGTAGAAGCATGAGATGAGTAAACTTAAGTAAAATATCCAAATAGCTATTATGAAGAACATCCAATATGCAATTAGAAACCGACAGGCCAACAATATGCTAATACTTTTGATAGAAAATAAGGGAATACCATCAGGTCTCGGTGATTTTGGGGATGCATTTGTTTCAAAGATAAGGTGATCTTGTCCTCAGAAAATTGCTGGATCAATGTTTCATTCATAGTTTGGATCACTGGAATTTCAATGTAATCCACTGCTTCACATATCACTGACTCTGGGGTCGCGTGGAATCAAAATGTCTACAAAATACGCTGCATTGTCCCTCTAATACTCCTCGGATCCATAACTAGAATCCAACTTTGTTCCTTAGTATTATGAATTCCTTCCTTATTCTCCTCTCATTAGCCTTAGCATGAATAACAACGTATTCTTGTCTCCCTCAGTTAACCATAATGCTTTAGCCTTTTACTTCCAAGAAGTTCCTCCTTGCTCACCTGAAGTGAAGTGTGCCCATCTCGGTCTCCTTTCTTTTTTCTTTGCAGTTTCCATACAAGTCAAGCCTGTGAGCTAGTTTGAGGCAGTGAGCCAGTGCCTGTGGTTGAAGTCCAAGGTACAAAAACCTGCTTTCTCAGGTTCAAAAGCCGAGGTTCCTTTGTTTTGGGCAAGTCCAATTACAAACAAAAGAGAAGGATGTCCTCCAATTTAGCCCTCAAATTTGATAATTTGTTCCTCAAACTTGCTGTCAGCTCCTGCTATTTCAGATCGCAAATCTAAGCAATTAGGTCACTAAATCGATCAAGAGCATTACCAAAAGCCTCCTTGTTTCACCGCAGCAAGCCTACGCGACAACCTCTCATTTTTTCGATAAAACTTTGTTGCTTACCGCTCAGAAGCCCTCTCTCCAAGCACTGCTTAACCACATCCATACAAGTTGCTGATTTTATCCTTATTGCCTCGAACTGAAATCTATATATTCCACCCTCGAATACCATTGTCGCCTCACGGGTCAAGGTCCACCCAAAGGAGGAGTGGTTTGAGCTTGACTGAATGTCATTCTAAACCTTGGCTCTAGGAAACAGTTGCGACCACTTTGAACAGCAACACGCACGGTCAAGCTGTTCTTGGATTTTATGTGGGGCCTCCCTCGCATTGCACCAAGTGTATGGAAAGCCACTAAAGCATATATCCTGAAGCCCTCAATTTGCTAATGAGCTCGAGGTGTCATGCCTTTTTTTCCATGTTGGTGTACGATTTTGTTGAAATCTTCTAGACACAACCACGGATGAATACAACTCTGACCCAAGTAACGTAACAATTTCCACGTTTCTTTGCATTTGCACACCTTCCCATGCGCATAAACACCAGTAAACCTCCATTGTTCAGACTTTTTATCTACTTTAATTGAGGCATTTGTGTGAATTTGAGAGTATGATTGTATCCACACCTCAACATGTTTACGCCAAAGCAATAGAAGACCACTAGATTTACCTTGGGAGTCCACCCCCACTCCATAGTAAATCAATCTTTCCTTCAGCTTGTCATGTCTCCTCTTCTAGGACTTGGTTTTGGAGAGAAAAATCAACCCGAGGCTATGAAGCTTTAATATCTCGACAAGGTTTTGAACTATCGAAGGGGCCCCCCTTCCAACTAAGGATTTTCATAACTCCCAGCGAGACGCTCTGCAGTTTTCGCCAATAAAAAAGCAGAATCCTCATCTTCCAACAGAGCTTGTTTTTTTACCACATGACTCGCCCATGCACCAAATCAATTATAGTAATGCCTCATTTCATTTTAAGGCAATACACCTCCCCCTTTCGTATCGCCACCTCTCGTTGCAAACGTGAGAGGAATATTGATAAGAGTCGTTTCTAATAGTGTTAGTGGAGCATGTTAAGCCACCATATTCTCGATTTGCTGAAAATGTGACACAACTCCCTCTCTTCCACGATTCCTTTGCCCCTATCCATTACCTCACCACGGTTTGATGCGTTCATGTCCATATTGCACTGAGGAGCCTAAACATTGCTCTCTACCACTCTCCACTATCTTCACTGGCACCTCTCATTGTTGAGTGGGAACCCGAACTGTCATGTACTCCAAACACCCCAAAAATCTCAGCTCCTTTCCACCCGTACCTCGTTAAGTAGATGCCGATGACGTCTTCTTCCATCTATTGAAACTTAATGTTGCTTTAGGATGAAATCTGTTTGTCTTGAAAGCCTTCTTCTAACTGCTTCAAACAGTATTTCGCAATTCACCTAAGCATCCACATAATTAGCAGAAGTTGGGGAGCCTCTCATATGAAAATGTCATCAAATGCTCCTCTCCCATTCTGGTCTTAAGTTTAAGTGCCCAAGGTAGCAGAAGATAATGTTGATAGCAGCCCTGATTCTGTAATGTTACCCCCCATGCAGACTCTAATGGTTCCATCTCCAAGTCTCTGAATTTCCTAATTTTGTTGCCAATAAAAGTTGCAATCCCAAGATTCAACTTACTCAGCGGCAAATCATGTACATGGATAAGTCACACCAGCTAAGGTCGACGTGCATCGGATTCTCATTCACGTCCATGCTGCTTAGGACTAACACGTTCTTCTCAAAACTCCATGGGCAGCCTTTTAGGGCCTAATTCCTATCTAGGATATGATTAAACCGAAAGATCCATACCCTTCACCGGCATAAACTATAACGAAAAGACCACACTAACAAACCAGACAGAGAAAAAATGGGAACAAAACAACAGGGCAAACTAGAAACACAACTGTAGCAAGTTAGTATAAACATAAGGAACAAGATGAGAGTAAAGTGAACCAAACTGAAGAAAACCTTAACCCTAATCCCTAACTATAACACAAAGACAGAATAGATCCGCATGCACCGAAAAGGATAACAGTAGTAAAGCTATGAGCAGATGAAGAAGATGGCTCGAATCTCACTGGTTTTGATCATCGGTACAATACACCGGCATCGACTATTGTCAAAACGACAGACGACAAACCCTCAAACAAAGGGAACATCGACTCTCATGCAGGAAGAATTACTAGATAACTAATATTTACCATACTCTAAAATTCTTCTAAACAAATTCTATTATATATTGTTTCTTGTACAAGATTGAAGTGAGGAAAAAAATAAGCATTGAATACTAAACTTTATTATCCACTTATCCTAGTGATTTCATTAAGTATATTTATAATGTTAAAATAATTTAAAAAATAACTAATACAAATCAATAAATAGAAAAATCAATTAATGTGAGGTAACAAATATAAAGGTAACCTTATTGGAAGGTAATAAATTTTTCTAACCTTAAAACTAATATATAAGGTTATTTATGTATCCACACTAGTGCCTCTCATCATTGGTTGGGAACCTGCACCGTCATGTACTCCAAACACCCCAAAAATCTCAGCTCTATCGATTCCACATCCTCCATAATCAGTGATACGTGGAGTAAAAGACAAAGCAAGAAGACGATCAACACAAGCCCTGAATGAATCCTGACATCGTCAAAAGTTGAAGAGGGGACACCTAAAAGCCAGAAACACCAGCAAGAAGCAGAACTATAACATGAAGACCACCATAATAAACTAGACAGAGAACAAAGAGGAATAAAATGATAAGAAAAACTAGAGACAAAACCCTAGCAAGTTAGTATAAACAAAAAGAATGATACAAAAGCAACGCGAACCAAACTAGAGAAAACCCTAACACTAATCCCTAACTATAAGACAAAGACAGAGAAGACCCGCATGCACCGAAAAGGATAACAGCAGTAAAGCTATGACCAGATGGAGAAGACGACTCGAATCTCATTGGTTTTAATCATTGGTACAGTTCACCGGCATCGGCTCCTATCAAAACGAAGGACAACAAACCCTCAAAGCAAAGGGAATGTAGACTCCCATTCAGGAAGAATTACTAGATAAATTTTGATATTTACCATACTCTAATATTAAATAAATTAAATTATTTTAATGTTTGAATTTAAATTTTATATTCAAAATTTAATACCTATTTTTTGAGGGGGATAAATGGCAAAAAAAAGACTAAAAAACAAGCCAAAAAGCCCTTTATATTATGTAGACCCATAAAGGGGTATTTTAGTCCAAAGTGTCATTAAATATGGACTTATACCGCAGAAAATGAGTACCAAACGCACCAGATGCGCGTATGTTCCACTTCCCATTAGGTTTTAACAGAATGTGAGTTTTTTGCTGACTAAAACAAAATAGGAGGGGGTTTTTAGCCTATTCTCAAAATATGAGGATGTTTCTTGCAGACTTCTTACAACACAGGGGAATTTTATACATTTTGTCCAAAAAAATAAGTATTGAATACTAAACTTTATTATCCACTTATCCTGATATTTTCGTTAAATATATTTATACTGTTAAAATAATTTAAAGTAACTAATACAAATCAATAAATAAAAAAATCAATTAATATATAACGAATATAAAGGTAACCTTATTGGAGGGTATTAAATATTCCTAACCTTGAAACTAATATATAAGGTTATTTTATTCAAATTAAAAAAATGAAAGAAATTCAGACATAAATATAACATATATATATACTTCTCTGTATCTCCTTAGGACGACTCTCAAGAAAACAACATTGTAATCATATCATTGATATCAAGCCAAATATATTTGTATCTCCATTGTAAAATCAGTCCTTGAAATTGACACAGTTATAAGAAGCACGCATCCAAGAAAGACTTTAACCAAGCCTAGACCAAATGATAGGATTTAAATGAATGTTCTTTGCCCATAAGATGGGGCTGTGTGGTTGAAACCACAAGCTTGTCTCCATTTTATGAATGATTCACCACCCAAGAGCTTGACTATTTTATCTTCCTCCATAATTGGGACAAAGACTTAAGAAGTCATAAAACGTCTCTTTGGACAGTCAACATTTCGGTCTCAAAATGCTTTCAAAAGACTTTATGTTTGAAAGAAATAAAAAAAAATGACAATTTTAGTTTTGGTACCATTAAATTTTTAATTGTACCATTAAATTAGTTTTGGTACTCCATCAATTTTAGTCCTTGGTATTTGTTATTTTCTTTAGTTTTCTAGCAATTTTTGTTAATTTGACCGTAAAATCTAATGAAAAAGAATAATTTAAAGGGAAAATTGGGAAGGACTTTAACAATAAAAGGCCATATTTTGTAGGTTCGGACATTAATAAATAAGAAAAATTAGCAAAGATTAAGAGGAATGAGGAGAAATCAAGTTCCATCATCTCAAATTTGAGTACAGGTCTGTTCTAATGAGAATGTTAACGTGGAAAACATATATTTGAATGTGGAATTGAACTTCGATCCAGACCTTCTTACACCAAAATAAATTCGAAAAGAAGGTTTTGGGCATGCTCTAATTATTGGGTGAATCTTAAAATAACTAGTATGTCTTAATTTCAGATTTACCCAGTAATTAGGACATGCCCAAAACCTTCTTTTCAGATTTACTTGGTGTAAGTACTTAATTAAAGTCCAATACACTCATAATTATTGTAGTTAACAAATGTAATGGACCAAATTGATGAGGCTAAATATAAAATGCTAAAAAAGTTAATATAATAACATAGTCAAAAGTACGAAAAATGAAATTATCCCTCATAGTAGAAAGTAAAAACATGAGTCTTTGCATTATTTTCTCCACATCCTGCAAGTCCTATCTTTTGTATATTATATATATTATTAAATTTTTTATTTAATTTTAATTTTTTTTATAATATTTATTACATCCTATCTAATTTTGTAATTAATATAATTTGCTCCTAAATATTATAATGAACTTTAAATTTTATTTCGAATTTCAATCTATAATTTATTTTATAATTGAATTTAATTTTTTTAAAAATTATCAGTTAATCTTTCAATGATATACAAAAATCAGTCTAACGTCACGATCCATTATCTACTCTTCATATTCCGCAAGATGGGGTCTTTACTTCATACTTTGTAAGTCTAGTCTTCCCATTATCTCTTTTTATATTCCAAAAGTCTTAGTCTTCCCATTATCTTTTTTCATATTCCACAAGTCTAAGTCTTCCCATTATCTCTATTCACATTCCACAAGTCACAAAGTCAAAAATAAAAGTATTGGTTATAAAAATTAAGTGATATTGTTATTTAAATGTAGTATCTTTAATTTAGTTTCATTGTATATTAGAACAAATTTTCAAGCTGGGTGAATATTTTGAAACTTGCATTTCCGTATATTTTGAATTAGTCAACATATTTTAAATTTAATATTAAATTTAAAAATTATATTATTACTTTAATCAAATTTTGAATTTAAATTAATATGCAAAATTTAATACCTGTTTTTTTTAGGAGGATAAATAAAAAAAAAAAAAAAAGACACAAAACAAGCCAAAAAGTCCTTTATATTTATGTAGACCCATAAAGGGGTACTTTAGTCCAAAGTGTCATTAAATATGAACTTAAACTGTAGAAAATGAGCACCAAATGCACCAGACGCGCGTATGTTCCACTTCCCATTAGGTGTTAGCAGAATGTGAGTTTTTTGCTGACTAAAACAAAATAGGAGAGAGTTTTTAGCCTATTCTCAAAATAGGAGGTTGTTTTTTGCTAACTTTTTAAAATACAGGGGAATTTTATATATTTTGTCCAAACAAATAAGTATTGAATACTAAACTTTATTATCTACTTAACCTGGTGTTTTCATTAAGTATATTTATACTATTAAAATAATTTGAAAAATGACTAATACAAATCAATAAATAAAAAAATCAATTAATATGAAGTAATGAATATAAAAGTAACCTTATTGGAAGGTAATAAATATTCCTAACCTTAAAACTAATATATAAAGTTATTTTATTCAAATTAAGAAAATGAAAGAAATTCAGACATAAATATAATACATATATATATATATACTTCTCTGTATCTCCTTAGGATGACTCTCAAGAAAACAGCATTGTAATCATATCATTGAAATCAAGCCAAATATATTTGTGTATAGCAAAATTGATGGTGACTATAAATTTTTCCTTCATAAATCAGTCCTTGAAATCGACACAGTTATAAAAAGCAAGCATCCAAGAAACACTTGAACCAAATGATAGGATTCAAATGAATGTCTTTGCCCATAAGATGGGGTTGTGTGGTTGAAACCACAAGCTTGTCTCCATTTTATCAATGATTCACCACCCAAGAGCTTGACTATTTTATCTTCCTCCATAATTGGGACAAAGACTTAAGAAGTCATAACACGTCTCTTTAGACCGTCAACATTTCGGTCTCAAAATTTTTTCAAAAGACTTTATGTTTGAAAGACATTAATAAATAAGAGAGGCTTTAGAGAGTTGAATTAAAGAAAAATTAGCCAAGATTGAAATAAGAGGAGAAATCAAGTTCCATTATCTCAAATTTGAGTACAGTCGTAGTATACTTGGATGATATTGTGGTGTATAGTAAGACTTTAGAGGTAAAAAAAGCACCGGAGACAAGTTTTCCAAGTACTTAAGGAGAACGAATTGTACGTGAAGAAGGAGAAGTGTGCTTTTGCACAACATGAAGTCATGTTCTTGGGGCACATTGTGGGGGGGAGGCAAGCGGAGTCCGTTCTAATGAGAATGTTAACGTGGCAAAAATATATTTGGGTGTGGAATTGAACTTCAATTCAAACCTTCCTACACCCAAATAAATTCAAAAAGAAAGTTTTGCGCATGCTCTAATTACTGGGTGAATCTTAAAATAACTAGTATGTACTAATTTGAAATTTACCCCGTAATTAGAGCATGCCCAAAACCTTCTTTTCAGATTTACTTTGGTCTAAGTCCTTAATAGAAGTCCAATAAACTCATAATTATTGTAGTTAACAAACGTAAGGGACCAAATTGATGAGGCTAAAATATAAAATGCTAAAAAGATTAATATAATAACATAGTAAAGTACGAAAAATTAAATTATCCCTCATAGTAGAAAGTAAAAACATGAGTCTTTGCATTATTTTCTCCACGCATCCTGCAAGTCCTATCTTTTGTAATTATATATATTATTTTTTTTAATTATAATTTTTTCTATAATATTCAGTACATTCTATTTAATTTTTTAATTAATATAATTTGCTCCTAAATATTATAATGAACTTAAAAATTTTATTCAAATTTCAATCTATAATTTATTTATAATTAAATTTAATTTTTTTAAATATTATCAGTTAATCTTTCAATGATGTCACGATCTATTATCTACTCTTCATATTCCGCAAGTCGGGGTCTTTACTTCATACTTTGCAAGTTTGAGTCTTCCCATTATCTCTCTTCACATTCCACAACTCTGGTCCTGTCCTTGTTCTCTCTCATATTCAACGTCTTGAGTATTTGGTTAGGTTTGTAGAGTCATGATCTAATATGCATTTATATTTAAAATAAAGTTTGAATTTTCTAAATATATATTAGGATAAAGATTCAATTGGAATAAATCCTATCCGAGATATAATTTGTAGTTTTCCATATTATATATTGGTACATGAACTCTTATTAAGGAAAGGGTTGAGTACACCTATAAATAGATACATAATTGTGGGGTTAATTATTTTTTCATTAATAAAAAATAAATAAATTATATTAATATAATTTATTTAAATAGTATAATAAAAATATTACGAGTTGCGATTAGAAATGGCAACTCAAATTGAATTTTTTTTTTTTTAAAAAAAGGTTGAAGTCGTCGTCCGAAACCACGACCCCATGTATAATTATGTAATAATTTTAATTTTTTTAAGGAGAAGATCATTCAAAATATTATAGATGACCAAGTCAACATATTTTGACAAAGTTTTAATGTCTCATTGTACTCAATAGAAAGACAGAAGTGATCAATGAGAGATAGAATGTCATAACAAAAGGTAATAAAAAGAAACAACTACTAGAAAATCAAAAAAGAAAAAAGAAAAGAAAGACATTAGCGACGGACGGAGATTGGAACTTATGAGTCACAAAGTCAATACATCAGTTGATATTGATGACAAAGATGAGGACGTCTCCACTAATAAAGTTAGAACAGAAAAACCCAAAAAGAAAAGAGGACTGTGCATGAAGGAAAATAAGAATATAAATCACGTGCAATGCATGTGTTAATTATTAGTATACAAAAAAGAAGGAAAACAAGCATTTCACTCTGATTCTAATATGAGTGGCAACCCATTATGATACTGTCTTCCGCGCAATCCTGCAGCAGAACTGGTCGCATTTGTAGCTGGGAAGGGGTTTGGAGGCATATCGAGATTATGTCCATCTCCTTCCAACATTTGAACCGCTACTTTCATGGACGGACGATCTGTTGGATGCCATTGGATGCACCAAAGTCCAACAATAGTAACTTTCCTTGCTATGCTTCTGTCTTCTTCTTGCTCAATGTTTTGCCAAAGATCTTCTCCTACATTCAAATGATTATAAATCCACTGTGGAAAGTTCACTTGGCTGGTATTTGCTTCATGATCGACGTTTTTCCGACCTCCTACCATTTCAAGCAACAACATTCCAAAACTATACACATCCGACTTATACGACACCCTACCAAAAGTCCTCGACAATACTTCAGGTGCAATGTAGCCCATCGTTCCCCTGGCGGCCGTCATTGTTTGATGAAACCCATCCATACTCCCCACAAGAACAGCAGCCACAAGCAGAGGAATAAAAGGCAGAATACTTCAGACTCTGTTTTATTTTTTTTCTTTCTTTTCCTTCAGTTAGCTAAGTCGTGTTTTACAGCAGCACTTTCATCTATCCGTTAAGTATATTGACAACTAAGTGGTTGTTATTGTTAGTTGGGTCTTCTTGTATATAAGAGGCTTTTTTTTCTTCCTTGAATATACATATACAGAACTTCTCTTCTGTAAAACCAGCTGCAAGATCATTTTTCATTTTGATTTTACTTCTTGATTCCTTTCTCAACATGGCACCAGAGCGGGTGTAACAAAACACTCTGCCGCTTCTGCATTCTGTTTGTACCTTATCCACACACCACATCTTCATTTCTTGAACCAAGAATCAACACAAGAAATGACAGACAAAGAAGAAAAGGAAGAGAGAATTTCCACTGATGTAGGCATTCAAGAAAATGATAATCGTAGCATTTCTTTGGTATCTGCACCATTGAACGGGAACAATTACTTGTCTTGGGCAAGATCTATCAAGATAGCCCTTGGAGCGAGAAGAAAATTGGGTTACATTGATGGCACACAAACAAAACCGATGGAAGATAAAGAAGCCATTGAGCAATGGCAGAAAAATGATTACATGGTAGTCTCTTGGATATTGAATTCAATATCAAAAGAGATTGCAGAAGCATTCTTGTACGCAGAATCAGCAAGGGACTTGTGGGTTGAACTCGAGATGCGGTTTGGTGAAAGCAATGGTCCACTCCTGTACCAAATCCAAAGGGAAATTGCATCCATCTCACAGAAAAATTCCACTGTTGCTGCATATTTTACAAAACTCAAGAGGCTATGGGATGAATTGGGATCTTTAGACCCCCTACCTGTGTGCACTTGTGGAGCCAGCAAAAGAATGTCAGAAAGAAACGCTTCCTACCAATTGATTCAATTTCTCATGGGTCTCAATGACGTCTATGATCATACCAAGAACCAGATATTAATCATGGATCCTTTGCCTTCCGCTGCAAAAGCATATTCCATGGTGCACCGAGTTGAAAGACAAAGACAAGTTAATTCTGAATTTGCTGAAGTAGAAAAAGAAGGAGTTATGGCGGTCCAAATTTCTGAGACAAAACCACAAAGCAACATGAGGACAAATTTCAAGAAAGGACCTGCAGTTGATAAAAGGCAACTCCAATGTGATCACTGCAAAAGGAAGGGACATTTAAAGGAGGGATGTTTCGAACTTGTGGGGTACCCTGATTGGTACAAGAACATGACTGATCAGAGGAGAATTGGCAGCAGACCTGCGAATACAAGGATGAATAACCCAAGAATGAATCAACAAGCCAACAGTTTGCAGACAACCATGAATAATGAACCTGACACTAATTTTTCAGAAATGATCAGGAGAGAAATGCTCAAGATCATGCAGGACCAAAATAACAGCCAGATGAGTTCGAACTTCTCTGATTTCCAAGGTTATGCAGGTAACACTCTTGTCACCTCTGAATTATGGATCATTGACAGTGGGGCATCAGCCCACATGTGTGCATCTATAACTGCCTTTAAATACCTTCATAATCTTGATAATGAAGTTTCTGTTAATTTCCCTGATGGAACTAGCCAACAAGTAAAACTCTATGGAGAAGTTCAAATTACAGAAGACATCATACTAAAGAATGTGCTATATGTGCCTGCATTTAAGCATAATCTCCTCTCTGTCAATAAACTGTGTAATGATAATCACCTTAGTGTTCATTTCACAAATGAGACTTGTATTTTGCAGGACCTTGAGAGTAAAAGGATGATTGCTGTAGGTAAACAACGAGGGAGACTTTATGTGTTAGAAAGACAACCTCAGCATCACATGACAAAACATATTAGTTTGAACCCCTCTGCCAATGAAGAAAATTTGTCTGTTGGCATGTGTAACATGAACAAATGTAAGGCTGTGTGTAATGAAGTCCTATGGCACAATAGGTTAGGACACACTAACCTAGATGTATTGAGACGTATGAATCTTTGTAATAAGAACAACATTCAACAGATTAAATGTGAAATATGTCCATTAGCAAAGCAACACAGAACCTCTTTTCTGCTGAGTGAATCCAAAACTAAATCTGTTTTTGAGCTTATTCATGTAGATGTGTGGGGACCGTACAGGGAGTATTCCATCAACAATTTTGAATACATGCTTACAATAGTGGATGATTTTAGCAGAACTACTTGGGCCTACCTGATGATTCATAAATCTCAAACCCTCTCTAAACTTGAACAATTTTATAACATGATAATCACTCAATTTGATGCCAAGATCAAACGAATCAGAACTGATAATGGTACTGAATTTGTTAATAAGGAATGTCAAACCTTCTTCCATAAAAAGGGCATAATACATCAGAGAACTTGCATCCACACACCTCAACAAAATGGTGTGGTTGAGAGGAAACATCAACACTTGCTCCAAATAGCTAGAGCCCTTATGTTTCAAGCTAGCATGCCTTTAAAATTTTGGACTGAGGCTTTACTAATGGCTACATTTCTGGTTAATAGGTTGCCTACTCAAGTCTTAAACTGGAAAACACCCTATGAGTTACTTTACAACCACAAACCTTCTTATGATCATATAAAAGTTTTTGGATGCCTTTGCTTTATCACTAATACCTCACCCTCTAAAAGAAAGTTTGAACCTAGAGCTTTGAAGTGTGTTTTCTTAGGATATGTCCATGGCATAAAAGGATATAAAGTAATGGAACTTAGCACAGGGAATATCCATATTAGTAGAGACGTAATGTTCTATGAAAACATTTTTCCCTTTAAAACCTCCAAAGATGATAATAGTGACATAGTTTGTCCTTTGCCTGTCATTGATCAAATAGATGAGAGTGAAACCAGCAATAAACCTTTAGCTAATGATGTTATAGAACCTGAGGCTGATACTCACATACCTAGGAGATCCAACAGACCTACCAGCAAACCTAGCTGGATGAATGACTATGAGTGCTACAACTCTGAAAATTCTAATAATTTGCATATGTCACATGAAAACATTTTTCCCTTTAAAACCTCCAAAGATGATAATAGTGACATAGTTTGTCCTTTGCCTGTCATTGATCAAATAGATGAGAGTGAAACCAGCAATAAACCTTTAGCTAATGATGTTATAGAACCTGAGGCTGATACTCACATACCTAGGAGATCCAACAGACCTACCAGCAAACCTAGCTGGATGAATGACTATGAGTGCTACAACTCTGAAAATTCTAATAATTTGCATATGTCACATGTACACTCTTGTTTTGTGGAGAATCTGTCAAGTATACAGGAGCCAAAGGACTTCAAACAAGCTCAGGAGCAGGCTAACTGGAGAAAGGCTATGCAGGAAGAAATCAATGCACTTGAAAGAAACAGAACTTGGAAGATTACAGATTTGCCTTCTGACAAAAGAGCCATTGGATGCAAATGGCTGTATAAGGTAAAACTTAACCCTAATGGCACTATCGAAAGGTATAAAGCACGGTTAGTTGCTAAAGGGTACAGCCAAGTTGAAGGGGAGGATTACAATGACTGTTTTGCACCTGTTGCAAAAGCAGTCACTGTAAGGCTCTTCTTAGC